>NW_028261383.1:2832062-4032062 GCF_051295495.1 Thamnophis sirtalis
GAGGATTGATGCAACTCCATGAATTATGCTACTCCTGATTCTGCTTCTGGTGCTGCTGTTATCCCAGCCAGTCTCTGGGAAACTTAGAATGAAGTGCCCACAGAGTTTTGAGCACCACAACCAAAATAAACTAGGGAGCTATTATAGGCCAGGAGATCATGTCGTTAGTATAGTCACCACTTCATCAGCAATATCAGAAGTAATGTTATCCTTCAACATGACTCCTTCAAATCAGTTTCCTGTGTAAGTCATTTAGCATGATAGAGTTGCATTCCCTCCATTTGCAGTTTTAACAATTGTCTTCTTTCCTTTTATGTTATTTACTCCTACATTACAAAACCTGTCTATTTTTTTTAACGTTTTGATGATATATTTATGACCATTAAACCCAGCCCACCTTCTCAGCATTCACAAAATTAAATGGTAGTCGGTGAATATAAACTTGCTTCTGTTTTGAATGGATATTGTCATTTAAGTATAATGTGGTAGGGTAAAAAAAAAGAGAAATATTTTTTTTTAAAAAATGTTGCTGTTGATGGTAATGATGATAATGTCAGGTGCAAGTAACAAAGAACATCCATTGAGCTTAAAGCACAAAAGAGATAATTTTTGCTACATCTACAAGAATCTAGTCAATTAATGGTCAGTGCTAAATTGGAACTAGATAAGGGTCAATGGGATTCATGGGGGGAGGATGGACGTGGGTCTTTTGAAATAAAACTTCTAGCTCTCCTTGCCATTCTCCTACAGATAACTTGAATAGCTTTTTTAATGCTAGGCCTGAATACTATTACCAAAGACTTCTAAGATTTGTTTTTGCTATTGAAATGATAAACAAGAACTCTCAACTGCTGCAAAATCTCACACTTGGCTACAACAACTGTGACAACTATTTGAGCGCCATTGGCACTTCAGATGCCTTGATGGACATGCTCTCTACCGGAGAAGCCAATGTTCCCAACTACAGCTGTGGAAGGAAGGATAAACTTTTGGCTGTCCTTGATGGATCTGACAATGACTTCTCCATCCAGATGTCAGCATTAGTAGGTCCCTACAAAGTCCCACAGGTATGTGTGTGTGTATGTGTGTGTGTGCATTTGTTTGTTTGTTATCTAGCTGGTAGAGGGTTTATAGCAGTGGTGGGTTCTGGATCTCGTTGCAACCGGTACGGGTACAATGAGGCCCAGCATCCTCCATATGAATGTGCATGGCATGTGCATGTATATTACCATCCAGCGAAACTTCTGCGAGCCTCCGTGATGCTCCAGCTGCTCAGTGAAGCATCGCCCAGGCACTGTACAAGCCATGTGCATGCACAGAAGCGCCGAAGAGTTTAAAGACAGGTAAGGAGTGTGTGTGGGCGGATGGCCCCTCCGGAGCAATATACCAGAATGGTATCCAGTGCTCTGGGCAGGATCCGGTATGCCCGTACCGGGGCATACCGCCTGCAACCCATCACTGGTTTGTAGTGGTGATGAGTGAGCAATTAATCCATTCATAGCTTCTGTATAGAATTCAAGGATGGCTTTTTGCCGTGACCATTGTAAGACTCATGGTTTGGCCTTGGGATTCTTAGTGAGGAAGGGGCCAAATTCAGAGCAGTCCCTTCCTCTTATGAGACCATCCTCATTACTTTGCTGTAATTGGCAGCACAGCTGTGAAGTTTAAGCGTTCCACTGGGTACTATCAAAGGGCTTTCTGTTAAAAGGACTGTGCAGCAGTGATGGGAAGCTTGCATTTTATCCATGCCTTTTTCATAATAAGATTTTCAATGGTGAGCAAATATCAAGTTTGTGAAGATAATGCCAGTGGATTACCTTAACTATATTTGGCAAACAACTTGAGTATACATAACTATCACTAGCATTAATTAACCATTTTATTAAATAAAATTACAAGCATATTAGCCAACATATATTTTACCCTAATCTGTCCATCATACAATTCATCATAAGGGCTTGGTGAGCAATAGAGCCCCCAGAGAGGATTTTATCATCTGAATTATTCAATCAATATCCCAACTATTCTCTGGTTCATTCACAAATATAAATCATAGCTGCCATATTCCAGTTGGGTGGAAGATGGTAATGGTAGTTTCAATACATAAAAATGGAATAAAGGGGAACCTATGAATGAAAGCCCATTAGTCTAATAGATAGTGTGGCTAAATTAAATGCATGTTTCTTATTGAATAGGATTGGCAGTGCGCAGATGAAAAGTGCATCCTTGCAGAAGTACAGGCTGCTTTACACAAAGTCAATCCACTATTGACAAATATTTTGCCCTTAACCATTAACCTCCAAAAATGTACCAGTCAGAGGAAACAATGTTTGCTGCCTTTAGAGATCTTAGTTCAGGATCTGACACAGTGAACAGAAATATTATGGAGGAAATTGATTTCCCTTAAACTGGAACCTGGACTTTTGGCCCAGATCAAAACCCTTTTGACAAGCATTTGTCTGAGAGTGAGATTTGGGCTCAGTGGAGCCATGACAAATAGGATGAATATTTACCAAGGGGTAAGAAATGGGTGCATACTTCAACCATGGTTCTTCAGTGTAAATATTGATTGCTTACCAGGAGTGATGAAGGATCATGAAGTACATTTGCCTAAATCACTAAATTCATACGCCTTCTTGTATGCTAATAATATGATATTATCACTCTACTTGCAAATTGGTTTGTGTAAATTGTTAAGAAGACTTGGCTCTTACTTTCATAATAATTCATTGATATTAATAAATCAAAGACAAAAATTATCATCTGTGGAAATTGGCATCCTAGTCATAGGTGACTTTTCAAACAATTTTCCTTATCTGGAGTAGTTTTCTCTGCAACAGGATGTTGGCCCAATCATCATCAAAGTATCTTACTTAGAGCAAGGTCATGACTCAATGCATTGCTTAAACAAAAAAAAATCATAGCTCTCCATCTTCCTTAGCTCCAATCGTTAAAGTCTATAAGCCAAGCTTGAAGCTGAATTGAAACATTTCAGTTCAGATCTGCATACCTGAGTCTGATTGCAGTAAATTGTAAATAATAATATGATTTATGTCCTTTGTTTTTCTTCTTTATTGCTTTAGATGTTATTTTTAATTCAATTATATTCACTCTTCTCAATATTCTGCATTTTGAATTATTTAGTTTAATGTGGTCTAATGCTTAATAATAAACTATTTTAATTTGTTCACAAGAATGAAGATAGATTTATTAATACGCAAAATTTTGGATTTGATCTTACCCCAAATATGACACAGCAATCTTCTTTGCTTTTTCAGATCAGTTCTGTGTTTGTTCCAGAAGCTCTGGATGATAAAAATCAGTTCCCCTTTTTCCACCCAATGCTCCCCAGAGAAGGGATCGAGTATCCAGCAATTGTCCAAGTGCTTCTCCATTTCAGATGGACCTTGATTGGTGTCTTTGCTATAGACTCAGAAAATGGAGAGAATTTCATGAGGACTTTTATTCCTATGCTTGTCAGGAATGGAATTTGTGTTGTCATAGCAACAAAGTTCTCAAAACCTTCAATTATAGCAGAACTCAGGGATGGCCTCACTAAGTGGAGACAAGTCAATGTCTTTGTTAACTTCATGGAACGCCAATCCCAACTAACCCAAATTATTCCTTTCTATGTAGCAGTTGAAAGTATTCCAGGACCCATTGAAGGGAAAGTCTGGGTCACTGCAGTCGTGGCGGCAATGATAGTGACAAGGAATAAGGTTTACAAACACAACCATAGCATTTGGTACTTCAGCCTTCAGCAGAAAAAAAACCTAAAAGATGTTGCCTATGAACCCATTATCTTTCTAGAGCACCAATTTCCAAATGAATATTTTCACTGTTCCTTTTCAAAGAATGTCTTTTTTGTCAAAGAGCGGAGAAGATGCATGCAGAAAGCACCAGTGAGGATCCATGGAGAAAGGAGCAAGACACATATCCTAAATGACAGGTTTCCTTACACTGTCATTCAGACTCTGGCTCATATCTTGAATGCTGCCTATTCCTCCAAATATAGAAAGAGAAGCAAGGAGGGCAAAGAGATATTGGTGGCTCCAAAACTCCAGCCGTGGCAGGTATGAGCTCCCAACAAAGATTCCATGAGAAGGAATCCAAAGCAGGAGGAGGGGAACCTTCTCAAACTCTTTGAGCTACAAAATGCCAATAGGATTGGTCAATCTAATCACTCAAGAGATAATGTTTCAAACAATGGACATATTTGATAGATGTGTTGTGACATAAAAAAAATCCTACTAAATATAAAAGGCATGTGTGCATCTTTAAATAAAGTCATGTACAGTATGTATTGATTTGAGATTAATAGAATAGAATTTGAAATTCATACATCACTGAGACCATCTATCTCGTCTCTTCTTAGGGGACTGGAGACTAAAACATAGGAAGAACGGTTGAAGGAACTGGGTATGTCTAGTTAAAGAGAAAGAAGGACTAGGGAAGACATGATAGCAGTCTTCCAATATCTCAGGGGTTGCCACAAAGAAGAGGGAGTCAAACTAGTTTCCAAGGCACTTGAGGGTAGAAAAGAAGCAATGGGTGGAAATTAATCAGGGAGAGAAGCAAAGTAGAACTGAGAAGAAATTTCCTGACAGTTAGAACAATTAATCAGTGGGACAACTTGCCTCAAGAAGTTGTGAATGCCTCAACATTGGAAGTCTTTAAGAAGATGTTGGACAGCCATTTATCTGAAATGGTATAGGGTTTCCTTCCTAGGCAGGGGGTTGGACTAGAAGACCTCCAAGGTCCCTTCCAACTCTGCTATTGTATTATTCTTCTCTGCAGGAATCCCATCTAAAGCATCTCTGTCTGGTGCCTTCTCTGTCTTTTCATTAAGGCAACCAATAAAGGGAGACTGAACTTCTTTGATTTCCTTACTCAGCTCTAAAACTGCTCCTCCTATTAGGATGCTTTTCCTCTCATTTAGCCAGAATCTCCTCTCTTGTGATTGATTAATTTTCCCCATGTGCTACCCTCCAGAATAACAGGGAACATCTCTAGATCCTTTGTGCTAAATGTTTAGCAATAGCTATAGCATCTAGACTGATATTATTACTATACTATACTATACTATACTATACTATACTATACTATACTATACTATACTATACTATACTATACTATACTATACTATACTATACTATACTATACTATACTATACTATACTACTATACTACACTACACTACACTACACTACACTACACTACACTACACTACACTACACTACACTACACTACACTACACTATACTAATATATTACTGCTTTACAGCATTCTCGGGGTGGTTTACAATATCAGCATTATTTGCATACTGACCCCAACCATTTTATAGCTCTGAAGGATGGAAGGCTGAACCCAACCTTGAGCTGGGTCAGGATTGAACTCCAGGCTGTGGGCATAGTTTTCCTGAAACACTGCATTCTAACTGCTGCTCCACCAGGGCTCAAATTTTCAGTGACCGGAAGAGAGTTTTTATCTCCTTTCTCCAACTCAGAGATAGTTTCAGCTGGAAAAGATCTTCCCAGATTCTTTTTTATTGTCAGCTCCAATATAAACTGGAAATGAGATATTTTTTCCACTGGATTTTACTTATGTATCTCTTTGTAAAGAAAACTATAAATAGTTTGCTAGCTTGTGATTTTTAAACAAAGTCTAAATTGCTTTGTCTAAGACTCCATGCAACTCTTGCATAACAAAATTGGATTGGATTGGATTGGATTTATTTCATTTATATGCCACCATTTTCCCCGAAGGGGACTCAGGGCGGCTCACAATTCAGTCAGGGAAAGGGATACAGACAGGGGATAAAAAGACAAACATAACAGTACACAATTTAAAACACACAAAAACCATACCATTCGAGTAGGGGGGCAGAAGCTCTTTAGCCCCAGGCCTGTCGGAATAGCCAGGTTTTAAGGGCTTTGCGGAAGGCCTGGAGAGTGGTGAGGGTTCGAATCTCCACGGGGAGGGGAGTTCGTTCCAGAGGGTCAGAGCAGCCACAGAGAAGGCTCTCCTCCGGGTAGTCGCCAGTCGGCATTGGCCGGCAGATGGAATTCGGAGGAGGCCTAATCTGTGGGATCTGATCGGTCTATTGGAGGTAATTGGCAGCAGGTGCTCTCTCAAGTACCCAGGTCCAATACCATGAAGGGCTTTATAAGTGACGACTAGCACCTTGAAGCATATCCGAAGACCAATAGGCAGCCAGTGCAGCTCGCGGAGGATAGGTGTTACGTGGGTGAACCGAGGTGCACCCACGATCACTCGCGCGGCTGCATTCTGGACAAGCTGAAGTCTCCGAATGCTCTTCAAGGGCTGCCCCATGTAGAGCATGTTGCAGTAGTCCAGTCTAGAGGTCACAAGGGCACGAGTGACTGTTGTGAGGGCCTCCCGGTTCAGGTAGGGATGCAACTGGTGCAACAAGCGAACCTGGGCAAATGCCCCCCTGGTCACAGCCGACAGGTGGTGTTTGAAAGTCAGCTGTGGGTCCAGGAGGACTCCCAAATTGCAAACCCTGTCTGAGGGGCATACTGTTTGACCCTCCAGTCTGAGAGATGGAAAACCTGGCCAATTAGTAGGAGGGAAACACACCAGCCACTCGGTCTTATCCGGATTGAGTACAAGCTTGTTACTCATGAAAATCATGATTTATTAATCCGACCTACCTCTTTTAATGAAAATGTAGACAAATAAATTATAAAAGAATTTAATGAAGTTTTTAACCACTGAACTATCATAGCATCAAACCTGCACTTACAAAAGGTCATCACATCAGAAAATAATTTATTAACACTTTGAAGAAATCAAGTTATATCACCAGCATTCCCAGAATCTATATCTTTCAGTTAAGGGATAATCCAAATAACATAGTCCATAATCATACAAACAGCCTGGTACTCAAAGTGTGCTAGCAGTTGCAAAACATACAATAGCTCACGACACTTTCTAACAGCCAGCTTCCAAAACACTCAGATCAGATCAGCCCAGCATCTAACAAACAGAGATCTAACAGTCATTCTGGCTCCCTCTTATGTCCGATTGAGGAAAACAGCAACCAATCACATTTTACAGTATGATTTAAAGAAAAAGGTATAGCATTGTTACATGATTTATATATTGCCAACCCAACCGTTAGATTATATTCCTAATAGAGAACATTTTCTATAGTTAACAGGTTTTGTTAATTATTTATTTGGTGAAAATATATTTGAGAAATTTTGCCAAAACTCTTTCAAAGATTGTAGTAAGATATGGTGTCCTTCTTCAGCATATTTGCAAGTTAAAAACCTGTAGAAGAAACATTCATGTGGAAAAACAGCTTGTGGGGTAAGAAACTAAAATTTCTACTTTTAGAATTCTGAGATGCTTCCATTTCAGTTCCATCCCTTTCTGAAGAAGAATGCGTATTTCAATCTTTCTCAAGACAAACTATACTTGGACCAGAATGGAGACATAGTATCAGATCTGGACATCTTAAGCTGGATAATTCTCCCCAAGGAGGACCCCATCCCAATAAAACTGGGGAGTTTTGAAAGACAGAGATTGAATATCAGTAAAGATGCTCTTTTACTGTTTAAGTTGCTTAACAAGGTTGGTGAAATGCTGGTGTCTTTTCTCTATTTTCCAAACCCTTAGGACCCATGTTATATTGAGTAGGCCTAGTTACTAATGTGGATGACTTTCACTGAGAATTCAGTGTGAAGTGCAGAACCCTCATAGCAGGAGTGTCAAACTTTATTTCATTGAGGGCCGCATCAGGGTTGTGTTTGACCTCAGGAGGCCAGGGTGGGCATGATCAGCTTGACATCACTTGCGTCAGGGGCGTCTGCAGTGGCTTGAACAATCTGCCAGTGAAAAAAGGGCTTCTGATCTCCATTTTCAGCTGCAATGGCCTCCTGCAACCCTCTACAAGCAAAAACAGAGCTCAAGAGGGTCACACACGGCTCTCACGAGCTCCATTTTCTCTGGTAGAGGTTCCGTGGGCCGTTCCTTCACTGTTTCTAGAGCGGCCCTGCAGGCCAGATCTAAGCAGCCCGTGGGCCACATCCGGCCCACAGGCCTTGAGTTTGACACCCCTGCCTTATAGATTTCTCAGGTGGCTTGAGAGTCATCAGTACTACTGATCATAGATGTTCTTCCTACACTATAATAAGAAACACTGCGTTAGGCTGATTAATGGGATGTTCAGTGACTATATTTTAAGAAATGGATCATGACCCTTCTGTATACTCTCTGCAATCTGGTATCTTCATGAAATGTGTGAGAGTCCCTCAATTGCTGTGGATTTTAGTTCTGATAGATTCATTTGTTTCTTGGCTACACTTAGCAAAGGAGAAAAGAATTATGTAAACCAACATTCAAATTCAAGATTGGAATGAATCCAGTTAAAATGAATAACGACTAGATGGAGGTCCTAATGGACCCAGCGAGAAACAAGCTTTGGCATTAGGATTCACCGAGGCCTGCTTGGGGCCAGTGTCTGCTGAAAGGGAAGGTCGATAGTCTGTGATGTTTTTAAATAGACCAGACCTGGTCAGAATTATCCATGGATCACTTTCACCCCACTGGGATAGGGCAATAGGACTTCTGCTCCTAGGAAGGAAGTCCAAGGCACTGAATTCATAATCATAAAGACTGATCTGTTATGAGATGTCTTGACCCAGGGCCTTGAGGCCGTTAAGAGCTGGATGAGCGCTAACAAAGTGGTACTCAACCCGGACAAGACCGAGTGGCTGTTGTGCTTCCCTCCCAATAATTTGGCTGACATTCCAACACTCAGGCTGGGGGGGTCAAATTTTATACCCCTCAGACAGGGTCCGTAACTTAGGAGTCCTCCTGGATTCACAGCTGACTTTCGACCATCAGCTGACGGCTGTGACCAGGGGGGCATTTGTCCAGGTTCGCCTGGTCCGAAAGTTGCGGCCCTACCTGAACCGGGAGGCTCTCTCAACAGTCACTCGAGCCCTTGTGATCTCTAGGCTGGAATACTGCAATGGGCTCTACATGGGGTTGCCCTTGAAGAGCATCCGGAGACTGCAGTTAGTCCAGAATGCAGCCGCGCAAGTGATAGTGGGCGCACCGCGGTTCGCCCACATTACACCCATCCTCCGCGAGCTGCACTGGCTACCTGTCGGTCTCCAGGTGCGCTTCAGGGTACTGATGACCACCTTTAAAGCACTCCATGGTAGTGGATCTGGATATTTGAGAGACCGCCTTCTGCCGATTACCTCCCTCCGACCGATTAGATCACACAGGCTGGGCCTCCTCCGGATTCCATCCGCCAGTCAATGTCGACTGGCGACTACACGGAGGAGAGCCTTTTCTGTTGCAGCTCCGACCCTGTGGAACGACCTCCCCGTTGAGATTCGTACCCTCACCACCATCCAGACCTTCCGCACAGCCCTCAAGACCTGGCTCTCCCAGCAGGCCTGGGGATAGGTTCCAATTTACCCGCCCGAGTGCTGACTGTTGAATGCATGTTGTGGTTTTACTATTTTATTTTTGGTCACTTATTGTTTGTCCCTTGTTGCTGCACACCCTTCCCTTATGATTGTAAGCCGCCCTGAGTCCCCTCAGGGAGAAGGGCGGCCTATAAGTCTTAATAAATGACGAAATGACGAAATGACGAAATGATCCAGAAAACTGAAAAACTGAATCAAAGAAAAGCCCTTCCTGATATATGAAATAATGAGATATATTTTGAAAGGAAATGCTACTTAGACTTTTCCTTTCGATTGTAAGAGGGCACTTCATTTGAAAAGAGAAAGAACCTTTTCTTGGTTACTTAGCTGGGACATAGAAATATCCCATTCCAATACAGTGTTCCTAATTATGTCCCATGCACTGCAGCTAAAAATTCCTGTTTAAGGGATATGAGGAGCCAGATTGTTGGGGGCAATATGCTGACTCTCTGTAAACCGCTTAGAGAGGGCTGAAAGCCCTATGAAGCGGTATATAAGTCTACTGCTATTGCTATTGCTATATGTACTCATGACCTCATCTCCATCTCAATTCATTACAATTCTACATATAGTGACTTTGATCTTTTTTCACAAGCATAGCAGCCAAATATATTGAATAAATAAATATATTGAATAAATAAATACATAAATAAATGAATACTCATGTTGACCAAATTTGTCAATGGATGATGAGTCCTAACACATTTTTGTGTGCCTTCTTTTCCTTCTTAGTCTCTGCCTCAATCCAAATGTGTGGAAAATTGTCCTCCTGGATTTGTCAAGAGGGCTCGCGAAAGAGAGCCAGTTTGCTGCTATGACTGTGTTCCTTGCCCAGAGGGGACCATCTCTACTCAGGAAGGTGGGTAACCCTGGAGGACAAGATATTGGATTCAACCACAGCAATGTGACCTTGTCTTGGACTTGGGGTTTGGGAGTGGGATTAGGGTTTAGGGTTTTATTAACACTTATAGGCCGCCCTTTTCCCTGAGGGGACTCAGGGCGGCTTACATAAAATCAAGGGAAGGGATATACAAACAATAACACATACAAAACATAGAGTAAAATAATAAGCAACATTCATTCATCATTCGGGTGGGGGCAATTATCTTTGTCCCCAGGCCTGACGGGCTAGCCAGGTCTTAAGGGCTGTGCGGAAGGCCTGGATGGTGGTGAGGGTACGAATCTCCACGGGGAGATCGTTCCAAAGGGAGACATTGATTTGCTATATATGGGTCTGCTCCTGAAGACCACTTAGAACAGTGATGGCGAACCTTTTTCGGCTTGCATGCCAAAAGCGGGGAGAGTGCAGGGGGTCATGCTCAGGCGTGCCACACACCCATAATGCTATGTGCATGACCCCAACATGCATGGGTGCACAACCAGCGCTCCTCCCCATTTTTGGTGTTCTTATTTCGCCCTCCCCAGGCTCCAAAGGCTTTATAAGAGCCTGGGGAGAGTGAAAACAGCTCCCCCTGGTGCTTTCCTGAAGCCTCCGAAGCACAAAAAACCTATTCTATGGGCAAACCAGAAGTTCAGGAACTGACTTCTGTGTTGTTCGTTAGGGCCCGTTTTAGCCCTCTGGATCATTCAAGGAAGATTCCTGGAGGTGTCTGAATGCTCCAGGGGGAGGGGGCACCAAAAATGGTCCTATGAGCAAACCGGAACTTCTGGTTTACCCATAGGGCCAGATTTTCGTGTTCAAGGAAGCCTCCGGAGGCCGAAAAATGGCCTCAAAAGAAGGCTGAAGTCAGCTGTCTAGTGCAGGCATGCATGTTGGACAGTTGACAGGGCAACACCTCTCGTGACCTGACAAATGGCTCTGTGTACCACCTGTGGCAAGCGTGCCATAGGTTTGCCATCATGTATTTAGAACATACAAATGATCCAGACTGCAATGTCTGGAATGTTATTGGTTTTCCCTATATTCAACCCTATTATGTGAGCTGCACAGGCTCATAGTGTTTTTTCCAAGTACAATTCAAATCACTTTAAAGCTGCATTTTGCACAGAATCAAGATCTCAGTCAGATTTCCTGTCCCTGAGGTTATCTGCTTGTCCCACTAGAACAAATACGGTAGGCATGTTCCAAATCCTTTCATAAAACAAGGCTACCTTGTTTTATGAAGACATGTTCTTGGAAGCCTAACTTTTCTGTTGCATTTCCTGCAGTATTAATCAAGTACCTCCTTGAATTCCAAAGGGCCCAGACTCCTCTAAAATTCAGGAGACCTGGTTCTTCTCTTCACCTTTGGGATAAGGTGAGGTTAGTGTAGGATAAGAATATGCTGGTTGCATTAGTGAAGGATTGTTGTGCAATCCTAATACAAACCCATACAAATTGTATTTTGGGTTTATTTTTTCTGCTTGTTGTTGGTACAGTTTTATATATTGGGTGGTCTTTTTGCTGGACTTTTAGCTGCCCTAAGAGAGGTATAAGATAATCAGTCAGACAAATGTTTTATATATGTATGCAGGACCCTATTGACCATTTAGTATGGCACTTTCTTGTCTCTTCTGTCATCCAAAGAAAGTATTTATTGAAATGCAGAGGGAGACAATATAAAAGAAATATTATTTTCTTTTTTCTCAGATACAGAAAAGTGCATCAAATGCCCAGATGATCAATATCCAACAGAGAACAGGGTTCAATGTATCCCGAAAAGGATAACCTTCCTGTCCTATGAAGAACATCTGGGTATCATCCTGGTCTCTTTTGCCCTACTCTTGTTCTTAACTACAGGATTCATTTTAATCATATTCATTGAATACCTAGAAACTCCCATTGTCAAAGCCAACAACCGGGACCTCTCCTTCATCATCCTGGTCTCCCTTCTGCTTTGCTTTTTGTCCTCTTTTTTCTTCATTGGTCAACCAAGGAAAGTCACCTGTCTTCTCCGACAAACGGTGTTCAGCGTTGTCTTCTCAGTAGCTGTATCTTCTGTGTTGTCCAAAACAATCACAGTGGTGTTGGCTTTCCTGGCCACAAAACCAGGGAATAAAATGAGAAGATGGTTGGGGAAGAGCTTGGCCAACTCCATCATCCTTTCTTGTTCTGCTGTCCAAATTATCATCTGCTTCATTTGGCTAGCAGTTTCACCACCATTCCCTGACTCTGACCTCCACTCGCAGCCTGGAGAGATCATCCTTCAATGCAATGAAGGCTCTGTCATCATGTTTTATGTCGTCCTTGGCTATATGTGTTTCCTAGCTGCCATTTGCTTTATTGTAGCTTTCCTGGCCAGGAACCTCCCCGGGACCTTCAATGAAGCCAAGTTGATCACCTTCAGCATGCTGGTCTTCTGCAGCGTCTGGGTCTCCTTCCTGCCCACCTACCTGAGCACCAAAGGGAAATACATGGTAGCTGTTCAGATCTTCTCCATCTTGGCCTCCAGTGCTGGACTGCTGGGCTGCATCTTCATCCCCAAGTGCTACATTATCATCCTGAGGCCAGACCTGAACACTAAGGAACATCTGATGATAAGAGTTCGGAAATAACATTAACATTGTTTCTTAGATTCATGATATTTATTTTTTCATTGCAGTTCTTATTTGCTTATACACTTCCTTTGCATCAATTTGAGAAATACAATGATTTAAAATCAAGAAAGAAACTTACAAAGAGTGCAAAACTAATGAAATTAAATTCCAACATAATAATCGATCAGTAAAATAAACAAATTAATAATCATAATCATAATAGGTGGGATGAATATGGAATTCTTAGTCTGTGTGAATGTGATCTCTGTCTATGAAATAAAAAATAATAATATTGTAAGACTACTGAAATTATATTCCAAATGGTAAAATAAATGAATGAATAATTAAACTTGTTTTCAGCCAGGGAAAACAAGATTCACCAAACAGTGGGGAATCCATTGTTGAACACAGGGGTGTCAAACTGGCAGCCCACGGGCCAGATGCATCACACGCAGACCACATCCACCTCAGCTCCACAAATGATAAAATTCTTGTGAAACATTACATGATGGCAATGTGACAGGGTGAGTTTGATATCCATGGTCTAAACTGAGATAAATATTGAGATCTAAATCTCTTTCAACACTGCTCTCTCCTCTCTATGACTAATTCTTGAAAGTTGATGAGGGTAATAGAGTTGATTGTTAAGAACATGCAGATGATACCCCCCCTCCACTGGCAACACTCTGGATTACCTTCCCCAGTTATTTCTGCACTTGTTTGGTGACATCATGATCTTTGGAAGACTTCTGGATTCCATGATTTTAGTGTTGAGTCATCAATCTCTCAAACACCCTTTCTGGACATGCCCCAAAAGGAATCACTTGATCCAGGAAAGAGGGAAGAAACTACATTGGTTTCTTATCCAAATAAATGACATGATCTGCTGGCCTCTAAATGGGAAGGTTTCAGAAGTCTTCAATATGAATGGGAAAATAATCTATAATGGAAAATGGCAGAAGGTCATGTTTAAGTCTTTACTATCCAGACTTAGCTAGGGAGTGGCAGGGTGAGCCCACCTTTTCTGGAAGCTACCTATAGACCAAGATTGTTTGCATCACCCTAATGCAGGGGAAATGGTGGGAGCTGAAGCTCAAACAGGAGAGGAAAAAAAAATTGGTGGTCCGTTATCTGATTTTCCCTCCCTCCCTTCAATAAACAACTCTAAGTGGAAGGTAGAAAAGAAAGATAAAATGTAGATTATAGAATAATAGGGTTGGAAGCAGTGGTGAAATTCATTTTTTTTACTATTGGTCCTGTGGGCGTGGCTTGGTGGGTGTGGAAGGGGAAAGATACTGCAAAATCTCCATTCCTTCCCCACTTTGGGGGGAAGGATATTGAAAAATCTCTATTCGCACCCCACTCTGCGGCCAGACAGAGGTGGTATTTGCTGGTTGTCTAATGTACTCAAAATTTCTACTATTGGTTCTCCAGAACCTGTGAGAACCTGCTGAATTTCACGCCTGGTTGGAAGGGATCTTGAAGGTCTTCTAGTCCAAAACCCTGTTCCAGTAGGAGATCCTACCGCATTTCAAATAAATGGTTGTCCAGTCTTTTTTTGAAAGCCTCCAGTGATGGAGCACCCACAACTTCTAAGGTAAAGGTTTTCAATTACTTGGTTGTTTCATCTACCACTTTATTCATAGCTGAAGCTCTATTTGGAATAAAGCTTCTTCTGAGTACTGAGGTGGTTTATCCAAGACTTCCCTCTGTGTTGGTTTTACCTTAAGGCTTTCCCTCAGTGCCAAAATCTATTCAGGATCTTTGAGATTTGGCAAAAGGTGACTAAGTAAACCAGATAGGTTTTGCTACTTACAAGGCTAAGAATTTAACTGAAAAGAATCTGAAATATCCATATTTAAAATACTTTGGGCCAGTATTTGTGCTTCACTCAGTTCACGCTCTGTATTCAACTTCTTCAGTGAGAGAAACCTTCTTCTGGTTTTTTTTCCCTACCGAGACAAATTACTTCAATGTGGAACATAGAATCATAGGAAAAATAAATAAATGAACTTCCATCATTGTGAAGGTGGGTAGCCCATCCATTGAGATTTCAGCTAAACCTGACACAGAAATCTCCAAAATCAATCATTCAGGAAGGGAAATTTATAAAATACAGGTCTGAAGACATGACTGAATTATGGCAAGAAGAACCTGAGTTGTCTGAAATTCATTTTGGAAGAGGGGTGAAGTTGAAGCAGGTTCTGCAACATTTAGCAACTTCCTTTGCTGAACCTTCACATGTCTAAAAGAGTCAAAAAGAATCCTCATGTAAGACATTCTTCCTGATTGCCAAGTAGCCAGTTGCAGGGCCTTCCTGCCTCAAGATCAATAAACTAAACAAGAAAGGAAAAGGCACCACTTTTGTAGCAATAGGCAACAAAATCTCAATATCTTCTATTCCTCCAGTGGACACAAATCATTGTCTTTGTTTACTCTTTGGAAATTGATTTCCTCATAATGGGAATAATCATTACACAGAAGACAATTGAAACCTACCTGCACACAAAAGCCACAATTGGAAAGATCACTTCAATTTTGTGGGATTTTACTTTGCATTTACAGGATATATCATAGATTTTTCCCTCATTAATTTAGTGTTATTGAGCTTGGCTCTAGTCAAATCCTTCACCCTGAAATTCAAGATATGAATTTTAATTCATTCAGAATTTATAAAGATTCCAAGGTTCTTTACTTTATTAATGCAGGATTCTCCTTTATAACATGAACATTTTTTTCCTTATGAGCATCTCTTCCTAATGTCATGGAATTTATTAGTATTTCCTATTTTGAACTTCAAGGCAAATTTGATAGTACCTAAAGTCAAGTTCTCCAATATAACAAGTTATTCCTTCCCCCAATGTTTCCCTGCCTCTACTTTTTAAACTAAGTCTAACCTACAGATTACGTATTGGAGATATTGGCCCAGTAATTAGGATGAAAAAAGAGAGGAGAATTTGGTGTGAGCAGCACATATTCAAGATCTGGACTTGGAAATTTTGAGAATCAAAATTCTTCTGCTTCATATTTCTACATTTCTTCTTCTTATAAGGTGGTTCTTTGTATTCAAGTCTGGCCTCAGAATGATAATGTAGCACTTGCAGCCCAGCAGATCAGCACTGGAGAACAAGATAGAGAATACCTGAACAGCCCCCATGTATTTTCCTTTTGTGCTGAGGTAAGTGAGCACAAAAGTCACCCAGATGCTGCAGAAGACCAGCATGCTGAAGGTGATCAGCTTGGCTTCATTGAAGGCACCAGGCAAATTCTGTGTCAAGAAAGCCACTGTGAAGCAGAAGGCAGCGAGAAAGCCCAGTTAGCTGAGGGTGATGTAGAACATGTGAGCAGAGCTTTCGTTGCATTGCAGGATGATCACTCCAGGTTGGGAATGGAGGTCAGAGTCAGGGAATGGTTAAGCAGTTCCAGACCAGATGGAGCAGATGATAATTTGGATAGCAGCAGAAGAAAGGATGATGGAGTTGGCCCAGGTCTTCTTCAACCACCTTTTCAGTTGATTTCCTGGTTTTCTGGCCAGGAAAGCAAGCACAACCATCATTGTTTTGGCCAAAAGAGAAGAAATAGCAACTGAGAAGGTGATGCTGAAAACCATTTGTCGGAGAAGGCAAGTGGCTTTCCTTGGTTGACCAATAAAGAAAAGAGGAGTCAAGAAGCAAAGCAGAAGGGAGACCAAAAGGATGTAAGAGAGGTCATGGTTGATGGCTTTGGCAATGGGAGTTTCTCTGTATTTAATGAATATGATTAAAACAAGGTCTGTGGTTAGGAATAAGAGTAGGGTAAAAGAGATGAGGATGAAGCCCAAATATTCTTCATATGACGAGAAGGTTATTACTTTGAGGATACGTTGAACTTGGTTCTCATTTGGAGCCAAGGTGGCGCAGTGGGTAGAGTGCAGTACTGCAGGCCACTTCAGCTGACTGCTAGATCAGCAGTTCAGCGCTTCAAATCTCACTGGCTCAGGGTTGACTCATCCTTCCATCCTTCCAAGGTGGGTAAAATGAGGACCCGGATTGTTTTTGGGTGCAATATGCTGACTCTCTAAACCGCTTAGAGAGGGCTGAAAGCCCTATGAAGCGGTATATAAAAATCTGCTATTGCTATTGCTATATTGATCATCTGAACACTTGGTGCATTTTTCTATCTGAGAAAATAAAAATGCAATACTTCCTTAAAATTCTGTCCTTTACATTTCAAAGAATACCTTCTTGGGACATCAGCTGATATCAGCAGCATTTTTCTAGATCATTTTTAATATCTCCTGAGAAAGAAGATAGGAATAACATCATTTTCTAAACCATATAGAGCTACGGTCTATGAAACTGGGGAAAATCCTAGGACTAATATGCTTTCCTGTGTAATCTGCAAAATTGTCATTGTAACCCACATTAATAAATGTAAATAAACAATTGTAAATAATTGGTTCATCTTACAAGGCACACTTTTGGGGTCCTTCTGGATCCTTTCTGGGTTCCATACTCTGAACCTCACTGGACTCCGAGGGTGTCTTCTGATATGTAATTTACTGGCAGAGAAAATTTGTCCTGCAAATAATCTGGAATGACTACTAGAACCAGTGGTGACATCGGCGTAATGAGAAGGATCAATAATTGTCCACACCACCTCATTGTGAACCACTTATACCTTCCAGTGATCCCAAATGGAAAGCCCAGGTGGAAAGTATACCAATAATCCTCCCAAGAAATGGACTTAAGACAATTCTTTAAGTTTCAAAGTACTCAAATATTCCTAGAAAGATGAATGTGAAAAGACGGATGAAAACTAAAAAACAGAAGATATATTTTCTCTGGCAGTAGCAACATTACACACACACACACATCAAGATTTATAGAAAGATGGCAGTTCCAACCACACTTTAAGCTGAAAACACCAGCCTGAGGATGGCGAGTGAGACCTTGCCGAAACGTTGCCAAGACCATCTCAATCTTATATGGGAAAAGACCTGAATACAACAAGACCAGCATATATACCACAGCCCTCTACAAGTGGTTTAAAGTTCAGCACATTGGTCCAAACAATCTGGGTCCTCATTTTAGTGACTTTGGAAGGATGGAAGGATGAATCAACCTTGAGTTGCTGAGAATCGAACTCCTGAAGTAAACAGTGAGCTGGCCTGCAGTACTGCATTCTAGTCACTGCACCACCATGGCTCTTAATAATATGGTTAGGTGTTATTTACAGACAAAAATAAACCTGATAATAGACGTCCTGCAGTGAGATAATCCTTGAATATCCAACCTATACAAAAGTCCTCTTGAGGAGCTTTATTGCTCTTCAAAATGATTAATTTGATCATGAACACATTAGGATAAAAACAGTTAAGATATGGGGTAGTTTTTATTTCATTTTTTGTAAAGTGGATACTTAATGTTAGGGGTCATAATGTGTCTATGATACATACATACATACACACACACACACACACACACACACACACACACAGATATATCATCTATAGTCAAAATAATACAATGGGAATATTATCACAAATCTGAGATTTGTTAACCAATGAAAATATTATTTGATCTAAATTCAGTTTCACATGTGAATCTTCTATCATGGTGCATCTTCCTTTTTTTGTAAAGACCATTTGATTGGACACAGAACATTTCTAACATTCACAAATTTGCAGCCCTCAAACCAATGGGGATGGTGTCACAAGGGGATACAGTTTCTTTGCCCCTTGCCCCTTCCCCCTTCCCCACTGCAGATCCCATCCCTAGCCATAGCAGCTGCAGTGGCCTTCGTGAAAAGCAGACAAGACATGGTTGCATCTATCACTGAATCTATCACTCTCTCTCACCCACCTGCCACATTCACATTCAAATAGAGGAAAAACATGTTACCAAACCTGTGGGATTTTATAGGTGCCTACTAATGTTGACATCTGAATAGAAATGTCATTGTCAGCTCCATCTAGAAGAGCCAGAAGGTTGTCTTTCTTTCCACAGTTGTAGTTGGGAACATTGGCTTCTCCAGTAGAAAGCATGTCCACCAATGCATCTGAAGTGTGATAGGTGCTCAAATAATTGTCATGGATGTTGTAGCCAAGTGTGAGATTATGCAAAAGCTGGAGATTCCTGTTCACCACTTGAATGGCTAAAATGATGAATAGGATTCTTGACTGATCAGAAGAAAAAATGTTCATGTTATTATTATCATCATATCTATAGCAACAGCAAAAGACATATATCTTTATTTATTCCTGTTTGCATTTACACCTCTTGAATCGTACACCAATTGTGATCCAAAACCAGAGACAAATTATAGTCATCCATCACCATTTAGTTGCAATATGTGATAAGAAGATGGAATGAAGCTAGTCCTCTACCAGGATTAATATATATTAATTAATTAGTTAATTAATTAATTGTAGTAGGGCTGAGTTGTATTTGTCCAACAAACTAGTACAAACACAATAAAAAGTACATAGATGTATTAATAATTCAGCAGGCAATTCTAAAACAAATCATTCACTTATAAATAGCATGCATGTAGTCTGGCCGAAGCAATTACAACCCTTTCAATAACTACGTTAAATAAAAGTATTCAAGGGTTCAGCTGAAGAAGAGGGGAAGATCCTCTGGATTTCAGTGTCTCT
The DNA here is from genome assembly GCF_051295495.1 of Thamnophis sirtalis. Classification (NCBI taxonomy): domain Eukaryota; kingdom Metazoa; phylum Chordata; class Lepidosauria; order Squamata; family Natricidae; genus Thamnophis; species Thamnophis sirtalis. Next base: position 2,851,646 of record NW_028261383.1, read on the forward strand.
CTCATTCTCGGGTTCTGTTAGGGTTTCTTTTGCCCTATCCTTCGGTTTGAGTCTCTTGCGCAAGATAAATCAAAGAGGAGAGCCCTGTAAAGCAAAATGGCCCAAGAGCTCGCAGACATCATGCAACTTAGGAAGAAGTGGAAGAAGATGAAAGGAAAAGTGTATTAGAAATTCAAAGTAAGGGAATGCAACTCCATCACACTGAATGATTTACTTATGAGAAGAAATGTAGCATGACCCATTGAATTGTAACAGCTGAAGAAAATATTTTATTGCAGTGACAACCACACTTATGAGATGGTCTCCTGGCTAGTAAATATTCAGTACATTTCCTCCATTTTGTTGTTTAAAAGTTGTGGGGCATTTGGTTCTGATCCTCTCAGAGTTTCGTTCCCATTGGCTGACCCAGTTGCCATGCCTATACATTGGCTGACCTTATTACCATGTCCTATTCCAGCCAGTCCCCAATGGCTGAGCTGTTGCTATGTCCTATTCTAGTTCATGAATATTCTCACAAAGTGTATTCTGAAAGTTCTTGAATATACTTGAAAGGTTTAAAACATGCAGCCAGTAAAACCCAGGGTGGGGCCACCCCCGTATTATTCCAAGAAAAGAAAAATGGCAGGAACACAGTCATATGGACCGTGGTTGACTTATTTTCTGAACAAGCCCATTTCTTAGACTTCAATGGTCTCCCCCCAGCAAAGAAATTTACTAGACTGTTAAGCACATCTATCAATTTCAATGGGGTTCCTCGCAGAATTATATCAGATAGGTGTCCAATTCATGGCTAAGTTCTGGCAGGAGTTTATAAAAGTGATTGGGTCATCCAGAGGGTTAAGTTCTGGTTTTCATCTGAGCAAGAACGTGGCAGTGAAATGCATGAACACAATGACTGGCGAATATTTGAGATGTTATGTAAATTACCAGCAATCAAATTGGGCAGAGCTGTTACCATTCACTGAAGTCACTTACAACAATGCAGTGCATAGTAGCACGAGACCAACTCTTTTTCAGATGAGCAATGAGATGGAATTTGTCCCTATGCTGGAGTACCCACACAGAACCCCCCTCATCCATGTCATTAAGTGCATGGATGGACTCATTAAAAGGTTCCTGGGAAAACGGTGTGCTTTAACGGAAGCTGCAAAAATCAACAAAACTCAAGTTGACAAACATCGCTCCTAGCAACCACAATTCAGAGTGGGGGATAAAGTTTACCTTTCTACAAAATATTGGAAGCTTCAGTGGCCTTCTAGAAAGTTAGGACCAAAGTTCTTAGGTTCTTTTGAAATTACTAAAATAATAAATCCAGTTAGAGTGAAACTTAAACTCCCTCGTCTGCTAAGGAAAATACATCCAGTTTTTCTCGGCAGCTTGTTAAAACCAACTGTCAGTTCTTCCCTTAAGCCAGTAGATCAGACCCCACCGAAACCTGTACTGATTGCGGGTGGATGCAGATATGTTGATTAAACATTTCCATGAGAAGAATCCCCATAAGCCAAATTGGGTTCCTGGAGGTGGCAGGGGAGGTTAGAGTTTAATTAATCCTTAAAATCAGCTTTTTAAAATCTTAAACTCTGGTATCATTATGTTCTATTACTTGTGTTTGTGCTATGTTGAATTCTAGCATGACATGGTCACTGTCACCCAAGGTTCCTGCAGTTTCAACTCCCTCTATCACTTCTTCTGTGCTTGTAAGAATTAAGTCCAGTATGTCTGTCCATCTAGTTGTCAGATTTGCATCCAAGGAATTTTTCCCAAGTTCTTTCTGAGTGTGTTAAAATCAGAAGAAGATGGCTCTTCCCAAACCAGCACTGCCTCTAGATATTGAGCAGAACTTCAAAAGGCTAATTTGGCTGATGTGAGGTTGAAAGGTATAATTGGACATCATCAACATGTAAAACAGTGTCACAGTCACCAGTCCATGAAGCTGGTTCAGATGGATACTATGTTAGATCATGAGAAATCATTTAGCACAAGGATGGAGGCACCACCTCTGTCCAAGCTGTATCATAGGTGACTGATAAGCACAACCAAGGATGTCACAGAACTCATTTCCACCTGAAATCTGACTGACATCAGGAGCAGGAAAGCCAGAGCAACACCCTGGCCATCCACACAACCAGAGGAAAGGCCACCATGTCCTTCAAAATTAGTTTTTGGATGGTTATGGCAAGTAATCAGGTCGCAACATCCACCACACTGTGGGCATCACCATCATTTCAGCTGCAGACCACACAGTCCATTGTTTACTTCAAAACTAAGAAAGTTCAAAATATAAAAGATCTTAGTGCCTTATGTGAATATGGAAAGGCAATAGAGGGAGTGCAAAAAAACATAACTTCTGTCCTCTCTTTCCCACTATTTGTCCACTTTACCACTATTTACCAAATGCGAAAAACTGGCTGTCTTTTTCCTGTCTCTTAGTCAGCTCTCATCTCAAAATTGATATTCCTAGAATCAACAGGGAATAAAATTTCACTTCAGTCATAAAGAATCAGCTCCCATTTAGGATTACTATATGGACACACAATATTTAAAACAAATCCACAAAAGTGTCCTACTCATACTTTTAGGCAGGGTATGATTGAATCCTTGTGATTAGAAGACAGGGACCACTAGAGTTAAGTGTCACTAACTTAGAGTGGCACCAAACCACATAGCTCTGAGTGACCTTCCCCAGCAGTCTCTGGGGACAAGAGACCACATTGAAAAACAGCAGAAGACAATTTCCTGAGTGTTGAACTTTCTTCTTCTACTTTCCACTTTCTGGACATGTCCTGACAAGAAGCACCACAACGAATACAGAACATTGGCCCCAGGGGAATCTCTGTGATTTTTAACTAACATGCTTTTTTCTAGCTACCTATCTCCACATGGAGCCTTGGGAACATTTCAGGGTCCCCAGAGCAGTCGCTGATTTTCCCTATAATTATCCCCAGCCCAGCCATTGAGACTTCTTCAATGAGTGCCTTTGATGTACATATCAGACTGAAACAACATAGAAGAGATCTTGCACCAGACAAAGACAAATGTCTCATGCTCTGTGTGGCACAAAATTTGTGATAGGCAGGGGCTCTGCTCTTGAATGTACTTTTCTCTTCTTTCCAGGTAGAGCTTGGTTGACCTCTGTCTGAATTAGGAAAACCACTAGCATTTCTATCCTGTGAGAGTGCTTTTCTTGTTCTTGCTCTTGTTCCTGTTCTTGTTGATAAATGGGAGGAGGATTGATGCAACTCCATGAATTATGGCACTCCTGATTCTGCTTCTGGTGCTGCTGTTATCCCTGCCAGTCTCTGGGAAACTTAGAATGAAGTGCCCACGGAGTTTTGAGCACCACAACCAAAATAAACTAGGGAGCTATTATAAGCCTGGAGATCATGTCCTTAGTATAGTCACCACTTCAACATCAATATCACAAGTAATGTTTTCTTTCAAAATGAATCCTTCAAATCAGTTTCATTTGTAAGTCATTTAGCATGATACAGTTGCATTCCCTACATTTACAGTTTTAACAATTGTCTTCTTTCCTTTTATATAACTTACTCCTACATTACAAAACCTGTCTAATATTTTAAATGTTTTGATGATATGTTTATGACCATTAAACCCAGCCCATCTTCTCAGCATTGACAAAATTAAATGGTAATAGGTGAATATAGACTTGCTTCTGTTTTGAATGAATATTGTCATTAAAGTATAATGGGGTTGGGTAAAAAAAGAGAATTTTTGTTTAAAAAAGTGTTGCTGTTGATGGTAATGATGATAATGTCAGGTGCAAGTAACAAAGAACATCCATTGAGTTTAAAGCACAGTAGAGATAATTGTTGCTACATGTACAAGAATCTAGTCAATTAATGGTCAGTGCTAAATTGGAACTAGATAAGGGTCAATGGGATTCATGGGGGGAAGGTGGACGTCGGTCTTTTGAAATAAAACTTCTAGCTCTGCTTGCCATTCTCCTACAGATAACTTGAATAGCTTTTTTAATGCTAGGGTTGAATACAATTACAAAAGACTTCTAAGATTTGTTTTTGCTATTGAAATGATAAACAAGAACTCTCAACTGCTGCAAAATCTCACACTTGGCTACAACATCTGTGACAACTATTTGAGTGCCATTGGCACTTCAGATGCCTTGATGGACATGCTCTCTACCGGAGAAGCCAATGTTCCCAACTACAGCTGTGGAAGGAAGGATAAACTTTTGGCTGTCCTTGATGGATCTGACAATGACTTCTCCATCCAGATGTCAGCATTAGTAGGTCCCTACAAAGTCCCACAGGTGTGTGTGTGTGTGTATGTGTCTGTGTGTATTTGTTTGTTTGTTTGTTTGTTATCTAACTGATAGAGGGTTTGTAGCAGTGGTGGGTTCCAGATCTCGTTGCAACTGGTACGGTTACAATGGGGCCCAGCATCCTCCATATGAATGCGCATGTCACGTGCATGTATATTACAATCCAGCGACACTTCCGCGAGCCTCTGTGATGCTCCAGCTGCTCAGTGAAGCATCGCCCAGGCACTGTACATGCCATGTGCATGCACAGAAGCCCCGAAGAGTTTAAACACAGGTAAAGAGCATGGGTGGAGAGATGGCCCCTCCAGAGTAATATACCAAAATGATATCCGGTGCTCTGGGCAGGTTCCGGTACGCCCATAACGGGGCATCCTGCCTGCAACCCATCACTGGTTTGTAGTGGTGATGAGTGAGCCATTCATAGCTTCTGCATTGAATTCAAGGATGGCTTTTCACCATGACCATTGTAAGACTCATGGTTTGGCCTTGGGATTCTTAGTGAGGAAGGGGCCAAATTCAGAGCTGTCCCTTCCTCTTATGAGACCATCCTCATTACTTTGCTGTAATTGGCAGCACAGCTGTGAAGTTTAAGCGTTCCACTGGGTACTATCAAAGGGCTTTCTGTTAAAAGGACTGTGCAGCAGTGATGGGAAGCTTGCATATTATCCATGCCTTTTTCATAATAAGATTTTCAATGGTGAGCAAATATCAAGTTTGTGAAGATAATGCCTGTGGATTACCTTAACTATATTTGACAAACAACTTGAGTATACATAACTATCACTAGCATTAATTAACCATTTTATTAAATAAAATTACAAGCATATTAGCCAACATATATTTTACCCTAATCTGTCCATCATACAATTTATCATAAGGGCTTGGTGAGCAATAGAGCCCCCTGAGAGGATTTTATCATCTGAATTATTCAATCAATATCCCAACTATTCACTGGTTCATTCACAAATATAAATCATAGCTGCCATATTCCAGTTGGGTGGAAGATGGTAATGGTAGTTTCAATACATAAAAATGGAATAAAGGGGAACCTATGAATGAAAGCCCATTAGTCTAATAGATAGTGTGGCTAAATTAAATGCATGTTTCTTATTGAATAGGATTGGCAGTGCGCAGATGAAAAGTGCATCCTTGCAGAAGTATAGGCTGCTTTAGACAAAGTCAATCCACTATTGACAAATATTTTGCCCTTAACAATTAACCCCCCAAAAATGTATCAGTCAGGGGAAACAATGCTTTGCTGACTTTATAGATCTTAGTTCAGGATCTGACACAGTGAACAGAAATATTATGGAGGAAATTGATTTCCCTTAAACTGGAACCTGGACTTTTGGCCCAGATCAAAACCCTTTTGACAAGCATTTGTCTGAGAGTGAGATTTGGGCTCAGTGGAGCCATGACAAATAGGATCAATATTTACCAAGGGGTAAGAAATGGGTGCATACTTCAACCATGGTTCTTCAGTGTAAATATTGATGGCTTACCAGGAGTTATGAAGGATCATGAAATACATTTGCCTAAATCACTAATTCATACTCCTTGTTGTATGCTAATAATAAGATATTATCACCCTACTTGCAAATTGGTTTGTGTAGATTGTTAAGAAGACTTGGCTCTTACTTTCATAATAATTCATTGATATTAATAAATCAAAGACAAAAATTATCATCTGTGGAAATTGGCATCCTAGTCATAGGTGACTTTTCAAACAATTTTCCTTATTTGGAGTAGTTTTCTCTGCAACAGGATGTTGGCCCAATCATCATCAAAGTATCTTACTTAGAGCAAGGTCATGACTCAATGCATTGCTTAAACAAAAAAAAAATTATAGCTCTCCATCTTCCTTAGCTCCAATCGTTAAAGTCTATAAGCCAAGCTTGAAGCTGAATTGAAACATTTCAGTTCAGATCTGCATACCTGAGTCTGATTGCAGTAAATTGTAAATAATAATATGATTTATGTCCTTTGTTTTTCTTCTTTATTGCTTTATATGTTTTTTTAATTCAATTATATTCACTCTTCTCAATATTCTGCATTTTGAATTATTTAGTTTAATGTGGTCTAATGCTTAATAATAAACTATTTTAATTTGTTCACAAGAATGAAGATAGATTTATTAATAGGCAATATTTTGGATTTGATCTTACCCCAAATATGACACAGCAATCTTCTTTGCTTTTTCAGATCAGTTCTGTGTTTGTTCCAGAAGCTCTGGGTGATAAAAATCAGTTCCCCTTTTTCCACCCAATGCTCCCCAGAGAAGGGATCGAGTATCCAGCAATTGTCCAAGTGCTTCTCCATTTCAGATGGACCTTGATTGGTGTCTTTGCTATAGACTCAGAAAATGGAGAGAATTTCATGAGGACTTTTATTCCTATGCTTGTCAGGAATGGAATTTGTGTTGTCATAGCAACAAAGTTCTCAAAACTTTCAATTATAGCAGAACTCAGGGATGGCCTCACTAAGTGGAGACAAGTCAATGTCTTTGTTAACTTCATGGAACGCCAATCCCAACTGAACCTAATTATCCCTTTCTATGTAGCAGTTGAAGGTATCCCAGGACCCATTGAAGGGAAAGTCTGGGTCACTGCAGTCGTGGCGGGAATGATAGTGACAAGGAATAAGGTTTACAAACACAACCATAGTATTTGGTACTTCGGCCTTCAGCAGAAAAAAAAACCAAAAGATGTTGCCTATGAACCCATTATCTTTCTAGAGCACCAATTTCCAAATGAATATTTTCACTGTTCCTTTTCAAAGAATGTATTTTCTGTCAAAGAGCGGAGAAGATGCATGCAGAAAGCACCAGTGAGGATCCATGGAGAAAGGAGCAAGACACATATCCTAAATGACAGGTTTCCTTACACTGTCATTCAGACTCTGGCTCATATCTTGAATGCTGCCTATTCCTCCAAATATAGGAAGAGAAGCAAGGAGGGCAAAGAGATATTGGTGGCTCCAAAACTCCAGCCATGGCAGGTATGAGCTCCCAACAAAGATTCCATGAGAAGGAATCCAAAGCAGGAGGAGGGGAACCTTCTCAACCTCTTTGAGCTACAAAATGCCAATAGGATTGGTCAATCTAATCACTCAAGAGATAATGTTTCAAACAATGGGCATATTTGATAGATGTGTTCTGACATGAAAAAAAATCCTACTAAATATAAAAGGCATGTGTGCATCTTTAAATAAAGTCATGTACAGTATGTATTGATTTGAGATTAATAGAATAGAATTTGAAATTCATACATCACTGAGACCATCTATCTCGACTCTTCTTAGGGGACTGGAAACTAAAACATAGGAAGAACGGTTGCAGGAACTGGGTATGTCTAGTTAAAGAGAAAGAAGGACTAGGGGAGACATGATAGCAGTCTTCCAATATCTCAGGGGTTGCCACAAAGAAGAGGGAGTCAATCTACTTTCCAGTAGACTTGAGGGTAGAAAAGAAGCAATGGGTGGAAATTAATCAGGGAGAGAAGCAACATAGAACTGAGAAGAAATTTCCTGACAGTTAGAACAATTAATCAGTGGCACAACTTGCCTCAAGAAGTTGTGAATGCCTCAACATTGGAAGTCTTTAAGACGATGTTGGACAGCCATTTATCTGAAATGGTATAGGGTTTCCTTCCTAGGCAGGGAGTTGGACTAGAAGATCTCCAAGGTCCCTTCCAACTCTGCTATTGTATTATTCTTCTCTGCAGGAATCCCATCTAAAGCATCTCTGTCTGGTGTCTTCTCTGTCTTTTCATTAAGGCAACCAATAAAGGGAGACTGAACTTCTTTGATTTCCTTACTCAGCTCTAAAACTGCTCCTCCTATTAGGATGCCTTTCCTCTCATTTAGCCAGAATCTCCTCTCTTGTGATTGATTAATTTTCCCCATGTGCCATCCTCCAGAATAACAGGGAACATCTCTAGAGCCTTTGTGCTAAATGTTTAGCAATAGCTATAGCATCTAGACTGATATTATTACTATACTATACTATACTATACTATACTATACTATACTATACTGTACTGTACTGTACTGTACTGTACTGTACTGTACTGTACTGTACGGTACGGTACGGTACGGTACGGTACGGTACGGTACGATACGATACGATACGATACTATATGATACGATACGATACTATACTACTACACTACACTACACTACACTACACTACACTACACTACACTACACTATACTAATATATTAGTGCTTTACAGCATTCTCGGGGTGGTTTACAATATCAGCATTATTTGCATACTGACCCCAACCATTTTATACCTTTGAAGGATGGGAGGCTGAACCCAACCTTGAGCTGGGTCAGGATTGAACTCCAGGCTGTGGGCATAGTTTTCCTGAAGCACTGCATTCTAACTGCTGCTCCACCAGGGCTCAAATTTTCAGTTACCGGAAGAGAGTTTTTATCTCCTTTCTCCAACTCAGAGATAGTTTCAGCTGGAAAAGATCTTCCCAGATTCTTTTTTATTGTCAGCTCCAATATAAACTGGAAATGAGATTTTTTTCCACTGGATTTTACTTATGTATCTCTCCGTAAGGAAAACTATAAATAGTTTGGAAGCTTGTGATTTTTAAACAAAGTCTAAATTGCTTTGTCTAAGACTCCATGCAACTCTTGCGTAACAAAATTGGATTGGATTGGATTGGATTTATTTCATTTATATGCCACCCTTTTCCCCGAAGGGGACTCAGGGCAGCTCACAATTCAGTCAGGGAAAGGGGTACAGACAGGGGATAAAAAGACAAACATAACAGTACACAATTTCAAACACACTAAAACCATACCATTCGAGGAGGGGGGCAGAAGCTCTTTAGCCCCAGGCCTGTCGGAATAGCCAGGTTTTAAGGGCTTTGCAGAAGGCCTGGAGGGTGGTGAGGGTTCGAATCTCCACGGGGAGTTCATTCCAGAGGGTCGGAGCAGCCACAGAGAAGGCTCTCCTCCGGGTAGTCGCCAGTCGGCATTGGCCGGCAGATGGAATTCGGAGGAGTCCTAATCTGTGGGATCTGATCGGTCTATTGGAGGTAATTGGCAGCAGGCGCTCTCTCAAGTACCCAGGTCCAATACCATGAAGGGCTTTATAAGTGACGACTAGCGCCTTGAAGCATATCCGAAGACCAATAGGCAGCCAGTGCAGCTCGCGGAGGATAGGTGTTACGTGGGTGAACCAAGGTGCACCCACGATCACTCGCACGGCTGCATTCTGGACAAGCTGAAGTCTCCGAATGCTCTTCAAGGGCTGTCCCATGTAGAGCACATTGCAGTAGTCCAGTCTAGAGTTCACAAGGGCATGAGTGACTGTTGTGAGGGCCTCCAGGTTCAGGTAGGGATGCAACTGGTGCACCAAGCGAACCTGGGCAAATGCCCCCCTGGTCACAGCCGACAGGTGGTGTTTGAAAGTCAGCTGTGGGTCCAGGAGGACTCCCAAATTGTGAACCCTGTCTGAGGGGCGTACTGTTTGACCCTCCAGCTTGAGAGATGGAAAACTTGGCCAATTAGTAGGAGGGAAACACACCAGCCACTCGGTCTTATCCGGATTGAGTACAAGCTTGTTACTCATGAAAATCACGATTTATTAATCCGACCTACCTCTTTTAATGAAAATGTAGACAAATAAATTATCAAAGAATTTAATGAAGTTTTTAACCACTGAACTATCTTAGCATCGAACCTTAGAAAGGTCATCACATCAGAAAATAATTTATTAACACTTTGAAGAAATCAAGTTATATCACCAGCATTCCCACAATCTATATCTTTCAGTTAAGGGATAATCCAAATAACATAGTCCATAATCATACAAACAGCCTGGTATTCAAAGTGTGCTAGCAGTTGCAAAACATACAATAGCTCACAACACTTTCTAACAGCCAGCTTCCAAAACACTCAGATCAGATCAGCCCAGCATCTAAGAAACAGAGATCTAACAGTCATTCTGGCTCCCTCTTATGTCCAATTGAGGAAAACAGCAACCAATCACATTTTACAGTATGATTTAAAGAAAAAGGTATAGCATTGTTACATGATTTATATATTGCCAACCCAACCGTTAGATTATATTCCTAACAGAGAACATTTTCTATAGTTAACAGGTTTTGTTAATTATTTATTTGGTGAAAATATATTTGAGAAATTTTGCCAAAACTCTTTCAAAGATTGTAGTAAGATATGGTGTCCTTCTTCAGCATATTTGCAAGTTAAAAACCTGTAGAAGAAACATTCATGTGGAAAAACAGCTTGTGGGGTAAGAAACTAAGATTTCTACTTTTAGAATTCTGAGATGCTTCCATTTCAGTTCCATCCCTTTCTGAAGAAGAATGAGTATTTCAATCTTTCTCAAGACAAACTATACTTGGACCAGAATGGAGACATAGTATCAGATCTGGACATCTTAAGCTGGATAATTCTCCCCAAGGAGGACCCCATCCCAATAAAACTGGGGAGTTTTGAAAGACAGAGATTGAATATCAGTAAAGATGCTCTTTTACTGTTTAAGTTGCTTAACAAGGTTGGTGAAATGCTGGTGTCTTTTCTCTATTTTCCAAACCCTTAGGACCCATGTTATGTTGACTAGACCTAGTTACTAATGTGGATGACTTTCACTGAGAATTAAGTGTGAAGTGCAGAACCCTCATAGCAGGAGTGTCAAAGTTGATTTCATTGAGGTCCGCATCAGGGTTGTGTTTGACCTCAGGAGGCCAGGGTGGGCATGATCAGCTTGACATCACTTGCGTCAGGGGCGTCTGCAGTGGCTTGAACAATCTGCCAGTGAAAAAAGGGCTTCTGATCTCCATTTTCAGCTGCAATGGCCTCCTGCAACCCTCTACAAGCAAAAACAGAGCTCAAGAGGGTCACACACGGCTCTCACGAGCTCCATTTTCTCTGGCAGAGGCTTCCTGGGCCGTTCCTTCACTGTTTCTAGAGCGGCCCTGCAGGCCAGATCTAAGCACCCCGTGGGCCACATCCGGCCCACAGGCCTTGAGTTTGACACCCCTGCCTTATAGATTTCTCAGGTGGCTTGAGAGTCATCAGTACTACTGATCATAGATGTTCTTCCTACACTATAATAAGAAACACTGCGTTAGGCTGATTAATGGAATGTTCAGTGACTATATTTTAAGAAATGGATCATGACCCTTCTGTATCCTCTCTGCAATCTGGTATCTTCATGAAATGTGTGAGAGTCCCTCAATTGCTGTGGATTTTAGTTCTGATAGATTCATTTGTTTCTTGGCTACACTTAGCAAAGGAGAAAAGAATTATGTAAACCAACATTCAAATTCAAGATTGGAATGAATCCAGTTAAAATGAATAACGACTAGATGGAGGTCCTAATGGACCCAGCGAGAAACAAGCTTTGGCATTAGGATTCACCGAGGCCTGCTTGGGGCCAGTGTCTGCTGAAAGGGAAGGTCGATAGTCTGTGATGTTTTTAAATAGACCAGACCTGGTCAGAATTATCCATGGATCACTTTCACCCCACTGGGATAGGGCAATAGGACTTCTGCTCCTAGGAAGGAAGTCCAAGGCACTGAATTCATAATCATAAAGACTGATCTGTTATGAGATGCCTTGACCCAGAAAACTGAAAAACTGAATCAAAGAAAAGCCCTTCCTGATATATGAAATAATGAGATATATTTTGAAAGGAAATGCTACTTAGACTTTTCCTTTCGATTGTAAGAGGGCACTTCATTTGAAAAGAGAAAGAACCTTTTCTTGGTTACTTAGCTGGGACATAGAAATATCCCATTCCAATACAGTGTTCCTAATTATGTCCCATGCACTGCAGCTAAAAATTCCTGTTTAAGGGATATGAGGACCCAGATTGTTGGGGGCAATATGCTGACTCTCTGTAAACCGCTTAGAGAGGGCTGAAAGCCCTATGAAGCGGTATATAAGTCTACTGCTATTGCTATTGCTATTGCTATATGTACTCATGACCTCATCTCCATCTCAATTCATTACAATTCTACATATAGTGACTTTGATCTTTTTTCACAAGCATAGCAGCCAAATATATTGAATAAATAAATATATTGAATAAATAAATACATAAATAAATGAATACTCATGTTGACCAAATTTGTCAATGGATGATGAGTCCTAACACATTTTTGTGTGCCTTCTTTTCCTTCTTAGTCTCTGCCTCAATCCAAATGTGTGGAAAATTGTCCTCCTGGATTTGTCAAGAGGGCTCGCGAAAGAGAGCCAGTTTGCTGCTATGACTGTGTTCTTTGCCCAGAGGGGACCATCTCTACTCAGGAAGGTGGGTAACCCTGGAGGACAAGATATTGGATTCAACCACAGCAATGTGACCTTGTCTTGGACTTGGGGTTTGGGAGTGGGATTAGGGTTTAGGGTTTTATTAACACTTATAGGCCGCCCTTTTCCCTGAGGGGACTCAGGGCGGCTTACATAAAATCAAGGGAAGGGATATACAAACAATAACACATACAAAACATAGAGTAAAATAATAAGCAACATTCATTCATCATTCGGGTGGGGGCAATTATCTTTGTCCCCAGGCCTGACGGGCTAGCCAGGTCTTAAGGGCTGTGCGGAAGGCCTGGATGGTGGTGAGGGTACGAATCTCCACGGGGAGATCGTTCCAAAGGGAGACATTGATTTGCTATATATGGGTCTGCTCCTGAAGACCACTTAGAACAGTGATGGCGAACCTTTTTCGGCTTGCATGCCAAAAGCGGGGAGAGTGCAGGGGGTCATGCTCAGGCGTGCCACACACCCATAATGCTATGTGCATGACCCCAACATGCATGGGTGCACAACCAGCGCTCCTCCCCATTTTTGGTGTTCTTATTTCGCCCTCCCCAGGCTCCAAAGGCTTTATAAGAGCCTGGGGAGAGTGAAAACAGCTCCCCCTGGTGCTTTCCTGAAGCCTCCGAAGCACAAAAAACCTATTCTATGGGCAAACCAGAAGTTCAGGAACTGACTTCTGTGTTGTTCGTTAGGGCCCGTTTTAGCCCTCTGGATCATTCAAGGAAGATTCCTGGAGGTGTCTGAATGCTCCAGGGGGAGGGGGCACCAAAAATGGTCCTATGAGCAAACCGGAACTTCTGGTTTACCCATAGGGCCAGATTTTCGTGTTCAAGGAAGCCTCCGGAGGCCGAAAAATGGCCTCAAAAGAAGGCTGAAGTCAGCTGTCTAGTGCAGGCATGCATGTTGGACAGTTGACAGGGCAACACCTCTCGTGACCTGACAAATGGCTCTGTGTACCACCTGTGGCAAGCGTGCCATAGGTTTGCCATCATGTATTTAGAACATACAAATGATCCAGACTGCAATGTCTGGAATGTTATTGGTTTTCCCTATATTCAACCCTATTATGTGAGCTGCACAGGCTCATAGTGTTTTTTCCAAGTACAATTCAAATCACTTTAAAGCTGCATTTTGCACAGAATCAAGATCTCAGTCAGATTTCCTGTCCCTGAGGTTATCTGCTTGTCCCACTAGAACAAATACGGTAGGCATGTTCCAAATCCTTTCATAAAACAAGGCTACCTTGTTTTATGAAGACATGTTCTTGGAAGCCTAACTTTTCTGTTGCATTTCCTGCAGTATTAATCAAGTACCTCCTTGAATTCCAAAGGGCCCAGACTCCTCTAAAATTCAGGAGACCTGGTTCTTCTCTTCACCTTTGGGATAAGGTGAGGTTAGTGTAGGATAAGAATATGCTGGTTGCATTAGTGAAGGATTGTTGTGCAATCCTAATACAAACCCATACAAATTGTATTTTGGGTTTATTTTTTCTGCTTGTTGTTGGTACAGTTTTATATATTGGGTGGTCTTTTTGCTGGACTTTTAGCTGCCCTAAGAGAGGTATAAGATAATCAGTCAGACAAATGTTTTATATATGTATGCAGGACCCTATTGACCATTTAGTATGGCACTTTCTTGTCTCTTCTGTCATCCAAAGAAAGTATTTATTGAAATGCAGAGGGAGACAATATAAAAGAAATATTATTTTCTTTTTTCTCAGATACAGAAAAGTGCATCAAATGCCCAGATGATCAATATCCAACAGAGAACAGGGTTCAATGTATCCCGAAAAGGATAACCTTCCTGTCCTATGAAGAACATCTGGGTATCATCCTGGTCTCTTTTGCCCTACTCTTGTTCTTAACTACAGGATTCATTTTAATCATATTCATTGAATACCTAGAAACTCCCATTGTCAAAGCCAACAACCGGGACCTCTCCTTCATCATCCTGGTCTCCCTTCTGCTTTGCTTTTTGTCCTCTTTTTTCTTCATTGGTCAACCAAGGAAAGTCACCTGTCTTCTCCGACAAACGGTGTTCAGCGTTGTCTTCTCAGTAGCTGTATCTTCTGTGTTGTCCAAAACAATCACAGTGGTGTTGGCTTTCCTGGCCACAAAACCAGGGAATAAAATGAGAAGATGGTTGGGGAAGAGCTTGGCCAACTCCATCATCCTTTCTTGTTCTGCTGTCCAAATTATCATCTGCTTCATTTGGCTAGCAGTTTCACCACCATTCCCTGACTCTGACCTCCACTCGCAGCCTGGAGAGATCATCCTTCAATGCAATGAAGGCTCTGTCATCATGTTTTATGTCGTCCTTGGCTATATGTGTTTCCTAGCTGCCATTTGCTTTATTGTAGCTTTCCTGGCCAGGAACCTCCCCGGGACCTTCAATGAAGCCAAGTTGATCACCTTCAGCATGCTGGTCTTCTGCAGTGTCTGGGTCTCCTTCCTGCCCACCTACCTGAGCACCAAAGGGAAATACATGGTAGCTGTTCAGATCTTCTCCATCTTGGCCTCCAGTGCTGGACTGCTGGGCTGTATCTTCATCCCCAAGTGCTACATTATCATCCTGAGGCCAGACCTGAACACTAAGGAACATCTGACGATAAAAGTTCAGAAATAACATTAACATTCTTTCTTAGATTCATGATATTTATTTTTTCATTGCAGTTATTATTTGACTATACACTTCCTTTGCATCAATTTGACAAATACAATGATTTAAAAACAAGAAAAAAACTTACAAAGAATGCAAAACTAATGAAATTAAATTCCAACATAATAATCAATCAGTAAAATAACAAATTAATAATCATAATAGGTGGGATCAATATGGACTTCTTAGTCTGTGTGAATGTGATCTCTGTCTATGAAATAAAAAAAAATAACAATATTGTAAGACTACTGAAATTATATTCCAAATGGTAAAATAAATGAATGAATAATTAAACTTGTTTTCAGCCAGGGAAAACAAGATTCCCCAAACAGTGGGGGAAGGAATCCATTGTTGAATACAGGGGTGTCAAACTGGCGGCCTACGGGCCAGATGCATCACACACAGACCACACCCACCTCAGCTCCACAAATGGTAAAAATCCAAAAACCTCAGGTGAGTTTGATATCCATGGTCTAAACTGAGATAAATATTGAGACCTAAATCTCTTTCAACACTGCCCTCTCCTCTCTATGACTAATTCTTGAAAGTTGATGAGGGTAATAGAGTTGATTGTTAAGAACATGCAGATGATACCCCCCTCCAGTGGCCACACTCTGGATGACCTTCCCCAGTTATTTCTGCACTTGTTTGGTGACATCATGATCTTTGGAAGACTTCTGGATTCCATGATTTTAGTGTTGAGTCATAAATCTCTCAACGCCCTTTCTGGACATGCCCCAAAAGGAATCACTTGATCCAGGAAAGAGGGAAGAAACAACATTGGTCTCTTATCCAAATAAATGACATGATCTGCTGGCCTCTAAATGGAAAGGTTTCCAAAGTTCTTAACAACTATCGTCCAGTCTCCAACCTCCCCTTTCTGGGGAAGGTTGTTGAGAAGGTGGTGGCCTTACAGCTTCAGCGTACCTTGGAGGAAGCTAACTATCTTGACCCCTTCCAGTCTGGCTTCAGGCCCGGTTACAGCACTGAAACCGCTTTGGTCGCATTGACCGATGATCTCTGGAGAGCCAGAGATGGAGGCTATGCGTCCATCCTGGTTCTCCTTGACCTCTCAGCGGCTTTCGATACCATCGACCATGGTATCCTTCTGCGACGACTGCGGGAGGTGGGGGTGGGCGGCACTGTTTTACAGTGGTTCTCCTCCTACCTCTCGGACAGGTCGCAGTCGGTGTTGGTGGGGAGGGAGAGATCGTCCCCGAGGCCCCTAACCTATGGGGTGCCGCAGGGCTCGGTTCTGTCCCCCCTACTATTTAACATATACATGAAACCGCTGGGCGAGATCATTCGGAGGCACGGGATTAAGTACCATCAATATGCGGACGATACGCAGTTGTATCTGTCCGCCCCGTGCCAACTCAATGAAGCGGTGGACGTGATGAACCGGGGCCTTGAGGCTGTTAAAGACTGGATGAGAGCTAACAAACTGGTACTCAACCCGGAAAAGACCGAATGGCTGTTGTGTTTCCCTCCCAAAAATTCGGTTAACGTTCCATCTATCAGGCTGGGGGGGCAAAATTTATCCCCCTCAGATAGGGTCCGCAACTTGGGAGTCCTCCTGGACCCACAGCTGAGTTTTGACCACCATTTGTCGGCTGTGACCAGGGGGGCATTTGCCCAGGTTCGCCTGGTGCGCCAGTTGCGGCCCTACCTGAACCGGGAGGCTCTCACAACAGTCACTCGAGCCCTTGTGATCTCTAGGCTGGAATACTGCAATGTGCTCTACATGGGGCTGCCCTTGAAGAGCATCCGGCGACTTCAGCTAGTCCAGAACGCGGCCGCGCGAGTGATCATGGGCGCACCACGGTTCGCCCATATAACACCAATCCTCCGTGAGCTGCGCTGGCTACCTGTTGATCGTCGGGTGCACTTCAAGGTCTTACTCACCACCTATAAAGCGCTCCATGGTAGTGGATCTGACTATTTGAGAGACCGCCTCCTGCCAATTACCTCCCTGCGTCCCATCAGATCGCACAGAGTAGGCCTCCTCCGAATTCCATCCGCCAGTCAGTGCCGACTGGCGACTACGCGGAGGAGAGCCTTCTCAGTTGCAGCTCCGACATTATGGAACAACCTCCCCGTGGAGATCCGTACCCTCACCACAGTCCAGGCCTTCCGCACAGCCCTCAAGAACTGGCTATCCCGTCAGGCCTGGGGATAGGATTACTCTCACCCCGCCCGAATGTTGAGTGAATGTTGTGTTTTTATGACCAATTTCCTTTAATCACGTTTCTTTTCTTTTTAAGTCTTGTCTTGCACTCCCTTCCCTTTATTGTTGTAAGCCGCCCTGAGTCCCCTCAGGGAAAAGGGCGGCATATAAATTTGCAATAAAACTAAAAAAAAAAACTAAAGTCTGCTATGTGAATGGGAAAATAATCTATAATGGAAAATGGCAGAAGGTCATGTTTAAGTCTTTACTATCCAGACTTAGCTAGGGAGCAGCAGGGTGAGTCCACCTTCTCTGGAAGCTACCTATAGACCAAGATTGTTTGCATCACCCTAATGCAGGGGAAATGGTGGGAGCTGAAGGTCAAACAGGAGAGGAAGAAAAATTGGTGGTCCGTTATCTGATTTTCCCTCCCTCCCTTCAATAAACAACTCTAAGTGGAAGGTAGAAAAGAAAGCTAAAATGTAGATTATAGAATAATAGGGTTGGAAGCAGTGGTGAAATTCTTTTTTTTTTACTATTGGTCCTGTGGGCGTGGCTTGGTGGGTGTGGAAGGGGAAAGATACTGCAAAATCTCCATTCTTTCCCCACTTTGGGGGGAAGGATATTGAAAAATCTCTATTTGCACCCAACTCTGCGGCCAGACAAAGGTGGTATTTGCTGGTTGTCTAATATACTCAAAATTTCTACTATTGGTTCTCCAGAACCTGTGGGAACCTGCTGAATTTCACCCCTAGTTGGAAGGCATCTTGAAGGTCTTCTAGTCCAAAACCCTTTTCCAGTAGGAGATCCTACCGCATTTCAAATAAATGGTTGCCAAGTCTTTTTTTGAAAGCCTCCAGTGATGGAGCACCCACAACTTCTAAGGACAAGGTTTTCAATTGTTTGGTTGCTTCATCTACCACTTTACTCATAGCTGAAGCTCTATTTGGAATAAAGCTTGTCTGAGTACTGAGGTGGTTTATCCAAGACTTCTCTCTGTGTTGGTTTTACCTCAAGGCTTTCCCTCAGTGGCAAGATCTATTCAGAATCTTTGAGATTTGGCAAAAGGTGACTACGTAAACCAGATAGGTTTCGCTAGTTACAAGGCTAAGAATTTAACTGAAAAGAATCTGAAATATCCATATTTAAAATACTCTGGGCCAGTATTTGTGCTTCACTCAGTTCACTCTCTGTATTCACCTTCCTCAGTGAGAGAAACCTTCTTCTGGATTTTTTTTCTACCAAGAAACGTTACTTCAATGTAGAACATAGAATCATAGGAAAAATAAATAAATAAATAAAATTCCATCTTTGTGAAGGTGGGTAGCCCATCCATTGAGGTTTCAGCTAAACCTGACACAGAAATCTCCAAAATCAATCATTCAGGAAGGGAAATTTATCAAATACAGGTCTGAAGACATGAATGAATTATGGCAAGAAGAACCTGAGTTATCTGAAATTCATTTTGGGAGAGGGGTGAAATTGAAGGAGGTTCTGCAACATTTAGCAACTTCCTTTGCTGAACCTTCACATGTCTAAAAGAGTCAAAAAGAATTCTCATGGAAGACATTGTTCCTGATTGCCAAGTAGCCAGCTGCAGGGCCTTCCTGCCTCAAGACAAATAAACTAAACAAGAAAGGAAAAGGCACCACTTTTATACCAATAGGCAACAAAATCTCAATATCTTCTATTCCACCAATGGACACAAATCATTGTCTTTGTTTACTCGGTGGAAATTGATTTCCTCATAATGGGAATAATCATTACAGAGAAGATAATTGAAACCTACCTGCACACAAAAGCCAGAATTGGAAAGATCACTTCAACCTTGTGGGATTTTACTTTGCATTTACAGAATATATCATAGATTTCTTCTGTCCATCTATGGCTTTCTTTCCTTTTTGATCTAGACTGACAGAAATGCCAAATAGGGTGATTTTTTATCTAGTTACTATTCTACAGTATACTTTATGTACAAAATGCTTCCATTGTCCCTATTCCAACCATAGCTTGTCCGTGAAAAGCTGGACAAGATGCCTGGAGAAAGTAGACCTAGAAGCTCTGCCCCAAGAGAAGATTGAAGGGATCCTGCCTCTCAACAGCTACATCACTTATCGCTCCATCTAGACTGTGTCCAGGGCCTTAAAGGCTGCATATTCATCAATCCAAGAGGAAAGTGAAGGACAACAAAGATTGGTTGGTTATTCAGTAGTTGCAACCACGGTGAGTATTTCCTCTGTATAACCCTGTGGTGTCCTTCTTTCCTATTTTTTCAAATGTAAATGCATCTATGAAGATCATTATTTTCTTCAGAGATTTAGCATTATTGACAATGGGGTTATGTAATTTTCTGTAGTAGAACATTTTTCTTTCCATCAAATATTTATTTCCCATCTTTTTTTCCCAGAGTTTCATTAAACTTCTAATATAATCCATTATCTTCTTCTCTCTTCTCTCTGTTCGCCTTATTAGAAATTTCTCTGTCATGTCATCTTTTTTAAATGTTAGGCTTCTTAACATTGTCATATCATTCATCTTGAGCTTTCCCCTCATTAATTTAGTGTTATTGAGCTTGGCTCAAGTCAAATCCTTCACCCTGAAATTCAAGATATGAATTTTAATTCATTCAGAATTCATAAAGATTCCAAGCTTCTTTACTTTATTAATGCAAGCTTCTCCTTTATAACATGACCTTTTTTTTCCTTATAAGCATCTCTTACTAATGTCATGGATTTTATTAGTATTTTCTATTTTGAACTCCAAGACAAATTTGATAGTACCTAAAATCAAGTTCTTCAATATAACAAGGTATTCCTCCCCCCAATGTTTCCATGCCTCTGCTTTTTAAATTAAGTCTACCCTACAGATTATGCCTTGGAGATATTGGCCCAGTAATTAGGATGAAAAAAGAGAGGAGAATTTGAAGTGAGCAGCACATATTCAAGATCTGGACTAGGAAAATTTTGAGAATCAAAATTCCTCTGTTTCATATTTCTACATTTCTTCTTCTTCTAAGGTGCTCCTTTGTATTCAGGTCTGGCCTCAGAATGATAACGTGGCACTTGGGGATGAAAATGCAGCCCATCAGATCAGCACTGGAGGACAAGATAGAGAATACCTGAACAGCCACCATATATTTTCCTTTGGTGCTGGGGTAGGTGGGCACAAACATCACCCAGAAGCTTCAAAAGACCAGCATGCTGAAGGTGATCAGCTTGGCTTCATTGAAGGCACCAGGCAGATTCTGGGCCAAGAAAGCCACTTTGAAGCAGAAGGCGGCGAGAAAGCCCAGATAGCTGAGGGTGATGTAGAACATGTGAGCAGAGCTTTCGTTGCATTGCAGGATGATCACTCCTGGCTGGGAATGGAGGTCAGAGTCAAGGAATGGTTAAGCAGTTCCAGACCAGATGGAGCAGATGATAATTTGGATAGCAGCAGAAGCAAGGATGATGGAGTTAGCCCAGGTCTTCTTCAACCATCTTTTCAGTTGATTTCCTAGTTTTCTGGCCAGGAAAGCAAGCACAACCATCATTGTTTTGGCCAAAAGAGAAGAAATAGCAACTGAGAAGGTGATGCTGAAAACCATTTGTCGGAGAAGGCAGGTGGTTTTCCTTGGTTGACCAATGAAGGAAAGAGGAGTCAAGAAGCAAAGCCGGAGGGAGACCAAAAGGATGTAAGAGAGGTCATGGTTGATGGCTTTGACAATGGGAGTTTCTCTGTATTTAATGAATATGATTAAAACAAGGTCTGTGGTTAGGAACAAGAGTAGGGTAAAAAAGAGATGAGGATGAAGCCCAAATACTCTTCATAAGACGAGAAGGTTATTACTTTGAGGATACGTTGAACTTGGTTTTCAGTTGGATATTGATTATCTGAACACTTGGTGCATTTTTCTATCTGAGAAAATAAAAATGCAATACTTCCTTAAAATTCTGTTCTTTACATTTCAAAGAATACCTTCTTGGGACATCAGCTGATATCAGCAGCATTTTTCTAAATCTTTCTTAATATCTCCTGAGAAAGAAGATAGGAAGAACATCATTTTCTAAACCATATAGAGCTACGGTCTATGAAACTGGGGAAAATCCTAGGACTAATATGCTTTCCTGTGTAATCTGCAAAATTTTCATTGTAACCCACATTAATAAATGTAAATAAACAATTGTAAATAATTGGTTCATCTTACAAGGCACACTTTTTGTGTTCTACTGGATCCTTTCTGGGTTCCATGCTCTGAACCTCACTGGACTCCAAGGGTGTCTTCTGAAATGTAATTTACTGGCAGAGAAAATTTGTCCTGCAAATAATCTGGAATGACTACTAGAACCAGTGGTGACATTTGCTTAATGAGAAGGATCAATAATTGTCCACACCACCTCATTGTGAACCACTTATACCTTCCAGTGATCCCAAAGGGAAGGCCCAGGTGGAAAGCATACCAATAATCCTCCCAAGAAATGGACTTAAGACAATTCTCTAAGTTTCAAAGAACTCAAATATTCCTAGAAAGATGAATGTGGAAAGACAGATCAAAACTAAAAAACAGAAGATATATTTTGTCTGGCAGTAGCAACACTCCACACACAAACACCAAGATTTATAGAAAGACGGCAGCTCCGACCACACTTTCAGCCGAAAACACCAGCCTGAGGATGGCGAGTGAGACCTTGCCGAAACGTTGCCAAGACAATCTCAATCTTATATGGGAAAAGACCTGAATACAACAAGACCAGCATATATACCACAGCCCTCTACAAGTGGTTTAAAGTTCAGCACATTGCTCCAAACAATCTGGGTCCTCATTTTAGTGACTTTGGAAGGATGGAAGGATGAATCAACCTTGAGTTATTGAGAATCGAACTCCTGAAGTAAACAGTGAGCTGGCCTGCAGTACTGCATTCTAGTCACTGCACCACCATGGCTCTTAATAATAGGTGTTATTTACAGACAAAAATAAATCTGATAATAGAAGTCCTGCAGTGAGATAATCCTTGAATATCCAACCTATACAAAGTCCTTTTGAGGAGCTTTATTGCTCTTCAAAATGATTAATTTGATCATGAAGACATTAGGATAAAAACAGTTAAGATATTGGGTATTTTTTATTTCATTTTTTTGTAAAGTGGATACTTAATGTTAGGGGTCATAATGTGTCTATGGTACATACATACATACATACATACATACATACATACATACATACACACACACACACACACACACACACACACACACACATACTCTCACACACACATACTCTCTCTCTCTCACACACACACACAGAGAGAGATATTATCATCTATAGTCAAAATAATACAATGGGAATATTATCACAAATCTGAGATTTGTTAACCAATGAAAATATTATTTGATCTAAATTCAGTTTCACATGTGAATCTTCTATCATGGTGCATCTTCCTTTTTTTTTGTAAAGACCATTTGATTGGACACCGAACATTACTAATATTCACAAATTTGCAGCCCTCAAACCAATGGGGATGGTGTCACAAGAGGATACAGTTTCTTTGCCCCTTGCCCCTTGCCCCTTCCCCACTGCAGATCCCATCCCTAGCCATGGCAGCTGCAGTGGCCTTCGTGAAAAGCAGACAAGACATGGTTGCATCTATCACTCTCTCTCACCCACCTGCCACATTCACTTCACCAAATAGAGAAAAACATGTTACCAAACCTGTGGGATTTTATAGGTGCCTACTAATGTTGACATCTGAATAGAAATGTCATTGTCAGCTCCATCTAGAAGAGACAGAAGGTTGTCCTTCTTTCCACGTTTGTAGTTGGGTACATTGGCTTCTCCAGTAGAAAGCATGTCCACCAATGCATCTGAAGTGTGATAGGTGCTCAAATAGTTGTCATGGATGTTGTAGCCAAGTGTGAGATTATGCAAAAGCTGGAGATTCTTGTTCACCACTTGAATGGCTAAAATGATGAATAGGATTCTTGACTGATCAGAAGAAAAAATGTTTATGTTATTATTATCATCATATCTATAGCAACAGCAAAAGACATATATCTTTATTTATTCCTGTTTGCATTTACACCTCTTGAATTGTACACCAATAGTGATCCAAAACCAGAGACAAATTATAGTCACCCATCACCATTTAGTTGCAATATGTGATAAGAAGATGGAATGAAGCTAGTCCTCCACCAGGATTAATATTAATTAATTAAATTAATTAATTAATTAACTAATTAATTAATTGTAGTAGGGCTGAGTTGTATTTGTCCTACAAACTAGTACAACCACAATTAAAAGTACATAGATGTATTAATCATTCAGCAGGCAATTCTAAAACAAATCATTCACTTATAAATAGCATGCATGTGGTCTGGCCAAAGAAATTACAACCCTTTCAATCACTACGTTACATAAAAATATTCAAGGGATCAGCTGAAGAAGAGGGGAAGATCCTCTGGATTTCTGTGTCTCTCTCATTCTCGGGTTCTGTTAGGGTTTCTTTTGTCCCATCCTTGGGTTTGAGTCTCTTGCGCAAGATAAATCAAAGAGGAGATCCCTGTAAATCAAAATGGCCCAAGAGCTTGCAGACGTCATGCAACTTAGGAAGAAGTGGAAGAAGAGGAAAGGAAAACTGTATTAGAAGTTCAAAGTAAGGGAATGCAACTCCATCACACTGAATGACTTACTTATGAGAAGAAATGTAACGTGACCCATTGAATTGTAACAGCTGAAGAAAATATTTTGTTGCTGTGACAACCACACTGATGAGATGGTCTCCTGGCTTGTAAAAATTCAATACATTTCCTCTATCTTGCTATTTCAAAGTTGTGAGGCATTTGGTTCTGATCCTCCCAGAGTTTATTTCAGTCAGCATAAGCAGCAGCATGAGAAGGAGACGTATAAGATCTATACCTCCCTGGGATCAACCAGCCTCTCCTCTGTTTCTAAACTACAAGAAGAGTAATACAAAACACACTCAGAAGATAGAAAGCAGTGGCTTTCCTGATTTAGACGAAACAAGCTTCATATGGAAAGAGGAGAAAGATACATTTTCAAGAACTCAGCCCCTGCCTGTCCTAAGTCTTGGGCAAAAATCTCAACATGACTAAAAGTTTTATAAGTTTCTAATGAAAGATTTTGTCTATGTTGTTTCAGTCTGCTGTTTACTTCAAAGGCAGTCACTAGACAAGTAGCAAAAGGGTTTCAAAGACCAGGATTGTGATAATTACACTGAGAAGCAACTTCTCTGGGGACCAAGAACTTCTTGTAGGGCTCTATGTGCAAAGGGGCCACTGAAGAACACTATGATCTTAAAAAGTTACAGAAATTCACCCATGGGGAAACTGTTCTACAGTGGTTCTGGCCTTTCCTATTGAGACCTGTAAGGAAATTAAGTGGGAGGATGAGAGTTCAAAGCTCAAATGAAAAAACTCTGATGTCCTTTTAAATGCTATCTTTTTCAATATTAACAGGTACTGCCAGGCAAGCTCATCCCCCACCTTGAAATTTGGTATTATTATTTGCTGATTAAACCCAGATCTACCGCTGGTTAGTCCATCTGAAGCAGTGGAGGATTCCTACCAGTTCGGCATGGTTCGGCTGAACCGGTAGTGGTTTGGCAGCCTGGGTCGCTGGAACCAGCATTGACCCAGGCCTGCCATGACCCCAAACTGGTTCTCCGGCCAGCGCCATAGGTGCCATACTCTTGTTTTTTGCTTCTGTGCATGCGCAGCCCACAAGAGAACTGGCAGTAGTGACTGTTGGACGCCAACCCTGATGTGAAACCTTGGTTTTTGCTTGGAATAAGTGTGTGTGTATGTGTGTGTGAACTTTTGTGTGTGTGCTTATATAACTAAGTCTGAGGTCAGATCACATCCATGTGACTATTCCGTCTTTGGAATCTCATCACTTTCCATGGATCATGGAGGATTTGAGGGAAATGCAATGAATTGTAATTGTAATTGTAATTTAATAAATTTATATGCCACTCAATCTCATAGGACTCCGGGCAGCTTACAAAAACAAGATTAAAGATAAAAAGTTAAAAATAGAAAAAGAGAAACAAATTTAAAAGCAACGCACCATATACTCAATTTAGGTGGGGCTGGACCTCGTTCATGAAGTCAACAGCCCCAGGCCTGCCAGAATAGCCAGGTTTTAGTGGCTTTTCAGAAGGCCGAGAGAGTGGGAAGGGTGTGGATCTCTACGGGTAGATCGTTCCACAGGGCCAGATAGGTGTAACATGGGTGTATCTAGGTACACCTGATATCGCTCACGCGGCTGCATTCTGGACCAACTATAGTCTCCGAACACTTTTCAGGGGTAGCCCCATGTAGAGCGCATTACAGTAATCAAGCCTTGAGGTGATGATGGCATGAGAGACCATTCGAAGTGCCTCCCAGTCCAGGTAGGGCCGTAACTGGTGCACCAGGCGAACCTGGGCAAAAGCCCCCCTGGTCACACTCGACAGATGGTGTTCTAACATCAGCTGCGAATCCAGGAGGACACCCAAGTTGCGGACCCTCTCTGAGGGGTGTAAGATTTCACCCCCCAGGCTAAGGGATGGAATATCTGGACTATCCTTGGGAGGCAACAACAATAGCCACTCGGTCTTGTCTGGATTGAGTGCAAGCTTGTTTGCTCCCATCCAGACCCTGGCAGCCTCCAGACACTGGGACATCACTTCCACTACTTCTAAGTTGGCACGGGGTGGACAGATACAATTGGGTATCGCCACATATTGATGGTATTTAATCCCATGCTAGCGTATGGTCTCACCTAGTGGCTTCATGTAGATATTAAATATGAGGGGGGACAGGACCGAGCTCTGTGGCACCCCATATTTAAAGGGCCTAGGGGTCGACCTCTGTCCTCCAACCAACACCGACTGCGACCTGTCCGAGAGGTAGGAGGAGAACCACCACAAAACGGTGCCTCCCACTCCCACCTCCCGCAACCGTCGCAGAAGGATACCATGGTCGATGAAAGAACAGACATCTGGAATATTGCTGATGGACAACAACCTTGATCAAACACAAGTTAGAGCTGGTATTCAGGACTACCTAGTGGCATTAAGACATGGTGGTGTAGTGGTTAGAATGTAGTATTTCAGGTGAACTCTGCCTGTGGCAGGAGTTCAATCCTGACCGGCTGAAGGTTGACTCAGCCTTCCATCCTTCCAAGGTCAATAAAATGAGGACCCAGATTGTTGGGGGCAACATACTGATAGTGAGAACAATAAGCGAATGGAACAGCTTGCCTTTAGAAGTTGTGGGTACTTCATCACTGGAAGCTTTCAAGAAGAGGCTGCACTGAGAAGAAGAGAAATGGTGTAGGGTCACCTAATTGGGTGGGGGTTTGACTAGCTGACCTATAAGATCCCTTCCAATTCTTTTAATCTGTTGCATCTGTAAAATCCACTACAATTCTCGCATTGTCTTTTGTCTTTTATTTAACATTAGGCATTGGTCTTCATGAATAAATTCTTGAAAATACTTTTTTATCCATCAACCAAAGTTAATGTAAACAGTTTCTAATCATTCAATAGGAAACTTGATCTATAGTCCTTATAATCTCTCTATTGTCGGGTTCCAAGTAACATACCCATAACAAACAAAAATCTGAGGGAGGCAAATTCCTCAAAGAATAGGTTTATTGGACATGTCATATAGGCACGAGCTGATGAAAACCAAGTCTGAATTTTTCCATGGTTTTCACCTGGTTAAAAGTGAAAGTGATTCTCAAAACCATCAGTCACATAGCCCAGTCTGGGTCCAATCGTGGTCTAGTCGCTAGGTAACTCCAGTTCTCCCCTTTTAAGCACATGCAGAAATGTCCTCGGTTCCTACAAGAAGGTATTTTGTTTTGGCTAGTCCCCCCTCCCTATCCCTCTTCCCTGGTGTGTCAGCTCTAAAGTCCCAAAATGGCCTCAGTCAGGCCAGTTTCAGGGATGATATCTATAACAGTTCTGCCTGGAATTTTTGGCTTCAGTCACCAAATAGTTCACATTGGCTGACCCAGTTGCCATGCCTATACATTGGCTGACCTTGTTACTTTTTTCTGAACAAGCCCATTTTGTAGACTGCAACGGTCTCCCCCCAGTCAAGAAATTAGCTAGACTGTTAAGCACATCTATTGATTACATGGGGTTCCTCGCAGAATTATATCAGATAGGTGTCCAATTCGGGGCTAAGTGCTGGCAGGAGTTTATAAAAGTGATAGGGTCATCCCAAGGGTTAAGTTCTGGTTTTCATCTGAGCACGAACGAGGCTGCAAAATGCATGAACACAATGACTGGCAAATATTTGAGATGTTATGTAAATTACCAGCAATCAAATTGGGCAGAGCTGTTACCATTCACTGAAATCACTTACAACAATGCAGTGTACAGTAGCACGAGACCAACTCTTTTTCAGATGAGCACTGAGATGGAATTTGTCCCTATGCTGGAGTACCCACACAGAACCCCCCTCATCCATGTCAGTAAGTGAATGGATGGACTCATTAAAAGGTTCCTGGGGAAATGGTGCTTTTTAGCGGAAGCTACAAAAATCAACAAAATGCAAGTTGATAAACATTGCTCTCAGCAACCACAATTCAGAGTGGGGATAAAGTTTACCTTTCTACAAAATATTTGAAGTTGCAGTGGCCTTTTAGTTAGTTAGGGCCAAAGACTCTGGTATCATTATGTTCTATTACTTGTGGTTTTGCTATGTTGAATTCTAGTATGACATGGTCACTGTCAACCAAGGTTCCTGCAGTTTCAACTCCCTCTATCACTTCTTCTGTGTTTGTAAGAATTGTCCAGTATGCCTCTAGTTCCCTCTTGTACCTTTTGGACAACAAAGTTGTCAGATTTGCACCCAAGTTCTTTCTGAGTGTGTTAAAATCAGAAGAAGATGGCTCTTCCCAAACCAGCACTGCCTCTCGATATTGATCAGAACTTCAAAAGGTTAATTTGGCTGATGTGAGGTCCAAATGTATAATTTGACATCATCATGTAAAACAGTGTCACCAGTCAATAGTCCATGAAGCTGGTTGAGATGGATACTATGTTAGATCATGAGAGATCATTTAGCACAAGGATGGAGGCACCACCTCTGCACAAGCTGTGTCTTAGGTGACTGATAAGCACAACCAAGGAAATCTGACTAACTTCAGGAACAGGAAGGCCAAAGCAACACTCACGCCATCCACACAACCAGAAGAAAGGTCACCATATCCTTCAAGATTAGTTTTTGGATGGTTATGGCAAGTAATCAGGTCACAACATCCACCACACTGTGGGGATCACAACATTTCAGCTGCAGACGACACAGTCCATTGTATACAACAAAACTAAGAAACTTCAAAACATAAAAGATCTTAGTGTCTTATGTGAATATGGAAAGGCAATAGAGTGAGTGTAAAAAGACATAACCTCTGTCCTCTCTTTCTCACTATTTGTCTACTTTCCCACTATTTATTTCATTATTTATCCACTTTACCACTATTTAGCTAATAGTAAATACTGGGTGTCTTTTTCCCGTCTCTTAGTCAGCTCTCATCTCAAAATTGATATTCCTAGAATCAACAGGAAATAAAATTTCACTTCAGTCAAAAAGCAATCAGCTCCCATTTAGGTTTACTATACGGACACACAATATTTAAAACAAATCCACAAAAGTGCCCTCCTCATACTTTTAGGCAGGGTACTGGTTGAATCCGTGTGGTCAGAAGACAGGCACTGTTAGAGTTAAGTGTTACTAACTGAGAGTGGCACCAAACCACATAGCTCTGAGTGACCTTCCCCAGCAGTCTCTGGGGACAAGAGACCATGTTGAAAAACAGCAGAAGACAATTTCCTGAGTGTTGAACTTTCTTCTTCCTCTTTCCACTTTCTGGACATGTCCTGACAAGAAGTACCAAAACGACTACAGAACATTGGCCCCAGGGGAGTCTCTGTGATTTTTAACTAACATGCTTTTTTCTAGCTACTTCTCTCCACATGGAGCCTTGGGAAAACTTCAGGGTCCCCAGTGGAGTCGCTGCTTTTCCCTATAATTAGCCCCAGTCCAGCCATTGAGAATTCTTCAATGAGTGCCTTTGATGTACATGTCAGACTGAAGCAACATAGGAGAGATCTTGCACCAGAAAAAGACAAATGTCTCATGCTCTGTGTTGCACAAAATTTGTGATAGGCAGGGGCTCTGCTCTTGAACGTACTTTTCTCTTCTTTCCAGATAGAGCTTGGTTGACCTCTGTCTGAATCAGGAAAACCACTAGCATTTTAATCCTTTGAGAGGGCTTTTCTTTTTCTTGTTCCTGTTCTTGTTGATAAATGGGAGGAGGATTGATGCAACTCCATGAATTATGGCACTCCTGATTCTGCTTCTGGTGCTGTCGTTATCCCAGCCAGTCTCTGGGAAACTTAGAATGAAGTGCCCACGGAGTTTTGAGCACCACAACCAAAATAAACTAGGGAGCTATTACAGGCCTGGAGATCATGTCGTTAGTATAGTCATCACTTCAACATCATTATCAGAAGTAATGTTGTCTTTCAACATGACTCCTTCAAATCAGTTTCATGTGTAAGTCATTTAGCATGATAGAGTTGCATTCCCTCCATTTGCAGTTATAACAATTGCCTTCTTTCCATTTATGTTACTTACTTCTACATTACAAAACCTCTAATATTTTAAATGTTTTGATAATATATTTATGACCATTAAACCCAGCTCATCTTCTCAGCATTCACAAAATTAAATGGTAATCGGTGACTATAGACTTGCTTCTGTTTTGAATGAATATTGTCATTAAAGTATAATGGGGTTGGGTAAAAAAAAGAGAATTTTTTTTTAAAATGTTGTTGTTGATGGTAATGATGATAATGTCAGTTGCAAGTAACAAAGAACATCCATTGAGTTTAAAGAGCAGAAGAGATAATTGATGCTACATCTACAAGTATCTAGTCAATTAATGGTCCATGCTAAATTGGAACTAGATAAGGGTCAATGGGATTCATGGGGGGAGGGTGGACTGGGTCTTTTGAAATAAGAATTCGAGCTGTGCTTGCCATTCTCCTACAGATAACTTGAACAGCATTTTTAATGCTAGGTATTCATATGATTACAAAAGACTTCTAAAATTCGTTTTTGACATTGAAGTGATAAACAATAACTCTAAACTGCTGCAAAATCTCACACTTGGCTACAACATCCGTGACAACTATTTGAGCACCATTGGCACTTCAGATGCCTTGATGGACATGCTCTCTACCGGAGAAGCCAATGTTCCCAACTACAGCTGTGGAAGGAAGGATAAACTTTTGGCTGTTCTTGATAGATCTGACAATGACCTCTCCATCCAGATGTCAACGTTATTAGGTCCCTATAAAGTCCCACAGGTGTGTTTGTGTGTGTGTGTGTGTGTGTTTGTTATGTAGCTGATAGAGGGATTATAGCAGTGTTGGGTTCTGGATCTCGTTGCAACAGGTAAGGTTGCAATGGGGCCCAGCATCCGCCATATGAATCTGCATGGCACGCGTGCACACGCACGCAGCACACGTATGCATCTTACATCCAGTGACACTTCCGTGAGCCTCCGTGACACTCCAGGTGTTTGAGGGAGCTTTGCCCAGGCGCCGTACATGCCATGTGCATGCACAGAATGCCGAAGAGTTTAAAGACAGGTAAGGAGCGCAGGTGGGCGGGTGATGCCTCCGGAGCACTATACCAGAATGGTATCTGGTGCTCCAGCCAGGCTCCGATATGCCTGTACTGGGGCATACCGCCTGCAACCCACTACTGGTTTGTAGTGGTGATGAGTGAGCAATTGATCCATTCATAGCTTCTGTATGGAATTCAAGTGTGGCTTTTCACCATGACCATTGTAAGACTCATCGTTTGGCCTTGGGATATAAAAATGGAATAAAGAGGAACCTGTTAATGAAAGTCCGTTAGTCTAATTGACAAATATTTTGTCCTCAACCATCAACCTCCCAAAATGTATCAGTCAAGGGAAACAATGGTTTGCTGCCTCTATAGATCTCAGTTCGGGAACTGACACAGTGACCAGAAATATTATGGAGGAAATTGATTTCCCTTAAACTGGAACCTGGACTTTTGGCCCAGATCAAAACCCTTTTGACAAGCATTTGTCTGAGAGTGAGATTTGGGCTCAGTGGAGCCATGACAAATAGGATCAATAGTTACCAAGGGGTAAGAAATGGGTGCTTACTTCAACCATGGTTCTTCAGTCTAAATATTGATGGCTTACCAGGACTAATGAAGGATCATGAAATACATATGCCTAAGGCACTAAATTCATACTCTAACACCT
Organism: Thamnophis sirtalis; assembly: GCF_051295495.1. NCBI lineage: Eukaryota > Metazoa > Chordata > Lepidosauria > Squamata > Natricidae > Thamnophis > Thamnophis sirtalis. The sequence goes on from NW_028261383.1 coordinate 2,883,378, forward strand.
TGTTGTATGCTAATAATAAGATATTATCACCCTACTTGCAAATTGGTTTGTGTAGATTGTTAAGGTGACTTGGCTCCTACTTTCATAATAATTTTATGATATTAATAAATCAAATTCAAAAATGATCATCTGTGGAAAATCACATCCAAGTCATAGGTGACTTTTCAAACAACTTTCCTTATCTGATATAGTTTGCTCTGTGTCAGAATGTTGGTCCAATCATCATCAAAGTATCTTATTTAGAGCAAGGTCATGACTCAATGCATTGCTTAAACTAAAAAAAAAATCATAGCTCTCCATCTTCCTTAGCTCCAATCGTTAAAGTCTATAAGCCAAGCTTGAAACTGAATTGAAACATTTCAGTTCAGACCTGCATACTTGAGTCTGATTGCAGGAAATTGTAAATAATAATATGATTTATGTCCTTTGTTTTTATTCTTTATTGCTTTATATGTTTCTTTAATTCAATTATATTCACTCTTGTCAATATTCTGCATTTTGAATTATTTAGCTGGATATGGCCTAATGCTTAATAACAAACTATTTTAATATGTTCACAAGAATGAAGATAGGTTTATTAAAGGGTAATATTTTGCATTTGATCTTTCCCCAAATATGACATATCAATCTTCATTGCTTTTTCAGATCAGTTCTATGTTTGTTCCAGAAGCTCTGGGTGATAAAAATCAGTTCCCCCTTTTCCACCCAATGCTCCCCAGAGAAGGGATCGAGTATCCAGCAATTGTCCAAGTGCTTCTCCATTTCAGATGGACCTTGATTGGTGTCATTGCTGTAGACTCAGAAAATGGAGAGAATTTCATGAGGACTTTTATTCCTATGCTTGTCAGGAATGGAATTTGTGTTGTCATAGCACCAAAGTTCTCAAAAACTGCAATGATACCAGAACTCAGGGATGGCCTCACTAAGTGGAGACAAGTCAATGTCTTTGTTAACTTCATGGAACGCCAATCCCAACTGAACCAAATTATTCCTTTCTATGTAGCAGTTGAAGGTATTCCAGGACCCATTGAAGGGAAAGTCTGGGTCACTGCAGTTGTGGGGAAAATGATAGTGAGAAGGCATAAGGTTTACAAACACAACCATAGTATTTGGTTTTTTGGCCTTCAGGATAAAAAACCCTCAAACGATGATGCTTATGAACCCATTATCTTTGTAGAGCACCAATTTCCAAATGGGTATTTTCACTGTTCCTTTTCAAAAAATGTCTTTTCTGTCAAAGAGCGGAGAAGATGCACCCAGAAAGTGCCAGTTGGGATCCAAGGAGAAAGGAACAAGACACAAATCCCAAATGATAGGCTTTCTTACACTCTCATTCAGACTCTGGCTCATATCTTAGATGCTGCCTATTCCACCAAATATAGAAAGAGAAGCAAGGAGGGCAAAGAGATGTTGGTGGCTCCAAAACTTCAGCCGTGGCAGGTATGAGCTCCAAACAAAGATTCCATGAGAAGGAATCCAAAGCAGAAGGAGAGGAACCTTCTCAACCTCTTTGAGTTACAAAATGCCAATAGGATTGGTCAATCTAATCACTCAAGAGATAATATTTCAAACAACGGGCATATTTGATACTTATATTCTCACATGAAAATAATCCTACTAAATATAAAAGGCATGTGTGCATCTTTAAATAAAGTCATGTACAGTATGTATTGATTTGAGATTAATAGAATAGAATTTGAAATTCATACATCCCTGAGACCATCTATCCTGACTCTTCTTAGGGGACTGGAGACAAAAACATATGAAGAACGGTTGCAGGAACTGGGTATGTCTAGTTTAAGAGGAAGAAGGACTAGGGGAGACGTGATAGCAGTGTTCCAATATCTCAGGGGTTGCCACAAAGAAGAGGGAGTCGAGCTATTTTCTAAGGCCCCTGAGGGTAGAACAAGAAGCAATGGGTGGAAACTAATCAAGGACAGAAGCAACTTAGAACTGAGGAGAAATGTTCTGACAGTTAGAACAATTAATCAGTGGAACAGCTTGCCTCCAGAAGTTGTGAATGCCCCAACACTGGAAGTCTTTAAGAAGATGTTGGATAGCCATTTCTCTGAAATGGTATAGGGTTTTCTGCCTAGGAAGGGGGTTGGACTAGAAGATCTCCAAGGTTCCTTCCAACTCTGCTGTTGTATTATTCTTCTCTGCAGGAATCCCATCTAAAGCATCTCTGTCTGGTGTCTTCTCTGTCTTTGCATTAAGGCAACCAGTAAAGGGAGACTGAACTTCTTTGATTTCCATACTCAGCTGTAAAACCGCTCCTCCTTTTAGGATGCTTTTCCTCTCATTTAGCCAGAATCTCCTCTCTTGTCATTGAGTTAATTTTCCCCATTTGCTACCCTCCAGAATAACAGGGAACATCTCTAGAGCCTTTGTGCTAAATTTTTAGCAATAGCTGTAGCATCTAGACTAATATAATGTATATTGTATTGCTATAATGTACTGTACTGTACTGTACTGTACTGTACTGTACTGTACTGTACTGTACTGTACTGTACTAGACTAGACTAGACTAGACTAGACTAGACTAGACTAGACTAGACTAGACTAGACTAATATATTAGTGCTTTACAGCATTCTCGTGCTGGTTTACAATGTCAGCATTATTTGCATACTGACCCCAATCATTTTATACCTCTGAAGGATGGAAGGCTGAACCCAACCTTGAGCTGGGTCAGGATTGAACTCCAGGCTGTGGGCATAGTTTGCCTGAAACACTGCATTCTAACTGCTTCTCCACCAGGGCTCAAATTTTCAGTGACTGGCAGAGAGCTTTTGTCTCCCTTCTCCCACTCAGAGATCATTTCAGCTGGAAAAGATCCTCCCAGATTCTGTTTTATTGTCAGCTCCAATATAAACTAGAAATGATATATTTTTTCCCACTGGATTTTACTTATGTATCTCTCCGTAAAGGAAACTATAAATAGTTTGTAAGCTTGTGATTTTTAAACAAAGTCCAAGTTGATTTGTCTAAGTCTCGATAAAACTCTTGCATAACAAAATCATGATTTATTTGGTTTGGTTTAGTTAATTGGATTTATGTGCCGTCCTTCTCCCAACGATTCAGGGCAGCGTACAACATTAAAAAAACACATATTACAAAAGTTAAAAAAAAATTAGATAGAATATCCAAAAAAACAAACCCAATTAAGATTAACAATAACATTTTTTTAAAAAAAAATCGATTAAAATTAACAATAATCATTAATTTATTTTGTTTTGTTCAGGCCAGGCTGGCTTGCTAGAAAAGCCAACTTTTTAGGGCGCGTCGGAAGAACCAAAGGTCCGACCTACCTTTTTTAATGAAAATGTAGACAAATAGATTATCAAAGAATTTAAGGAAGTTTTTAGCCACTGAACTATCATAGCATCCAACCCTGACTTAGAAAGGTCATCACATCAGAGAATAATTTATTAATACTTTGAAGAAGTCAAGTTCATCAGCATTCCCACAATCTATTAAGTGAGATATGTGGAAATGATGCTTGGGGCACCACGGGAGGAAAGCTACTTACAGAATGAACAGCTGGGGAAAAGTTTGCAGTTGCATAATGGTAAAAAAAAAAACATGAGAAAGGACACCCATCTTATTTTTCAGGCTCTTAAAAGAGGTGGTGGGAGATTTGTACTTTCAGACTTGGAAAATGTTTGTTAATATAACCTTTCAATAAAGTAGACCGAAAGAAGATTCTGTTAATGTAGCCTTAAAATAAAGTAAATAACATTATCTGGTTGTCTTTCACACCTGGGAAAATATTAGCCTGGAAATCCCAAATATGTTTTTTCAAGAGGCAACTGGACTTTCTGGTTTTTCTTTGAAAATGTTTCACTTCTCAAACAAGAAGTTGCTTCAGCTTTTTGGATGAGAAGTGAAATGTCTTCAAAGAAAAAACAAGAAGACCAGTTGCCTCTTCAAAAAGCACCTTTGAGACAGCCATGACCGGGATGGCTAAGAATCTCCATAGATGTTAAACTGGAATATCCCTTCTTTAGAGATTTATGCTTTCCGCAAATCACTGTTGTCTTGAAGGAGTGAATCATTTTCTGTTGGTTATAGTATAGTATAGCCTTTATTGTCATTGTACAAAATAAATACAACAAATTTAGTTATCTGTTGCTGGAGAACATTTTCTATAGTTAACATGTTTTGTTAATTATTTATTTGGTCAACATATATTTGAGAAATTTTGCCAAAACACTTTTAAAGATTGTAGTAAGATATGGTGTCTTGCTTCAGCATATTTGCAAGTTAAAAAACTGTAGAAGAAACATTCATGTTGGAAAAACAGCTTGTGGGGTATGAAACTAAGATTTCTATTTTTAGAATTCAGAGATGCTTCCATTTCAGTTCCATTCCTTTCTGAAGAAGAATGAGCATTTGAATCTTTCTCAAAAGAAACTATACTTGGACCAAAATGGAGACATAGTATCAGATCTGGACATCTTAAGCTGGATAATTCTCCCCAAGGAGGATCCCATCCAAGCACAACTGGGGAGTTTTGAAAGACAGAGATTGAATATCAATAAAGATGCTCTTTTACAGTTAAGGTTGCTTAACAAGGTTGGTGAAATGCTAGTGTCTTTTCTCGATTTTCCAAACCCTTAGGACCCTTGGTATGTTGTCTAGACCTAGTTACTAATGTGGATGACTTTCACTGAGAATTCAGCGAGAAGTGTAGAACCCTCATAGCAGGGGTGTCAAACTTTATCTCATTGAGGGCTACAACAGGGTTATGTTTGACCTCAGGGGGCCAGGGTGGGCATGATCAACTTGACATCACTCGTGTCAGGGGCACCTGTAGTGGCTTGAACACTCTGCCAGTGAAAAAGGGCTCCTGATCTCCATTTTCAGCTGCAATGGACTCCTGTAACCCTCTACAAGCAAAAACAGAGCTCAAAAAGGTCACACACGGCTCTCATGAACTCCATTTTCTCTGGCAGAGGCTTCGTGGGCTGTTCCTTCACTGTTTCTAGAGCGGCCCTGCAGGCCAGATCTAAGCACACAGTGGGCCGGATCTCGCCCACAGGCCTTGAGTTTGACACCCCTGCCTTATAGATTTCTCAGGTGGCTTGAGAGTCATCAGTATTCCTGATCATGGATGTTCTTCCTACGCTATAATAAGAAACACTGCTTTAGGCTGATTAATGGGATGTTCAGTGACTATATTTTAAGAAATGGATCATGATCCTTCTGTATCCTCTCTGCAATCTGGTATCTTCATGAAATGTGTGAGAGTCCCTCAATTGCTGTGGATTGTAGTTCTGATAGATTCATTTGTTTCTTGGCTACATTTAGCAAAGGAGAAAAGAATTATGTAAACCAGCATTCAAATTCAAGATTGGAATGAATCCAATCAAAATGAATAATAATAAGCTTTGGCATTAGGATTCACCATGGCCTGCTTGGAGCCAGTGTCTTCTGAAAGGGAAGGTCCATAGTCTGTGTTGTTTTTAAATATACCAGACCTGGTCAGAATTCTCCATGGATCACTTTCACCCCACTGGGATAGGGCAATAGGCCTTCTGCTCCTAGGAAGGAAGTCCAAGGCACTGAATTCATAATCTTAAAGACTGATCTGTTATGAGACGCCTTGACCCAGAAAACTGAAGAACTGAACCAAAGAAAAGCCCTTCCTGATATTTGAAATAATGAGATATATTTTGAAAGGAAATGCTACTTAGACTTTTCCTTTGGATTGTAAGAGAGCACTTCATTTGAAAAGAGAAAGAACCTTTTCTTGGATACTTAGCTGGGACATAGAAATATCCCATTTCAATACAGTGTTCCTAATTACGTCCCACGCACTGCAGCTAAAAATTCCTGTTTAAGGGATATGTACTCATGACCTCAACTGCATCTCAATTCATTACAAATCTACATATAGTGACCTTTGATCTTTCTTAACTAGCATAGCAGCCAAATATGTTGAATAAATAAATACATAAATAAATGAATGCTGTCTCCTTGAAGATTGACAGCCCTACCTACTTTGTAAGGAAATTTTCCTTTCTATCTCAATTGGAACGTGGTTTTCAACTATTTCCCTAAATTGGAATGGTTTTCCAATATTTTATATAATCCAGAAAAAAAACTTTCAGATCCTACTGGTCAGAGATTTCTTTCTTCCTTATAGTTTTGTTCTGTTTTAATAAATCAATAATTAAGGTTTTGGAACAAAGTTTAATATTCTACTTAAATTTTAATTCATTTCTAAAATTGAATATCACTAGATCATCATACTTTAAGATCATGGCCAGAGGATGAATGGAGGAATGCATGTCAATATAGAAAGGAGGAGGAACCCACTGGTTGTCACTCAAAATCATGAGTGATTAATCGTCACTCACTTTAATCTTTTTTCAATTCCATTCCTTTAGATTTGATTAAGTAGAATGGTACTTTCTTACAGATATGCTAGAAGCAAAAGGGAAGAACTAAATGTAGAGTCTGTCTGTAGTTTTGTTTCTTCCAACTATTTGGAACTTATTTAAGATTTCATATTTACGTAACTGAAGCTCAGAGACAACTTGGCTAATACTCAGGTTGACCAAATCTGTCAATGGATGATGAGTCCAAACACATTTCTGTGTGCCTTGTTTTCCCTTTTAGTCTCTGCCTCAATCTAAATGTGTGGAAAATTGTCATCCTGGATTTGTCAAGAGGGCTCGAGAAAGGGAGCCAGTTTGCTGCTATGACTGTGTTCCTTGCCCAGAGGGGACCATCTCTACTCAGGAAAGTGGGTAACCCTGGAGGACAAGATATTGGATTCATACAGAGCACTGTGACCTTATCCTGGATTTGGGGATTGGGAGTTGGAGACATTGATTTGCAGTGGGTTTCCTTACTTATTCTCACACTTTACCACTGTTACATTTATACATATGTTCATTTCTCCATTTTTATTATTGTAAGTTGCCTACAGTACACCCACAGCAATATAGGTAGCAAATACACTTAAGAAACAAATAAATACATCTGCATGCCATTTATGGCCAGTCAGGTGGTGCTGTTCATTTCCGCTAATTCTAAGATTTTATTCATCACCATTGTGCTAGTGGGGGCATTTTCACTCTTCCAGCACTGCACGTAAGCGATCCTTGCCGCCGTCAAGATGTGGACGAGAAGGTATTGATTGGTTTTACCTATTTTTTTATCTGTTATCCCTAATAGAAACATTTCCGGCTTATGACTTATTTTAATTGACATGATTTCATTCAGCCATCTTAGCGTTCGCTTCCAATATGTCTTAGCTACCGGACACTTCCACCACATGTGGTAGTACGTGCCCAGTGTTGTTTTGCATTTCCAGCATTTGGCCGATAATTTTGAGGAAATTTTTGCCAGTCTTGTCGGAGGGAGATGCCAGTGGTAGAACATTTTGTATATATTTTCTTTATAGGCCGTCGACTTCATTAATTTCAGGTTCCACTCCCATACCCTTTCCCAGTCATCCAGGTCAATTGTGTGGCCGATATTCTGGGCCCAGGTTACCATGACTTCTTTCACTCTTTCTGCTTCCATTTTTCGGATCAGAAAGCAGTGTTTTTCATAGTGTTTTTCCAAGTACAATTCAAATCACTTTAAAGCTGCATTTTGCACAGAATCAAGATCTCAGTCAGACTTCCTGTCCCTGAGGTTATCTGCTTGTCCCACTAGAGCAAGTATAGGAGGCATGTTCCAAATCCTTTCATAAAACAAGGCTACCTTGTTTTATGAAGAGATGTTCTTGGAAGCCTAACTTTTCTGTTGCATTTCCTGCAGTATTAATCAAGTACCTCCTTGAATTCCAAAGGGCCCAGACTCCTCTAAAATTCTGGAGACCTGGTTCTTCTCTTCACCATTGGGATAAGGTGAGGTTAGTGTAGGATAAGAATAATCTGGATTGCATTAGTGAAGGGTTGTTGTGCATCAACAAATTGTATTTTGGGGTTATTTTTTCTGCTTGTAGTTGGTACAGTGGTATATATTGGGTGGTCCTTTTGCTGGACTTTTAGCTGCCCTAAGAGAGGTATAAGATAATGGGTCAGACAAATGTTTTATATATGTATGCAGGCTTCTATTGACCATTTAGTATGGCACTTTCTTGTCTCTCCTGTCATTGAAGGAAAGTATTTATTGAAATGCAGAGGGAGACAATATAAAAGAAATATTACTTTCTTTTTTCTCAGATACTGAAAAGTGCATCAAATGCCCAGATGATCAATATCCAACTAAGAACAAGGTCCAATGTGTCCCGAAAAGGATAACCTTCCTGTCCTATGAAGAACATCTGGGTATCATCCTGGTCTCTTTTGCTCTACTCTTTTTCTTAACTACAGGATTCATTTTAATCATATTCATTAAATACCTAGAAACTCCCATTGTCAAAGCCAACAACAGGGACCTCTCCTTCATCACCCTGGTCTCCCTTCTGCTTTGCTTTTTGTCCTCCTTTTTCTTCATTGGTCAACCAAGGAAAGCCACCTGTCTTCTCCGACAAACGGTGTTCAGCATTGTCTTCTCAGTAGCTGTATCTTCTGTGTTGTCCAAAACAATCACAGTGGTGTTGGCTTTCCTGGCCACAAAACCAGGGAATAAAATGAGAAGATGGTTGGGGAAGAGCTTGGCCAACTCCATCATCCTTTATTGTTCTGCTGTCCAAATTATCATCTGCTGCATTTGGCTAGCAGTTTCACCACCATTCCCTGACTCTGACCTCCACTCGCAGCCTGGAGAGATCATCCTTCAATGCAATGAAGGCTCTGTCGTCATGTTTTATGTTGTCCTTGGCTATATGTGTTTCCTAGCTGCCATTTGCTTTATTGTAGCTTTCCTGGCTAGGAACCTCCCCGGGGCCTTCAATGAAGCAAAGTTGATCACCTTCAGCATGCTGGTCTTCTGCAGTGTCTGGGTCTCCTTCCTGCCCACCTACCTGAGCACCAAAGGGAAATACATGGTAGCTGTTCAGATCTTCTCCATCTTGGCCTCTAGTGCTGGACTGCTGGGCTGCATCTTCATCCCCAAGTGCTACATTATTATCCTGAGGCCAGACCTGAACACTAAGGAACATCTGACGATAAAAGTTCGGAAATAACGTTAACATTGTTTCTTAGATTCATGATATTTATTTTTTCATTGCAGTTATTATTTTCTTATACATTTCCTTTGCATCAATTTGGCAAATGCAATCATTTAAACTCAAGAAAAAATACTTACAAAGAGTGCAAAACTAATGAAATTAAATTTTAACATAATAATCAATCAGTAAAATAAACAAATTAATAATCATAATAGGTGGGATGATTACGGAATTCTATGTGAACATGATCTCTGTCTATGAAATAAATAATAATAATAATATTGTAAGACTACTGAAATTATATTCCAAATGGTAAAATAAATGAATGAATAATTAAACTTGTTTTCAGCCAGGGAAAACAAGATTCCCCAAATAGTGGGGGAAGGAATCCATTGTTGAACACAGGGGTGTCAAACTGGCAGATTAATAACACGCAGACCATGCCCATCTCAGCTCCACAAATGGTAAAAATGTTGCAAAACATTACATTAAATCTCTTTCAACACTGCTCTCTCCTCTCTAAGACTAATTCTTGAAAGTTGATGAGGGTAATAGAGTTGATTGTTAAGAACAGGCAGATGATATCCCCCTCCAGTGGCAACACTCTGGATGACCTTCCCCAGTTATTTCTGCACTGGTTTGGTGACATCATGATCTTTGGAAGACTTCAGGATTCCATGATTTTAGTGTTGAGTCATAAATCTTTCAATGCCCTTTCTGGACATGCCCCAAAAGGAATCACTTGATCCAGGAAAGAGGGAAGAAACAACATTGGTCTCTTATCCAAATAAATGACATGATCTGCTGGCCTCTAAATGGGAAGGTTTCAGAAGTCTGCTATGTGAATAGGAAAATATTCTATAATGGAAAATGGCAGAAGGTCATGTTTAAGTCTTTACTATCCAGACTTAGCTAGGTAGCAGCAGGGTGAGTCCATCTTATCTGGAAGCTACCTATAGACCAAAATTGTCTGCATCACCCTAATGCAGGGGAAATGATGGGAGCTGAAGCTTAAACAGGAGAGGAAGAAAAATTGGTGATGCGTTATCTGATTTTCCCTCCCTCCCTTCAATAAACAACTCTAAGTCGAAGGTAGAAAAGAAAGATAAAATGTAGATTATAGAATAATAGGGTTGGAAGCAGTGGTGAAATTCATTTTTTTACTATTGGTCCTGTGAGCGTGGCTTGTGGGTGTGGAAGGAGAAAGATACTGCAAAATCTCCATTCTTTCCCCACTTTGGGGGGAAGGATATTGAAAAATCTGTATTCGCACCCCACTCTGCGGCCAGATGGAGGTGGTATTTGCGGGTTGTCTAATATACTCAAAATTTCTACTATTGGTTCTCTAGAACCTGAGGGAATCTGCTAAATTTCACCCCTAGTTGGAAGGGATCTTGAAGGTCTTCTAGTTCAAAACCCTTTTCCAGTAGGAGATCCTACCACATTTCAAATAAATGGTTGTCCAATCTTTTTTTGAAAGCCTCCAGTGATGGAGCACCCACAACTTTTAAGGACAAGGTTTTCAATTGGTTGGTTGCTTCATCTACCACTTCACTCATAGCTGAAGCTCTAGTTGGAATAAAGCTTGTCTGAGTACTGAGGTGGTTTATTCAAGACTTCTCTCTGTATTGGTTTTACCTCAAGGCTTTCCCTCAGTGCCAAGATCTATTCAGGATCTTTGAGATTTGGGAAAAGGTGACTAAGTAAACCAGATAGGTTTTGCTACTTACAAGGCTAAGAATTTAACTGAAAAGAATCTGAAATATCCATATTTAAAATACTCTGCGCCAGTATTTGTGCTTCACTCAGTTCACTCTCTGTATTCACCTTCCTCAGTGAGAGAAACCTTCTTCTGGATATTTTTTCTACCAAGAAACGTTACTTCAATGTAGAACATAGAATCATAGGAAAAATAAATAAATAAATAAAATTCCATCTTTGTGAAGGTGGGTAGCCCATCCATTGAGGTTTCAGCTTAACCTGACACAGAAATCTCCAAAATCAATCAATCAGGAAGGGAAATTTATTAAATACAGGTCTGAAGACATGAATGAATTATGGCAAGAAGAACCTGAGTTATCTGAAATTCATTTTGGGAGAGGGGTGAAGTTGAAGGAGGTTCTGCAACATTTAGCAACTTCCTTTGCTGAACCTTCACATGTCTAAAAGAGTCAAAAAGAATTCTCATGGAAGACATTGTTCCTGATTGCCAAGTAGCCAGCTGCAGGGCCTTCCTGCCTCAAGACAAATAAACTAAACAAGAAAGGAAAAGGCACCACTTTTGTAGCAATAGGCAACAAAATCTCAATATCTTCTATTCCACCAGTGGACACAAATCATTGTCTTTGTTTACTCTGTGGATATTGATTTCCTCATAATGGGAATAATCATTACAGAGAAGATAATTGAAACCTACCTGAACACAAAAGCCAGAATTGGAAAGATCACTTCAACCTTGTGGGATTTTACTTTGCATTTACAGAATATATCATAGATTTCTTCTGTCCATCTATGGCTTTCTTTCCTTTTTGATCTAGACTGACAGAAATGCCAAATAGGGTGATTTTTTATCTAGTTACTATTCTACAGTATACTTTATGTACAAAATGCTTCCATTGTCCCTATTCCAACCATAGCTTGTCCGTGAAAAGCTGGACAAGATGCCTGGAGAAAGTAGACCTAGAAGCTCTGCCCCAAGAGAAGATTGAAGGGATCCTGCCTCTCAACAGCTACATCACTTATCGCTCCATCTAGACTGTGTCCAGGGCCTTAAAGGCTGCATATTCATCAATCCAAGAGGAAAGTGAAGGATGACAAAGATTGGTTGGTTATTCAATAGTTACAACCACGGTGAATATTCCCTCTGTATAACCCTGTGGTGTCCTTCTTTCCTATTTTTTCAAATGTAAATGCATCTATGAAGATCATTATTTTCTTCAGAGATTTAGCATTCTTGACAATGGGGTTATGTAATTTTCTGTAGTAGAACATTTTTCTTTCCATCAAATATTTATTTCCCATCTTTTTTTCCCAGAGTTTCATTAAACTTCTAATATAATCCATTATCTTCTTCTCTCTTCTCTCTGTTCGCCTTATTAGAAATTTCTCTGTAATGTCATCCTTTTAAATGTTATGCTTCTTAACATTGTCAAATCATTCATCTTGAGCTTTTCCCTCATTAATTTAGTGTTATTGAGCTTGGCTCTAGTCAAATCCTTCACCCTGAAATTCAAGATATGAATTTTAATTCATTCAGAATTCTTAAAGATTCCAAGCTTCTTTACTTTATTAATGCAGGCTTCTCCTTTCTAACATGACCATTTTTCTCCTTATAAGCATCTCTTACTAATGTCATGGATTTTATTAGTATTTTCTATTTTGAACTCCAAGACAAATTTGATAGTACCTAAAATCAAGTTCTTCAATATAACAAGTTATTACTCCCCCCAATGTTTCCCTGCCTCTACTTTTTAAACTAAGTCTAACCTACAGATTACGTATTGGAGATATTGGCCCAGTAATTAGGATGAAAAAAGAGAGGAGAATTTGGAGTGAGCAGCACATATTCAAGATCTGGACTTGGAAATTTTGAGAATCAAAATTCTTCTGCTTCATATTTCTACATTTCTTCTTCTTATAAGGTGGTTCTTTGTATTCAAGTCTGGCCTCAGAATGATAATGTAGCACTTGCAACCCAGCAGATCAGCACTGGAGAACAAGATAGAGAATACCTGAACAGCCCCCATGTATTTTCCTTTTGTGCTGAGGTAAGTGAGCACAAAAGTCACGCAGATGCTGCAGAAGACCAGCATGCTGAAGGTGATTAGCTTGGCTTCATTGAAGGCACCAGGCAAATTCTCTGTCAAGAAAGCCACTGTGAGGCAGAAGGCAGCGAGAAAGCCCAGATAGCTGAGGGTGATGTAGAACATGTGAGCAGAGCTTTCGTTGCATTGCAGGATGATCACTCCAGGCTGGGAATGGAGGTCAGAGTCAGGGAATGGTTAAGCAGTTCCAGACCAGATGGAACAGATGATAATTTGGATAGCAGCAGAAGAAAGGATGATGGAGTTGGCCCAGGTCTTCTTCAACCACCTTTTCAGTTGATTTCCTGGTTTTCTGGCCAGGAAAGCAAGCACAACCATCATTCTTTTCGCCAAAAGAGAAGAAATAGCAACTGAAAAGGTGATGCTGAAAACCATTTGTCGGAGAAGGCCAGTGGCTTTCCTTGGTTGACCAATAAAGAAAAGAGGAGTCAAGAAGCAAAGCAGAAGGGAGACCAAAAGGATGTAAGAGAGATGAGGATGAAGCCCAAATATTCTACATAAGACGAGAAGGTTATTACTTTGAGGATACATTGAATTTGGTTCTCATTTGGATATTGATCATCTGAACACTTGGTGCATTTTTCTATCTGAGAAAATAAAAATGCAATACTTCCTTAAAATTCTGTCCTTTACATTTCAAAAAATACCTTCTTGGGATATCAGCTGATATCAGCAGCATTTTTCTAGATATTTTTTAATATCTCCTGAGAAAGAAGATAGGAAGAACATTATTCTCTAAACCATATAGAGCTACGGTCTATGAAATTGGGGAAAATCCTAGGACTAATATGCTTTCCTGTGTAATCTGCAAAATTTTCATTGTAACCCACATTAATAAATGTAAATAAACAATTATAAATAATCGGTTCATCTTACAAGGCACACTTTTTGGGTCCTTCTGGATCCTTTCTGGGTTTCATGCTCTGAACCTCACTGGACTCCAAGGGTGTCTTCTGAAATGTAATTTACTGGCAGAGAAAATTTGTCCTGCAAATAATCTGGAATGACTACTAGAACCAGTGGTGACATTTGCTTAATGAGAAGGATCAATAATTGTCCACACCACCTCATTGTGAAACCCACTTATACCTTCCAGTGATCCCAAAGGGAAGGCCCAGGTGGAAAGCATACCAATAATCCTCCCAAGAAATGGACTTAAGACAATTCTCTAAGTTTCAAAGAACTCAAATATTCCTAGAAAGATGAATGTGGAAAGACAGATCAAAACTAAAAAACAGAAGATATATTTTGTCTGGCAGTAGCAACACTCCACACACACACACCAAGATTTATAGAAAGATGGCAGCTCCGACCACACTTTAAGCTGAAAACACCAGCCTGAGGATGGCGAGTGAGACCTTGCCAAAACGTTGCCAAGACAATCTCAATCTTATATGGGAAAAGACCTGAATACAACAAGACCAGCATATATACCACAGCCCTCTACAAGTGGTTTAAAGTTCAGCACATTGGTCCAAACAATCTGGGTCCTCATTTTAGTGACTTTGGAATGATGGAAGGATGAATTAACCTTGAGTTACTGAGAATTGAACTCCTGAAGTAAACAGTGAGCTGGCCTGCAGTACTGCATTCTAGTCACTGCACCACCATGGCTCTTAATAATATGGTTCGGTGTTATTTACAGACAAAAATAAATCTGATAATAGAAGTCCTGCAGTGAGATAATCCTTGAATATCCAACCTATACAAAGTCCTCTTGAGGAGCTTTATTACTCTTCAAAATGATTAATTTGATCATGAACACATTAGGATAAAAACAGTTAACATATTGGGTGTTTTTAATTTCATTTTTTTGTAAAGTGGATACTTAATGTTAGGGGTCATAATGTGTCTATGATACATACATACATACATACACACATACATACATACATACATACATACACATACACACACATACACGCACAAAGATATATCATCTATAGTCAAAATAATACAATGGGAATATTATCACAAATCTGAGATTTGTTAACCAATGAAAATATTATTTGATCTAAATTCAGTTTCACATGTGAATCTTCTATCATGGTGCATCTTCCTTTTTTTTACAAAGACCATTTGATTGGACACAGAACATTACTAACATTCACAAATTTGCAGCCCTCAAACCAATGGGGATGGTAACACAAGAGGATACAGTTTCTTTGCCCCTTCCCCCTTCCCCACTGCAGATCCCATCCCTAGCCATGGCAGCTGCAGTGGCCTTCGTGAAAAGCAGACAAGACATGGTTGCATCTATCACTCTCTCTCACCCACCTGCCACATTCACTTCACCAAATAGAGAAAAACATGTTACCAAACCTGTGGGATTTTATAGGTGCCTACTAAGGTTGACATCTGAATAGAAATGTCATTGTCAGCTCCATCTAGAAGAGCCAGAAGGTTGTCCTTCTTTCCACGTTTGTAGTTGGGTACATTGGCTTCTCCAGTAGAAAGCATGTCCACCAATGCATCTGAAGTGTGATAGGTGCTCAAATAGTTGTCATGGATGTTGTAGCCAAGTGTGAGATTATGCAAAAGCTGGAGATTCTTGTTCACCACTTGAATGGCTAAAATGATGAATAGGATTCTTGACTGATCAGAAGAAAAAATGTTTATGTTATTATTATCATCATATCCATAGCAACAGCAAAAGACATATATCTTTATTTCTGTTTGCATTTATAACTCTTGAATCGTATACCAGTAGTGATCCAAAACTAGAGAAAAATTATAGTCACCCATCACCATTTAGTTGCAATATGTGATGAGAAGATGGAATGAAGCTAGTCCTCCACCCGGATTAATATATATTATTTAATTAGTTAATTAATTAATTGTAGTAGGGCTGAGTTGTATTTGTCCAACAAACTAGTACAACCACAATAAAAAGTACATAGATGTATTAATAATTCAGCAGGCAATTCTAAAACAAATCATTGACTTATAAATAGCATGCGTGTGGTCTGGCCGAAGCAATTACAACCCTTTCAATAACTACGTTAAATAAAAGTATTCAAGGGATCAGCTGAAGTAGAGGGGAAGATCCTCTGGATTTCTGTGTCTCTCTCATTCTTGGGTTCTGTTAGGGTTTCTTTTGCCCCATCCTTCGGTTTGAGTCTCTTGTGCAAGATAAATCAAAGAGGAGAGCCCTGTAAAGCAAAATGGCCCAAGACCTCACAGACATCATGCAACTTAGGAAGAAGTGGAAGAAGATGAAAGGAAAAGTGTATTAGAAATTCAAAGTAAGGGAATGCAACTCCATCACACTGAATGATTTACTTATGAGAAGAAATGTAGCATGACCCATTGAATTGTAACAGCTGAAGAAAATATTTTATTGCAGTGACAACCACACTTATGAGATGGTCTCCTGGCTAGTAAATATTCAGTACATTCCCTCCATCTTGCTGTTTCAAAGTTGTGGGGCATTTGGTTCTGATCCTCTCAGAGTTTCGTTCACATTGGCTGACCCAGTTGCCATGCCTATACATTGGCTGACCTTGTTACCATGTCCTATTCCAGCCAGTCCCCAATGGCTGAGCTGTTGCTATGTCATATTCTAGTTCATGAATATTCTCACAACGTGTATTCTGAAAGTTCTTGATTATACTTGAAAGGTTTAAAACATGCAGCCAGTAAAACCCAGGGTGGGGCTGCCCCTGTATTATTCCAAGAAAAGAAAAATGGCAGGAACACAGTCATATGGACCGTGGTTGACTTATTTTCTGAACAAGCCCATTTCTTAGACTTCAATGGTCTCCCCCCAGCAAAGAAATTTACTAGACTGTTAAGCACATCTATCGATTAAATGGGGATCCTCGCAGAATTATATCAGATAGGTGTCCAATTCATGGCTAAGTTCTGGCAGGAGTTTATAAAAGTGATTGGGTAATCCAGGGGGTTAAGTTCTGGTTTTCATCTGAGCAAGAACGTGGCAGCGAAATGCATGAACACAATGACTGGCGAATATTTGAGATGTTATGTAAATTACCAGCAATCAAATTGGGCAGAGCTGTTACCATTCACTGAAGTCACTTACAACAATGCAGTGCATAGTAGCATGAGACCAAGTCTTTTTCAGATGAGCAATGAGATGGAATTTGTCCCTATGCTGGAGTATCCAAACAGAACCGCCCTCATCCATGTCAGTAAGTGCATGGATGAACTCATTAAAAGGTTCCTGGGAAAATGGTGTGCTTTAATGGAAGCTGCAAAAATCAACAAAACTCAAGTTGACAAACATCGCTCCCAGCAACCACAATTCAGAGTGGGGGATAAAGTTTACCTTTCTACAAAATATTGGAAGCTTCAGTGGCCTTCTAGAAAGTTAGGACCAAAGTTCTTAGGTTCTTTTGAAATTACTAAAATAATAAATCCAGTTAGAGTGAAAGTTAAACTCCCTCGTCTGCTAAGGAAAATACATCCAGTTTTTCTCGGCAGCTTGTTAAAACCAACTGTCAGTTCTTCCCTTAAGCCAGTAGATCAGACCCCACCGAAACCTGTACTGATTGCGGGTTATGAGCACTATGAGGTTAAATGAATGTTAGATTCCTGAAAGCATAGGGGGCAATCACAGTATTTAATACATTGGAAAGGATATCCAATTTCAGATGCAACCTGGGTACAAAGCTGGAAAGTGGATGCAGATAGGTTGATTAAACATTTCCATGAGAAGAATCCCCATAAGCCAAAGGGGGTTCCTGGAGGTGGCAGGGGAGGTTAGAGTTTAATTAATCCTTTATGGTTGTGTCTTTGCAAGAAGTTCTTTTCACTTGAAGGGGGGGGGGAGCCTGTCGACCCTGAAGATGGCATAAGTGTAGTCATATTTTATTGCACGCTTTGTATGTTTTTAAATTAGCTTTTAGATTTGTAAGTAAATGAATTTAATAATATGGATTTATTCATATTATGAGTTTAATAAGGCTAGCCACTTTCTAACTGTTGAAAAAGGGGTTGCAAAGATAAAGTGGGAATGTTATGTCTAAGTGGCATTTGTTTTCTGTGGGAGCAGAGAAGATGCCTGCAGCTGGATGAAGGAGGAGTTTGGAGTCACTGGACGGTTGGACTGAGGACTGATTGGAGATTGTGACTTGGGGGAAAGTTACATATTTTTTGCTTTTATTGGGTGTAATTCCGGATTCTGACCATTGTTGGGATTACACCAAGCCCTTGCCAAATTAATGTGTGCCTAATAAATAGACTTTGAAAAGAAGGTAGATACCTTGGATTTTATTTTTGGGATATGTTACTAAGAGGCTTGACATTCTGGCTATCTGCTGATATTTGTCCCTCTTTCTCTTTGTGGTACTTCTCCTTCTTGTCCTTCAGTTTATCAGAGATCTTTGTGCAGTCATGCTGGTTTCTTCTTGGATTTCTTGTTTTTCTTTTTCACTGGTATTGTGATGGATTGGGCTTTTACGATCATATTTTTCAGAGTTTCCCAAGCTTCTTGAGTTGTTTTCCTCTTTAGGATTTTCATCCAAGGAATCTTTCTCAAAACCTCTCTGAATTGGTTAAAATCAGCTTTTTAAAATCTTAAACTCTGGTATCATTATGTTCTATTACTTGTGTTTGTGCTATGTTGAATTCTAGCATGACATGGTCACTGTCACCCAAGGTTCCTGCAGTTTCAACTCCCTCTATCACTTCTTCTGTGCTTGTAAGAATTAAGTCCAGTATGTCTGTCCATCTAGTTGTCAGATTTGCATCCAAGGAATTTTTTCCAAGTTCTTTCTGAGTGTGTTAAAATCAGAAGAAGATGGCTCTTCCCATACCAGCACTGCCTCTAGATATTGAGCAGAACTTCAAAAGGCTAATTTGGCTGATGTGAGGTCCAAAGGTATAATTGGACATCATCAACATGTAAAACAGTGTCACAGTCACTAGTCCATGAAGCTGGTTCAGATGGATACTATGTTAGATCATGAGATATCATTTAGAACAAGGATGGAGGCACCACCTCTGTCCAAGCTGTATCATAGGTGACTGATAAGCACAACCAAGGATGTCACAGAACTCATTTCCACCTGAAATCTGACTGACATCAGGAGCAGGAAAGCCAGAGCAACACCCTGGCCATCCACACAACCAGACGAAAGGCCACCATGTCCTTCAAAATTAGTTTTTGGATGGTTATGGCAAGTAATCAGGTCGCAACATCCACCACACTGTGGGAATCACCACCATTTCAGCTGCAGACCACACAGTCCATTGTTTACTTCAAAACTAAGAAAGTTCAAAATAGAAAAGATCTTAGTGCCTTATGTGAATATGGAAAGGCAATAGAGGGAGTGCAAAAACACATAACTTCTGTCCTCTCTTTCCCACTATTTGTCCACTTTACCACTATTTACCAAATGCTAAAAACTGGCTGTCTTTTTCCTGTCTCTTAGTCAGCTCTCATCTCAAAATTGATATTCCTAGAATCAACAGGGAATAAAATTTCACTTCAGTCATAAATGATCAGCTCCCATTTAGGATTACTATATGGACACACAATATTTAAAACAAATCCACAAAAGTGTCCTACTCATACTTTTAGGCAGGGTATGATTGAATCCTTGTGATTAGAAGACAGGGACCGCTAGAGTTAAGTGTCACTAACTTAGACTGGCACCAAACCACATAGCTCTGAGTGACCTTCCCCAGCAGTCTCTGGGGACAAGAGACCACATTGAAAAACAGCAGAAGACAATTTCCTGAGTGTTGAACTTTCTTCTTCTACTTTCCACTTTCTGGACATGTACTGACAAGAAGCACCACAATGACTACAGAACATTGGCCCCAGGGGAATCTCTGTGATTTTTAACTAACATGCTTTTTTCTTGCTACCTATCTCCACATGGAGCCTTGGGAACATTTCAGGGTCCCGAGAGCAGTCGCTGATTTTCCCTATAATTATCCCCAGCCCAGCCATTGAGACTTCTTCAATGAGTGCCTTTGATGTACATATCAGACTGAAACAACATAGAAGAGGTCTTGCGCCAGACAAAGACAAATGTCTCATGCTCTGTGTGGCACAAAATTTGTGATAGGCAGGGGCTCTGCTCTTGAATGTACTTTTCTCTTCTTTCCAGGTAGAGCTTGGTTGACCTCTGTCTGAATTAGGAAAACCACTAGCATTTCTATCCTGTGAGAGGGCTTTTCTTGTTCTTGTTCTTGTTCCTGTTCTTGTTGATAAATGGGAGGAGGATTGATGCAACTCCATGAATTATGGCACTCCTGATTCTGCTTCTGGTGCTGCTGTTATCCCAGCCAGTCTCTGGGAAACTTAGAATGAAGTGCCCACGGAGTTTTGAGCACCACAACCAAAATAAACTAGGGAGCTATTATAAGCCTGGAGATCATGTCCTTAGTATAGTCACCACTTCAACATCAATATCACAAGTAATGTTTTCTTTCAACATGAATCCTTCAAATCAGTTTCGTGTGTAAGTCATTTAGCATGATAAAGTTGCATTCCCTACATTTGCAGTTTTAACAATTGTCTTCTTTCCTTTTATATAACTTACTCCTACATTACAAAACCTGTCTAATATTTTAAATGTTTTGATGATATGTTTATGACCATTAAACCCCGCCCATCTTCTCAGCATTCACAAAATTAAATGGTAATAGGTGAATATAGACTTGCTTCTGTTTTGAATGAATATTGTCATTAAAGTATAATGGGGTTGGGTAAAAAAAGATAATTTTTGTTTAAAAAAATGTTGCTGTTGATGGTAATGATGATAATGTCAGGTGCAAGTAACAAAGAACATCCATTGAGTTTAAAGCACAGTAGAGATAATTGTTGCTACATGTACAAGAATCTAGTCAATTAATGGTCAGTGGTAAATTGGAACTAGAGAAGGGTCAATGGGATTCATGGGGGGAAGGTGGACGTCGGTTTTTTGAAATAATACTTCTAGCTCTGCTTGCCATTCTCCTACTGATAACTTGAATAGCTTTTTTAATGCTAGGGTTGAATACAATTACAAAAGACTTCTAAGATTTGTTTTTGCTATTGAAATGATAAACAAGAACTCTCAACTGCTGCAAAATCTCACACTTGGCTACAACATCTGTGACAACTATTTGAGTGCCATTGGCACTTCAGATGCCTTGATGGACATGCTCTCTACCGGAGAAGCCAATGTTCCCAACTACAGCTGTGGAAGGAAGGATAAACTTTTGGCTCTCCTTGATGAATCTGCCAATGACTTCTCCATCCAGATGTCAGCATTAGTAGGTCCCTACAAAGTCCCACAGGTGTGTGTGTGTATATGTGTCTGTGTGTATTTGTTTGTTTGTTTGTTTGTTATCTAACTGATAGAGGGTTTGTAGCAGTGGTGGGTTCCGGATCTCGTTGCAACTGGTACGGTTACAATGGGGCCCAGCATCCTCCTTATGAATGCGCATGTTACGTGCATGTATATTACCATCCAGCGACACTTCCGCGAGCCTCCGTGATGCTCCAGTTGCTCAGTGAAGTGTCGCCCAGGCACTGTACATGCCATGTGCATGCACAGAAGCCCCAAAGAGTTTAAACACAGGTAAAGAGCATGGGTGGACAGATAGCCCCTCCAGAGTAATATACCAAAATGATATCCGGTGCTCTGGGCAGGTTCCGGTACGCCCATACTGGGGCATACTGCCTGCAACCCATCACTGGTTTGTAGTGGTGATGAGTGAGCCATTCATAGCTTCTGTATTGAATTCAAGGATGGCTTTTCGCCATGACCATTGTAAGACTCATGGTTTGGCCTTGGGATTCTTACTGAGGAAGGGGCCAAATTCAGAGCTGTCCCTTCCTCTTATGAGACCATCCTCATTACTTTGCTGTAATTGGCAGCACAACTGTGAAGTGTAAGAGTTCCACTGTGTCCTATCAAAGGCCTTTCTGTTAAAAGAACTGTGCAGCAGTGATGGGAAGCTTGCATTTTATCCATGCCTTTTTCATAATAAGATTTTCAATAGTGAGCAAATACCAAGTTTGTGAAGATAATGCCAGTGGATTACCTTAACTATATTTGACAAACAACTTGAGTATACATAGCTATCATTAACATTTATTAACATTTTATTAAATAAAATTACAAGCATATTAGCCAACATATATTTTACCCTAATTTGTCCATCATACAATTTATCATAAGGGCTTGGTGAGCAATAGAGGCCCCAGAGAGGATTTTATCACCTGAATTATTCAATCAATATCCCAACTATTCACTGGTTCATTCACAAATATAAATCATAGCTGTTATATTCCAGTTGGGTGGATGATGGTAATGGTAGTTTCAATACATAAAAATGGAATGAAGAGGAACCTGTTAATGAAAGCCCATTAGTCTAATAGATAGTGTGACGTACAAGCTGCCTTTAGACAAAGTCAATCCACTATTGACAAATATTTGGTCCTCAACCATCAACCCCCAAAAATGTATCAGCCAGGGAAAACAATGCTTTGCTGCCTTTATAGATCTCAGTTCAGGATCTGACACAGTGAACAGAAATATTATGGAGGAAACTGATTTCCCTTAAACTGGAACCTGGACTTTCGGCCCAGATCAAAACCCTTTTGACAAGCATTTGTCTGAGAGTGAAATTAGGGCACAGTGGAGCCATGACAAATAGGATCAATATTTACCAAGGGGTAAGAAATGGGTGCATACTTCAACCATGTTTCTTCAGTC
Source organism: Thamnophis sirtalis (assembly GCF_051295495.1). NCBI lineage: Eukaryota > Metazoa > Chordata > Lepidosauria > Squamata > Natricidae > Thamnophis > Thamnophis sirtalis. Next base: position 2,905,953 of record NW_028261383.1, read on the forward strand.
TAAATATTGATGGCTTACCTGGACTAATGAAGGATCATGAAGTACATATGCCTAAGGCACTAAATTCATACTCTAATACCTTGTTGTATGCTAATAATAAGATATTATCCCCTACTTGCAAATTGGTTTGTGTAGATTGTTAAGAAGACTTCGCTCCTACTTTCATAATAATTCTGTGATATTAATAAATCAAAGGCAAAAATTATCATCTGTGAAAAATGGCATCCTAGTCATAGGTGACTTTTCAAACAACTTTCCTTATCTGGAGTAGTTTTCTCTGCGACAGGATGTTCGCCCAATCATCATCAAAGAATCTTACTTAGAGCAAGGTCATGACTCAATGCATTGCTTAAACTAAAAAAAAAAAAATCATAGCTCTCCATCATACTTAGCTCCAATCATTAAAGTCTATAAGTCAAGCTTGAAGTTGGATTGAAACATTTTAGTTCAGATCTGCATACCTGAGTCTGATTGCAGTAAATTGTAAATAATAATATGATTTATGTCCTTTGCTTTTATATACCCCAAATATGATACAGCAATCTTCATTGCTTTTTCAGATCAATTCTGTATTTGTTCCAGAAGCTCTGGGTGATAAAAATCAGTTCCCCTTTTTCCACCCAATGCTCCCTAGAGAAGGGATCGAGTATTCAGCAATTGTCCAAGTGCTTCTCCATTTCAGATGGACCTTGATTGGTGTCATTGCTGTAAACACAGAAAATGGAGAGATTTTCAGGAGGACTTTTATTCCTATGCTTGTCAGGAATGGAATTTGTGTTGTCATAGCAACAAAGTTCTCAAAAATTGAATTTATACAAGAACTCAGGGATGGCCTCACTAAATGGACACAAGTCAATGTCTTTGTTAACTACATGGAACGCCAATCCCAACGGAACCAAATTATCCCTTTCTATTTAGCAGTTGAAGGTATTCCAGGACCCATTGAAGGGAAAGTCTGGGTCACTGCAGTCGTGGGGAAAATGATAGTGACAAGGCACAAGGTTTACAAACACAACCATAGTATTTGGTACTTCAGCCTTCAGAAGAAAAAAAAACCCAAAATTGATGCCTATGAGCCCTTTATCTTTCTAGAGTACCAATTTCCAAATGAGTATTTTCATTGTTCCTTTTCAAAGAATGTCTTTTCTGTCAAAGAGCGGAGAAGATGCACGCAGAAAGCACCAGTGGGGATCCATGGAGAAAGGAGCAAGACACAAATCCTAAATGACAGGTTTCTTTACAATGTCATTCAGACTCTGGGTCATATCTTGAATGCTGCCTATTCCTCCAAATATAAAAAGAGAAGCAAGGAGGGCAAAGAGATGTTGGTGGCTCCAAAACTTCAGCCGTGGCAGGTATGAGCTCCTAACAAAGATTCCATGAGAAGGATTCCAAAGCAGAAGGAGGGGGACCTTCTCAACCTCTTTGAGCTACAAAATGCCAATAGGATTGGTCAATCTAATCACTCAAAAGATAATGTTTCAAAACAATGGGCATATTTGATAGATATGTACTGACATGAAAAAAAATCCTACTAAATATAAAAGGCATGTGTGCATCTTTAAATAAAGTCATGTACAGTATGTATTGATTTGAGATTAATAGAATAGAATTTGAAATTCATACATCCCTGAGACCATCTATCCCGACTCTTCTTAGGGGACTGGAGACGAAAACATATGAAGAATGGTTGCAGGAACTGGGTATGTCTAGTTTAAGAGAAAGAAGGACTAGGGGAGACATGATAGCAGTGTTCCAATATCTCAGGGGTTGCCACAAAGAAGAGGGACGCAAACTATATTCCAAGGCACCTGAGGGTAGAACAAGAAGCAATGGGTGGAAACTAATCAAGGAGAGAAGCAACTTAGCACTGAGGAGAAATTTCATGACAGTTGTAACAATTAATCAATGGAACAGCTTGCCTCCAGAAGTTGTGAATGCCCCAACACTGGAAGTTTTTAAGATGTTGGATAGCCATTTGTCTGAAACTGTATGGGGTTTCCTGCCTAGGCAGGGGGTTAGACTAGAAGATCTCCAAGGTCCCTTCCAACTCTGCTATTGTATTATTCTTCTCTGCAGGAATCCTATATAAAGCATCTCTGTCTGATGTCTTCTCTGTCTTTGCATTAAGGCAACCAGTAAAGGGAGACTGAACTTCTTTGATTACCTTACTCAGCTCTAAAACCGCTCCTCCCATTAGGAAGGTTTTCCTCTCATTTAGCCAGAATCTCCTCTCTTGTAATTGAGTTAATTTTCCCCATGTGCCACCCTCCAGAATAACAGGGAACATTTCCCCCCCCATTTCCCATATATAATATATATATTATTGCTATGCTATGCTATGCTATGCTATGCTATGCTATGCTATGCTATGCTATGCTATGCTATGCTATGCTATGCTATGCTATGCTATGCTATGCTATGCTAATATATTAGTGCTTTACAGCATTCTCAGGGTGGTTTACAATGTCAGCATTATTTGCATACTGACCCCAACCATTTTATACCTCTGAAGGATGGAAGACTGAACCCAACCTTGAGCTGGGTCAGGATTGAACTCCAGGCTGTGGGCATAGTTTGCCTGAAACACTGCACTCTAACTGCTGCTCCACCAGGACTCAAATTTTCAGTGACTGGCAGAGAGCTTTTATCTCCCTTCTCCCACTCAGAGATAGTTTCAGCTGGAAAAGGTCTTCCCAGATTCTTTTATTTTCAGCTCCAATATAAACTAGAAATGAGATATTTTTCCCACTTATTTTTCAGACTCTTAAAAGAGGTGGTGGGAGATTTGTACTTTCAGATTTGGAAAAATTTTGTTAATATAACCTTTCAATAAAGTAGACCGAAAGAAGATTCTGTTAATGTAGCCTTAAAATAAAGTAAATAACATTATCTGGTTGTCTTTCATACCTGGGAAAATATTAGCATGGAAATCCCAAATATGTTTTTTCAAGAGGGAACTGGACTTTCTGGTATTTCTTTGAAAACGTTTCACTTCTCATCCAAGAAGTTGCTTCAGCTTTATGGATGAGAAGTGAAATGTCTTCAAAGAAAAAACAAGAAGTCCAGTTGCCTCTTGAAAAAGCACCTTTGAGACAGCCATGACCGGGATGGCTAAGAATCTCCATAGACGTTAGCCTGGAAAATCACTTCTTTAGAGATTTATGCTTTCCGCGAATCACTGTTGTCTTGAAGGAGTGAATCATTTTCTGTTGGTTATTTTTTTTTCCAGTTATAGTATAGTATAGCCTTTATTGTCATTGTACAAAATAAATAAAAACAAAATTAGTTATCTGTTGCTGGAGAACATTTTCTATAGTTAACATGTTTTGTTAATTATTTATTTGGTCAACATATATTTGAGAAATTTTGCCAAAACACTTTTAAAGATTGTAGTAAGATATGGTGTCCTGCTTCAGCATATTTGCAAGTTAAAAAACTGTAAAAGAAACATTCATGTGCAAAAACAGCTTTTGGGGTAAGAAACTAAGATTTCTTCTTTTAGAATTCTGAGATGCTTCCATTTCAGTTCCATCCCTTTCTGAAGAAGAATGAGTATTTCAATGTTTCTCAAAACAAACTGTACTTGGACCAAAATGGAGACATAGTATCAGATCTGGACATCTTAAGCTGGATAATTCTCCCCAAGGAGGATCCCATCCAAGCACAACTGGGGAGTTTTGAAAGACAGAGATTGAATATCAATAAAGATGCTCTTTTACAGTTAAGGTTGCTTAACAAGGTTGGTGAAATGCTGGTGTCTTTTCTGTATTTTCCAAACCCTTAGGACCCATGGTATGTTGACTAGACCTAGTTACTAACGTGGATGATTTTCACTGAGAATTCAGTGAGAAGTGTAGAACCCTCATAGCAGGGGTGTCAAACTTTATTTCATTGAGGTCTGCAACAGGGTTGTGTTTGACTTCAGAGTGCCAGGGTGGGCATGATCAGCTTGACATCACTCGTGTCAGTGGCCCCTGTAGTGCCTTGAACACTCTGCCAGTGAAAAAGGGCTCCTGATCTCCATTTTCAGCTGCAATGGCCTCCTGCAATGCTCTACAAGCAAAAACAGAGCTCGAAAGGGTCACGCACAGCTCTCACGAACTCCATTTTCTCTGGCAGAGGCTTCCTGGGCCGTTCCTTCACTGTTTCTAGAGCGGCCCTGCAGGACAGATCTAAGCACCCTGTGGGCCGGATCTGGCCCATAGGCCTTGAGTTTGACACCCCTGCCTTATAGATTTCTCAGGTGGCTTGAGAGTCATCAGTACTCCTGATCATGGATGTTCTTCCTACACTATAATAAGAAACACTGCTTTGGGCTGATTAATGGGATGTTCAGTGACTATATTTTAAGAAATGGATCATGACTCTTCTGTATCCTCTCTGCAATCTGGGATCTTCATGAAATGTGTGAGAGTCCCTCAATTGCTGAGGATTGTAGTTCTGATAGATTCATTTGTTTCTTGGCTACATTTAGCAAAGGAGAAAAGAATTATGTAAACCAGCATTCAAATTCAAGATTGGAATGAATCCAATTAAAATGAATAACGACTTGATGGAGGTCCTGATGGACCCAGCGAGAAACAAGCTTTGGCATTAGGATTCACCATGGCCTGCTTGCAGCCAGTGTCTGCTGAAAGAGAAGGACCATAGTCTGTGTTGTTTTTAAATATACCAGACCTGGTCAGAATTATCCATGGATCACTTTCACCCCACTGGGATAGGGCAATAGGCCTTCTGCTCCTAGGAAGGAAGTCCAAGGCACTGAATTCATAATCATAAAGACTGATCTGTTATGAGATGCCTTGACCCAGAAAACTGAAGAACTGAACCAAAGAAAAGCCCTTCTTGATATTTGAAATAATGAGATATATTTTGAAAGGAAATGCTACTTAGACTTTTCCTTTGGATTGTAAGAGAGCATTTCATTTGAAAAGAGAAAGAACCTTTTCTTGGATACTTAGCTGGGACATAGAAATATCCCATTCCAATACAGTGTTCCTAATTATGACCAAGCACTGCAGCTAAAAATTCCTGTTTAAGGGATATGTACTCATGACCTCATCTCCATCTTAATTCATTACAATTCTACATATAGTGACCTTTGATCTTTCTTCACTAGCATAGCAGCCAAATACATGGAATAAATAAATACATAAATAAATGAATGCTGTCTCCTTGAAGATTGACAGCCCTACCTACTTTGTAAGGAAATTTTCCTTTCTATCTCAACTATTTCCCTAAATTGGAATGGTTTTGCAATATTTTATATAACCCAGAAAAAAATTTCAGATCCTACTGGTCAGAGATTTCTTTCTTCCTTATAGTTTTGTTCTATTTTAATAAATCAATAATTAAGGTTTTAGAACAAAGTTTAATTTTCTACTTAAATTTTAATTCAGTTCTAAAATTGAATATCACTAGATCATCATACTTTAAGATCATGGCCATAGGATGAATGGAGGAATGCATGTCAATATAGAAAGGAGGAACCCACTGGTTGTCACTCAAAATCATGAGTGATTAATCGTCACTCACTTTAATATTTTTTTCAATTCCATTCCTTTAGATTTGATTAAGCAGAATGGTACTTTCTTACAATCTGATTTGCTAGAAGCAAAAGGGAAGAACTAAATGTAGAGTCTGTCTGTAGTTGTGTTTCTTCCAACTATTTGGAACTTATTTAAGATTTCATATTTACGTAACTGAAGCTCAGAGAAAACTTGGCTAATACTAATGTTGACCAAATCTGTCAATCGATGATGAGTCCTAACACATTTCTGTGTGCCTTGTTTTCCCTCTTAGTCTCTGCCTCAATCCAAATGTGTGGAAAATTGTCGTCCTGGATTTGTCAAGAGGGCTCGAGAAAGGGAGCCAGTTTGCTGCTATGACTGTGTTCCTTGCCCAGAGGGGACCATCTCTACTCAGGAAGGTTGGTAACCCTGGAGGACAAGATATTGGATTCATACACAGCACTGTGACCTTGTCCTGGATTTGGGGATTGGGAGTTGGAGACATTGATTTGCAGTGGGTTTCCTTACTTATTCTCACCTTTACCACTGTTACATTTATACATGTGTTCATTTCTCCATTTTTATTATTGTAAGTTGCCTACAGTACACCCACAGCAAGATAGGTAGCAAATAAACTTAACAAACAAATAAATACATCTGCATGCCATTTGTGGCCAGTCAGGTGGTGCTGTTCTTGTGCTGAAGAGCATCTGGAAGTTGTATGTATCTGGATGGGAAGAATCCGACTTCATCTCAACCCAGGAAAGTTAGAGTGTCTTTTTGTTTTTGGCCCCCAAGGGACAAGTAAAAAGGCATCCCTGACTCTGAATGGGATGTCACTCCCTGGATGGCAGTGGTTCCCAATATGAGGATCCTCCTAGATTCATGGCTACAGTGGATGCCATCCCGAATGGGACATTCACAGATATTATTCTTATGCCCTTACCTGACCTGCCTTATTCATTTCCTGTTTGAATTATTGCAGTTGTTATACATGGGTCCACTCCTGAAGACCACTTAGAACAGTGATGGCGAACCTTTTTTGGCTCAAATGCCAAAAGAGGGGGGACAGCAGGGGGTCATGCACAAGTGTGCCACACACCCATAATACTATGTGCATGACCCCAGAGCGCATGGGTGCACAACCAGCACTCCTCCCCATTTTTGGTGTTCTTATTTCGCCCTCCCCAGGCTACAAAGGCTTTATAGGATCCAGGGGAGAGTGAAAACAGCTCCACCCGGAGCTTTCCCGAAGCCTCTGCAGCACGAAAAACTAATCCTACGGGCAAACCGGAAGTTCAGGAACAGACTTCTGGGTTGTTCGTTATGGACTCTTTTAGCCGTCTGGATCATTCAGGGTAGATTCCTGGAGGTCCCTGAATGCTCCCCGGGGGAGGGGGAGCCAAAACTGGCTCTACGAGCAAACCGGAAGTCTCTTCCCGAACTTCCAGTTTGCCCATAGGGCCGGTTTTTCGTGCTCTGGAGGCTTTAAGGAAGCCTCCGGGAGCCGAAAATGGCCTGAAAAGAAGGCTGAAGTTAGTTGTCTAGTGCACGCATGTGTGTTGGACAGTTGACAGGGCCACGCCTCGTGTGACCTGACAAATGGCTCAGCATGTTTTTCATAGTGTTTTTCCAAGTACAATTCAATTCACTTTAAAGCTGCATCTTGCACAGAATCAAGATCTCAGTCAGACTTCCTGTCCCTGAGGTTATCTGCTTGTCCCACTAGAGCAAGTATAGTAGGCATGTTCCAAATCCTTTCATAAAACAAGGCTACCTTGTTTTATGAAGACATGTTCTTGGAAGCCTAACTTTTTTGTTGCATTTCCTGCAGTATTAATCAATTACTTCCTTGAATTCCAAAGGGCCCAGACTTCTCTAAAATTCAGGAGACCTGGTTCTTCTCTTCACCACTGGGATACAGTGGTATATATTGGGTAGTCCTTTTGCTGGACTTTTAGCTGCCCTAAGAGAGGTATAAGATAATCAGTCAGACAAATGTTTTATATATGTATGCAGGCTCCTATTGACCATTTAGTATGGCACTTTCTTGTCTCTCCTGTCATCCAAAGAAAGTATTTACTGAAATGCAGAGGGAGACAACATAAAAGAAATATTACTTTCTTTTTTCTCAGATACTGAAAAGTGCATCAAATGCCCAGATGATCAATATCCAACTGAGAACAGGGTCCAATGTATCCCGAAAAGGATAACCTTCCTGTCCTATGAAGAACATCTGGGTATCATCCTGGTCTCCTTTGCCCTACTCTTTTTCTTAACTACAGGATTCATTTTAATCATATTCATTAAATACCTAGAAACTCCCATTGTCAAAGCCAACAACAGGGACCTCTCCTTCATCATCCTGGTCTCCCTTCTGCTTTGCTTTTTGTCCTCCTTTTTCTTCATTGGTCAACCAAGGAAAGCCACCTGTCTTCTCCGACAAACGGTGTTCAGCATTGTCTTCTCAGTAGCTGTATCTTCTGTGTTGTCCAAAACAATCACAGTGGTGTTGGCTTTCCTGGCCACAAAACCAGGGAACAAAGTGAGAAGATGGTTGGGGAAGAGCTTGGCCAACTCCATCATCCTTTCTTGTTCTGCTGTCCAAATTATCATCTGCTGCATTTGGCTAGCAGTTTCACCTCCATTCCCTGACTCTGACCTCCACTCGCAGCCTGGAGAGATCATCCTTCAATGCAATGAAGGCTCTGTCGTCATGTTTTATGTTGTCCTTGGCTATATGTGTTTCCTAGCTGCCATTTGCTTTATTGTAGCTTTCCTGGCCAGGAACCTCCCCGGGGCCTTCAATGAAGCCAAGTTGATCACCTTCAGCATGCTGGTCTTCTGCAGTGTCTGGGTCTCCTTCCTGCCCACCTACCTGAGCACCAAAGGGAAATACATGGTAGCTGTTCAGATCTTCTCCATCTTGGCCTCTAGTGCTGGACTGCTGGGCTGCATCTTCATCCCCAAGTGCTACATTATCATCCTGAGGCCAGACCTGAACACTAAGGAACATCTGACGATAAAAGTTCGGAAATAACGTTAACATTGTTTCTTAGATTCATTATATTTATTTTTTCATTGCAGTTATTATTTTCTCATACATTTCCTTTGCATCAATTTGGCAAATGCAATCATTTAAAATCAAGAAAAAATACTTACAAAGAGTGCAAAACTAATGAAATTAAATTCCCACATAATAATCAATCAGTAAAATAAACAAATTAATAATCATAATAGGTGGGATGATTACGGAATTCTATGTGAACATGATCTCTGTCTATGAAATAAATAATAATAATAATAATATTGTAAGACTACTGAAATTATATTCCAAATGGTAAAATAAATGAATGAATAATTAAACTTGTTTTCAGCTAGGGAAAACAAGATTCCCCAAATAGTGGGGGAAGGAATCCATTTTTGAACACAGGGGTGTCAAACTGGCAGCCTACAATAATAATATTGTAAGACTACTGAAATTATATTCCAAATGATAAAATAAATGAATGAATAATTAAACTTGTTTTCAGCCAGGGAAAACAAGATTCCCCAAATAGTGGGGGAAGGAATCCATTGTTGAATACAGGGGTGTCAAACTGGCAGCCTACAATAATAATATTGTAAGACTACTGAAATTATATTCCAAATGATAAAATAAATGAATGAATAATTAAACTTGTTTTCAGCCAGGGAAAACAAGATTCCCCAAATAGTGGGGGAAGGAATCCATTGTTGAACACAGGGGTTTCAAACTGGCAGATGCATCACACGCAAACCACGCCCATCTCAGCTCCACAAATGGTAAAAATTTTGTGAAACATTACGTGATGGCAATGCGACAGGGTGAGTTTGATATCCACGATCTAAACTGAGATAAATATTGAGACCTAAATCTCTTTCAACACTGCTTTCTCCTCTCTATGAATAATTCTTGAAAGTTGATGAGGGTAATAGAGTTGATTGTTAAGAACATGCAGATGATACCCCCCTCCAGTGGCCACACTCTGGATGACCTTCCCCAGTTATTTCTGCACTTGTTTGGTGACATCATGATCTTTGAAAGACTTCAGGATTCCATGATTTTAGTGTTGAATCATAAATCTCTCAACGCCCTTTCTGGACATGCCCCAAAAGGAATCACTTGATCCAGGAAAGAGGGAAGAAACAACATTGGTCTCTTATCCAAATAAATGACATGATCTGCTGGCCTCTAAATGGGAAGGTTTCAGAAGTCTGCTATGTGAATGGGAAAATAATCTATAATGGAAAATGGCAGAAAGTCATGTTTAAGTCTTTACTATCCAGACTTAGCTAGGGAGCAGCAGGGTGAGTCCATCTTCTCTGGAAGCTACCTATAGACCAAGATTGTCTGCATCACCCTAATGCAGGGGAAATGATGGGAGCTGAAGCTCAAACAGGAGAGGAAGAAAAATTGGTGATGCGTTATCTGATTTTCCCTCCCTCCCTTCAATAAACAACTCTAAGTCGAAGGTAGAAAAGAAAGATAAAATGTAGATTATAGAATAATAGGGTTGGAAGCAGTGGTGAAATTCATTTTTTTTACTATTGGTCCTGTGGGCGTGGCTTGGTGGGTGTGGCAGGGGAAAGATACTGCAAAATCTCCATTCTTTCCCCACTTTGGGGTGAATGATATTGAAAAATCTCTATTCGCACCCCACTCTGCAGCCAGACGGAGGTGGTATTTGCTGGTTGTCTAATGTACTCAAAATTTCTACTATTGGTTCTCGAGAACCTGTGGGAACCTGCTAAATTTCACCCCTAGTTGGAAGGGATCTTGAAGGTCTTCTAGTCCAAAACCCTGTTCCAGTAGGAGATCCTACAGCATTTCAAATAAATGGTTGTCCAATCTTTTTTTGAAAGCCTCCAGTGATGGAGCACCCACAACTTTTAAGGACAAGGTTTTCAATTGGTTGGTTGCTTCATCTACCACTTTACTCATAGCTGAAGCTCTATTTGGAATAAAGCTTGTCTGAGTACTGAGGTGGTTTATCCAAGACTTCTCTCTGTATTGGTTTTACCTCAAGGCTTTCCCTCAGTGCCAAGATCTATTCAGGATCTTTGAGATTTGGCAATAGGTGACTAAGTAAACCAGATAGGTTTTGCTACTTACAAGGCTAAGAATTTAACTGAAAAGAATCTGAAATATCCATATTTAAAATACTCTGGGCCAGTATTTGTGCTTCACTCAGTTCACTCTCTGTATTCACCTTCCTCAGTGAGAGAAACCTTCTTCTGGTTTGTTTTTCTACCGAGAAAAGTTACTTCAATGTAGAACATAGAATCATAGGAAAAATAAATAAATAAATAAAATTCCATCTTTGTGAAGGTGGGTAGCCCATCCATTGAGGTTTCAGCTAAACCTGACACAGAAATTTCCAAAATCAATGATTCAGAAATGTATCAAATACAGGTCTGAAGACATGACTGAATTATGGCAAGAAGAACCTGAGTTGTCTGAAATTCATTTTGGGAGAGGGGTGAAGTTGAAGCAGGTTCTGCAACATTTAGCAACTTCCTTTGCTGAACCTTCACATGTCTAAAAGAGTCAAAAAGAATCCTCATGTAAGACATTCTTCCTGATTGCCAAGTAGCCAGCTGCAGGGCCTTCCTGCCTCAAGATCAATAAACTAAACAAGAAAGGAAAAGGCACCACTTTTGTAGCAATAGGCAACAAAATCTCAATATCTTCTATTCCTCCAGTGGACACAAATCATTGTCTTTGTTTACTCTTTGGAAATTGATTTCCTCATAATGGGAATAATCATTACACAGAAGATAATTGAAACCTACCTGCACACAAAAGCCACAATTGGAAAGATCACTTCAATTTTGTGGGATTTTACTTTGCATTTACAGGATATATCATAGATTTTTCCCTCATTAATTTAGTGTTATTGAGCTTGGCTCTAGTCAAATCCTTCACCCTGAAATTCAAGATATGAATTTTAATTCATTCAGAATTCATAAAGATTCCAAGGTTCTTTACTTTATTAATGCAGGATTCTCCTTTATAACATGAACATTTTTTTCCTTATGAGCATCTCTTCCTAATGTCATGGAATTTATTAGTATTTCCTATTTTGAACTTCAATGCAAATTTGATAGTACCTAAAGTCAAGTTCTCCAATATAACAAGTTATTCCTCCCCCCATTGTTTCCCTGCCTCTACTTTTTAAACTAAGTCTAACCTACAGATTATGTATTGGAGATATTGGCCCAGTAATTAGGATGAAAAAAGAGAGGAGAATTTGGAGTGAGCAGCACATATTCAAGATCTGGACTTGGAAATTTTGAGAATCAAAATTCTTCTGCTTCATATTTCTACATTTCTTCTTCTTATAAGGTGGTTCTTTGTATTCAAGTCTGGCCTCAGAATGATAATGTAGCACTTGCAACCCAGCAGATCAGCACTGAACAAGATAGAGAATACCTGAACAGCCACCATGTATTTTCCTTTTGTGCTGAGGTAAGTGAGCACAAAAGTCACCCAGATGCTGCAGAAGACCAGCATGCTGAAGGTGATCAGCTTGGCTTCATTGAAGGCACCAGGCAAATTCTGTGTCAAGAAAGCCACTGTGAAGCAGAAGGCAGCGAGAAAGCCCAGATAGCTGAGGGTGATGTAGAACATGTGAGCAGAGCTTTCGTTGCATTGCAGGATGATCACTCCAGGCTGGGAATGGAGGTCAGAGTCAGGGAATGGTTAAGCAGTTCCAGACCAGATGGAGCAGATAATAATTTGGATAGCAGCAGAAGAAAGGATGATGGAGTTGGCCCAGGTCTTCTTCAACCACCTTTTCAGTTGATTTCCTGGTTTTCTGGCCAGGAAACCAAGCACAACCATCATTGTTTTCGCCAAAAGAGAAGAAATAGCAACTGAGAAGGTGATGCTGAAAACCATTTGTCGGAGAAGGCAGGTGGCTTTCCTTGGTTGACCAATAAAGAAAAGAGGAGTCAAGAAGCAAAGCAGAAGGGAGACCAAAAGGATGTAAGAGAGGTCATGGTTGATGGCTTTGGCAATGGGAGTTTCTCTGTATTTAATGAATATGATTAAAACAAGGTCTGTGGTTAGGAACAAGAGTAGGGTGAAAGAGATGAGGATGAAGCCCAAATATTCTACATAAGACGAGAAGGTTATTACTTTGAGGATACATTGAATTTGGTTCTCATTTGGATATTGATCATCTGAACACTTGGTGCATTTTTCTATCTGAGAAAATAAAAATGCAATACTTCCTTAAAATTCTGTTCTTTACATTTCAAAGAATAACTTCTAGGGACATCAGCTGATATCAGCAGCATTTTCCTAGATCTTTCTTAATATCTCCTGAGAAAGAAGATAGGAAGAACATCATTTTCTAAACCATATAGAGCTACGGTCTATGAAACTGGGGAAAATCCTAGGACTAATATGCTTTCCTGTGTAATCTGCAAAATTTTCATTGTAACCCACATTAATAAATGTAAATAAACAATTATAAATAATTGGTTAATCTTACAAGGCACACTTTTTGTGTCCTACTGGATCCTTTCTGGGGTCCATGCTCTGAACCTCACTGGACTCCAAGGGTGTCTGTCTTCTGAAATGTAATTTACTGGCAGCGAAAATTTGTTCCTGCAAATAATCTGGAATGACTACTAGAACCAGTGGTGACATTTGCTTAATGAGAAGGATCAATAATTGTCCACACCACCTCATTGTGAAACCCACTTATACCTTCCAGTGATCCCAAAGGGAAGGCCCAGGTGGAAAGCATACCAATAATCCTCCCAAGAAATGGACTTAAGACAATTCTCTAAGTTTCAAAGAACTCAAATATTCCTAGAAAGATGAATGTGGAAAGACAGATCAAAACTAAAAAACAGAAGATATATTTTGTCTGGCAGTAGCAACACACCACACACACACACCAAGATTTATAGAAAGATGGCAGCTCCGACCACACTTTAAGCTGAAAACACCAGCCTGAGGATGGCGAGTGAGATCTTGCCGAAACGTTGCCAAGACCATCTCAATCTTATATGGGAAAAGACCTGAATACAACAAGACCAGCATATATACCACAGCCCTCTACAAGTGGTTTAAAGTTCAGCACATTGGTCCAAACAATCTGGGTCCTCATTTTAGTGACTTTGGAAGGATGGAAGGATGAATCAACCTTGAGTTGCTGAGAATCGAACTCCTGAAGTAAACAGTGAGCTGGCCTGCAGTACTGCATTCTAGTCACTGCACCACCATGGCTCTTAATAATATGGTTCGGTGTTATTTACAGACAAAAATAAATCTGATAATAGAAGTCCTGCAGTGAGATAATCCTTGAATATCCAACCTATACAAAGTCCTCTTGAGGAGCTTTATTGCTCTTCAAAATGATTAATTTGATCATGAAGACATTAGGATAAAAACAGTTAATATAATATACATACATACATACATACATACATACATACACACACACACACACACATATATACACACACACGCACACAGATATATCATCTATAGTCAAAATAATACAATGGGAATATTATCACAAATCTGAGATTTGTTAACAAATGAAAATATTATTTGATCTAAATTCAGTTTCACATGTGAATCTTCTATCATGGTGCATCTTCCTTTTTTTTTGTAAAGACCATTTGATTGGACACAGAACATTACTAACATTCACAAATTTGCAGCCCTCAAACCAATGGGGATGGTGTCACAAGAGGATACAGTTTCTTTGCCCCTTGCCCCTTCCCCCTTCCCCACTGCAGATCCCATCCCTAGCCATGGCAGCTGCAGTGGCCTTCGTGAAAAGCAGACAAGACATGGTTGCATCTATCACTCTCTCTCACCCACCTGCCACATTCACTTCACCAAATAGAGAAAAACATGTTACCAAACCTGTGGGATTTTATAGGTGCCTACTAATGTTGACATCTGAATAGAAATGTCATTGTCAGCTCCATCTAGAAGAGCCAGAAGGTTGTCCTTCTTTCCACGTTTGTAGTTGGGTACATTGGCTTCTCCAGTAGAAAGCATGTCCACCAATGCATCTGAAGTGTGATAGGTGCTCAAATAATTGTCATGGATGTTGTAGCCAAGTGTGAGATTATGCAAAAGCTGGAGATTCTTGTTCACTACTTGAATGGCTAAAATGATGAATAGGATTCTTGACTGATCAGAAGAAAAAATGTTTATGTTATTATTATCATCATATCTATAGCAACAGCAAAAGACATATATCTTTATTTATTCCTGTTTGCATTTACACCTCTTGAATCGTACACCAATAGTGATCCAAAACCAGAGACAAATTATAGTCACCCATCACCATTTAGTTGCAATATGTGATAAGAAGATGGAATGAAGCTAGTCCTCCACCAGGATTAATATTAATTAATTTAATTAATTAATTAATTAACTAATTAATTAATTGTAGTAGGGCTGAGTTGTATTTGTCCTACAAACTAGTACAACAACAATTAAAAGTACATAGATGTATTAATCATTCAGCAGGCAATTCTAAAACAAATCATTCACTTATAAATAGCATGTGTGTGGTCTGGCCGAAGCAATTACAACCCTTTCAATCACTACGTTATATAAAAATATTCAAGGGATCAGCTGAAGAAGAGGGGAAGATCCTCTGGATTTCTGTGTCTCTCTCATTCTCGGGTTCTGTTAGAGTTTCTTTTGCCCTATCCTTGGGTTTGAGTCTCTTGCACAAGATAAATCAAAGAGGAGATCCCTGTAAATCAAAATGGCCCAAGAGCTTGCAGACGTCATGCAACTTAGGAAGAAGTGGAAGAAGATGAAAGGAAAACTGTATTAGAAGTTCAAAGTAAGGGAATGCAACTCCATCACACTGAATGACTTACTTATGAGAAGAAATGTAACATGACCCATTGAATTGTAACAGCTGAAGAAAATATTTTGTTGCAGTGACAACTACACTGATGAGATGGTCTCCTGGCTAGTAAAAATTCAGTACATTTCCTCCATCTTGCTGTTTCAAAGTTGTGAGGCATTTGGTTCTGATTCTCCCAGAGTTTCTTTCAGTCAGCATAAGCAGCAGCATGAGAAGGAGACGTATAAGATCTATACCTCCATGGGATCAACCAGCCTCTCCTCTGTTTCTAAACTACAAGAAGAGTAATACAAAGCACACTCAGAAGATAGAGACAGCAGTGGCTTTCCTGATTTAGACGAAACAAGCTTCATATGGAAAGAGGAGAAAGATACATTTTCAAGAACTCAGCCCCTGCCTGTCCTAAGTCTTGGGCAAAAATCTCAACATGACTAAAAGTTTTATAAGTTTCTAATGAAAGATTTCTTCTATGTTGTTTCAGTCTGCTGTTTACTTCAAAGGCAGTCACTAGACAAGTAGCAAAAGGGTTTCAAAGACCAGGATTGTGATAATTATACTGAGAAGCAACTTCTCTGGGGACCAAGAACTTCTTGTAGGGCTCTATGTGCAAAGGGGCCACTGAAGAACACTATGATCTTAAAAAGTTACAGAAATTCACCCATGGGGAAACTGTTCTACAGTGGTTCTGGCCTTTCCTATTGAGACCTGTTAGGAAATTAAGTGGGAGGATGAGAGTTCAAAGCTCAAATGAAAAAACTCTGATGTCCTTTTAAATGCTATCTTTTTCAATATTAACAGGTACTGCCAGGCAAGCTCATCCCCCACCTTGGAATTTGGTATTATTATTTGCTGATTAAACCCAGATCTACTGCTGGTTAGTCCATCTGAAGCAGTGGAGGATTCCTACCAGTTCGGCATGGTTCGGCTGAACCGGTAGTGTTTTGGCGGCCTGGGTCGCTGGAACCAGCATTGACCCAGGCCTGCCATGACCCCAAACTGGTTCTCCGGCCAGCGCCATAGGTGCCATAATCTTGTTTTTTGCTTCTGTGCATGCGCAGCCCACAAGAGAACTGGCAGTAGTGACTGTTGGACGCCAACCCTGATGTGAAACCTTGGTTTTTGCTTGGAATAAGTGTGTGTGTATGTGTGTGTGAACTTTTGTGTGTGTGCTTATATAACTAAGTCTGAGGTCAGATCACATCCATGTGACTATTCCGTCTTTGGAATCTCATCACTTTCCATGGATCATGGAGGATTTGAGGGAAATGCAATGAATTGTAATTGTAATTTAATAAATTTATATGCCACCCAATCTCGTAGGACTCCGGGCAGCTAAACAAAAACAAGATTAAAGATAAAAAGTTAAAAAGAGAAAAAGAGAAACAAATTTAAAAGCAACGCACCATACACTCAATTTAGGTGGGGCTGGACCTCGTTCATGAAGTCAACAGCCCCAGGCCTGCCAGAATAGCCAGGTTTTAGTGGCTTTTCAGAAGGCCGAGAGAGTGGGAAGGGTCTGGATCTCTACGGGTAGATCGTTCCACAGGGCCGGATAGGTGTAACATGGGTGTATCTAGGTACACCTGATATCGCTCACGCGGCTGCATTCTGGACCAACTATAGTCTCCGAACACTTTTCAGGGGTAGCCCCATGTAGAGCGCATTACAGTAATCAAGCCTTGAGGTGATGATGGCATGAGAGACCATTCGAAGTGCCTCCCAGTCCAGGTAGGGCCGTAACTGGTGCACCAGGCGAACCTGGGCAAAAGCCCCCCTGGTCACACTCGACAGATGGTGTTCTAACATCAGCTGCGAATCCAGGAGGACACCCAAGTTGCGGACCCTCTCTGAGGGGTGTAAGATTTCACCCCCCAGGCTAAGGGATGGAATATCTGGACTATCCTTGGGAGGCAACAACAATAGCCACTCGGTCTTGTCTGGATTGAGTGCAAGCTTGTTTGCTCCCATCCAGACCCTGGCAGCCTCCAGACACTGGGACATGACTTCCACTACTTCTAAGTTGGCACGGGGTGGACAGATACAATTGGGTATCGCCGCATATTGATGGTATTTAATCCCATGCTAGCGTATGGTCTCACCTAGTGGCTTCATGTAGATATTAAATAGGAGGGGGGACAGGACCGAGCTCTGTGGCACCCCATATTTAAAGGGCCTAGGGGTCGACCTCTGTCCTCCAACCAACACCGACTGCGACCTGTCCGAGAGGTAGGAGGAGAACCACCATAAAACGGTGCCTCCCACTCCCACCTCCCGCAACCGTCGCAGAAGGATACCATGGTCGATGAAAGAACAGACATCTGGAATATTGCTGATGGACAACAACCTTGATCAAACACAAGTTAGAGCTGGTATTCAGGACTACCTAGTGGCATTAAGACATGGTGGTGTAGTGGTTAGAATGTAGTATTTCAGGTGAACTCTGCCTGTGGCAGGAGTTCAATCCTGACCGGCTGAAGGTTGACTCAGCCTTCCATCCTTCCAAGGTCAATAAAATGAGGACCCAGATTGTTGGGGGGCAACATACTGATAGTGAGAACGATAAGCGAATGGAACAGCTTGCCTCTAGAAGTTGTGGGTACTTCATCACTGGAAGCTTTCAAGAAGAGGCTGCACTGAGAAGAAGAGAAATAGTGTAGGGTCACCTAATTGGGTGGGGGTTTGACTAGCTGACCTATAAGATCCCTTCCAATTCTTTTAATCTGTTGCATCTGTAAAATCCACTACAATTCTCGCATTGTCTTTTGTCTTTTATTTAACATTAGGCATTGGTCTTCATGAATAAATTCTTGAAAATACTTTTTTATCCATCAACCAAAGTTAATGTAAACAGTTTCTAATCATTCAATAGGAAACTTGATCTATAGTCCTTATAATCTCTCTATTGTCGGGTTCCAAGTAACATACCCATAACAAACAAAAATCTGAGGGAGGCAAATTCCTCAAAGAATAGGTTTATTGGACATGTCATATAGGCACGAGCTGGTGAAAACCAAGTCTGAATTTTTCCATGGTTTTCACCTGGTTAAAAGTGAAAGTGATTCTCAAAACCATCAGTCACATAGCCCAGTCTGGGTCCAATCGTGGTCTAGTCGCTAGGTAACTCCAGTTCTCCCCTTTTAAGCACATGCAGAAATGTCCTCGGTTCCTACAAGAAAGTATTTTGTTTTGGCTAGTCACCCCTCCCTATCCCTCTTCCCTGGTGTATCAGCTCTGAAGTTCCAAAATGGCCTCAGTCAGGCCAGTTTCAGGGATGACATCTATAACAGTTCTGCCTGGAATTTTTGGCTTCAGTCACCAAATAGTTCACATTGGCTGACCCAGTTGCCATGCCTATACATTGGCTGACCTTGTTACTTTTTTCTGAACAAGCCCATTTTGTAGACTGCAATGGTCTCCCCCCAGTCAAGAAATTAGCTAGACTGTTAAGCACATCTATTGATTACATGGGGTTCCTCGCAGAATTATATCAGATAGGTGTCCAATTCGGGGCTAAGTGCTGGGAAGAGTTTATAAAAGTGATAGGGTCATCCCAAGGGTTAAGTTCTGGTTTTCATCTGAGCACGAACAAGGCTGCAAAATGCATGAACACAATGACTGGCAAATATTTGAGATGTTATGTAAATTACCAGCAATCAAATTGGGCAGAGCTGTTACCATTCACTGAAATCACTTACAACAATGCAGTGTACAGTAGCACGAGACCAACTCTTTTTCAGATGAGCACTGAGATGGAATTTGTCCCTATGCTGGAGTACCCACACAGAACCCCCCTCATCCATGTCAGTAAGTGAATGGATGGACTCATTAAAAGGTTCCTGGGGAAACGGTGCTTTTTAGCGGAAGCTACAAAAATCAACAAAATGCAAGTTGATAAACATTGCTCTCAGCAACCACAATTCAGAGTGGGGATAAAGTTTACCTTTCTACAAAATATTTGAAGTTGCAGTGGCCTTTTAGTTAGTTAGGACTAACTAACAAAGACTCTGGTATCATTATGTTCTATTACTTGTGGTTTTGCTATGTTGAATTCTAGTATGACATGGTCACTGTCACCCAAGGTTCCTGCAGTTTCAACTCCCTCTATCACTTCTTCTGTGTTTGTAAGAATTGTCCAGTATGCCTCTAGTTCCCTCTTATACCTTTTGGACAACAAAGTTGTCAGATTTGCACCCTAGGAATTTTTCCCAAGTTCTTTCTGAGTGTGTTAAAATCAGAAGAAGATGGCTCTTCCCAAACCAGCACTGCCTCTCGATATTGAGCAGAACTTCAAATGGCTAATTTGGCTGAAGTGAGGTCCAAATGTATAATTTGACATCATCATGTAAAACAGTGTCACCAGTCAATAGTCCATGAAGCTGGTTGAGATGGATACTATGTTAGATCATGAGAGATCATTTAGCACAAGGATGGAGGCACCACCTCTGCACAAGCTGTGTCTTAGGTGACTGATAAGCACAACCAAGGAAATCTGACTAACTTCAGGAACAGGAAGGCCAAAGCAACACTCACGCCATCCACACAACCAGAAGAAAGGTCACCATATCCTTCAAAATTAGTTTTTGGATGGTTATGGCAAGTAATCAGGTCACAACATCCACCACACTGTGGGGATCACAACATTTCAGCTGCAGACGACACAGTCCATTGTTTACTACAAAACTAAGAAACTTCAAAATATAAAAGATCTTAGTGTCTTATGTGAATATGGAAAGGCAATAGAGTGAGTGTAAAAAGACATAACCTCTGTCCTCTCTTTCTCACTATTTGTCTACTTTCCCACTATTTATTTCATTATTCATCTACTTTACCACTATTTAGCTAATGGTAAAGACTGGGTGTCTTTTTCCTGTCTCTTAGTCAGCTCTCATCTCAAAATTGATATTCCTAGAATCAACAGGAAATAAAATTTCACTTCAGTCAAAAAGCTATCAGCTCCCATTTAGGATTACTATATGGACACACAATATTTAAAACAAATCCACAAAAGTGCCCTCCTCATACTTTTAGGCAGGGTACTGGTTGAATCCGTGTGGTCAGAAGACAGGCACTGCTAGAGTTAAGTGTCACTAACTGAGAGTGGCACCAAACCACATAGCTCTGAGTGACCTTCCCCAGCAGTCTCTGGGGACAGGAGACCACGTTGAAAAACAGAAGAAGACAATTTCCTGAGTGTTGAACTTTCTTCTTCCTCTTTCCACTTTCTGGACATGTCCTGACAAGAAGCACCACAACGACTACAGAACATTGGACCCAGGGGTGTCTCTGTGATTTTTTAACTAACATGCTTTTTTCTAGCTACTTCTCTCCACATGGAGCCTTGGGAAAACTTCAG
Organism: Thamnophis sirtalis; assembly: GCF_051295495.1. Classification (NCBI taxonomy): domain Eukaryota; kingdom Metazoa; phylum Chordata; class Lepidosauria; order Squamata; family Natricidae; genus Thamnophis; species Thamnophis sirtalis. Next base: position 2,926,697 of record NW_028261383.1, read on the forward strand.
GGTCCCCAGTGGAGTCGTTGCTTTTCCCTATAATTATCCCCAGCCCAGCCATTGAGACTTCTTCAATGAGTGCCTTTGATGTACATGTCAGACTGAAGCAACATAGGAGAGATCTTGCACCAGAAAAAGACAAATGTCTCATGCTCTGTGTTGCACAAAATTTGTGATAGGCAGGGGCTCTGCTCTTGAACGTACTTTTCTCTTCTTTCCAGATAGAGCTTGGTTGACCTCTGTCTGAATCAGGAAAACCACTAGCATTTCTATCCTGTGAGAGGGCTTTTCTTGTTCTTGTTCCTGTTCTTGTTGATAAATGGGAAGAGGATTGATGCAACTCCATGAATTATGGCAATCCTGATTCTGCTTCTGGTGCTGCTGTTATCCCACCCAGTCTCTGGGAAACTTAGAATGAAGTGCCCATGGAGTTTTGAGCACCACCACAAAAATAAACTAGGGAGCTATTATAGGCCTGGAGATCATGTCGTTAGTATAGTCATCACTTCAACATCATTATCAGAAATAATGTTGTCTTTCAACATGACTCCTTCAAATCAGTTTCATGTGTAAGTCATTTAGCATGATAGAGTTGCATTCCCTCCATTTGCAGTTTTAACAATTGTCTTCTTTCCTTTTATGTTACTTACTCCTACATTACAAAACCTCTAATATTTTAAATGTTTTGATAATATATTTATGACCATTAAACCCAGCCCATCTTCTCAGCATTCACAAAATTAAATGGTAATCGGTGAATATAGACTTGCTTCTGTTTTGAATGAATATTGTCATTAAAGTATAATGGGATTGGGTAAAAAAAGAGATTTTTTTAAAAAAAGTTGCTGTTGATGGTAATGATGATAATGTCAGGTGCAAGTAACAAAGAACATCCATTGAGTTTAAAGAGCAGAAGAGATAATTGTTGCTACATCTACAAGTATCTAGTCAATTAATGGTCCATGCTAAATTGGAACTAGATAAGGGTCAATGGGATTCATGGGGGGAGGGTGGACATCGGTCTTTTGAAACAAGACTTCTACCTCTGCTTGCCATTCTCCTACAGATAACTTGAACAGCATTTTTAATGCTAGGTATTCATATGATTACAAAAGACTTCTAAAATTCGTTTTTGACATTGAAGTGATAAACAAGAACTCTAAACTGCTGCAAAATCTCACACTTGGCTACAACATCTGTGACAACTATTTGAGCACCATTGGTACTTCAGATGCCTTGATGGACATGCTCTCTACCGGAGAAGCCAATGTTCCCAACTACAGCTGTGGAAGGAAAGATAAACTTTTGGCTGTTCTTGATAGATCTGACAATGACCTCTCCATCCAGATGTCAACATTAGTAGGTCCCTATAAAGTCCCACAGGTGTGTGTGTGTGTGTGTGTGTGTGTGTGTGTGTGTGTGTGTGTGTTTGTTATGTAGCTGATAGAGGGATTATAGCAGTGGTGGGTTCTGGATCTCGTTGCAACAGGTAAGGTTGCAATGGGACCCAGCATCCTCCATATGAATGTGCGTGGCACGCGTGCACACGCACGCAGCACACGCATGCATCTTACCATCCAGCGACACTTCCGCGAGACTCCGTGACACTCCGGGTGCTTGAGGGAGCTTTGTCCAGGCGCCGTACATACCATGTGCATGCACAGAATGCCGAAGAGTTTAAAGACAGGTAAGGAGCGCAGGTGGGCGGGTGGTTCCTCCGGAGCACTATACCAGAATGGTATCTGGTGCTCCAGCCAGGCTCCGATATGCCTGTACTGGGGCATACCGCCTGCAACCCACTACTGGTTTGTAGGGGTGATGAGTGAGCAATTGATCCATTCATAGCTTCTGTATGGAATTCAAGTGTGGCTTTTCACCATGACCATTGTAAGACTCATCGTTTGGCCTTGGGATATAAAAATGGAATAAAGAGGAACCTGTTAATGAAAGTCCGTTAGTCTAATTGACAAATATTTTGTCCTCAACCATCAACCTCCCAAAATGTATCAGTCAGGGGAAACAATGGTTTGCTGCCTCTATAGATCTCAGTTCGGGATCTGACACAGTGAACAGAAATATTATGGAGGAAATTGATTTCCCTTAAACTGGAACCTGGACTTTTGGCCCAGATCAAAACCCTTTTGACAAGCATTTATCTGAGAGTGAGATTTGGGCTCAGTGGAACCATGACAAATAGGATCAATATTTACCAAGGGGTAAGAAATGGGTGCTTACTTCAACCATGGTTCTTCAGTCTAAATATTGATGGCTTACCAGGACTAATGAAGGATCATGAAATACATATGCCTAAGGCACTAAATTCATACTCTAACACCTTGTTGTATGCTAATAATAAGATATTATCACCCTCCTTGCAAATTGGTTTGTGTAGATTGTTAAGCAGACTTGGCTCCTACTTTCATAATAATTTTATGATATTAATAAATCAAATTCAAAAATGATCATCTGTGGAAAATCGCATCCATGTCATAGGTGACTTTTCAAACAACTTTCCTTATCTGATATAGTTTGCTCTGTGTCAGAATGTTGGCCCAATCATCATCAAAGTATCTTACTTAGAGCAAGGTCATGACTCAATGCATTGCTTAAACTAAAAGAAAATCATAGCTCTCCATCTTCCTTAGCTCCAATCGTTAAAGTCTATAAGCCAAGCTTGAAACTGAATTGAAACATTTCAGTTCAGATCTGCATACTTGAGTCTGATTGCAGTAAATTGTAAAGAATAATATGATTTATGTCCTTTGTTTTTATTCTTTATTGCTTTATATGTTTCTTTAATTCGATTATATTCACTCTTGTCAATATTCTGCATTTTGAATTATTTAGCTGGATATGGCCTAATGCTTAATAACAAACTATTTTAATATGTTCACAAGAATGAAGATAGGTTTATTAAAGGGTAATATTTTGCATTTGATCTTTCCCCAAATATGACATATCAATCTTCATTGCTTTTTCAGATCAGTTCTGTGTTTGTTCCAGAAGCTCTGGGTGATAAAAATCAGTTCCCCTTTTTCCACCCAATGCTCCCCAGAGAAGGGATCGAGTATCCAGCAATTGTCCAAGTGCTTCTCCATTTCAGATGGACCTTGATTGGTGTCATTGCTGTAGACTCAGAAAATGGAGAGAATTTCATGAGGACTTTTATTCCTATGCTTGTCAGGAATGGAATTTGTGTTGTCATAGCACCAAAGTTCTCAGAAACTGCAATGATACCAGAACTCAGGGATGGCCTCACTAAGTGGAGACAAGTCAATGTCTTTGTTAACTTCATGGAACGCCTATCCCAACTGAACCTAATTATCCCTTTCTATGTAGCAGTTGAAGGTATCCCAAGACCCATTGAAGGGAAAGTCTGGGTCACTGCAGTCGTGGGGAAAATTATAGTGAGAAGGCATAAGGTTTACAAACACAACCATAGTATTTGGTTTTTTGGCCTTCAGGAGAAAAAAACCCCAAACGATGATGCCTATGAACCCATTATCTTTGTAGACCACCAATTTCCAAATGGGTATTTTCACTGTTCCTTTTCAAAGAATGTCTTTTCTGTCAAAGAGCGGAAAAGATGCACCCAGAAATTGCCAGTGGGGATCCAAGGAGAAAGGAACAAGACACAAATCCCAAATGATAGGCTTCCTTACACTCTCATTCAGATTTTGGCTCATATCTTGAATGCTGCCTATTCCTCCAAATATAGAAAGAGAAGCAAGGAGGGCAAAGAGATATTGGTGGCTCCAAAACTGCAGCCGTGGCAGGTATGACCTCCAAACAAAGATTCCATGAGAAGGAATCCAAAGCAGAAGGAGGGGAACCTCCTCAACCTCTTTGAGCTACAAAATGCCAATAGGATTGGTCATAACATAAGAATGTTTCAAACAATGGGCATATTTAATAGATGTGTTCGGACATGAAAAAAACCCTACTAAATATAAACGGCACGTATACATCTTAAAATAAAGTCATGTACAATATGTATTGATTTGAGATTAATAGAATAGAATTTGAAATTCATACATCCCAGAAACCATCTATCCCAACTCTTCTTAGGGGACTGGAGAATAAAACATATGAAGAACGGTTGCAGGAACTGGGTATGTCTAGTTTAAGAGAAAGAAGGACTAGGGGAGACATGATAGCAGTGTTCCAATATCTCAGGGGTTGCCACAAAGAAGAGGGAGTCGAGCTATTTTCCAAGGCCCCTGAGGGTAAAACAAGAAGCAATGGGTGGAAACTAATCAAGGACAGAAGCAACTTAGAACTGAGGAGAAATGTCCTGACACTTAGAACAATTAATCAGTGGAACAGCTTGCCTCCAGAAGTTGTGAATGCCCCAACACTGGAAGTCTTTAAGAAGATGTTGGATAGCCATTTGTCTGAAATGGTATAGGGTTTTCTGCCTAGGCAGGGAGTTGGATTGGAAGATCTCCAAGGTCCCTTCCAACTCTGCTATTGTATTATTCTTCTCTGCAGGAATCCCATCTAAAGCATCTCTGTCTGATGTCTTCTCTGTCTTTGCATTAAGGCAACCAGTAAAGGGAGACTGAACTTCTTTGATTTCCTTACTCAGCTCTAAAACCGCTCCTCCTTTTAGGATGCTTTTCCTCTCATTTAGCCAGAATCTCCTCTCTTGTCATTGAGTTAATTTTCCCCATGTGCCACCCTCCAGAATAACAGGGAACATCTCTAGAGCCCTTCTGCTAAATGTTTAGCAATAGCTGTAGCATCTAGACTGATATAATATATATTGTATTGCTATAATGTACTGTACTGTACTGTACTGTATTGTACTGTACTGTACTATACTATACTAATATATTAGTGCTTTACAGCATTCTCGGGGTGGTTTACAATGTCAGCATTATTTGCATACTGACCCCAACCATTTTATACCTCTGAAGGATGGAAGGCTGAACCCAACCTTGAGCTGGGTTGGGATTGAACTCCAGGCTGTGGGCATATTTTGCCTGAAACACTGCATTCTAACTGCTGCTCCACCAGGGCTCAAATTTTCAGTGACTGGCAGAGAGCTTTTATCTCCCTTTTCCCACTCAGAGATCATTTCAGCTGGAAAAGATCCTCTCAGATTCTGTTTTATTTTCAGCTCCAATATAAACTAGAAATGAGATATTTTTCCCACTGGATTTTACTTATGTATCTCTCCTTAAAGGAAACTATAAATAGTTTGGAAGCTTGTGATTTTTAAACGAAGTCCAAGTTGATTTGTCTAAGTCTCCATACAACTTTTGCATAACAAAATCATGATTTATTTGGTTTGGTTTGGTTTGGTTTATTAGATTTATGTGTCGTCCTTCTCCCAAGGATTCAGGGCAGCGTACAACATTAAAAAAACACATATTACAAAAGTTAAAAAAATAGATAGAATATCCAAAAACAAACAAACCAATTAAGATTAACAATAACATTTTTTTTTAAAAATCGATTAAAATAAACAATAATCATTAATTTATTTTGTTTTGTTCAGGCCAAGCTGGCTTGCTGGAAAAGCCAACATTTTAGGGCGCGTCGGAAGAACCAAAGGTCCGATCTACCTTTTTTAATGAAAATGTAGACGAATAGATTATCAAAGAATTTAAGGAAGTTTTTAGCCACTGAACTATCATAGCATCCAACCCTGACATAGAAAGGTCATCACATCAGAGAATAATTTATTAATACTTTGAAGAAATCAAGTTCATCAGCATTCCCACAATCTATTAAGTGAGATATGTGGAAATGATGCTTGGGGCACCACGAGAGGAAAGCTACTTACAGAATGAACAGCTGGGGAAAAGTTTGCAGTTGCATAATGGTAAAAAAAAAAACATGAGAAAGGACACCCATCTTATTTTTCAGGCTCTTAAAAGAGGTGGTGGGAGATTTGTACTTTCAGATTTGGAAAAAAATTGTTAATATAACCTTTCAATAAAGTAGACCGAAAGAAGATTCTGTTAATGTAGCCTTAAAATAAAGTAAATAACATTATCTGGTTGTCTTTCACACCTGGGAAAATATTAGCCTGGAAATCCCAAATATGTTTTTTCAAGAGGCAACTGGACTTTCTGGTTTTTCTTTGAAAACGTTTCACTTCTCATCCAAGAAGTTGCTTCAGCTTTTTGGATGAGAAGTGAAATGTCTTCAAAGAAAAAAGCAAGAAGTCCAGTTGCCTCTTGAAAAAGCACCTTTGAGACAGCCATGACCAGGATGGCTAAGAATCTCCATAGATGTTAAACTGGAATATCCCTTCTTTAGAGATTTATGCTTTCCGCAAATCACTGTTGTCTTGAAGGAGTGAATCAGTGAGAGTCCCTCAATTGCTGTGGATTGTAGTTCTGATAGATTCATTTGTTTCTTGGCTACATTTAGCAAAGGAGAACAGAATTATGTAAACCAGCATTCAAATTCAAGATTGGAATGAATCCAATCAAAATGAATAACGACTAGATGGAGGTCCTAATGGACCCAGCGAGAAACAAGCTTTGGCATTAGGATTCACCATGGCCTGTTTGGAGCCAGTGTCTGCTGAAAGGGAAGGTCCATAGTCTGTGTTGTTTTTAAATATACCAGACCTGGTCAGAATTATCCATGGATCACTTTCACCCTACTGGGATAGGGCAATAGGTCTTCTGCTCCTAGGAAGGAAGTCCAAGGCACTGAATTCATAATCATAAAGACTGATCTGTTATGAGATGTCTTGACCCAGAAAACTGAAGAACTGAACCAAAGAAAAGCCCTTCCTGATATTTGAAATAATGAGATATATATACTGGTCAGAGATTTCTTTCTTCCTTATAGTTTTGTTCTGTTTTAATAAATCAATAATTAAGGTTTTGGAACAACGTTTAATATTATACTTAAATTTTAGTTCAGTTCTAAAATTGAATATCACTAGATCATCATACTTTAAGATCATGGCCAGAGGATGAATGGAGGAATGCATGTCAATATAGAAAGGAGGAGGAACGCACTGGTTGTCACTCAAAATCATGAGTGATTAATCGTCACTCGCTTTAATCTTTTCTCAATTCCATTCCTTTAGATTTGATTAAGTAGAATGGTACTTTCTTACAGATATGCTAGAAGCAAAAGGGAAGAACTAAATGTAGTGTCTGTCTGTAGTTGTGTTTCTTCCAACTATTTGGAACTTATTTGAGATTTCATATTTACGTAACTGAAGCTCAGAGACAACTTGGCTAATACTCATGTTGACCAAATCTGTCATTGTTTGATGAGTCCTAACACATTTTTGTGTGCCTTGTTTTCCCTCTTAGTCTCTGCCTCAATCCAAATGTGTGGAAAATTGTCGTCCCGGATTTGTCAAGAGGGCTCGAGAAAGAGAGCCAATTTGCTGCTATGACTGTGTTCCTTGCCCAGAGGGGACCATCTCTACTCAGGAAGGTGGGTAACCTTGGAGGACAAGATATTGGATTCATCCAGAGCACCGTGACCTTGTCTTGGATTTGGGGATTGGGAGTTGGAGACATTGATTTGCAATGGGTTTCCTTACTTATTCTCACACTTTACCACTGTTACATTTATACATATGTTCATTTCTCCATTTTTATTATTGTAAGTTGCCTACAGTACACCCACAGCAAGATAGGTAGCAAATAAACTTAACAAACAAATAAATACATCTGCATGCCATTTGTGGCCAGTCAGATGGTGCTGTTCTTATGCGGAAGAGCACCTGGAAGTTGTATGGATCTGGATGGGAAGGATCCAACTTCATCTCAACCCAGGCAAGTTAGAGTGTCTTTCTGTTTTTGGCCCCCAAGGGACAAGTAAAAAGGCATCCCTGACTCTGAATGGGATGTCACTTCACTGGATGGCAGTGGTTCCCAATATGAGCTTCCTCCTAGATTCATGGCTTCAGTTGATAAGCAGGTGGATGCCATCCCGAAAGGGACAGTCAGAGAGATTCTTCTTACCTGACCTGCCTTATTCATTTCCTGTTTGAATTATTGCAGTTGCTATACATGGATCTGCTCCTGAAGACCACTGTGATGGCAAACCTTTTTTGGCTCAAATGCCAAAAGAGGCGGGAGCGCAGGGGGTCATGCACAGGTGTGCCACACACCGATAATGCTATGTGCATGACCCCAGAGCGCATGGGTGCACAACCAGCACTCCTCCCCATTTTTGGTGTTCTTATTTCACCCTCCCGACGCTCCAAAGGCTTTATAGGAGCCAGGGGAGAGTGAAAACAGCTCCCCCCGAAGCTTTCCCGAAGCCTCTGCAGCACGAAAAACCAATCCTACGGGCAAACTTGAAGTTTGGGAACAGACTTCTGGGTTGTTTGTTAGGGCCTGTTTTAGCCCTCCGGATCATTCAGGGAAGATTCCTGGAGGTCCCTGAATGCTCCCGGTGTGGGGGGGTGGCAGCTAAAACTGGCTCTACGAGCAAACCGGAAGTCTGTTCCCGAACAGACCGGTTTTTCATGCTCTGGAGGCTTTAAGGAAGCCTCTGGAAGCCGGAAAATGGCCTGAAAAGAAGGCTGAAGTTAGTTGTCTAATGCACGCATGTGTGTTGGACAGATGACAGGGCCACGCCTCATGTGACCTGACAAATGGCTCCGCGTGTTTTTCATAGTGTTTTTCCAAGTACAATTCAAATCAATTAAAGCTGCATTTTGTACAGAATCAAGATCTCAGTCAGACTTCCTGTCCCTGAGGTTATCTGCTTGTCCCACTAGAGCAAGTATAGTAGGCATGTTCCAAATCCTTTCATAAAACAAGGCTACCCTGTTTTATGAAGACATGTTCTTGGAAGCCTAACTTTTCTGTTGCATTTCCTGCATTATTAATCAACTACCTCCTTGAATTCCAAAGGGCCCAGACTCCTCTAAAATTGAGGAGACCTGGTTCTTCTCTTCACCATTGGGATAAGGGGAAGTTAGTGTAGGATAAGAATATGCTGGATTGCATTAGTGAAGGGTTGTTGTGCATCAACAAATTGTATTTTGGGGTTATTTTTTCTGCTTGTAGTTGGTACAGTGGTATATATTGGGTGGTCCTTTTGCTGGAGTTTTAGCTGCCCTAAGAGAGGTATAAGATAATCAGTCAGACAAATGTTTTATATATGTATGCAGGCTCCTATTGACCATTTAGTATGGCACTTTCTTGTCTCTCCTGTCATCCAAAGAAATTATTTATTGAAATGCAGAGGGAGACAACATAAAAGAAATATTACTTTCTTTTTTCTCAGATACTGAAAAGTGCATCAAATGCCCAGATGATCAATATCCAACTGAGAACAGGGTCCAATGTGTCCCGAAAAGGATAACCTTCCTGTCCTATGAAGAACATCTGGGTATCATCCTGGTCTCTTTCACCCTACTCTTGTTCTTAACTACAGGATTCATTTTAATCATATTCATTAAATACCTAGAAACTCCAATCGTCAAAGCCAACAACAGGGACCTCTCCTTCGTCATCCTGGTCTCCCTTCTGCTTTGCTTTTTGTCCTCCTTTTTCTTCATTGGTCAACCAAGGAAAGCCACCTGTCTTCTCCGACAAACGGTGTTCAGCATTGTCTTCTCAGTAGCTGTATCTTCTGTGTTGTCCAAAACAATCACAGTGGTGTTGGCTTTCCTGGCCACAAAACCAGGGAACAAAGTGAGAAGATGGTTGGGGAAGAGCCTGGCCAACTTCATCATCCTTTCTTGTTCTGCTGTCCAAATTACCATCTGCTGCATTTGGCTAGCAGTTTCACCCCCATTCCCTGACTCTGACCTCCACTCGCAGCCCAGAGAGATCATCCTTCAATGCAATGAAGGCTCTGTCGTCATGTTTTATGTCGTCCTTGGCTATACGTGTTTCCTAGCTGCCATTTGCTTTATTGTAGCTTTCCTGGCCAGGAACCTCCCCGGGGCCTTCAATGAAGCCAAGTTGATCACCTTCAGCATGCTGGTCTTCTGCAGTGTCTGGGTCTCCTTCCTGCCCACCTACCTGAGCACCAAAGGGAAATACATGGTAGCTGTTCAGATCTTCTCCATTTTGGCCTCCAGTGCTGGACTGCTGGGCTGCATCTTCATCCCCAAGTGCTACATTATCATCCTGAGGCCAGACCTGAACACTAAGGAACATCTGACGATAAAAGTTCAGAAATAACGTTAACATTGTTTCTTAGATTCATGATATTTATTTTTTCATTGAAGTTATTATTTGCTTATACACTTCCTTTGCATCAATTTGGCAAATACAATTATTTAAAAACAAGAAAAAATACTTACAAAGAGTGCAAAACTAATGAAATTAAATTCCAACATAATAATCAATCAGTAAAAATCATAATAGGTGGGATGAATATGGAATTCTGTGTGAATGTGATCTCTGTCTATGAAATAAATAATAATAATAATATTGTAAGACTACTGAAATTATATTCCAAATGGTAAAATAAATAAATGAATAATTAAACTTGCTATGCAATCAGGGAAAACAAGATTCCCCAAATAGTGGGGGACGGAATCCACTGTTGAACACAGGGGTGTCAAACTGGCAGCCTACAATAATAATATTGTAAGACTACTGAAATTATATTCCAAATGGTAAAATAAATTAATGAATAATTAAACTTGTTTTCAGCCAGGGAAAACAAGATTCCCCAAATAGTGGGGGAAGGAATCCATTGTTGAACACAGGGATGTCAAACTGGCAGATGCATCACACGCAGACCACACCCACCTCAGCTCCACAAATGATAAAATTGTTGTGAAACATTACATGATGGCAATGTGACAGGGTGAGTTTGATATACATGGTCTAAACTGAGATAAATACTGAGACCTAAATCTCTTTCAACACTGCTCTCTCCTCTCTATGAATAATTCTTGAAAGTTGATGAGGGTAATAGAGTTGATTGTTAAGAACATGCAGATGATACCCCCCCCTCCAGTGGCAACACACTGGATGACCTTCCCCAGTTATATCTGCACTTGTTTGGTGACATCATGATCTTTGGAAGACTTCTGGATTCCATGATTTTAGTGTTGAGTCATAAATCTCTCAACCCCCTTTCTGGACATACCCCAAAAGGAATCACTTGATCCAGGAAAGAGGGGAAAAATTACATTGGTTTCTTATCCAAATAAATGACATGATCTGCTGGCCTCTAAATGGAAAGGTTTCCAAAGTCTGCTATGTGAATGGGAAAATAATCTATAATGGAAAATGACGGAAGGTCATGTTTAAGTCTTTACTATCCAGACTTAGCTAGGGAGCAGCAGGGTGAGTCCACCTCCTCTGGAAGCTACCTATAGACCAAGATTGTTTGCATCACCCTAATGCAGGGGAAATGGTGGGAGCTGAAGCTCAAACAGGAGAGGAAGAAAAATTGGTGGTCCGTTATCTGATTTTCCCTCCCTCCCTTCAATAAACAACTCTAAGTCGAAGGTAGAATAGAAAGATAAAATGTAGATTATAGAATAATAGGGTTGGAAGCAGTGGTGAAATTCATTTTTTTTACTATTGGTCCTGTGGGCGTGGCTTAGTAGGTGTGGCAGGGGAAAGATACTGCAAAATCTCCATTCTTTCCCCACTTTGGGGCGAATGATATTGAAAAATCTCTATTCGCACCCCACTCTGCGGCCAGACAGAGGTGGTATTTGCTGGTTGTCTAATATACTCAAAATTTCTACTATTGGTTCTCCAGAACCTGCGAGAACCTGCTGAATTTCACCCCTGGTTGGAAGGGATCTTGAAGGTCTTCTAGTCCAAACCCCCTGTTCCAGTAGGAGATCCTACTGCATTTCAAATAAATGGTTGTCCAGTCTTTTTTTGAAAGCCTCCAGTGATGGAGCACCCACAACTTCTAAGGAAAAGGTTTTCAATTGGTTGATTGCTTCATCTGCCACTTTACTCATAGCTGGATCTCTATTTGGAATAAAGCTTGTCTGAGTACTGAGGTGGTTTACCCAAGACTTCTCTCTGTGTTGGTTTTACTTCAAGGCTTTCCCTCAGTGCCAAGATCTATTCAGGATCTTTGATATTTGGCAAAAGGTGACTAAGTAAACCAGATAGGTTTTGCTACTTACAAGGCTAAGAATTTAACTGAAAAGAATCTGAAATATCCATATTTAAAATACTCTGGGCCAGTATTTGTGCTTCACTCAGTTCACTCTCTGTATTCACCTTCCTCAGTGAGAGAAACCTTCTTCTGGTTTTTTTTTTCTACCGAGAAAAGTTACTTCAATGTAGAACATAGAATCATAGGAAAAATAAATAAATAAATAAATAAAATTCCATCTTTGTGAAGGTGGGTAGCCCAGCCATTGAGGTTTCAGCTAAACCTGACACAGAAATCTCCAAAATCAATGATTCAGGAAGGGAAATGTATCAAATACAGGTCTGAAGACATGACTGAATTATGGCAAGAAGAACCTGAGTTGTCTGAAATCCATTTTGGGACAGGGGTGAAGTTGAAGCAGGTTCTGCAACATTTAGCAACTTCCTTTGCTGAACCTTCACATGTCTAAAAGAGTCAAAAAGAGTTCTCATGGAAGACATTGTTCCTGATTGCCAAGTAGCCAGCTGCAGGGCCTTCCTGCCTCAAGACAAATAAACTAAACAAGAAAGGAAAAGGCACCACTTTTATACCAATAGGCAACAAAATCTCAATATCTTCTATTCCACCAGTGGACACAAATCATTGTCTTTGTTTACTCGGTGGAAATTGATTTCCTCATAATGGGAATAATCATTACAGAGAAGATAATTGAAACCTACCTGCACACAAAAGCCAGAATTGGAAAGATCACTTCAACCTTGTGGGATTTTACTTTGCATTTACAGAATATATCATAGATTTCTTCTGTCCATCTATGGCTTTCTTTCCTTTTTGATCTAGACTGACAGAAATGCCAAATAGGGTGATTTTTTATCTAGTTACTATTCTACAGTATACTTTATGTACAAAATGCTTCCATTGTCCCTATTCCAACCATAGCTTGTCCGTGAAAAGCTGGACAAGATGCCTGGAGAAAGTAGACCTAGAAGCTCTGCCCCAAGAGAAGATTGAAGGGATCCTGCCTCTCAACAGCTACATCACTTATCGCTCCATCTAGACTGTGTCCAGGGCCTTAAAGGCTGCATATTCATCAATCCAAGAGGAAAGTGAAGGACAACAAAGATTGGTTGGTTATTCAGTAGTTGCAACCACGGTGAGTATTTCCTCTGTATAACCCTGTGGTGTCCTTCTTTCCTATTTTTTCAAATGTAAATGCATCTATGAAGATCATTATTTTCTTCAGAGATTTAGCATTCTTGACAATGGGGTTATGTAATTTTCTGTAGTAGAACATTTTTCTTTCCATCAAATATTTATTTCCCATCTTTTTTTCCCAGAGTTTCATTAAACTTCTAATATAATCCATTATCTTCTTCTCTCTTCTCTCTGTTCGCCTTATTAGAAATTTCTCTGTCATGTCATCTTTTTTAAATGTTAGGCTTCTTAACATTGTCATATCATTCATCTTGAGCTTTCCCCTCATTAATTTAGTGTTATTGAGCTTGGCTCAAGTCAAATCCTTCACCCAGAAATTCAAGATATGAATTTTAATTCATTCAGAATTCATAAAGATTCCAAGCTTCTTTACTTTATTAATGCAAGCTTCTCCTTTATAACATGACCTTTTTTTTCCTTATAAGCATCTCTTACTAATGTCATGGATTTTATTAGTATTTTCTATTTTGAACTCCAAGACAAATTTGATAGTACCTAAAATCAAGTTCTTCAATATAACAAGGTATTCCTCCCCCCAATGTTTCCATGCCTCTGCTTTTTAAATTAAGTCTACCCTACAGATTATGCCTTGGAGATATTGGCCCAGTAATTAGGATGAAAAAAGAGAGGAGAATTTGAAGTGAGCAGCACATATTCAAGATCTGGACTAGGAAAATTTTGAGAATCAAAATTCCTCTGTTTCATATTTCTACATTTCTTCTTCTTCTAAGGTGCTCCATTGTATTCAGGTCTGGCCTCAGAATGATAACGTGGCACTTGGGGATGAAAATGCAGCCCAGCAGATCAGCACTGGAGGACAAGATAGAGAATACCTGAACAGCCACCATATATTTTCCTTTGGTGCTGGGGTAGGTGGGCACAAACATCACCCAGAAGCTTCAAAAGACCAGCATGCTGAAGGTGATCAGCTTGGCTTCATTGAAGGCACCAGGCAGATTCTGGGCCAAGAAAGCCACTTTGAAGCAGAAGGCGGCGAGAAAGCCCAGATAGCTGAGGGTGATGTAGAACATGTGAGCAGAGCTTTCGTTGCATTGCAGGATGATCACTCCTGGCTGGGAATGGAGGTCAGAGTCAAGGAATGGTTAAGCAGTTCCCGACCAGATTATTATCAGATGATAATTTGGATAGCAGCAGAAGCAAGGATGATGGAGTTAGCCCAGGTCTTCTTCAACCATCTTTTCAGTTGATTTCCTAGTTTTCTGGCCAGGAAAGCAAGCACAACCATCATTGTTTTGGCCAAAAGAGAAGAAATAGCAACTGAGAAGGTGATGCTGAAAACCATTTGTCGGAGAAGGCAGGTGGTTTTCCTTGGTTGACCAATGAAGGAAAGAGGAGTCAAGAAGCAAAGCCGGAGGGAGACCAAAAGGATGTAAGAGAGGTCATGGTTGATGGCTTTGACAATGGGAGTTTCTCTGTATTTAATGAATATGATTAAAACAAGGTCTGTGGTTAGGAACAAGAGTAGGGTAAAAGAGATGAGGATGAAGCCCAAATACTCTTCATAAGACGAGAAGGTTATTACTTTGAGGATACGTTGAACTTGGTTTTCAGTTGGATATTGATTATCTGAACACTTGGTGCATTTTTCTATCTGAGAAAATAAAAATGCAATACTTCCTTAAAATTCTGTTCTTTACATTTCAAAGAATACCTTCTTGGGACATCAGCTGATATCAGCAGCATTTTTCTAAATCTTTCTTAATATCTCCTGAGAAAGAAGATAGGAAGAACATCATTTTCTAAACCATATAGAGCTACGGTCTATGAAACTGGGGAAAATCCTAGGACTAATATGCTTTCCTGTGTAATCTGCAAAATTGTCATTGTAACCCACATTAATAAATGTAAATAAACAATTATAAATAATCGGTTCATCTTACAAGGCACACTTTTTGTGTCCTTCTGGATCCTTTCTGGGTTCCATGCTCTGAACCTCACTGGACTCCAAGGGTGTCTTCTGAAATGCAATTTACTGGCAGATAAAATTTGTCCTGCAAATAATCTGGAATGACTACTAGAACCAGTGGTGACATCGGCGTAATGAGAAGGATCAATAATTGTCCATACCACCTCATTGTGAACCACTTACACCTTCCAGTGATCCCAAAGGGAAGGCCCATTGGAAAGCATACCAATAATCCTCCCAAGAAATGGACTTAAGACAATTCTCTAAGTTTCAAAGTACTCAAATATTCCTAGAAAGATGAATGTGGAAAGACGGATCAAAACTAAAAAACAGAAGATATATTTTGTCTGGCAGTAGCAACACTCCACACACATACATCAAGATTTATAGAAAGATGGCAGCTCCGACCACACTTTAAGCTGAAAACACCAGCCTGCGGATGCCGAGTGAGACCTTGCCGAAACGTTGCCAAGACAATCTCAATCTTATATGGGAAAAGACCTGAATACAACAAGACCAGCATATATACCACAGCCCTCTACAAGTGGTTTAAAGTTCAGCACATTGCTCCAAAAAATCTGGGTCCTCATTTTAGTGACTTTGGAAGGATGGAAGGATGAATCAACCTTGAGTTGCTGAGAATCGAACTCCTGAAGTAAACAGTGAGCTGGCCTGCAGTACTGCATTCTAGTCACTGCACCACCATGGCTCTTAATAATATGGTTAGGTGTTATTTACAGACAAAAATAATCCTGATAATAGACGTCCTGCAGTGAGATAATCCTTGAATATCCAACCTATACAAAGTCCTCTTGAGGAGCTTTATTGCTCTTCAAAATGATTAATTTGATCATGAACACATTAGGATAAAAACAGTTAAGATACTGGGTAGTTTTTGTTTCATTTTTTTGTAAAGTGGATACTTAATGTTAGTGGTCATAATGTGTCTATGATACACACTCACACTCACACACACACACACACACACATGTGTTGTAATTGTGCTGATAAATAAATAAAGGGAGACTAGTATAGATCTATTTCAAGCTATTTAGCTCTCAACAGCTAGCCATACACTTACTGGGATTCAAACCTGTGCTGTATTGCATCTTAGGCAGATGTGTTAACCATTAAGCCACAGAGTTCGACTCCTTATCAGCTGAGCCAGGGTGATAGGTATCCATTTCAAGTTGATGTATTGATTTATTTATCAGCACAATTACAACACAACTTTGTTACAAATGTAACAAAGGGAACAGTTAAAATATTGGGTTTCTGTCTGGATGGTCTCTTGTGATGAGCTGATGGACAGAGAATGGAAGTAGTGAACTTCCTCCCATATTTGGGCATACCGGGGGTTGTAACTTTAAATAGATACCTATCACCCTGGCTCAGCTGATAAGGAGTCAAACTCTGTGGCTTAATGGTTAACACATCTGCCTAAGATGCAATACAGCACAGGTTCGAATCCCAGTAAGGGTATGGCTAGCAGATGAGAGCTAAATAGCTTGAAATAGATCTATACTAGTCTCCCTTTATTTATTTATCAGCACAATTACAACACAAATGTAACAATGGAAACAGTAAAAATATTGGGTTTCTGTCTGGATGATCTCTTGTGACGAGCCAATGGACAGAGAATGGAAGTAGTGAACAATGGGAATATTATCACAAATCTGAGATTTGTTAACCAATGAAAATATTATTTGATCTAAATTCAGCTTCACATATGAACCTTCTATCATGGTGCATCTTCCTTTTTTTTACAAAGACCATTTGATTGGACACAGAACATTTCTAACATTCACAAATTTGCAGCCCTCAGACCAATGGGGATGGTGTCACAAGAGGATACAGTTTCTTTGCCCCTTGCCCCTTCCCCCTTCCCCACTGAAGATCCCATCCCTAGCCATGGCAGCTGCAGTGGCCTTCATGAAAAGCAGACAAGACATGGTTGCATCTATCACTCTCTCTCACCCACCTGCCACATTCACTTCACCAAATAGAGAAAAACATGTTACCAAACCTGTGGGATTTTATAGGTGCCTACTAATGTTGACATCTGAATAGAAATGTCATTGTCAGCTCCATCTAGAAGAGCCAGAAGGTTGTCCTTCTTTCCACAGTTGTAGTTGGGTACATTGGCTTCTCCAGTAGAAAGCATGTCCACCAATGCATCTGAAGTGTGATAGGTGCTCAAATAGTTGTCATGGATGTTGTAGCCAAGTGTGAGATTATGCAAAAGCTGGAGATTCTTGTTCACCATTTGAATGGCTAAAATGAAGAATAGGATTCTTGACTGATCAGAAGAAAAAATGTTCATGTTATTATTACCATCATATCAAAAGCAACAGCAAAAGACATATATCTTTATTTATTCCTGTTTGTATTTACAATTCTTGAATCGCACACCAATAGTGATCCAAAACCAGAGACAAATTATAGTCACCCATCACCATTTATTTGCAATATGTAATAAGAAGATGGAATGAAGCTAGTCCTCCACCAGGATTAATATTAATTAATTAATTAATTAATTAATTAATTGTAGTAGGGCAGAGTTGTATTTTTCCAACAAACTAGTACAACCACAATAAAAAGTACATAGATGTATTAATCATTCAGCAGGCAATTCTAAAACAAATCATTCACTTATAAATAGCATGCATGTGGTCTGGCCGAAGCAAGGGATCAGCTGAAGAAGAGGGGAAGATCCTCTGGATTTCTGTGTCTCTCATTCTCGGGTTCTGTTAGAGTTTCTTTTGCCCCATCCTTGGGTTTGAGTCTTTTGAACAAGATAAATCAAAGAGGAGAGCCCTGTAAAGCAAAATGGCCCAAGAGCTTGCAGACGCCATGCAACTTAGGAAGAAGATGAAAGGAAAAGTGTATTAGAAATTCAAAGTAAGGGAATGTAACTCCATCACACTGAATGACTTACTTATGAGAAGAAATGTAACGTGACCCATTGAATTGTATAAGCTGAAGAAAATATTTTGTTGCAGTGACAACCACACTGATGAGATGAGATCAAAGTTGTGGGGCATTTGGTTCTGATCCTCTCAGAGTTTCGTTCACATTGCTTGACCCAATTGCCATGCTTATACATTGGCTGACCTTGTTACCATGTCGTATTCCAGCCAGTCCCCAATGGCTGAGCTGTTGCTATGTCCTATTCTAGTTCATGAATATTCTCACAGAGTGTATTCTGAAAGTCCTTGAATATACTTGAAAGGTTTAAAACACAGCCAGTAAAACCCAGGGTGGGGCAGCCCCCGTATTATTCCAAGAAAAGAAAATGGCAGGAACACAGTCATATGGACCGTGGTTGGTTTTTTTCTCAACAATCCCATTTCTTAGGCTTCAATGGTCTCCCCCCAGCAAAGAAATTACCTAGACTGTTAAGCACATCTATCGATTACATGGGGTTCCTCGCGGAATTATATCAGATAGGTGTCCAATTCACAGCTAAGTTCTGGCAGGAGTTTATAAATGTGATTGGGTCATCCCAAGGGTTAAGTTCTGGTTTTCATCTGAGCATGAACGGGGCAGCGAAACACATGAATACAATGACTGGCCAATATTTGAGATGTTATATAAATTACCAGCAATCAAATTGGGCAGAGCTGTTACCATTCACTGAAGTCACTTACAACAATGCAGTGCATAGTAGCACAAGAGCAACTCTTTTTCAGATGAGCAATGAGATGGAATTTGTCCCTATGCTGGAGTACCACACAGAACCCCCCCTTATCCATTTCAGTAAGTGAATGGATGAACTCATTAATAGTTCCTGGGAAAAGGAGAAGGCGGGGCTTAGCAGTGTGAAGAGGAACTTTCAGGCTACTCCTGAATGTCCATCTAAACCGGAGCATCTGGACGGTTCTTTTTGGACCCAAGTTGTCCCGAAGAGACAGTGAAAGGTAGGGGGAGACCCAGTGGTCCCAGAGACGTTTGCAAAGTCTCTGGGGACCCAGGAAAAACCCTCTTTGCCAGTGACTTCTGGATTAGCCACAAGGCTATTGAAACTGCTGACAGCCCTAAAAAAGAGAAAGTGTTTCCAGCTGGTAAGAAAATTTTATTGTTTAAAGAAAAACGGACTGCCTAAAAATTCAAACTAATTTAAATTAAAGAATAGAAGAATCTAGCGGCAATTTTGATCTTTTTAATGGTTTTGGACGGTGGTTATTTTACTTTTTAAATGTTATTCACATGGATTGACTCTAAGTAAAACCCTTTCAAATGGATAGATTACTCCAACATCTGGTTTTCTGCAAGCGGGCTGTAAACCAATTCACTATAATTTGGCTGTTTACATCTTGACGTCTTGACACTTTTATTTCTTGGTTGTTTTGGCTTAAGATCTGATAAGATTGTACAGCTTTCAGTCTGCTTTTACTTGCAAATACTTCAGAGCTCTTAAGAAAAAATATAACTATGTATAAACGTGGCATCTATTCAAGCGTCTCTTCAAGTGATACTCTCTGCTCTGAAGACGCTGTCTGATACAGAGGACAGAATTCAGAGAAAATTCGATTATTTGGTGTTTTTGACAACAAAGTATGAGGAAAAAACAGGATGTTTTTCAAATACAAAATAAGAATGAAAATGGAGATAAAGAATCTGAGCTTGTTGATATTCGTGACAATTGGTTTACTTCTGAGGGAGGAAAGAATGGAATGTTTGAAGAGGAGTTAAATGGAGAGAAAATTTACTTCAAAAGACAGGGCGCAGGAGGAGAAGAAAACATCAAAGAATTTATGGTTTATGAAATACTATTTGCAAAACATTTGATACCAGTGCTGAGAATTAAAGACAAGCTGATAAAGGAAACAAAAAGAGGGCGTCAACATCATATGAGAGACACTACAGGCAAGAAGGTGCAAATATTTTTCGTATGGACTTGTTTATAAAGATGTTTGGAGAATTGGACCCACAAATATCAGCAGATATAAGATTGTTCTGTTATTGGAGAGATACAGGTTGATAGATGGAAGAATATAATTCAAAATTAGCTAAACTTAGTTAAATCCATTTGTAATAGGTATAGTTAAATAAAAATTGATAATGATAGCAATGTATACAATGTTGAGTTGATATGATAAGTAATAATTAGATATGAGAAGGGAAGGTTAGAAATGTCTTTGGACTATATATAAAGATTATTAATAACAATAATAATTATTATAAAAAATAAAATAAAACTATATATAGTTAAATTTTAACTAAGAGGGGGAAAATGCTATGATATAGGATATAATTAAATAAAGAAAGGAGAATGATAATAAATTATATACATGGAGGATTAGAAATCTTTGGTATTAAATATTATGGATGTTTAGCTAAAACAGGATATGAGGACTTAATGTTAATGGAGGATTTTATAAATAAGTAAATGAAATGCCAGCATGTGGTTATGGATTGAATCTTGGTATATTTAAGGATGAAGAATGTTTAAATAACTGTAGTCAACTAAAAGTGGAGGTATGATGATGTTAATATAGTAAATATTTGAGTTAAGACATTCGAATTAATATTAATTATATTTGATGACGGTGGAAGAGATGCACAAAAGCTTTTTGTAACCAGCTGATATACTTTTTTACAACATATGTTTTTTGTGGGTTTTTTGTGGGTGTTTTATTGTTGTGTGTATCAAATATATAAGTATATATACAATAGAGAGATACAAAGTGTGTCTGTGGGGGGAAATATAGTTAGGATAGATTAGCAAAGGTAAGGGAATAAGAAATGATACTAAATTATGTCTGGGTTGGCGGAAGTACCATCCCAAGGAAACATAAACTGAGATTTAAAATAGACACACCAACAACAATAGAAAAAGAAAGGGAGAGAGGAGGAGAGAATGAAAGGAAGACGGGGGAAAGAAGAAAAAGGTAAGGAGGATGGAAAGGAGAGAAAGAGGAGGAGAGGGGGTAGAAAGGGGAAGAGGAAGAGCAGGAGTAGGAGAAAGGTACGGGAAGAAGGAAGGGGAAGGAGAGGAGGAAGGAGGAAAGTAGAGAAGGGAGAGAGGGAGAAAGGAAAGGGAAAGGAAGATGGAAGGGAGAGAAACGGAAGGAGAGAGGGTAGGAAGGGAAAAAGGAAGAGTAGGAGCAAAGGAGAGGTAAGGGAAGAAGAAAGGGGAAGGAGAGGAGGAAGGAAGAAAGTAGAGAAGGAAGAGAGGGTGAAAAGAAAGAGGTAAGGAGAGGAGGATGGAAAGGAGAGAAAGAGGAGGAGAGAGGGTAGGGAGGGGATGAGGAAGAGCAGGAGTAGGAGAAAGGTACAGGAAGAAGGAAGGGAAAGGAGAGGAGGAAGGAAAAAAGTAGAGAAGGGATGGAGGGAGAAAAGAAAGGGAAAATAAGGTGGTGTTATAATAGGAGGAAGGGATGGTAAACAAAGCAACCCAAACTGTATATTATAACCTATTAAATGAAATAATAAATGTATAAGAATGATAAATGTTAAAACACTTGTAACCAAACGACATGCTGTATGTGATGATGGGTGTTGTTGTTTTTTTGTTTTTTTTTTTATATTTGTGGGTATGTGTTGTCTATGTAACAAAAATTAAAAAAAATTATTAAAAAAAGGTTCCTGGGAAAATGGTGCCTTTTAGAAGAAGCTGCAAAAATCAACAAAACGCAAGCTGACAAACATCGCTCCCAGCAACCAAAATTCAGAGTGAGGGATAAAGTTTACCTTTCTACAAAATATTTGAAGCTGCAGTGGCCTTTTGGGAAGTTAGGGCCAAAGACTCTGGTATCATTATGTTCTATTACTTGTGTCTGTGCTATGTTGAATTCTAGTATGACACTGTCAACCAAGGTTCTTGCAGTTTCAACTCCCTCTATCACTTCTTCTGTGTTTGTCAGAATTAAGTCCAGTATGTCTGTCCCTCTAGTTCCCTCCTGTACCTTCTGGACAACAAAGTTTTCAGATTTGCACCCAAGGAATTTTTCCCAAGTTCTTTCTGACTGTGTTAAAATCAGAAGAAAATGGCTCTTCCCAAACTAGCACTGCCTCTAGATATAGAGCAGAACTTCAAAACCCTAATTTGGCTGGTGTGAGGTCCAAAGGTATAATTGGACATCATCAACATGTAAAACAGTGTCACCAGTCCATGAAGCTGGTTCAGATGGATACTATGTTACATCATGAGATATCATATAGCACAAGGACAGAGGCACCACCGCTGCCCAAGCTGTGTCTTAGATGACTAATAAGCACAACCAAGGATGTCACAGTACTCATTTCCACCTGAAATCTGACTGACTTCAGGAACAAGAAGGCCAAAGCAACACCCAGGCCATCCACACAACCAGAAGGACCACCATGTCCTTCAAAATTAGTTTTTGGATGGTTATGGCAAGTAATCAGGTCGCAACATCGACCACACTGTGGGCATCACCACCATTTCAGCTGCAGACCACAAAGTCCATTGTTTCCTTCAAAACTAAGAAACTTCAAAATATAAAAGATCTTAGTATTTTATGTCAATATGGAAAGGTGATAGAGCGAATGTAAAAAGACATAACTTCTGTCCTCTCTTTCCCACTATTTGTCTACTTTCCCACTATTTATTTCATTATTTATCCACTTTACCACTATTTAGCTAATAGTAAATACTGGGTGTCTTTTTCCTGTCTCTTAGTCAGCTCTAATCTCAAAATTGATATTCCTAGAATCAACAGAAAATAAAATTTCACTTCAGTCATAAAGCAAAAAGCTCCCATTTAGGATTACTATATGGACACACGATATTTAAAACAAATCCACAAAAGTGCCCTACTGATACTTTTAGGCAGGGTACTGATTGAATCCTTGTGGTTAGAAGACAGGCACTGCTAGGGTTATGTGTCACTAACCTAGAGTGGCACCAAACCGCATAGCTCTGAGTGACCTTCCCCAGCAGTCTCTGGGCACAAGAGACCACATTGAAAAACAGCAGAAGACAATTTCCTGAGTGTTAAACTTTCCTCTTCCACTTTCCACTTTCTGGGCATGTCCTGACAAGAAGCACCACAACGACTACAGAACATTGGCCCCAGGGGAGTCTCTGTGATTTTTAACTAACATGCTTTTTTCTAGCTATCTCTCTCCTCATGGAGCCTTGAAAAAACTACAGGGTCCCCAGAGGAGTTGTTGCTTTTCCCTATAATTATCCCCAGCCCAGCCATTGAGACTTCTTCAATGAGTGCCTTTGATGTACATATCAGAATGAAGCAACATAGAAGAGATCTTGCACCAGAAAAAGACAAATGTCTCATGCTCTGTGTTGCACAAAATTTGTGATAGGCAGGGGCTCTGCTCTTGAATGTACTTTTCTCTTCTTTCCAGGTAGAGCTTGGTTGACCTCTGTCTGAATCAGGAAAACCACTAGCATTTCTATCCTGTGAGGGGGCTTTTCTTGTTCTTGTTCCTGTTCTTGTTGTTCAAAGGGAGGAGGATTGATATAACTCCATGAATAATGGCACTCCTGATTCTGCTTCTGGTGCTGCTGTTATCCCAGCCAGTCTCTGGGAAACTTAGAATGAAGTGCCCACGGAGTTTTGAGCACCACAACCAAAATAAATTAAGGAGCTATTATAGGCCTGGAGATCATGTCGTTAGTATAGTCACCACTTTAACATCAGCATCAGAAGTAATGTCTTTCAACATGACTCCTTCAAATCAGTTTCGTATGTAAGTCATTTAGCATGATAGAGTTGCATTCCCTCCATTTGCAGTTTTAACAATTGCCTTCTTTCCTTTTATGTTACTTACTCCTACTTTACAAAACCTCTAATATTTTAAATGTTTTGATGATATATTTATGACCATTAAACCCAGCCCATCTTTTCAGCATTCACAAAATTAAATGGTAGTCGGTGAATATAAAATTGCTTCTTTTTCGAATGAATATTGTCATTAAAGTATAATGGGGTAGGGTAAAAAAAGAGAAATATTTTTTTAAAAAAATGATAGTGTTGATGGTAATGATGATAATGTCAGGTGGAAGTAACAAAGAACATCCATTGAGTTTAAAGCACAGAAGAGATCATTGTTTCTACATCTACAAGAATCTAGTCAATTAATGGTCAGTGCTAAATTGGAACTAGATAAGGGTCAATGGAATTCATGGGGGGAGGGTGGATATGGGTCTTTTGAAATAATACTTCTAGCTCTGCTTGACATTCTCCTACAGTTAACTTGAATAGCTTTTTTAATGCTAGGCTTACATATGATTACCAAAAACTTCAAAGATTCGTTTTTGATATTGAAATGATAAACAAGAACTCTCAACTGCTGCAAAATCTCACACTTGGCTACAACATCTGTGACAATTATTTGAGCACCATTGGCACTTCAGATGCCTTGATGGACATGCTCTCTACCGGAGAAGCCAATGTTCCCAACTACAGCTGTGGAAGGAAGGATAAACTTTTGGCTGTGCTTGATGGATCTGACAGTGACCTCTCCATCCAGATGTCAGCATTAATAGGTCCCTACAAAGTCCCACAGGTGTGTGTGTGTGTATGTATATGTGTATTTGTTTGTTTTTTTGTTATCTAGCTGATAGAGGGTTTGTAGCAGTGGTGGGTTCCGCATCTCGTTGCAACTGGTACGGTTACAACGGTGTGTGTGTGTGTGTGTGTGTGTGTGTGTGTGTGTGTTATCTAGCTGATAGAGGGTTTGTAGCAGTGGTGGGTTCCGGATCTTGTTAAAGCACTTCCGCAAGCCTCCATGACACTCCAGATGCTTGGCAGAGTGTTGCCCAGGAGCTGTATATGCCATGTGCATGCACAGAAGTGCTGAAGAGTTTAAAGACAGGTAAGGAGTGTGCGCGGGTGGGTGGCCCCTCCGGAGCACTATACCAGAATCGTATCCAGTGCTCCAGGCAGGCACCGATACACCCATACCGGGGCATATTTCCTGTAACCCACCACTGGTTTGTAGTGATGATGAGTGAGCAATTGATCCATTGATAGCTTCTGTATGGAATTCAAGTGTGGCTTTTCACCATGACCATTGTAAGACTCATGGTTTGGCCTTGATATTCTACCTGAGGAAAAGGCCAAATTCAGAGCTGTCCCTCTTATGAGACCATCTTCATTACTTGGCTGTAATTGGCAGCACAGCTGTGAAGTGTAAGAGTTCCTCTGTGTCCTATCAAAGGGCTTTCTGTTAAAAGGACTGTGCAGCAGTGATGGGAAGCTTGCATTTTATCCATGCCTTTTTCATAATAAGCTTTTCAATGGTAAGCAAACACCAGGTTTGTGAAGATAATGCCAGTGGATTACCTTAACTATATTTGACAAACAACTTGAGTATACATAGCTATCACTAGCATTCATTAACCATTTTATTAAATAAAATTACAAGCATATTAGCCAACATATATTTTACCCTAATCTGTCCATCATACAATTGATAAATGGCTAAATTAAATGCATGTTTCTTATTGAGTAGGGTTGACAGTGCGTAGATGAAAAATGCATCCTTGCAGAAGTACAAGCTGCCTTTAGACAAAGTCAATCCACTATTGACAAATATTTTGCCCTCAACCATCAACCCCCCAAAATGTATCAGTCAGGGGAAACAATGCTTTGCTGCCTTTATAGATCTCAGTTCAGGATCTGACACAGTGAACAGAAATATTATGGAGGAAATTGATTTCCCTTAAACTGGAACCTGGACTTTTGGCCCAGATCAAAACCCTTTTGACAAGCATTTGTCTGAGAGTGAGATTTGGGCTCAGTGGAGCCATGACAAATAGGATCAATATTTACCAAGGGGTAAGAAATGGGTGCATACTTCAACCATGGTTCTTCAGTCTAAATATTGATGGCTTACCAGGACTGATGAAGAATCATGAAGTACATATGGCTAAGGCACTAAATTCATATTCTAACACCTTTTTGTATGCTGATAATATGATATTATCACCTTACTTGCAAATGGCTTTGTGTGGGTTGTTAAGAAGACTTGGCTCCTACATTCATAATAATTCTATGATATTAATAAATCAAAGACAAAAATAATCATCTGTGAAAAATGGCATCCTAGTCATAGGTGACTTTTCAAACAACTTTCCTTATATGGAATAGTTTTCTCTGTGACAGGATGATGGCCCAATCATCATCAAAGTATCTTATTTAGAGCAAGGTCATGACTCAATGCATTGCTTAAACTAAAAAAAAAAAGTCATAGCTCTCCATCTTCCTTAGCTCCAATCATTAAAGTCTATAAGCCAAGCTTGAAACTGAATTGAAACATTTCAGTTCAGATCGGCATACCTGAGTCTGATTGCAGTAAATTGTAGGGGTGACAACACAAATATGATTTATGTCCTTTGTTTTTATTCTTTATTTCTTTATATGTTTCTTTAATTCAATTATATTCAATCTTGTCAATATTCTGCATTTTGAATTATTTAGAGTAATGTGGCCTAATGCTTAATAACAAACTATTTTAATATGTTCACAAGAATGAAGATAGATTTATTAATAGGTAATATTTTGGATTTGATCTGACCCCAAATATGACACAGAAATCTTCATTGCTTTTTTCAGATCAGTTCTGTATTTGTTCCAGAAGCTCTGGGTGATAAAAATCAGTTCCCCTTTTTCCACCCCATGCTCCCCAGAGAAGGGATCGAGTATCCAGCAATTGTCCAAGTGCTTCTCCATTTCAGATGGACCTTGATTGGTGTCTTTGCTGTAGACTCAGAAAATGGAGAGAATTTCATGAGGACTTTTATTCCTATGCTTGTCAGGAATGGAATTTGTGTTGTCATAGCACAAAAGTTCTCAAAAACTGCAATGATACCAGAACTCAGGGATGGCCTCACTAAGTGGAGACAAGTCAATGTCTTTGTTAGCTTCATGGAACGCCAAACCCAACTGAACCAAATTATCCCTTTCTATGTAGCAGTTGAAGGTATTCCTGGACCCATTGAAGGGAAAGTCTGGGTCACTGCAGTCGTGTTGGGAATGATAGTGAGAAGGCATAAGGTTTACAAACACAACCATAGTATTTGGTACTTCGTCCTTCAGCAGAAAAAACCCACAAAAGATGATGCCTATAAACCAAATATCTTTCTAGAGTACCAATTTCCAAATGGGTATTTTCGCTGTTCCTTTTCAAAGAATGTCTTTTCTGTCAAAGAGCGGAGAAGATGCACCCAGAAAGCGCCAGTGGGGATCCAAGGACAAAGGAGCAGGACACAAATCCCAAATGATAGGCTTCTTTACACTCTTATTCAGACTCTGGCTCATATTTTGAATGCTGCCTATTCCTCCAAATATAGAAAGAGAAGCAAGGAGGGCAAAGAGATATTGGTGGCTCCAAAACTGCAGCCATGGCAGGTATGAGCTCCCAACAAAGATTCCATGAGAAGGAATCCAAAGAAAAAGGAGGGGAACCTTCTCAACCTCTTTGAGCTACAAAATGCCAATAGGATTGGTCAATCTAATCACTCAAGAGATAATGTTTCAAACAATGGGCATATAGCAATAGCAATAGCAATAGCAGTGGACTTATATACCGCTTCATAGGCCTTTCAGGCCTCTCTAAGCGGTTTACAGAGAGTCAGCATATTGCCCCCAACAATCTGGGTCCTCATTTTACCCACCTCGGAAGGATGGAAGGCTGAGTCAACCCTGAGCCGGTGAGATTTGAACCGCTGACCTGCTGATCTAGCAGTAGCCTGCAGTGCTGCATTTAACCACTGCGCCACCTTGGCTCTTATATTATATTTGATAGATATGTTCTGACATGAAAAAAATCCGACTAAATATAAAAGCCATGTGTGCATCTTTAAATAAAGTCAGGTACAGTATGTATTGATTTGAGATTAATAGAATAGAATTTGAAATTCATACATCCCTGAGACCATCTATCCCGACTCTTCTTAGGGGACTGGAGACTAAAACATAGGAAGAATGGTTTCAGGAAATGGGTATGTCTAGTTTAAGAGAAAGAAGGACTAGGGGAGACATGATAGCAGTGTTCCAATATCTCAGGGGTTGCCACAAAGAAGAGGGAATCAAGCTATTTTTCAAGGCACCTGAGGGTAGAACAAGAAGCAATGGGTGGAAACTAATCAAGGAGAGAAGCAACTTAGAACTTAGGAGAAATTTCCTGACAGTTAGAACAATTAATCAGTAGAACAGCTTGCCACCAGAAGTTGTGAATGCCCAAACAATGGAAGTTTTTAAGAAAATGTTGGATAGCTATTTGTCTGAAACAATATAGGGTTTTCTGCCTAGGGAGGGGGTTGGACTAGAAGACCTCCAAGGTCCCTTCCATCTCTGCTACTGTATTATTCTTCTCTGCAGGAATCCCATCTAAAGCATCTCTGTCTGATGTCTTCTCTGTCTTTGCATTAAGGCACCCAGTAAAGGGAGACTGAACTTCTTTGATTTCCTTACACAGCGCTAAAACCGCTCCTCCTATTAGGATGCTTTTCCTCTCATTTAGCCAGAATCTCCTCTCTTGTGATTGAGTTAATTTTCCCCATGTGCCACCCTCCTGAATAACAGGGAACATCTCTAGAGCCCTTGTGCTAAATTTTTAGCAATAGCTATAGCATCTAGACTGATTTATAATATAATATAATATAATATAATATAATATAATATAATATAATATAATATAATATAATATAATATAATATAATATAATATAATATAATATAATAATATAATATAATATAATATAATATAATATAATATAATATAATATAATATAATATAATATAATATAATATAATATAATATAATATAATATAATATAATATAATATAATATAATATAATATAATATAATATAATTAATATAATAATTTCTATATTATACTATGCTATGCTATGCTATGCTATGCTATGCTATGCTATGCTATGCTATGCTATGCTATGCTATGCTATGCTATACTAATATATTAGTGCTTTACAGCATTCTCAGGGTGGTTTATAATGTCAGCATTATTTGCATACTGACCCCAACCATTTTATACCTCTGAAGGATGGAAGGCTGAACCCAACCTTGAGCTGGGTCAGGATTGAACTCCAGGCTTTGGGCATAGTTTGCCCAAAAGACTGAATTCTAACTGCTGCTCCACCAGGGCTCAAATTTTCAATGACTGGAAGAGAGCTTTTATCTCCCTTCTCCAATTCAGAGATAGTTTCAGCTGGAAAAGATCTTCCCAGATTCTTTTTTATTGTCAGCTCCAATATAAACTGGAAATGAGATATTTTTCCCACTGGATTTTGCTTATGTATCTCTCCTTAAAGGAAACAATAAATAGTTTGCAGGCTTGTGATTTTTAAACAAAGTCCAAATTGCTTTGTCTAAGACTCCATACAACTCTTGCATAACAAAATCATAATTTATTAATCTGAACTACCTCTTTTAATGAAAATGTAGACAAATAAATTATCAAAGAATTTAAGGAAGTTTTTAACTACTGAACTATCATTGCATCCAACCCTCACTTAGAAAGTCATCACATCAGAAAATAATTTATTAATACTTTGAAGAAATCAAGTTGTATCACCAGCATTACCACAATCTATTAAGTGGGATATGTGGAAATGATGCTTGGGGCACCATGGGAGGGATGCTACTTACAGAATGAACAGCTGGGGAAAATTTTGCAGTTGTGTTAGGTAAACTCCCCATTGGGAGAGAGAGTACATTTAGAGAAGCGTTGTGAGAGTGTTGTTGGAGAACACACAAACCAGCATACAGAGACACTGCAGTTTAAGTAGGCTTTTACTTTTGTGGAAATAGAGGTATCAGAGTCTATCAAACAGTCCAAGTCATACATAGATAAGACAGTCAGTCATCAATGATTTTCAGTTAAGGGATAATCCAAATAACATATTCCATAATCATACAAACAGTCTGCTACTGAAGGTTTGCTAGCAATTTCAAAACTTACAATAGCTCACAGCACTTTCTAACAGCCAGCTTCAAAAACACTCAGATCAGATCAGCCCAGCATCTAACAAACAGAGAGCTAACAGTCATTCTGGCTCACTCTTATGGTCGATTGAGGAAACAGCAACCAATCACATTTTATAGTATGATTTAAAGAAACAGGTACAGCATTGCTATATGATTTATATATTGCCAACCCAACGGTAGATTATATTCATAACAAGTTGCATAATGGTAAAAAAAAACACGAGAAAGAACCCCCTCCTGTAATTTTTCAGGCTCTTAAAACAGATGGTGGGAGATTTGTACTTTCAGACTTGGAAAATGTTTTTTAATATAACCTTCCAATAAAGTAGACCAAAAGAAGATTATCTTAATGTAGCTTTAAAATAAAGTAAATAAACTTATCTCGTTGTCTTTTCCACCTGGGAAAATAAATACAACAAAATTAGTTATCTGTTGCTGGAGAACATTTTGTATAGTTAACATGTTTTGTTAATTATTTATTTAGTCAACATATATTTGAGAAATTTTGCCAAAACTGTTTTAAAGATTGTAGTAAGATATGGTGTCCTTCTTCTGCATATTTTCACGTTAAAAAACTGCAGAAGAAACATTCATGTCCAAAAACAGCTTTTGCGGGGGAAAACTAATATTTCTACTTTTAGAATTCTGAGATGCTTCCATTTCAGTTCCACCCCTTTCTGAAGAAGAATGAGTATTTCAACCTTTCTCAAAACAAACTATACTTGGACCAAAATGGAGACATAGTATCAGATCTGGACATCTTAAGCTGGATAATTCTCCCCAAGAAGGATCCCATCCGAGCACAACTGGGGAGTTTTGAAAGACAGAGATTGAATATCCATAAAGATGCTCTTTTACTGTTAAAGTTGCTTAACAAGGTTGGTGAAATGCTGGTGTCTTTTCTGTATTTTCCATGTTTCCATTAGGACCCATGTTATGTTGACTAGGCCTAGTTACTAATGTGGATGACTTTCACTGAGAATTCAGTGTGAAGTGCAGAACCCTCATAGCAGGAGTGTCAAACTTGATTTCATTGACACTCTGCCTTATAGATGTCTCAGATGGCTTGAGAGTCATCAGTACTGATTATGGATGTTCTTCCTACATTATAATAAGAAACACTGCTTTAGGCTGATTAATGGGATGTTCAGTGACTATATTATAAGAAATGGATCATGACATTTCTTTATCCTCTCTGCAATCTGGTGTCCTCATGAAATGTGTGAGAGTCCCTCAATTGCTGTGGATTGTAGATCTGATAGATTCATTTGTTTCTTGGCTACATTTAACAAAGGAGAAAAGAATTATGTTAACCAGCATTCAAATTCAAGATTGGAATGAATCCAATTAAAATGAATAACAACTAGATGGAGGTCCTGATGGACCCAGGGAGAAACAAACTTTGGCATTAGGATTCACCATGGACTGGGTGGAGACAGTGTCTGCTGAAAGGGAAGGTCCATAGTCTGTGATGTTTTTAAATATACCAGATTTGGTCAGAATTATTCATGGATCATTTTCAGCCCACTGGGATAGGGCAATAGGACTTCTGCACCTAAGAAGGAAGTCCAAGGCACTGAATTCATAATCATAAAGACTGCTCTGTTATGGGATGCCTTGACCCAGAAAACTGAAGAACTGAACCAAAGAAAAGCCCTTCCTGATATTTGAAATAATGAGATATATTTTGAAAGGAAATGCTACTTAGACTTTTCCTTTGGATTGTAAGAGGGCACTTCAGTTGAAAAGAGAAAGAACCTTTTCTTGGTTACTTAGCTGGGACATAGAAATATCCCATTCCAATACAGTGTTCCTAATTACGTCCCACGCACTGCAGCTAAAAATTCCTGTTTAAGGGATATGTACTCATGACCTCATCTCCATCTCAATTCACCACAAATCTACATATAGTAACCTTTGATCTTTTTTCACCAGCATAGCAGCCAAATACATTGACTAAATGAACACATAAATAAATGAATGCTGTCTCCTTTAAGATTGACAGCCCTACCTACTTTGTAAGGAAGTTTTCCTTTCTATCTCAATTGGAACGTGGTTTTCAACTATTTCCCTAAATTTGAATGGTTTTCCAATATTTTATATAATCCAGAAAAAAATCTTTCAGATCCTGCTGGTCAGAGATTTCTTTCTTCCTTATAGTTTTGTTGTATTTTAATAAATCAATAATTAAGGTTTTAGAACAAAGTTTAATATTCTACTTAAATTTTAATTCAGTTCTAAAATTGAATATCACTAGATCACCATACTTTAAGATCATGGCCATAGGATGAATGGAGGAATGCATGTCAATATAGAAAGGAGGAGGAACCCACTGGTTGTCACTCAAAATTATGAGTGATTAATCGTCACTCGCTTTAATCTTTTCTGAATTCTATTCCTTTAGATTTGATTAAGTAGAATGGTACTTTCTTACAGATATGCTAGAAGCAAAAGGGAAGAACTAAATGTAGAGTCTGTCAGTAGTTGTGTTTCTTCCAACTATTTGGAACTTATTTAAGATTTCATATTTACGTAACTGAAGCTCAGAGACAACGATGATGAGTCCTAACACATTTCTGTGTGCCTTGTTTTTCTTCCTAGTCTCTGCCTCAATCCAAATGTGTGGAAAATTGTCGCCCTGGATTTGTCAAGAGGGCTCGGGAAAGAGAGCCAGTTTGCTGCTATGACTGTGTTCCTTGCCCAGAGGGGACCATCTCTACTCAGGAAGGTGTGTAACCCTGGAGGACAAGATATTGGATTCAACCACAGCACTGTGGTTGTCTTGGATTTGGGGACTGGGAGTGGGAGACATTGATTTGCAATGGGTTTCCTTACTTATTCTCACACTTTACCACTGTTACATTTCTATATGTGTTCATTTCTCCATTTTTATTGTTGTAAGTTGCCTACAGTAAACCCACAGCAAGATAGGTAGCAAATAAAGTTAACAAAGAAATAAATAAATCTGTATGCCATTTGTGGCCAGGCAGGAGGTGCTGTTGTTGTGCTGGATGAGCACCTGGAAGTTGTATGGATCTGGATGGGAAGGATCCGACTTCAACTGAACCTGGGCAAATTAGTGTGTTTTTCTGTTTTTGGCCCCCAAGGGACAAGTAAAAAAGCATCCCTGACTCTGAATGGGATGTCACTCCCCTAGATGGCAGTGGTTCCCAATATGAGGTTCCTCCTAGATTCATGGCTACAGTTGATGAGCAGGTGGAAGCCATCCCTAAAGGGACATTCACAGAGATTCTTCTTATGCCCTTACCTGACCTGCCTTATTCATTTCCTGTTTGAATTATTGCAGTTGCTATTCATGGATCTCCTCCTGAAGACCACTTAGAACAGTGATGGCGAACCTTTTTTGGCTCAAATGCCAAAAGAGGCGGTAGCGCAGGGGGTCATGCACAGGTGTGCCACACACCCATAATGCTATGTGCATGACCCCAGAGGGCATGGGTGCACAACCAGCACTTCTCCCCATTTTTGGTGTTCTTATTTCGCCCTCCCCATGCTCCAAAGGCTTTATAGGAGCCATGGGAGAGTGAAAACAGCTCCCCCCAGAGCTTTCCCGAAGCCTCTGCAGCACGAAAAACCAATCCTACGGGCAAACCGGAAGTTTGGGAACAGATTTCTGGGTTGTTTGTTAGGGCCTGTTTTAGCCCTCCAGATCATTCAGGGAAGATTCCTGGAAGTCCCTGAATGCTCCCGGGGTGGGGGTGGGGGCTAAAACTGGCTCTATGAGCAAACCGGAAGTCTGTTCCCGAACTTCAAGTTTGCCAATAGGGCTGGTTTTTTGTGCTCTTGAGGCTTTAAGGAAGCCTACAGAAGCCGGAAAATGGCCTGAAAAGAAGGCTGAAGTTAGTTGTCTAGTGCACGCATGTGTGTTGGACAGTTGGCAGGGCCACGTCTTGTGTGACCTGACAAATGGCTCCGCGTGTTTTTCATAGTGTTTTTCCAAGTACAATTCAAATCACTTTAAAGCTGCATTTTGCACAGAATCAAGATTTCAGTCAGACTTCCTGTCCCTGAGGTTATCTGCTTGTCCCACTAGAGCAAGTATAGGAGGCATGTTCCAAATCCTTTCATAAAACAAGGCTACCTTGTTTTATGAAGACATGTTCTTGGAAGCCTAAAATTTCCGTTGCATTTCCTGCAGTATTAATCAAGTACCTCCTTGAATTCCAAAGGGCCCAGACTCCTCTAAAATTCAGGAGACCTGGTTCTTCTCTTCACCATTGGGATAAGGTGAGGTTAGTGGCGGATAAGAATATGCTGGATTGCGTTAGTGAAGGGTTGTTGTGCATCAACAAATTGTATTTTGGGGTTATTTTTTCTGCTTGTAGTTGGTACAGTGGTATATATTGTGTGGTCTTTTTGCTGGACTTTTAGCTGCCCACAGAGAGGTATAAGATAATCAGTCAGACAAATGTTTTATATATGTATGCAGTCTCCTATTGACCATTTAGTATGGCACTTTATTGTCTCTCCTGTCATCCAAAGAAAGTATTTATTGAAATCAGATGAGACAATATAAAAGAAATATTACTTTCTTTTTTCTCAGATACTGAAAAGTGCATCAAATGCCCAGATGATCAATATCCAACTGAGAACAGGGTCCAATGTATCCCGAAAAAGATAACCTTCCTGTCCTATGAAGAACATCTGGGTATCATCCTGGTCTCTTTTGCCCTACTCTTTTTCTTAACTACAGGATTCATTTTAATCATATTCATCAAACACCTAGAAACTCCCATTGTCAAAGCCAACAACCGGGACCTCTCTTTCATCCTCATGGTCTCCCTGATGCTTTGCTTTTTGTCCTCCTTTTTCTTCATTGGTCAACCAAGGAAAGCCACCTGTCTTCTCCGACAAACGGTGTTCAGCATTGTCTTCTCAGTAGCTGTATCTTCTGTGTTGTCCAAAACAATCACAGTGGTGTTGGCTTTCCTGGCCACAAAACCAGGGAACAAAGTGAGAAGATGGTTGGGGAAGAGCCTGGCCAACTCCATCATCCTTTCTTGTTCTGCTGTCCAAATTACCATCTGCTTCATTTGGCTAGCAGTTTCACCCCCATTCCCTGACTCTGACCTCCACTCGCAGCCTGGAGAAATCATCCTTCAATGCAATGAAGGCTCTGTCGTCATGTTTTATGTTGTCCTTGGCTATATGTGTTTCCTAGCTGCCATTTGCTTTATTGTAGCTTTCCTGGCCAGGAACCTCCCTGGAGCCTTCAATGAAGCCAAGCTGATCACCTTCAGCATGCTGGTCTTCTGCAGCGTCTGGGTCTCCTTCCTGCCCACCTACCTGAGCACCAAAGGGAAATACATGGTAGCTGTTCAGGTCTTCTCCATTTTGGCCTCCAGTGCTGGACTGCTGGGCTGCATCTTCATCCCCAAGTGCTACCTTATCATCCTGAGGCCAGACCTGAACACTAAGGAACATCTGACGATAAAAGTTGGGAAATAACGTTAACATTGTTTCTTAGATTCATGATATTTATTTTTTCATTGCAGTTATTATTTGCTTATACACTTCCTTAGCATCAATTTGGCAAATACAATGATTTAAAAACAAGAAAAATACTTACAAAGAGTGCAAAGCTAATGAAATTAAATTCCAACATAATAATCAATCAGTAGAATAAACAAATTAAAAATCATAATAGGTGGGATGAATATGGAATTCTTAGCCTATGTGAACATGATCTCTGTCTATGAAATAAATAATAATAATATTGTAAGACTACTGAAATTATATTCCAAATGGTAAAATAAATGAATGAATAATTTAACTTGCTATGCAGCCAGGGAAAACAAGATTCCCCAAACAGTGGGGGAAGGAATCTATTGTTGAACACAGGGGTGTCAAACTGGCAGCCCACGGGCCAGATGCATCACACACAGACCACGCCCACCTCAGCTCCACAAATGGTAAAAATATTGTGAAACATTACATGATGGCAATGTGACAGGGTGAGTTTAATATCCATGGTCTAAACTGAGATAAATATTGAGACCTAAATCTCTTTCAACACTGCTCTCTCAATAGAGTTGATTGTTAAGAACATGTAGATGATACCTCCCTCCAGTGGCAACACTCTGGATGACCTTCCCCAGTTATTTCTGCACTTGTTTGGTGACATCATGATTGTTTGTTTGTTTGTTTGTTTGTTTGTTTATAGAGTTTGTATGCCACCCACTCTCAAGAGACTCAGGGCGGCTTACAGATAAAAAGGGGGAACATACAAAAAAATAAAAAAACAACATGAAAATACCACAACATTCATAGCTTAAGATGGGGCTGGATAAATAAACAGCCCCAGACCTGCCGGAACAGCCAGGTCTTGGTCCCTTTGTGGAAGGCCGGAAGGGTATTAAGGGTCCGGATCTCCACGGGAAGATCGTTCCATAGGGTCGGAGCAGCTACAGAGAAGTCCCTCCCATGGGGAGTTGCCAGCCGACATTGACTGGCAGATGGATTCCGGAGGAGGCCCAATCTGTGCGATCTTATGGGTCTCTGGGAGGTAAATGGCAGGAGGCGGTCTCTCAGGTAACCAGGTCCTATACCATGTAGGGATTTAAAAGTAACGACTAGCACCTTGAAGCCTGTCCGGAGACAAATGGGAAGCCAGTGCAGCTCGCGGAGGATAGGTGTAATGTGGGTGTACCTAGGTACTCCCACTATTGCTCGCGCGGCTGCATTCTGGACTATGAAGTTTTTGAACACAGCCCCATGTAGATTGCGTTACAGTAATCCAGTCTTGAGGTGATGAGGGCCTGAGTGACCATCCGAAGGGCCTCCCAGTCCAGATAGCATCGCAACTGGTGCACCAGGTGAACCTGGGCAAAGGCCCCCCTGGTCACAGCTGACCAGTGATGTTCTAGAGTCAACTGCGGATCCAGGAGGACTCCCAAATTGCAAGCCCTCTCTGAGGGGCGTATAGTTTCACCCCCCAGGTCTAAGAAATGGAATAGCTGGACCATCCTTGGGAGGGAGCATCAATAGCCACTCAGTCTTGTTGGGATTGAGTGCAAGCTTATTCATTCTCATCCAGACCCTGACAGCCTCCAGGCACTGGCACATCTACCACTTCACTGAGTGGGCACGGGGCGGAGAGATACAATTGAGTATCGTCCGCATATTGGTGGTATTTAATCCTGTGCCGGCGTATGATCTCACCCAGCGGCTTCATGTAGATGTTAAATAGGAGAGGGGACAGGACCGAACCCTGTGGCACCCCATAATTGAGGGGCCAAGGGGTCGATCTCTTCCCTCCAACCAACACCGACTGCGACCTATCCGAGAGGTAGAAGGAGAACCACCATAGAACGATGCCTCCCACTCCTACCTCTCACAACCATTGCAGAAGGATACCATGGTCGATGGTATCGAAGGCCACTGACAGGTCAAGAAGCACGAGGATAGAGGAGTGACCCCTATCCCTGGCTTGCCAGAGATCATAAATCAGCGCGACCAAAGCAGTTTCCATGCTGTAACCAGGCCTGAAACCCG
The DNA here is from genome assembly GCF_051295495.1 of Thamnophis sirtalis. Taxonomy (NCBI): domain Eukaryota; kingdom Metazoa; phylum Chordata; class Lepidosauria; order Squamata; family Natricidae; genus Thamnophis; species Thamnophis sirtalis. The sequence continues at coordinate 2,964,317 of NW_028261383.1, forward strand.
ACTGAAAGGAATCCAGATAATCAGTTTCATCCAAGGTCTGTCGGAGTTGAAAGTCCACCACCTTCTCAACAACCTTCCCTACAAAGTGGAGGTTGGAGACTGGACGATAGTTGTTCAAATTGGCTGGGTCCAGAGAAGGTTTCTTCAGGAGGGATCTCACCACCGCATCCTTTAGGAGGTGCGGGAAGGATCCCTCACTCCATAAAATCCGCTCAAGACCTTCCCCTGGTACGTCGACTGGTACTGTGCAGTTGGAGTCCAGGTCCGTCCGAATCCGAGCGACTTTATCTGTCAGAAACTGGACAAATTCCTCAGCTCTACCTTGTAAAGGGTCGTCTGCATCCCTCCCTTTCAAGAGGGATCAGGCTATTCTAAACAAGGCGGCTGGGCGCGATTCTGCGGATGCAATAAGAGAGGAAAAATTTGCACATTTTGCCGCCCGTATTGCCACGAGATAGGTCCTGATATAGGCTCTCATCAGTGCTTGGTCAGATTCAGAGTTACTAGCCCTCCAGCGGTGCTCTAGGCATCTCTTTTGGCGCTTATCTCCCGGAGTTCCTCGGTGAACCAAGGAGCCCTCCTGGATTTACTACCTCAGAGTGGCCATAAAGGCGCAGCAACTAAGGACTCTACCGGACTGTGGACGAGAGCGTCAGGTATTTCTCCAAGCACCGTCTGAAATCCCATAGGGTCCATCAGGCGCCTGGGGCAGAACCACCTAATCGGTTCCTCCTCCCTACAGTGGGGGATTGGTTTCCGAAAGTCAAGCCTCAGTAGGAAGTGATCAGACCATGACAAGGGCAAGATCTTAATGCCATTCAAATCTAGAACACGTCTCCACTGCTCCGAGAGAAATACGAGGTCAAGCGTGTGACCCGCTGAGTCGAACCCCGGATTACTTGGGTCAAGGCCATGGCTGTCATGGAAGCCATGAACTCCTGCGCCCCATCAGAATGATCTTTGGGAGACTTCAGGATTCCATGAATTTAGTGTTGAGTCATCAATCTCTCAACACCCTTTCTGGACATGCCCCAAAAGGAATCATTTGATCCAGGAAAGAGGGAAGAAACCTCATTGGTCTCTTATCCAAATAAATCACATGATCTGCTGGCCTCTAAATGGGAAGGTTCCAGAAGTCTGCTATGTGAATGGGAAAATAATCTATAATGGAAAATGGCAGGAGGTCATCTTTAAGGCTTTACTATCCAGACTTAGCTAGGGAGCAGCAGGGTGAGCCCACCTTCTCTGGAAGCTACCTATAGACCAAGATTGTTTGCATCACCCTAATGCAGGGGAAAAGGTGGGAGCTGAAGCTCAAACAGGAGAGGCAGAAAAAGTGGAGGTCCATTACCTGATCTTCCCTCTCTCCCTTCAATAAATAACTCTATGTGGAACGTAGAAAAGAAAGAGAAAATGTAGAATATAGAATAATAGGGCTGGAAGCAGTGATGAAATTCAATTTTTTTTACTATTGGTTCTGTGGGCGTGGCTAGGTGGGTGTGGCAGGGGAAAGATACTACAAAATCTCCATTCTCTCCCCACTTTGGGGCGAAGGATATTGAAAAATCTCTATTTGCACACCACTCTGTGGCCAGCCAGAGGTGGAATTTGCTGGTTCTCCAAAATACTCAAAATTTCTACTCTTGGTTCTCCAGAACCTGTGAGAACCTCCTAAATTTCACCCCTGGTTGGAAGGCATCATGAAGGTCTTCTAGTCCAAAACCCTGTTCCAGTAGGAGACCCTACCACATTTCAAATAAATGGTTGTCCAGTCTTTTTTTGAAAGCCTCCAGTGATGGAGCACCCACAACTTCTAAGACAAGCTGTTCAATTGGTTGATTGCTTCATCTGCCACTTTACTCATAGCTGGATCTCTATTTGGAATAATGCTTGTCTGAATACTGAGGTGGTTTATCCAAGACTTCTCTTTGTGTTGGTTTTGCCTCAAGGCTTTCCCTCAGTGCTAAGACCTATTCAGAATCTTTGAGACTTGTCAAAAGGTGACTAAGTAAACCAGATAGGTTTCGCTAGTTACAAGGCTAACAATTTACCTGTAGAGAATCTGAAATATCCATATTTAAAATACTCTGGGCCAGTGACTGAATTTGACATAAACATCAGACTGAAGCAACATGGAAGAGATCTTGCATGAGAAAAGGATAAATATCCTTTGTGGCTCAAGTTATGGGACAAGCAGGAGCTATGCTCTTGGATCTATTTTCTTTCTCTTGCAGATGAATTTTGGTTTGTCTATGTTTAAATTAGGAAAGCCATTAGATATTCCATCCTGTGAAAGTGGTTTGAATTCTTTGAATTCTTCTTGTTTAGAAACAGAAAAGAGATTGATTCACCCCCATGAATTATGGGCCTCCTGCTTCTGATGCTGCTTATTTCCCAGCCAGTCTCTGGGAAGCTTAGAATGAAGTGCCCACTGAATCTGGACCACCAGAATGGATAAAAGCCATGGAGCTATTATAGTCCAGGAGACCTTCTCATTAGTATAGTCATCTCTGCATCCGCAATAGCACATGCAGCATTACCTTTCAACATGGCTCCTTCTAGTCAGATTCAATTGTAGGTCTTTCACTGCAATGGACTTTCATTCCCTTTGTTTCCAATTCTAACATTCTTCTTTTTTTCTTCTTATTTTACTTACTCCTATATTGTAGGACCTGACTAATTTCTTGAATTGTTTTGACTTCCACAGCCTCTTTCTTTTGTCTTATTTTCTGGGAAACGCTATAATCCAAACAAATAAAAACTGAAAGAAATCCATTATTTTCCTCTCTCTGATCAATCCTCAATTTGTGACTTGAATACCGAGTTTTCTTGAAAGTAGTGATTGATGTAGTTTCTTCTGCCCTGATCATTTCCTTAGTTTTTATAACTGCTCATTGATATTTAATGTCTGATTTTTATAGGAATAGAGGGTGACTTGTTTTTAGAACAGCTTTTCTTGTGACTTATCAAAAATCTTCTTTTTTTATGATTCTTCTACTTTAATAACTGAATTTTCCTGCAGCCTGTTTACTGGCTGATGAAAATTAGTACTGCTACAAATAATGGTTTGTATGTCTGACTTTTAATCTTTTTGGATTAAGCTCCATCCTATTTTCTCATTACTCACTAATATTAAAAGGATGATGGATGACTATCATTTGCCTTTGGTTTTGGATCAATATTGGCTTAAGTCAGCTTGCAGAGTAAAAGAAGATTATGTAGAGAAAAAGTATTTGGTTGTTGCTGTTGATGATGCCAATATTAACATGACTGTAGTTTTATACTAGTTTAACTTATCAAAAGAGAAGAATACTACGCGTGATTTTTAATATTGAAGTGCTTAACAAAAAACACCAGCTCCTGAACAATCTCACGCTTGGCTACAACATCCATGACAACTATTCAAATGCACCTGGCACTTCAGATGCTTTGCTGGACATGCTCTCTACTGGAGAAGCCAATATTCCCAACTACAGCTGTGGAAGGGAGGACAATCTTTTAGCACTTTTTGATGGAGCTGAAAGGGACATCTCCATCCAGATGTCAACATTAGCAGGAACCTACAACGTCCCACAGGTTTGTGGTTGGGTTTTTCTCTATCAGATGAATTGAGTGGGATGTTGATGTGTGAGTGATAGATTCAAACTTTTTTTTTCTCTATGGAAATCAAGAATTGTTGAATCAAATAATCTGAGAAACATTTTAACGATGGATAAAAGTACTTCAACACTTGCCCTGAGAGCTGAATTGGGAATTCATAGCAATAGCAATAGCAGTTAGACTTATATACCGCTTCATAGGGCTTTCAGCCCTCTCTAAGCGGTTTACAGAGTCAGCATATCGCCCCCACAGTCTGGGTCCTCATTTCACCCACTTCGGAAGGATGGAAGGCTGAGTCAACCTTGAGCCGGTGAGATTAGAACCGCTGAACTGCAGATAACAGTCAGCTGAAGTGGCCTGCAGTACTGCACCCTAACCACTGCGCCACCTCGGCTCATACAATTTATAAAATTACAGCATGCATTTTTTTTTTTGTAAAATTAATGGTATGGAAACTGATAGAATCCCAAAACTCTGTTAGAACAAACAAATGTCAATTAAAAAGTTTTTGGATTGAACAATTGACAAATTATATTAGGAACTATAGTCTCCCTGACTTTTCTTTTTACAACTTGGGAAAAAGCTAAAAAAATGCTCCCCAAAGAATCCAAGATAAGGGTTTTATTCCTAAATATGACAATAAAATGGTGTTGCTAACTGGTTGAATACGATAAGGGGAACACAGCTAAATAAAGATATATATGGAATATAATATATATGGAATATGGATAAATATGAAACTGATATGGGGAGGTTGTAAAGTAGAGGTTTGTGATCCACTTTATACATGATAATTAAATTGAATTACACACTGATTGAATATGACAATAGAAAGACAACTAAGCATGGGTTAAAATATATGAAACGTGGACATATATAGAACTTTTAAGATGATGAATAAAGTGAGATGTTTACCGCTTGTTATTTTATATAATAGATTAAGGGAATTGTAATGAAGATTGAACAGCGAGGATTACCATTTAAAGACAATTAAGGATAATCTAATCCAAGATATGGAAAAATGGAGAGGGAACATGAACTATACCTACAATGGGAAGCTATTGAGATTAAAAGACAGAATCCCAAATTGGGGATATGTAAGGCTGTATAATTATATAAAGATAATTATGAGAATAGCGGTAAATTGTAATCAGGTCTACATCTCAGCCATAATTAGGCTGGGGGCCAAGTTAAAAGCACAATGATTATCCAGGGAGTTTGCAGGAGATTTAGGCGGAGCATATATGAGAGGAGTACGGATGAATATAAAACATATGTATGTGTACGTATATGTGTGTGTGTATATATATATATATATATATATATATATATATATATATATATATATATATATATATATATATATATATATGCATATATATATATATATATATGCATATATATATATATATATATGCATATATATATATATATATGCATATATATATATATATATATATATATATATATATATATATATATATATATATATGCATATATATATATATATATATATATATATATATATATATATATATATATATATGTGTGTGTGTGTGTGTGTGTGTGTGTGTGTGTGTGTGTGTGTGTGTGTGTGTGTGTGTGTGTGTATGTGTATATATATGTATATGGATACGGACAGAGGCAGGGACGAGAAGAGCTGGAAGAGGAAATCGAGAGAAGAATTCGAGATGTGTTTAAATTGTGTCATAGAGGAAGGAGGCATAAAAGAGATAAATTAAGGGTTTAACAGACAGATATTTAGATAAAGAGATAAGGCCTCTAGCTAGAGAAGAATTCTACTTGGTTAACTTACTTGGTTTTAACATAGTCTGAAAACCTGCAAGTAATTAATTAATTGAGATTAGGACTGTTCAACTTTTTGTAGTGATAAGAAGCTGAGCTCAAAGTAGAGAGTTTATTGACTTTTTTTCCTTCTTATTCTTCTTTTCTTTTACTCTTTTTTTTTCTTTTAACTTTTAACTTACTTGGTTTTAATATACTCCAGACTGTGTTTGATAAAAAGTTATACCGGGTATGGGATCTGGGAAGTCGGAATGGGGGAAGGGAGGGGGGATCATAGGGGGGAAGGGGGGAGGGGGAAAATATAGTTTATGTCAATTTTTAAAACAATAAGAACGCACCTGTATACTGTTGCTTTTTTCTTTCTTTTAATTTTAGTATAAAATAAGAAGCCGAATACATTGATGAATAGTAGAAATACACCGAAGTGAGGAGTAGAGGGAAAGAAGAGGGAGGGGCAGAGAGGGAGTGAGAGGGGAATGGAAGGAGGGTGAGATGGAAGGGAGGGGGAGAAAGGAATATTAGAGGGGGAGGGAAAGTAGAAGAGGGGAACGTTGAAGGGGAGAAAGGAAAGTTGGAGGGGGGAGAAAGAAAGGGTGTATGGAGGGTTGAAGCGTTATGTTGGTTTTATATTTTGGAATATAAGAAGAGTTATGTTTATTGCTTAATGTTATATGGCCTTAATCTTGCACAGTATATATGTGATTATATAAAATGAAAATGAAAATGAATAAAATATTTCAAAGCCAAAAAAAAGAAAGAAAAAAAAGCACAATGATTATATATGTATACTTTTTGTTATTTTTTTTAAAGAAAGGATGAGAATACAGGTTAAAATTAAATATGTACAGTGAAAAGGAATTATAAATACTAGCAAGATAAAATGAGCCTTGCTCAGAAGCTGAAAGACACCAAGTAAATGAGATGAAGAGTGGGAAGTAGAGGAGAGAGGTAGAAGAGAGGGATAGGAGAGAGGGCAAGGTGGGGGAGAGGAGGAGAGAAATTAGGAGTGGAATGGAGAGGGAGGAGAAGGAAAGAGGAAAGGGAAGTAGAGAAGGGGAGGATGGCAGAGGGAAGAAAGGAGGTAGGGAGGGGGGTGGAGAGAGGGAGAAGAACGTAATGGATAAGGTACAAATATGGTGTATGGAGAACAGAAGAGCCAACAATTGGTTTTTGGGAGTTGTTGGTAAGATGAATTGACATTTAATACATTATGATGTTGGTTATGTAATAGTATATATGTGATTATATGTTATAAAATGGGGGGAAAAAAGGTGCTAAAAATGTACCTTTCAAATGGATACATATTGACTTCCAAATCTTCCAAATCCCTTACAATGAACAGACTTGTATTTGTAGATACAAATCTTTTATCCAGAGATCGAAAATGTAATACATCTCTTATTTGAACGTCAACTATATAAGAAAGAGGGAGATCAATATCTTGGGCTGCACATTAGAGAAACAACTTATTGGCGTCCAAATATTAAAATAAGATATTTCCTGTGTAGTCAGAATTCAAAATTGTATCTAATACGGCCCTCTTTTAGAGGAAATTAGTTCAGTTGAGATCTTCAAATATGGTCTGATTGTAGTAAATTCTGGTGGTGATAAAGAAATGTTACCTTTATTCTTTATGCTTATTCTATTGTACTTAAACTTTTTAAACCTTCTTTTACATTGAGTGTTGTTAATGATCTGTGTTTTATATTCTGGATATTGATATGGACTAATGACTAATGAACAGGAAACTGTTCTAATATGTGCATGAGAAAAAAGCTAAAAATTTGGTCTTGGTAGGACCCAATTATAGCATAGCCCTCTCCTTTGCTTTTTCAGATAAGTTATAGAATTGTTTCAGAGGCTCTGAGTGATAAAAGTCAATTTCCTTTTTCCCATCCGATGCTGCCCAAAGAAGGATTCCACTACCCAGGAATTGTCAAAATTCTCCTCCATTTCAAATGGATTTTAATTGGTCTTTTTACTTCAGACACAGAGAAGGGAGAGAATTTCATGAGACGTTTTACTCCTATGCTTATTCGGAATGGAATTTGTGTTGTTATCTCACAACGATTCTCAACAACTGGTCATGCAGCACCTCTCATGGACGTCATCTCTAAGTGGAGACAAGTGAATGTCTTTGTTCACTTCATAGAATTTGCTCCCATTTTTGACAGAATACTTCCTTTTCATTCAACATTTGAAGGTTTCCCAGGACCCATTGAAGGAAAAGTCTGGATCATGACAATGGATGGAATATATTCAAGAAAGAAGCACAGACTTTTCAAGTATGTCCATAGTATTTGGAGCTTTCCTCCTCAATGGAAAGAAATGAAAAAAGATGATCCCTATAAAACACCTTTCTTTGTGGAACTTAAATTTCAAGCTGAGTATTTTCACTGTTCTGTTTCAAAACACATCTTTTCTGTCAAAGGCCAGAGAAGATGCACCCAGAAAGCCCCACTGGAGACACAAGAGAAGAAAAATAAGGTGCAGATCCGAAATGCAGGTGTTGTTTACAGTGTCATTAAGATTCTGGCCCATGCCTTACATGCTGCCTCAAAATTCAAGAGACAAATGAAGAAAGGAGAAGAGATGTTGGGGGTTTCAAGACTGCAGCCATGGAAGGTATGGGGTCCCCACAAGGATCCAGCCAACTAAAGTCATTTTCAAGGTCTTTGGTGTTCTCTGAGCTTGGTTGTTTAAGATCTTAAGCTGCTGTATTACATCTTGCATTTATTGGAAGAGCACATCATCTTCCCTTGTACAACCAAGATGTTTCTTAAATTTGAAAAATGTTCCTAGACTCCTTCTGATCTTAAGCACCCATAAACCAGCATGGCTCTTCTCCTTGTTGGCTTTCCTCAAGGATAAAAGCAACTCCTTTGATATTTTCCTCACCTTCTGGAAGGCGAGGAAGCTGATGGAAACTTTGTGCAACGTCTTCTCCAAATGTGGGGCATACAAGGGGATCTGTTATGGTTCCATTGGGTCATTGATGAAATTATCATTACATTAATAATATGATTATTATCAAATCATTAAAATACTGCTACTACTTTATTTTAATCAGTTACCATTCTATGTATAGAATAAACTACTAATGAAATCCTAAAGAAAGATCTAGATTGTGGCTGCCACAGTTGCACTACAGGCACAGAAGGAAACTAAAAAGATCCTATTTTTTTAGACTGGCAAAAGAGGTGATGAAAGATTTGTACCTTCACATTGTTAATATAGTTTACAATAAAGTAGAATTATTGTATCTGATCTTCTTTTCCTGTCTGCTCTATCTGAATAAACATTAGCATGGAAACGTTCTTCTTAACAAATCTTGTTTTCTGGTAATTCTCCTGTGGTTTTCAAGGAATTTATGATTATTCTAGTTATTTGGCTATTTGTTCAATTTATTTGTGACCTTTCCTAGAATGTTTCCCATAATTGACAATTTTGTCAAACATAACTTTTAAATATACTTTTTGTCAGTATACTGTATAGTTGAGAAGTACTGAAACTTTGTCCTAGAGCTTTGAAGTTATTGGTGAGATTTCTTCTCCCAACAATATTTGCAAGTCAAGCAACTGTAGAAGAAAGATTCAAATGTAAAAAAGGTAATGTGAGATAAGAAGCTAAGATTTCTTCTTTTAAAATTCCTGGATGTTTCCATTCTAGTTCCATCCATTTCTAAAGAAGGAGGAATTGTGCAATCTGTCCCTGATGAAAATCTACCTGGATCAAAATGGAGACATAGCAGCAGATCTGAAGATTATTAGTAAGGTGGTTTTCCCCAAAAAGGATTCCATCAGCAAGAGGTTGGGGAGTTTCGAAAGACAGAGACTTATAATCAACCAAGATACTTTGTCACAGCTCAAGTTGCTCAAAAAGGTGGGGAAAACGTTGATGTATTTTGTTTCATTTTTTCCAAAGAATTAGGACCCATTTTAAGTGGGGTAAACCCAATCAAAAAGGTTGGTAACTTTCACTTAGAATTGAATCTGTGGAGTATAACATATATAATTTTCTTAGTTAAAGAAGGAGGCTTCAGATCTATTGATTAATATATCCAAGTGCTGAAATTCTGAATACTGTTTAAAGCTGATTCAGCTGCATCCAAAATGACATATAGGGTGATTATTATTTAGCACACAAGTCATTGCCATTTAGTGTCTCTTCTGCAATTTAAATCTCCATAAAACTGGTGAGAGAGGGCTCATATGCTCAGGATTTTGGTATTAATAACTTCAGGTTCACATGTCCCTTGTCTTCAAATATCAAAGTTGAAAGCAATTATGTTGATCAGGACCTGAGTTCAGATTTGAATTGAATCCAATGAAGTGGAATCAAAACTGAATAGAGGACCTTTGAGCTAAGTGGGAAATCAGCTTCATCTTGTCCTGGCTGAGGACACTGTTCCCTAAAATGGAAAGTCCATGGTCTATGATGTTTTTAAGCAGCCCAGCCCAGGTCACAGCTGAACATGCCTCTCTTTAACCTCACTGGAATAAGACAATTTAGGAAGGCGGTCCAATACTTTCAGCTCACTTAAAATCATTATGACTAGCCTCATGTGAGCTTATTTACATTTATTTAATTTTATTCATTTATTAAATACATTTGCTACCCATTTTGCTATGATAGTGGGTTGAAAACTGAAGTTCTGAAGCGTGACTTTGATGCAAAGAAAATCAATCCCCAATATCAGAATCAATAAGGGACAATTTTGAGGGAAATACTACTTAGATTTGAGGATTGCCTTGCAAGAGTGGACTTCTGAAAATCCTTTGAATGGAATTATATATCTTGATTATTAGCTACCTTAAAACACACTGGGAGGTTCCAAAACAAAGTAATAATGAATATAGGTGTGTATTTCCCTGTGAGTTTGAATGTATGTTCATTGCAATGTGAGGTTACCAATGAGTTTGGGTCTCCTTGTCTTTCCACTCACTTCTGTTCTAGCAGTCTGGTAGTTAGCTTGGTGCAAAATGCAGCAGCCTGAATGGTTTTCTGCAGACCCAGATGTGCTCATCTATCACCTCCCCTGCGGGAGCTACATTGGCTGCTGATCTGCTTCCGGGTGCAATTCAAGGTGCTGGTTGTCATCTTGAAAGCCCTTCATCGCTTGGGACCAGGTTATCTGAAGGACCATCTCTTGCCACTCATATCTACCCAACCATCATAGCAGGGAGGCAGTGAATGCTGTGGGTTCCATCCCCAAGGGAGTTACACGTAGTGGGAGGCAGAAGAAGGGCCTTCTCCATGGTGGCTTCCTCTCTCTGGAACAACATTCCTCTGAAGATTAGAATGGCCCCCACTCTAGTACTCTTCCAGAAGGTGCTAAAAACCCAGTTCTGCCAGTGGGCCTGGAGAACCTAGAGTGGGATGGAGTCCATTAAATGGTTCATGTGATCTGCTGTCCCTGGGGCAGAGGGTGATTTTATTTTATTATGTTAATTTATTTGATTCTTTTAATTAGTTTTATTGTTTTAAATGAGATTTTATAGTCTGTAAGCCACCTGCAAATAGGCAGCAATCTAAATTAAACAAACAAACAAATCACATATTCCAATAGAGAGAAGTTCCGTGAAAAAAGATTTTTTTTCCTTTGTATCATAACTGGGAGGTAGTTTTGGACTATTTTCAAAGGGAAGGAACTTTGCAATGTTTAAGTTCTCCAGAAGAAATCTTTCTAGATTCTACTGATCTGAAATTTCTTTTTTCATCACAATTTTATTCTATTTTAATAAATATAGTGGAATGAAAATTTGAACTTTTACAATAAAGTTTACTCAAAAAATTAATATGAGTGGATATCGTGTTTTAAAACACCTATATGAAGAATGGAGGAATTTAATGTATGTTAATTCCACTATGAGGAGGAACTCACTAGTTGTCACTTAGTGCTTAAAACTTTTCTCAGTTTCATCCCTCCAGACTTTATTAAGTAGAAGGTGTGGGTTTTTTTTTGCAATCTGATATGTCAGAAGAAAAAAGGGAAGAACTAAATGAGGCGTCTGCCTGCAATTCTATCTCCTGCAACCATTTGGAAGTAGTCAGATATTTCATATTTGCCTATATGAAGCCAAGAGACTACTTGGCTAATGTTCATTTCTACTACTCCCATCTTACATGAATGGTGAGTTTAACATATTTTCTTTGACATTTCTTCTTCTTAGCCTTTGCCTCAGTCCAAATGTGTAGAAAAATGTCATCCTGGATTTGTCAAGCAGGCTCGAGAAGGAGAGCCAGTTTGCTGCTACGACTGCATTCCTTGTCCAGAGGGGACCATCTCCTCTCAGGAAGGTGAGTGAAACCATAGGGCAGTATTGGCAAATCTTTTCATACTGGAAACCAGAAGACCAACTGGTTTTTGCGTATGCAGGAGTACTGGAAACTGGAAGAACAGCTGCCCAGTGCGCATGCACACACAAAGACCATTTGGCTGGCACATATTCACGTGCCGGAACCTGGAAGAGCAGTTGGCAATGGTGCATGTGCCCAAGATGGGGCTCTGCATGCCTCCTCTAGCACATGTGGCATAGGTTCGCCATGACAGCCATAGGGAAAGCCACTCATCCAGAGCACTTTGATCAATAGGCAGGTCAACAACACCTGTAAGTTTGATTGTTTTGTTCTTAGTTTTCATAGTGTCCAATTTCAGAGGGATAAGAAAAAGATCTTGAAGGATGAGGTGGGAAGAAGGATAGGAAGGATAGGAAAGCTCTCTTTTTATTTACCAGTTTGGATGTGTCCTTCCATATTTATCTTTTTTTAGGAACACCTGAACTCTTCGTGTTGAAGAATGGTTTTAGATCAGTGGGTTTTGTTTATCAAAGCCAGCTTTGCATTACAGACCAAAAGATACTTCAATCAATCATTCAATTACTCAGTTAGTCTTTATGAATCTTTATAAAGATAAATCCTTATAAACCGAGATATCCAATTGGGAGGAACAATGGAGGGAGAGAAGTTTGGTTCAAGAACAAATAAAAGCCAAACACAGGACTCACTGTAAAACCATTAAGTGGATATTTCCTACCCACCTTTTCTTATCTTTCCAAAAAAAATTGTTGTTAGATACAAACAGTTATAACACCAACAAAACAAAACAAAAAGGAATATAGTCCTGGTTCACAAAAGAAAAAAAAAACGTCTAACATACAGTGTTGGGATGAAAAGGAACAGAAAGTTGGGAGGGTAAGGAGAACTAATAAAGATCAATCTACTTAATACCCACTGATATCAATGTTGAATTCATTCTCTCTTTAACGTTGTTTCCAAATCTAGAGAGTATGGAAATATATTGCTTCATTTTCTCCTTTTTTCAGGGTAAAAAGCCTTTGTAGATAAGAGACCCAGTTCCACTTCTTGAATTACATCATGAATTTGTTTATCGATTTATATGTCAGTCTAGTTCACACAAAATGATTCTTGGTGGTACCAAAAATTAAAAATTAAATCAATGAGATAATAAATACTAAGAAAGCAAGAGAGGAGTACATCAAGATGCTACCTACCATGTAACCAGGGCCCTGTTACCAGGAGACCCCCCAGGACTGCTGAAAGAATCAAATGTTAAGGCATTTCTAGAAGGTCTCCTAGTTTGGAGATATTCTCAATTTCAGGGTAGTTAATGATTTCTCTTTCCTGGAGTAGGCTGTACCAACTGTCCTGAAGAGGGCATTGTTGCAACCCTTCTTAAGAGGCTTTCCATGAACACATCATTTTTATTTTATTATTTTATTTTATTAGTTTAATTTAGTTTAGTTTAGTTTATTAGTTTACTTTACTTTATTATCTTATCTTATCTTATCTTATCTTATTTTATTTTGTCAAGCATGTATTAGACAACATGTATGTATGTATGTGTGTATGTGTGTATGTGTGTATGTGTGTATGTGTGTATGTGTGCATGTGTGCATGTGTGGATGTGTCTATGTGTGTATGTGTGCATGTGTGCATGTGTGTATGTACGTATGTACGTATGTACATATAAACATGATTTTGGATACATGAAATGGATACAAATGAAGAGAAACATTAGGACAGGGATGGTAGGCATGTTGGTGCACTTATCCATGCTTAAGAATGGGGTGAGATCAACAGTAGACAGGCTAAGGTTGAAGTTGTGGGGGTTTGGGGAAGAAACCACAGACTCAGGTAGTGCATTCCAGGCATTGACCACTCTGTTGCAAAAGTCGTATTTTCTACAATAGAGTTAGGAGAGGTTTATGTTAAGTTTGTATCTATTGTGTGCTCATGTAAACAACAACTTTTATCCTGTGTCCTATATTTTTAGAGCCCTTTATTGAGAGCATGGTTGGTGGGTCAATCCTCAGAAACTATGTTTAAACATTCTTGGAAGAAACATGTCTATCATCCAACAAGAATTAAAATATTAAATGAAATAAAAATGATAATAAATAAATAAACAAGAAAAAAAAACCTCAAAAGGTAAAGTCGATGGAGCACTAGGTCTCTTTCTGCTGTTAGTTTCTGTTTTCTATGTTTCTATCCCATATTCATGGAGTTGCTCTTGAAAAATACCTAGAATTTACAAATGTTCCGGAATACAATGGCATGCACAGCACTGTGTTTCCCTATGTTATTCCATAGTACCCCCTAGTGCGCAAGCATCACAGGCTCCCAGTTACTTACCAAATGCAATGAAGTTCACCTTTAAAAGCCTACATGAGATAAAACCAGGGTATCTGCAGGGTTTCCTCTCCTTGCGGATATCTGCTTGTTCCACTAGAGCAGATATAATTGGGCATGCAAAAGGTCTGTTCCCTAAAACAATGCCACTTTGTGGGTCCTCAGAAGCCTGCCTTTTCTGGTGCAGCTCCTGCCCTATTAGACCCACTCCCCTCTGAACTTCAATAGGCCCCCGTCTTCCTAAACATCTGGAGACATTCTACTTCTCCCAGGCATTTGGGATAAGGTAAAGTCAGTGCAAGATCAAAATCTTTGGATTACTTCAGAGAAGGTAGGTTGTGGCACCAGATATTTCTTCTTTTAATTTTATTTAGTTCTTGTTTTTATAATTGTATTTATTGGGTTGTTTGTTTGTTGTTGTTGTTGTTTTGCTGGAGTGTAAGTACTGAGACTTTCCTGCCTCTGAGAATCACTTCTCATTTCTAAATAATTTCTTGAAACATTTCTGTAGAAATATTTTTATAAAAGAAATATTACTTTGTTTTCTCAGATAGTGAACAATGCACTACATGTCCAGATGATCAATATCCAACTAAGAACCGCATCCAATGTATCCCCAAAAGAATAACATTCCTGTCCTATGATGAAAATCTGGGCACCATCCTCATCTCTTTTGCCCTACTCTTGTTCCTAACCACAGGATTCATTTTAATCATATTCATTAAATATCAAGACACTGCAATTGTCAAAGCCAACAACCAGGACCTCTCTTTCATCCTCCTGGTCTCCCTGATGCTTTGCTTTTTGTCCTCCTTTTTCTTCATTGGTCAACCAAGGAAAGCCACCTGTCTTCTCCGACAAACGGTGTTCAGCATCATCTTCTCAGTAGCCGTGTCTTCTGTGTTGGCCAAAACAATCACAGTGGTGGTTGCATTCCTGGCCTCAAAACCAGGGAACAGGATGAGAAGATGGTTGGGAAGGAGTTTGGCCAACTCTGTCATCCTTTTTTGTTCTGCTGGCCAAGTTCTCATCTGTGCCATGTGGCTGGGAATTTCTCCCCCATTCCCTGACTCTGATCTCCACTCGCAGCCTGGAGAGATCATCCTTCAATGCAACAAAGGCTCTGTCATCATGTTTTATATTGTCCTTGCCTATATGGGTTTCCTGGCTGCCATCTGCTTCATGGTGGCTTTGCTGGCCAGGAACCTGCCTGGGGCCTTCAATGAAGCCAAGCTGATTACCTTCAGCATGTTGGTCTTTTGCAGTGTCTGGGTTTCTTTCCTGCCCACCTACCTGAGCACCAAAGGGAAATCCATGGTGGCTGTTCAGGTCTTCTCCATCTTGGCCTCCAGTGCTGGACTGCTGGGCTGCATCTTCTTCCCCAAGTGCTACATTATCATCCTGAGACCAGATCTAAACACTAAGCAACATATGATGACAAAATCTGGGAAATGACTGTGAAATTGTTTCTTAGGGTCATAGCATTTAATTATTCATTATTATTGTGTTTGTGTACTTCCTTTGCATTTGTTTGACAACTTAGGCTGATTTAAACTGAAGGAAATAAATATGTGAAGTTTGTTAATCAAACAAAAATTCAAGAGAATCACCAAATAATAAAATAAATGAATTAATAATTAATTGTTATGTTTTTAAAACTGTCAGTAGTCCTTCTTTTCCTCAGCACACAGGTCAGCCAATATTTGGATTAAGCAAATCCAAAGAGAAAAGGCACAAAAGACACAAATATTTCATTACCAAATGAGGCAACATCTTAAGTGCAGTAAGTTCATTAGCCTAGCAGCTATAAGATTTGATGAAATAAATAAAACATTAAAAAAGTGCTCTTCTAAGTTGACAGATCTATTTTGTAAGTATTTTTATTGTATTTTAACTAGAAGTTCATTTTTGACTATGTTCAAAGGAGAGCAGATTTGCAATGTTTCATGCATACCAGAACAAAACTTTCCCAAACCCACTGCTCAGCAGTTTCTTTCTTCATCACAGTTATACATATCTTAATAAATCGAATAGAGCAATTTAAAACAATTGATCCCTTTTAATAGTTTCAACAACGCAGAGATGAACAGAGCTAGATGCAAGTGTTTCGAATTGACTCATCAGTACCTACATCACAATAACTCGGTTAAAATCTGCCTCAAATATAAGATCTGGCAAGAGCATTAATTAAGGCTCTAACATATGCAGGAAAACAACCAATGGCAAGCCTTATGCCCATGGGAGGCATAGATTAACGTAAAGCTTTTTCTGCACGCACAAGGGAGGCTTCAAACAGTTAATGATAACAATTTTTGATTTTTGCCCATCAAGACAGACTATTAATGACTTTGTGGATCATCAGAACAGCTGTCATCCTAACCTGAAAGTCACCATTGAGTATGAAGTAGATGACCTGTTGCCCTTCCTGGATCAGAGATGGTATTCTACCGGTTCAGACCAGTTCACCCGATCCAGTAGCAGAAATTGTGGCTGGCCCCACCCACCTACCTCGGCTCTACAGTGTCCCATTGAGGCCCACTTTTTCACCAAAATTGCATTCACAGAAGTCTGTGCGCATGCACGGTGGTGTCATGTGGGCGTGCAACATGCATACGCTCACATTTGTGAACTGGTAGGGAAGATAAGTGAATATTACCCCTGTCCTGGATATACTGATCATATGAAGGAGTGATGGGTCCATTAAAAGAATGGTATATAGGAAGTCAACATGGTCCGGCCAATATCTGAATTTCACAAGCTTTACCCCAATTAAGTATAAATGTGCAGTGGTACCGACACTATTTACATGAGCATATCAAATTTGCACTGAGGAACATTTAAAGAAGAACTGGAATTTTTAACCCAAGCACTCTGCTCAAATGGTTATCCAAGGTGTTTTATTGACAGGCACAAAGTAAGAGAACCAAAGCCAGGAGTTCCAACTGCCAGTAAAAATAAGGTATTTATTGAGCTGCACTTAAAGGATGATCCATTAGCACATCTGATGACTTGATGTTTAAACACCTTAATCAAAGCAACATTCAATACGGCTGAGCTTCACATATTACATCAAACCCAGAGGCTACCCCTGCCTCTAAGTAAGGAAGCACAACATATCAGCGCCAAAACTCATTGTGTTTATTTATTTATTTATTTATTTATTTGGGATTTATAGGCCGCCCTTTTCCCTGAGGGGACTCAGGGCGGCTTACATTCATAGGAAAAGGGGGGTGCAATACAGAGACATAAACAATATGTGAATAAAATAAACAGTAAAAACACAACTTTCATTCAGCACTCAACACTTGGGTGGGGCGAGTTAGAAACTTATCCCCAGGCCTGACGGGATAGCCAGGTCTTAAGGGCTGTGTGGAAGGTCTGGACGGTGGTGAGGGTGCGAATCTCGATGGGGAGGTCGTTCCACAGGGTCGGAGCTGCTACTGAAAAGGCTCTCCTCCGCGTAGTCGCCAGTCGGCATTGACTGGCGGATGGGATTCGGAGGAGGCCCAATCTGTGCGATCTAATTGGTTGGAGGGAGGTAATCGGCAGGAGGCGGTCTCTCAAGTACTCAGATCCACTACCATGGAGGGCTTTACCAATTGGTTTGTAATTGTGGAGACAATTACATTGATTTTCAGAATAAAGGAGCATCTTCTGAAATGGGTCCAGACCACCTTGAGAACAACAGAAAATTATGGCCATAAAATGTCTTCTTTGGCCATTGCGAGCCACTTACTATCTCCAGGTCACCATGTGGATCAAAACTCTGCTTTTAAGGTTTTACTGCGCCAGAGGAACTCTTGTTTCCTGCAATTTGCTGAGTGGGTTGCCACTAACTGATGAAACCTCCCTTGTGCATGCAGAAACAGCTTTATGTCAATTTACGCCTCCTGTGGGCATACAGCTTGCCATTGGTTGCTTTCCTGAGTGTGTTATAGGCTTAATCAATGCTCTTGCTAGATCTTATATCTGAGGTTGAGTTTTTAACCATGTTATTGGAATGCAGGTACTGATGAGTCAATATGAAATACTTGCAGCTACCTCTGTTTAACTTTTGGTTGTATTGCTCAAATCAAATAGAATAAAGTTATATATAAAATTTAGTATGGATATACCACCAAAATTTAAAATTGTGGATATAGGAAGAATGGAGGCCATGAGCAGGAACCCACTAGTCTTCATTTAATGTTAAATATTTTCTCAATTCCATCCTTCCAGTCTTCATGAAATAGAAATATACTCTACTGGGTTTTCTCAGTCAGTTCAACAAAAAAATAATTATGATTTCATGAGAACAGAATAGAATGGAATGGAATGGAATAGAATAGAACAGAATAGCAGAGTTGGAGGGGACCTTGGAGGTCTTCTAATCCAACCTCCTGCTTAGATAGGAAACCCTTTGTGTTTTCCTGTGGACTGACTCATTAGATGATAAATAATAAGGTGGATAGAAAGGTTGTTGTTTTTTCTTGACACTGTTGTTTTTCCATATTCATGTAAGACACTGAGATTCTTTATATTTTGAAGTTAGTTTATTAAGTAAATATTGAGCTGTGAGGTCTGCAGCTATGCACAGCATTGGTGTGCCCTGATTTCTTGCCACATACATACAATAACTGGTTTAGAGGGATCCAATAGCTCTTCTTCTTATTCTGTAGATGTTGCGTTTCTGTGAGGTCTTTTTGTTCTTGGAGTATCTGGGTCAGTTTTGAGGGAGATTAAACTGACTGCTTTGAATGCTTTGCAGTCCAAGGGACTCACAGGAGTCTTCTCCAGCACCATAGTTCAAAGGACTCAATTCTTTGGCACTCAGCCTTTCTTATGGTCCAATTTTCACCAGCCATACATTGCAACTTGGGAAACCATAAACTTTACTATACGCCCTTTTGTTGACAGAGTGATCTCTCTGCTTTTTAGGATGCTGTCTAGATTTGCCATAGCTTTCCTCCCCTGGCTGCAGTCCTCATCTGCAGTGATCTTGGAGCCCAGGAAAATAAAATATGTCACTAACTCCATTTCTTTCCCATCTATTTGTCAGGAATTGACAGAGTCGGATGCCATGATCTTACAGCCTGATTAACAGCTGCAAAAGAGACAAAGAGATTGGACAATCATTTGTCTGAAATGGTGTACATTTTCCTGCTTTATCAGGTGGAGTGGACTAAAACACACACAAACACACACACACACACACACACACACAAACACACCAAGATACCTTTCAACTTTGTTATTCTGCTTAATGCTGAGACTAAAAGAGACCTTTTCTGACCTGAAGGATGGTGGAGGAAGGGAAGAGGAATGGCAGCAAAAGCAGGCCGTGCAAAATCAAAGCCTTAAAGGACTTTGTGCAAACCTATTTCTGCTAGGCATAAGCACCCAGATTGTGGAGATGCTTAGACAAATAAAGCCACGATCTTACCAAATAGCCTGCTTAACAGGCTAAGATATTGATGAAACCCCAGAATATCTATTGGATGGGAAGGAGTCTTTTGAGGAATTAAGCATGGCTTCAGGTTGACAGAGCTTGGAGCTGAAGGTGATCTGACCTAGGCTTCCCAAGAGCATAAAGCAAACTCTTTGTCCTGACAAAAACCTGTTTTATTAATCTACTGTGAATTCTGCTCAATCACATCCAGCAAAGATTTACAGTCACAGACCTTATCTGGTGTAGAGAGCTGCCAGGCCGATACCTGCAAAACTTGGCAAGGAGTCCTCTGAGAGTCACAAGCAAACTATTTCTCTCCTGCAAACTCCCCTCCCCTTTTGCTCCTCTTTTATTTCTTCTGGGAGGGGCCATTCAACATTCACCTGTGGCCTTACTCCAAATTGACCCCTGTTCTTTAGCTGTTCCTTTGCTTGGCAACACTGGACATGTGCACACTGGCAACAGGCTCCAGTTGTTCATCTGCCTCACTGATGTCTTATTCTGAAGGCAGCTGCTAACTGGCATATGGTTCTGGCCTCCTCTCTGCTCCGAGACCCACAACAGAAGGGAGGGTAGTGATAGATGGGGTTTTGTAGCCACCAAATTAGTAATTAGATTTAGCTAATTAGCTAATTAACCTGCAGTTTCAGTTAGCATACAGCTAATCCAGAGAGGAATTGGCAGGAGGGGTTAATTCCACACACCCCAGAGACTTGCGATCGTCTCTGAGGTCACTGGATCTCCCCTCACCTTTCACTGTCTTCTACGGGACAGCTAGGGTCCAAAGACCCGTCCAAATTCCTTCGGAATAGGGGAATTTCAGGAATAGCATGAAACTCCGTCTTCTCACTGCTAAGCCCCGCCTTCTTCCAATTCTTGGTTGGATGTTGATCTTCTGGACACTTGGTGCACTTTTCAGTATCTGAGGAATAGAAAGCAATATACATTTTTTCATAAACTTTCACATTTCAAGAAAGATCTGCGAGTGTGCGAAGAGCGGAATGGCGGCCAGGCCTTCTCCGTCCTGAGACGATCTGACGGAAGAACGCTGGGAGCCCCTGAAGTCAGCTTCTTATCGCCCCTGCTGAGGCCCCCCAGGGATGTATTTTGGGTTATAGTCCTATCAAGAGATAACAAAACCATAGTAAATGGTAAATAGGAGCCTGTATATATATCTATGAACTATTTATCTTCCTGCCCAGCCTAAGAAGCTTATAGCCCAGGGGAAAAACCAATATACAGTATATTTCTATAAAACAACAACACAAGAAAATGCACAAGAAAAATACCTGGCACCACAATTACCCTTCCCTGAGGCAACCCAACACATTCACACCCTGCACTGATTTCAAATTATCCAAATGGCTGTACATGCACATTTAACATGAATATTCTTATTGAAGCTAGATACTCACCTTCCTGAGTGGAGATGGTCCCCTCGGGACAAGGAACACAATTGTAACAGCAAACTGGCTCTCCTTCTCGAACCTGCTTGACAAATCCAGGTTTACAATTTTCCACGCATTTGGACTGAGGTAGAGACTAAGAAGAAAAACAAAGAGTGCCAAGGAAAATGTGTTAGGACTAACCATCTATGGAAAATGGAGGTCAAAAGGACTTCCGGTTATACTTCCAGAACCTTCAGAAGCCTGATTTGCCAGCTCTGTGGTCAGCTCCAACCTCTCTCTGTCGGAGTTCCAAATTTGAATCACAGCCACCCTGAATGGGTGGTGAAGTACAGTGGGACTGCCTGGCAAGTAGAGGAGAGCTTCATCTCCCCTCTCTGACTTGGAAAGCGCCCCCTATCTGAAGACAAGGAGCAGTGGCAGCCAAAATGGCTGCCATGAATCCGGAGCAGCCTGAATACTCAAGACTGGAGTGGAGAAAGTGAATGAACTGCGATCTGGATGAGAACATAAGTTTTATTGGACCTTGACCCCAGAAATCCAAGGGGGAAACATATTTAAAGTTATTTGTTGAAGCACAAAAGAAAAATACTAGAGAATTGAAGGAAGAAAAAATTGTTTTTTAAATGATAAATAAAAACTTGGTTTTAAAAGTTAAAAGACATGATATCGAGAGCATTTTAAAACACTGCAGTTAAAGTCTTGCATTTCTTTTTATGAATGTTGCCCAATTTTTGGATTTATAATTTAAAATAATTGAAATTGGAACCGTTAACAATATTGCAGTGAGGTTGAAGTAGACAGAAGTGAGAGCACCATCTGCTGATGAAAAGGGAAATATGTAAGCTTGGAAATAACTTTTCAAAAAGTCTGAAATGTTGTGGGACACAGACCAACTCTAAGACCACTAGAGATTTGATTATTAACTAAGGACTTCAGTTAAGAGCCTCTAAACATCATTGAATATTATTGAACATATAAAGTACAATACAATGCAATGCAATAGCAGAGTTGGAAGCAACCTTGGAGGTCTTCTAGTGCAACTCCCTCCCTAGGCAGGAAACCCTATACTGTTTCAGACAGACGGCTATCCAACATCTTCTTAAAGACTTCCAGTGTTGGGGCATTCACAACTTCTGGAGGCAAGGTGTTCCACTGATTAATTCTTCTAACTGTCAGGAAATTTCTCCTCAGTTCTAAGTTGCTTCTCTCCTTGATTAGTTTCCACCCATTGCTTCTTGTTCTACCCTCAGGTGCCTTGGAGAATAGTTTGACTCCCTCTTCTTTGTGGCAACCCCTGAAATATTGGAATACTGCTATCATGTCTCCCCCTAGTCCTTCTTTCTATTAAACTAGACATACCCAGTAATTTGAAGAGGCATAGAAAGCCTCCTGGTGAATTTAAATTGTTTGGACTGACTATTGATGAGACATTTAAAATTGTGACTTGGAAGTTTGGCTTTTTGAATTAATGAACTCTGGACAAAAAATAAATAAATTGACTAAACACAGATGCAACACAGGATGGAAGTGAGGGGAACCTTTTCTGACCCTAATCGTTCTACACCAAAGCACACCGAGAAAGGATTTATTAACACACAAACAAGACCTTGGCAGCAACCCAGCACAGTCCAAACTTTGGCAGCACTCCAGCACAGACTAGACTTTGGCAGCAATCCAGCACAGACTAACCTTGGCAGCAATCCAGCCTGCCAAGCTATCCGCGAGAGTTCTCCAGCTCTAGTGAATACGTTGACTCCTGCAATGAGTGTGTGCACAATCATTCCTTTTATAGTCTTGAGAGGAGCCTAATTACCACCAGCTGAGTGCAATTATCTCCTGTAACTGTAACTGTTCCTTACGCCTATTAGCACTCTGTTGCCGGGCATCCAGAACCAACTCCCTTGTCTCCTCCCCACTGCTCCAATGCATGACATCCGGATCACACTCCCTTGTCTCCTACCTACTGGTCCAAGGCTCAGGTGACTCCTAATGGCCAACCAGCCTCTCTGCACCCTGCTCGGAGTTGGAACCCTGTCCAAGGTCCTCCAAATACTCCATAGGTGACTCATAGGGCCCCTCGCTGTCGGAGTCTGGTGGCAGCTCCAACGGCTACTGCTGGGTCACAACAGGAACCTAAATGGAATGGAGCTTTTTCAAAGCATTGAGAAAATATTTGACCATATACATGAAAAAATGGGAAATTTAATACAAAGAATAATGGACAATGATCAGGACAAGGAAGAAAGAATGGAGTCACCAGTAAAAAAAAAAGAGGGGAAAGCATAGAGAAATCAACAAGAAGATAATAAGAAGGAGATGTTGTCAAAACTAATAGTGATTAAGGAACTAAAAAAAGGAAAATAATATAAAAGACCTAAAAAGGGAATGAGAGAAACAGGAAGAGAACTGGGGGGGGGGGAATAGGAGGTGGAGTGGATAGTTCTGGAATTAGACAGTAGAAAAGGGCAGAGTTTGGAGGAAAAGTTAGATTATATAGTCAAATAAATTTAACAAAAGACCTAAGGGACAAATATGGGAGGAAAATTAAAAATAAAACAAGATTAAAGGTTTGAATGCAGATAAGAGATGAAGGATAAGGGAAAATAGAGTAAAAGAATATTTTTTATGAATATATTTCAATAGTATGTATTGATATTAGAACTATACGGGTGGGATTATTATTTTAGCAGTGTGATAGATATCAGGATAATATTTTAACATAATTGGATATGAAGAATTGGAAAAATAGACTTTGAATGACTGTACTCCAAAATATGTATAAATATATGAACAACAGTGGAAGATTGGAACTTAACAATGGGTGAATAGATAAATATATATAAATGTATTTTAATCTAAACATGTGTATTAAGAGTAAAATTATATGGATTGAAGAACTGGAAAGAGTATGAACAGAAGTACTCTAAATGTATAAATGATTGTGATTGATACTGAAACTGTATAAGGAGATATTGAATAATGGAAGAATGAAGGATGGAACTTTGATTTAACTGAGGAAATATGAGCAGCAAAATAGATGGAAAACACATCTTTGAATATTATAGCGATATGAAAGTAAGGGAGTTAACAGGGATAGAAAAGAGTGGGGAATAATAATAATTGTATATTAATATGTTAAGACATACAAAAGGTCAGAAAGATGGTTCAGAAATGAAAGGTGATAATAAAGGGCATGTATAAATAATATGAAATAATAGAAATGAAATATAATATCTAGAAATAATAAGAATATATTTATATGTACTGAAATGTATGTTACCCAATTACCATACCATTCATGCACTGATATGTGTAAAGATTGTGAAAAATAAAAATTTGATTAAAAAAGAGAAAACGGAGGTCAATATGAACATTAGTCTCGTAGCCTCTGAGCTTCACTTAAATAAGTATGAAATCACTGACTCATTCCAAACAGATGTGGAATATACAATTACTAGCAGATTCTTCATTTAGTTCTTCCTTTTTTTCTTTCGGCAGATCACATTGCAATAAAGGACTTTTCTACTTAATAAAACCTGGAGAGATTGAATTGAGAAAAGATCTAAGCATTAAGTAAGAACCAGTTGATTCCTCATCATGGCTGTATGAGCATTTGTTTATCTGTTCTTCATATTTCTGGACTCTGGTTTTAAAGTATGGTGATCTATCCATATTAAACTTTAATTAATCTAATCTAATATAACAAGTTAAATCAGGCATCTTTTGCTGCAGCATGTGGGACATGCGTTTGAGTCCTGTGTGGGAAAGGGATCTTTCAAAGGTCCAGTTAGTTATCCAAGAACAGGCCCTTTCTCTTGCAGAACTAGAAAGCTCTATTCAACCCTCATTGCTATTGGACCACAAGGAACAAGGAAAGATATCAACCGCCGAATCCTTAGCACTTGTGGGCTTCACATGTGGCTTCACAAGTTCTCCACTTAGCCTTTGTGACTAGGCTTAGCCCACTTTAAATGGGTCTTAAGGCTTTCAAAAATTGATAAGAAACACCAATATTCCACTCATCTTATTGAGCAGATTTAACCGTGAAAGAACACCTTGGTTAATAATAAGTCTCTGTCTTTCAAAACTTCCTATTTGGTCTTTGATGGGATCCTTCTTGGAGAAAAACACCCAGCTCAGGATGTTCAAATCTGCTGCTACATCTCCATTTTGGTCCAGTATAGTTTCAGTAAAGAAATATTGCAAAATTCATTCTTCTCCAGAAATGGGTGAAACTAGAATGGAAAAATCCAGGATTTTGAAATCAGAAATCTTGGTTTCTTATCCCCTGGTTTTTTTTTTTTTTACATTTGCATCTTTTTTCTACTGTTGTCAAACTTGCAAATACCCTAATTTGAGATAAGTATGACCACTATCTTCAGAACTTAAAACAAAGCTTTAGCAAAATGTCAGGCTAAAACATGACCAGATGAGTGAATTCTACTTTATTGGAGAACTACATTAACAGAATCTTGCAAATCTGAAGTACAGATCTCGCACCAACTATTTTTATTTAGGAGTAATCCTTTCTGAATTCCTTTCTTTGCTTTTTCTGCAGCTGTAGTTTTCTCCTTCCTTTTATATGATTGTCCTTTAGGCATCATCTCTTCACCTGGTACTCCAAGCTCATTTGAAGATATCATTACACTTACAAAATAGATTGTGGGATTGGAGACATAACATGATTTCAGCAAAGTATTGACAAGTACTTCCTGATGTGATGGTTATTAGCCTAGTTAAATTAGTGCTGGATGGTATAATAATTGAGTGGATAAATTTTTTCTTAAAATTGTACTCAGATAATGCTCAATGTTCCTCATATAACTCGAGAGTTATGAATAACAATTTTCACATTGGTCATCGGTTCTCCTATATTTTTCTTAATGCAAAGAGTTAAAACCATGACTTTGTGACACAACATCAGTTAACGCTAACTGACATATTCTTATATACTCTTCTGTTCCAAATATTTTTCATGCATGCATGCATGCATGTATGTATGTATGTATGTATGTATGTATGTATGTATATATATATATATCTCCCTTTATTTATTTATCAGCACAAATATAACACAAAATGTGTAACAAAGGCAACAGTAAAAATATTGGGTTTCTGTCATGATGGACTCTTGTGACGAGTCGATTGACAGATAATGGAAGCTGTTAGCTTCCTCCCATAATTGGGGCTTACCAGGGGTTGTGACACTAAATAGATAGATAGATAGATAGATAGATAGATAGATAGATAGATAGATAGATAGATAGATAGATAGATTGATTGATTGATTTTACAACCCCCGGTATGCCCAAATATGGGAGGAAGATCACTACTTCCATTCTCTGTCCTTCGGTTCATCACAAGAGACCATCCAGACAGAACCCAATATTTTTTACTGTTGCCTTTTTGTTACATTTGTTATATTTGTGCTGATAAATAAATAAAGGGAGACTAGTATAGATCTATTTCAAGCTATTTAGCTCTCATCAGCTAGCCATACCCTTACTGGGAATCGAGCCTGTGCTTTATTGCCTCTAAGGCAGATGTGTTAACCATTGAGCCACAGAGCTCGACTCCTTATCAGCCAGCCAGGGTGAAAGGTATCTATTTAGATTTTATAACCCCCGGTATGCTCAAATATGGGAGGAAGATCACTACTTCCATTCTCTGCCCTTCGGCTCGTCACAAGAGACCATCCAGACAGAACCCAATATTTTTTACTGTTGCCTTTTTGTTACATTTGTTATATTTGTGCTGATAAATAAATAAAGGGAGACTAGTATAGATCTATTTCAAGCTATTTAGCTCTCATCAGCTAGCCATACCCTTACTGGGAATCGAGCCTGTGCTGTATTGCCTCTAAGGCAGATTTGTTAACCATTGAGCCTCAGAGCTCGACTCCTAATCAGCCAGCCAGGGTGAAAGGTATCTATTTAGATTTTACAACCCCCGGTATGCCCAAATATGGGAGGAAGATCACTACTTCCTTTCTCTGTCCTTTGGCTCGTCACAAGAGACCATTCAGACAGCACCCAATATTTTTTACTGTTGCCTTTTTGTTACATTTGTTATATTTGTGCTGATAAATAAATAAATACACATACATACATACATACATACATACATACATACATACATACATACATACATACATATATATATATATATATATATATATATATATATATATATATATATATTGTGAAGCCTTGGTTTTTGCTTGGAATAAGTGTGTATGTATGTGTGTGTGTGTGCTTTTGTGTGTGTGCTTGTATAACTAAGTCTTAGGTCATATCACATCCATGTGACTATTGGGTCTTTGGAATCTCATCACTCTCCATGGATCATGGAGGATTTGAGGGAAATGCAATGAATTGTAATTGTAATTATAATTTAATAAATTTATATGCAGCCCAATCCCGTAGGACTCCGGGCAGCTTACAAAAACAAGATTAAAGAGAAAAAGTTAAAAAGAGAAAAAGAGAAACAAATTTAAAAGCAATGCACCATACACTCAATCTAGGTGGGGCTGGACCTTGTTCAGCAAAGAAATTAGCTAGACTGTTAAGAACATCTATCAATTACATGGGATTCCTCGCAGAATTATATCAGAGAGGTGCCCAATTCATGGCTGAGTGCTGGCAGGAGTTTATAAAAGTGATTGGGTCATCCCAAGAGTTAAGTTCTGGTTTTCATCTGAACATGAATGGGCCAGAGAAATACATGAATATTTCAATATTCATACAATATTTAAAACAAATCCACAAAAGTGCCCTACTCATACTTTTAGGCAGGGTACTGATTGAATCCTTGTGGTTAGAAGACAGGCACTGCTAGAGTTAAGTGTCACTAACCTAGAATAGCACCAAACCGCACAGCTCGGAGTCACCTTCCCCAGCAGTCTCTAGGGACAAGAGACCACATTGAAAAACAGCAGAAGACAATTTCCTGAGTGTTGAACTTTCTTCCTCCACTTTCCACTTTCTGGACATGTCCTGACAAGAAGCACCACAACGACTACAGAACATTGGCCCCAGGGGAGTCTCTGTGATTTTTAACTAGCATGCTTTTTTCTAGCTACCTCTTTCCACATGGAGCTCTGGGAAAACTTCAGGGTCCCCAGAGGAATCGTTGCTTTTCCCTATAATTATCCCCAGCCCAACCATTGAGACTTCTTCAATGAGTGCTTTTGATGTACATGTCAGACTGAAACAACATAGAAGAAATCTTGCACCAGAAAAAGACAAATGTCTCATGCTCTGTGTTGCACAAAATTTGTGATAGGCAGGCGCTCTGCTCTTGAACGTACTTTTCTCTTCTTTCCAGGCAGAGCTTGGTTGACCTCTGTCTGAATCAGGAAAACCACTAGCATTTCTGTCCTGTGAGAGTGCTTTTCTTGTTCTTGTTCCTGTTCTTGTTGATAAATGGGAGGAGGATTGATGCAACTCCATGAATTATGCTACTCCTGATTCTGATTCTGGTGCTGCTGTTATCCCAGCCAGTCTCTGGGAAACTTAGAATGAAGTGCCCACGGAGTTTTGAGCACCACAACCAAAATAAACTAGGGAGCTATTATAGGCCAGGAGATCATGTCGTTAGTATAGTCACCACTTCATCAGCAATATCAGAAGTAATGTTATCTTTCAACATGACTCCTTCAAATCAGTTTCCTGTGTAAGTCATTTAGCATGATAGAGTTGCATTCCCTCCATTTGCAGTTTTAACAATTGTCTTCTTTCCTTTTATGTTACTTACTCCTACATTACAAAACCTGTCTATTTTTTTTAATGTTTTGATGATATATTTAGGACCATTAAACACAGCCCACTTTCTCAGCATTCACAAAATTAAATGGTAGTCGGTGAATATAGACTTGCTTCTGTTTTGAATGGATATTGTCATTTAAGTATAATGTGGTAGGGTAAAAAAAAAGAGAAATATTTTTTTAAAAAAATGTTGCTGTTGATGGTAATGATGATAATTTCAGGTGCAAGTAACAAAGAACATCCATTGAGCTTAAAGCAGAAAAGAGATCATTGTTGCTACATCTACAAGAATCTAGTCAATTAATGGTCAGTGCTAAATTGGAACTAGATAAGGGTCAATGGGATTCGTGGGGGGAGGATGGACGTGGGTCTTTTGAAATAATACTTCTAGCTCTGCTTGCCATTCTCCTACAGATAACTTGAATAGCTTTTTTAATGCTAGGCCTGAATACTATTACCAAAGACTTCTAAGATTTGTTTTTGCTATTGAAATGATAAACAAGAACTCTCAACTGCTGCAAAATCTCACACTTGGCTACAACAACTGTGACAACTATTTGAGCGCCATTGGCACTTCAGATGCCTTGATGGACATGCTCTCTACCGGAGAAGCCAATGTTCCCAACTACAGCTGTGGAAGGAAGGATAAACTTTTGGCTGTCCTTGATGGATCTGCCAATGACTTCTCCATCCAGATGTCAGCATTAGTAGGTCCCTACAAAGTCCCACAGGTGTGTGTGTGTATGTGTGTGTGTGTGTATTTGTTTGTTTGTTTGTTATCTAGCTGATAGAGGGTTTGTAGCAGTGGTGGGTTCCGGATCTCGTTGCAACTGGTACGGGTACAATGAGGCCCAGCATCCTCCATATGAATGCGCATGGCACGTGCATGTATATTACCATCCAGCGACACTTCTGCGAGCCTCCGTGATGCTCCAGCTGCTCAGTGAAGCATCGCCCAGGCGCTGTACAAGCCATGTGCATGCACAGAAGCGCCGAAGAGCTTAAAGACAGGTAAGGAGTGTGTG
Organism: Thamnophis sirtalis; assembly: GCF_051295495.1. Lineage (NCBI taxonomy): Eukaryota > Metazoa > Chordata > Lepidosauria > Squamata > Natricidae > Thamnophis > Thamnophis sirtalis. The sequence continues at coordinate 2,994,003 of NW_028261383.1, forward strand.
TGGGCGGATGGCCCCTCTGGAGCAATATACCAGAATGGTATCCAGTGCTCTGGGCAGGATCCGGTATGCCCGTACTGGGGCATACCGCCTGCAACCCATCACTGGTTTGTAGTGGTGATGAGTGAGCCATTCATAGCTTCTGTATTGAATTCAAGGATGGGTTTTTGCCATGACCATTGTAAGACTCATGGTTTGGCCTTGGGATTCTTAGTGAGGAAGGGGCCAAATTCAGAGCAGTCCCTTCCTCTTATGAGACCATCCTCATTCCTTTGCTGTAATTGGCAGCACAGCTGTGAAGTTTAAGAGTTCCTCTGTGTTCTATCAAAGGGTTTTCTGTTAGAAGGACTGTGCAGCAGTGATGGGAAGCTTGCATTTTATCCATGCCTTTTTCATAATAAGATTTTCAATGGTGAGCAAATACCAAGTTTGTGAAGATAATGCCAGTGGATTACCTTAACTGTATTTGACAAACAACTTGAGTATACATAACTATCACTAGCATTAATTAACCATTGTATTAAATAAAATTACAAGCATATTAGCCAAAATATATTTTACCCTAATCTGTCCATCATACAATTTATCACAACGGCTTGGTGAGCAATAGAGCCCCCAGAGAGGATTTTATCATCTGAATTATTCAATCAATATCCCAACTATTCAATGGTTCATTCACAAATATAAATCATAGCTGCCATATTCCAGTTGGGTGTAAGATGGTAATGGTAATTTAAATACATAAAAATGGAATAAAGGGGAACCTGTGAATGAAAGCCCATTAGTCTAATAGATAGTGTGGCTAAATTGAATGCATGTTTCTTATTGAGTAGGGTTGACAGTGGGTAGATGAAAAGTGCATCCTTGCAGAAGTACAAGCTGCCTTTAGACAAAGTCAACCCACTATTGACAAATATTTTGCCCTCAACCATCAACCCCCAAAAATGTATCAGTCAGAGGAAACAATGGTTTGCTGCCTTTATAGATCTCAGTTCAGGATCTGACACAGTGAACAGAAATATTATGGAGGAAATTGATTTCCCTTAAACTGGAACCTGGACTTTTGTCCCAGATCAAAATCCTTTTGACAAGCATCTGTCTGAGAGTGAGATTTAGGCTCAGTGGAGCCATGGCAAATAGGATCAATATTTACCAAGGGCTAAGAAATGGGTGCATACTTCAACCATGGTTCTTCAGTGTAAATATTGATGGCTTACCAGGAGTGATGAAGGATCATGAAGTACATTTGCCTAAATCACTAAATTCATACACCTTCTTGTATGCTAATAATATGATATTATCACCCTACTTGCAAATTGGTTTGTGTAGATTGTTAAGTAGACTTGGCTCTTACTTTCATAATAATTCTATGATATTAATAAATCAAAGACAAAAATTATCATCTGTGGAAAATGGCATCCTAGTCATAAGTGACTTTTCAAATAATTTTCCTTATCTGAAGTAGTTTTCTCTGCAACAGGATGTTGGCCCAATCATCATCAAAGTATCTTACTTAGAGCAAGGTCATGACTCAATGCATTGCTTAAACTAAAAAAAAAATCATAGCTCTCCATCTTCCTTAGCTCCAATCGTTAAAGTCTATAAGCCAAGCTTGAAGCTGAATTGAAACATTTCAGTTCAGATCTGCATACCTGAGTCTGATTGCAGTAAATTGTAGGGGTGACAACACAAATATGACTTAAGTCCTTTGTTTTTATTTTTTATTGCTTTATGTGTTTTTTTAATTCAGTTATATTCACCCTTGTCAATATTCTGCATTTTGAATTATTTAGCTGGATATGGCCTAATGCTGAATAATAAACTATTATAATTTGTTCACAAGAATGAAGATAGGTTTATTAATAGGCAATATTTTGCATTTGATCTTACCCCATATATGACACAGCAATCTTCTTTGCTTTTTCAGATCAGTTCTGTGTTTGTTACAGAAGCTCTGGGTGATAAAAATCAGTTCCCCTTTTTCCACCCAATGCTCCCCAGAGAAGGGATCGAGTATCCAGCAATTGTCCAAGTGCTTCTCCATTTCAGATGGACCTTGATTGGTGTCATTGCTGTAAACACAGAAAATGGAGAGAATTTCATGAGGACTTTTCTTCCTATGCTTGTCAAGAATGGAATTTGTGTTGTCATAGCACCAAAGTTCTCAAAAACTGCAATGATACCAGAACTCAGGGATGGCCTCACTAAGTGGAGACAAGTCAATGTCTTTGTTAACTTCATGGAACGCCAATCCCAACTGAACCAAATTATTCCTTTCTATGTAGCAGTTGAAGGTATTCCAGGACCCATTGAAGGGAAAGTCTGGGTCACTGCAGTCGTGGGGGGAATGATAGTGACAAGGCATAAGGTTTACAAACACAACCATAGTATTTGGTACTTCGGCCTTCAGAAGAAGAAACCCACAAAAGATGATGCCTATGAACCCAATATCTTTCTAGAGTACCAATTTCCAAATGAATATTTTCACTGTTCCTTTTCAAAGAATGTCTTTTCTGTCAAAGAGCGGAGAAGATGCACCCAGAAAGTGCCAGTGGGGATCCAAGGAAAAAGGAGCAGGACACAAATCCTAAATGACAGGTTTCTTTACACTGTCATTCAGACTCTGGGTCATATATTGAATGCTGCCTATTCCTCCAAATATAGAAAGAGAAGCAAGGAGGGCAAAGAGATATTGGTGGCTCCAAAACTGCAGGCGTGGCAGGTATGAGCTCCCAACAAACATTCCATGAGAAGAATCCAAAGTAGAAGGAGGGGAACCTTCTCAACCTCTTTGAGCTACAAAATGCCAATAGGATTGGTATATCTAATCACTCAAGTGATAATGTTTCAAACAATGGGCATATTTGATAAATGTGTTCTGACATGAAAAAAAAACCCTACTAAATATAAGAGGCATCTGTGCATCTTTAAATAAAGTCATGTACAGTATGTATTGATTTGAGATTAATAGAATACATCCCTGAGACCATCTATCCCGACTCTTCTTAGGGGACTGGAGATGAAAACGTATGAAGAATGTTTGCAGGAACTTGGTATGTCTAGTTTAAGAGAAAAAAGGACTAGGGGAGATGTGATAGCAGTATTCAAATATCTCAGGGGCTGCCACAAAGAAGAGGGAGTCAAACTATTCTCCAAGGCACCTGAGGGTAGAACAAGAAGCAAAGGGTGGAAACTAATCAAGGAGAGAATCAACTTAGAAGTGAGGAGAAATTTCCTGACAGTTAGAACAATTAATCAGTGGAAAAGCTTGCCTCCAGAAGTTGTGAATGCCACAACACTGGAAGTCTTTAAGAAGATGTTGGATAGCCATTTGTCTGAAATGGTATAGGGTTTTCTGCCTAGGCAGATTGTTGGACTAGAAGACCTCGAAGGTCCCTTCCAACTCTGCTATTGTATTATTCTTCTCTGCAGGGATCCCATCTAAAGCATCTCTGACTGGTGTCTTCTCTGTCTTTGCATTAAGGCAACCAGTAAAGGGAGACTGAACTTCTTTGATTTCCTTACTCAGCTCTAAAACCACTCCTCCTATTAGGATGCTTTTCCTCTCATTTAGCCAGAATCTCCTCTCTTGTGATTGAGTTAATTTTCCCCATGTGCCACCCTCCAGAATAACAGGGAACATCTCTAGAGCTTTTCTGCTAAATTTTTAGCAATAGCTGTAGCATCTAGACTGATATAATATATATTGTATTGCTATAATGTACTGTACTGTACTGTACTGTACTGTACTATACTATACTATACTATACTATACTATACTATACTATACTATACTATACTATACTATACTATACTATACTATACTATACTATACTATACTATACTATACTATACTATACTATACTATACTATACTATACTAATATATTAGTGCTTTACAGCATTCTCGGGGTGGTTTACAATGTCAGCATTATTTGCATACTGACCCCAACCATTTTATACCTCTGAAGGATGGAAGGCTGAACCCAACCTTGAACTGGGTCAGGATTGAACTCCAGGCTGTGGGCATAGTTTGCCTGAAACACTGCATTCTAACTGCTGCTCCACCAGGGCTCAAATTTTCAGTGACCGGAAAAGAGTTTTTATCTCCTTTCTCCAACTCAGAGATAGTTTCAGCTGGAAATGATCTTCCCAGATTCTTTTTTATTGTCAGCTCCAATATAAACTGGAAATGAGATATTTTTCCCACTGGATTTTACTTATGTATCTCTCCGTAAAGAAAACTATAAATAGTTTGGAAGCTTGTGATTTTTAAACAAAGTCCAAATTACTTTGTCTAAGACTCCATGCAACTCTTGCTTAACAAAATCATGATTTATTAATCCGACCTTCCTCTTTTAATGAAAATGTAGACAAATAAATTATCAAAGAATTTAAGGAAGTTTTTAACCACTGAACTATCATAGCATCCAACCCGCACTTACAAAGGTCATCATATCAGAAAATAATTTATTAATACTTTGAAGAAATTAAGTTATAAGTTATTATGTTATATCACCAGCATTCCCACAATCTATATCTTTCAGTTAAGGGATAATCCAAATAACATAGTCCATAGTCATACAAACAGTCTGGTACTCAAAGTTTGATAGCAGTTGCAAAACATACAATAGCTCACCACACTTTCTAACAGCCAGCTTCCAAAACACTCAGATCAGATCAGCCCAGTATCTAACAAACAGAGAGCTAACAGTCATTCTGGCTCCCTCTTATGGCCGATTGAGAAAAGCAGCAACCAATCACATTTTACACTATGATTTAAAGACAAAGTTACAGCATTGTTACATGATTTATATATTGCCAACCCAACCGTTAGATTATATTTCTAACAGAGAATATTTTCTATAGTTAACATGTTTTGTTAATTATTTATTTGGTCAACATATATTTTAGAAATTTTGCCAAAACACTTTTAAAGATTGTAGTAAGATATGGTGTCCTTCTTCAGCATATTTGCAAGTTAAAAAACTGTAAAAGAAACATCCATGTGCAAAAACAGCTTGTGGGGTAAGAAACTAAGATTTCTACTTTTAGAATTCTGAGATGCTTCCATTTCAGTTCCATTCCTTTCTGAAGAAGAATGAGTATTTCAATGTTTCTCAAGAAAAACTATACTTGGACCAAAATGGAGACATAGTATCAGATTTGGACATCTTAAGCTGGATAATTCTCCCCAAGAAGGATCCCATCCGAGCACAACTGGGGAGTTTTGAAAGACAGAGATTGAATATCCATAAAGATGCTCTTTTACAGTTAAAGATGCTTAACAAGGTTGGTGAAATGCTGGTGTCTTTTCTGTATTTTCCAATCCCTTAGGACCCATGTTATGTTGACTAGGCCTAGTTACTAATGTGGATGACTTTCACTGAGAATTCAGTGTGAAGTGCAGAACCCTCATAGCAGGAGTGTCAAAGTTGATTTCATTGAGGGCCGCATCAGGGTTGTGTTTGACCTCAGGGGGCCAGGGTGGGCATGGTCAGCTTGAATCACTTGTGTCAGGGGCGCCTGTAGTGGCTTGAACAGTCTGCCATTGAAAAAAGGGCTCCTGATCTCCATTTTCAGCTACAATGGCCTCCTGAAATCCTCTACAAGCAAAAACAGAGCTCGAAAGGGTCACAGAGGAGGGTCGAGAGGAAGAACCCACTGGTTGTCACTCAAAATCATGAGTGATTAATCGTCACTCGCTTTAATCTTTCCTCAATTCCATTCCTTTAGATTTGATTTGATTAAGCAGAATGGTACTTTCTTACTATCTGATATGCCAGAAGCAAAAGGGAAGAACTAAATGTAGAGTCTGTCAGTAGTTGTGTTTCTTCCAACTATTTGGAACTTATTTGAGATTTCATATTTACCTAACTGAAGCTCAGAGACAACTTGGCTAATACTCATGTTGACCAAATCTGTCAATGGATGATGAGTCCTAACACATTTTTGTGTGCCTTGTTTTCCTTCTTAGTCTCTGCCTCAATCCAAATGTGTGGAAAATTGTCGTCCTGGATTTGTCAAGAGGGCTCGAGAAAGAGAGTCAGTTTGCTGCTATGACTGTGTTCCTTGCCCAGAGGGGACCATCTCTACTCAGGAAGGTGGGTAACCCTGGAGGACAAGATATTGGATTCAACCACAGCAATGTGACCTTGTCTTGGATTTGGGGTTTGGGAGTGGGAAACATTGATTTGCTCTATATTGGAGTCGGCTCCTGAAGACCACATAGAACAGTGATGGCGAACCTTTTTCGGGTCGCATGCCAAAAGCAGGGAGAGTGCAGGGGGTCTTGCGCAGTCATGCCACACAACCATAATGCTATGTGCATGACCCCAGCATGCATGGGTGCACAACCAGCGCTCCTCCCCATTTTTGGTGTTCTTATTTCACCCTCCCCAGGCTCCAAAGGCTTTATAAGAGCCTGGGGAGAGTGAAAACAGCTCCCCCTGGAGCTTTCCTGAAGCCTCTGAAGCACGAAAAATCTATTCTATGGGCAAACCAGAAGTTCAGGAACCGACTTCTGGGTTGTTCGTTATGGCCGGTTTTAGCCCTCCGGATCATTCAAGGAAAATTCCTGGAGGTCTCTGAAGGCTCCGGAGGGCGGGGGGCACCAAAAATGGTCCTACGAGCAAACCAGAAATCTGTTCCCGAACTTCCGGTTTGCCCATAGGCCTGGATTTTCATGCTCCGGAGGCTTCAAGGAAGCCTCCGGAGCCCTAAAAATGACCTCAAAAGAAGGCTGAAGTCAGCTGTTTAGTGCACGCATGCATGTTGGACAGTTGACAGGGCAACGCCTCGCGTAACCTGACAAATGGCTCTGTGTACCACCTGTGGCAATTGTGCCATAGGTTTGCCATCACGGACTTAGAACATACAAATGATCCAGACTGCAATGGCAGGGATGTTATTGGTTTTCCCTATATTCAACCTTATTATGTGAGCTGCAGAGACTCATAGTATTTTTCCAAGTACAATTTAAATCACTTTAAAGCTGCATTTTGCACAGAATCAAGATCTCAGTCAGACTTCCTGTCCCTGAGGTTATCTGCTTGTTCCACTAGAGCAAGTATAGGAGGCATGTTCCAAAACCTTTCATAAAACAAGGCTACCTTGTTTTATGAAGACATGTTCTTGGAAGCCTAACTTTTCTGTTGCATTTCCTGCAGTATTAATCAAGTACCTCCTTGAATTCCAAAGGGCCCAGACTCCTCTAAAATTCAGGAGACCTGGTTCTTCTCTTCACCACTCGGATAAGGGGAAGTTAGTGTATGAAAAGAATATGCTGGATTGCATTAGTGAAGGATTGTTGTGCAATCCTAATGCAAACCCATACAAATTATATTTTGGGTTTATTTTTTCTGCTTGTTGTTGGTACAGTTTTATATATTGGGTGGTCTTTTTGCTGGACTTTTAGGTGCCCTAAGAGAGGTATAAGATAATCAGTCAGATGAATGTTTTATATATGTACGCAGGCTCCTATTGACCATTTAGTACGGCACTTTATTGTCTCTTCTGTCATCCAAAAAGAGTATTTATTGAAATACAGAGGGGGGCAATATAAAAGAAATATTACTTTCTGTTTTCTCAGATACTGAAAAGTGCATCAAATGTCCAGATGATCAATATCCAACAGAGAACAGGATCCAATGTATCCCAAAAAGGATAACCTTCCTGTCCTATGAAGAACATCTGGGTATCATCCTGGTCTCTTTCGCCCTACTCTTGTTCTTAACTACAGGATTCATTTTAATCATATTCATTGAATACCTAGAAACTCCCATTGTCAAAGCCAACAACCAGGACCTCTCCTTCATCATCCTGGTCTCCCTTCTGCTTTGCTTCTTGTCCTCCTTTTTCTTCATTGGACAGCCAAGGAAAGCCACCTGTCTTCTCCGACAAACGGTGTTCAGCATTGTCTTCTCAGTAGCTGTATCATCTGTGTTGTCCAAAACAATCACAGTGGTGTTGGCTTTCCTTGCCACAAAGCCAGGGAATAAAATGAGAAGATGGTTAGGGAAGAGTTTGGCCAACTCCATCATCCTTTCTTGTTCTGCTGTCCAAATTATCATCTGCTTCATTTGGCTAGCAGTTTCACCCCCATTCCCTGACTCTGACCTCCACTCGCAGCCTGGAGAGATCATCCTTCAATGCAATGAAGGCTCTGTCGTCATGTTTTATGTCGTCCTTGGCTATATGTGTTTCCTAGCTGCCATTTGCTTTATTGTAGCTTTCCTGGCCAGGAACCTCCCCGGGACCTTCAATGAAGCCAAGTTGATCACCTTCAGCATGCTGGTTTTCTGCAGTGTCTGGGTCTCCTTCCTGCCCACCTACCTGAGCACCAAAGGGAAATATATGGTAGCTGTTCAGGTCTTCTCCATCTTGGCCTCCAGTGCTGGACTGCTGGGCTGTATCTTCATCCCCAAGTGCTACATTATCATCCTGAGGCCAGACCTGAACACTAAGGAACATCTGACGATAAAAGTTCAGAAATAACATTAACATTGTTTCTTAGATTCATGATATTTATTTTTTCATTGCAGTTATTATTTGCCTATACACTTCCTTTGCATCAATTTGACAAATACAATGATTTAAAAACAAGAAAAAAACTTACAAAGAATGCAAAACTAATGAAATTAAATTCCAACATAATAATCAATCAGTAAAATAACAAATTAATAATCATAATAGGTGGGATGAATATGGACTTCTTAGTCTGTGTGAATGTGATCTCTGTCTATGAAATAAAAAAAATAACAATATTGTAAGACTACTGAAATTATATTCCAAATGGTAAAATAAATGAATGAATAATTAAACTTGTTTTCAGCCAGGGAAAACAAGATTCCCCAAACAGTGCGGGAAGGAATCCATTATTGAACACAGGGGTGTCAAACTGGCAGCCTACGGGCCAGATGCATCACACGCAGACCACGCCCACCTCAGGGTGAGTTTGATATCCATGATCTAAACTGAGATAAATATTGAGACCTAAATCTCTTTCAACACTGCTCTCTCCTCTCTATGAATAATTCTTGAAAGTTGATGAGGGTAATAGAGTTGATTGTTAAGAACATGCAGATGATACCCCCCTCCAGTGGCCACACTCTGGATGACCTTCCCCAGTTATTTCTGCACTTGTTTGGTGACATCATGATCTTTGGAAGACTTCAGGATTCCATGATTTTAGTGTTGAGTCATAAATCTCTCAACGCCCTTTCTTGACATGCCCCAAAAGGAATCACTTGATCCAGGAAAGAGGGAAGAAACAACATTGATCTCTTATCCAAATAAATGACATGATCTGATGGCCTCTAAATGGAAAGGTTTCCAAAGTCTGCTATGTGAATGGGAAAATATTCTATAATGGAAAATGGCAGAAGGTCATGTTTAAGTCTTTACTATCCAGACTTAGCTAGGGAGTGGCAGAGTGAGTCCACCTTCTCTGGAAGCTACCTATAGACCAAGATTGTTTGCATCACCCTAATGCAGGGGAAATGGTTGGAGCTGAAGCTCAAACAGGAGAGGAAGAAAAAATGGTGGTCCGTTATCTGATTTTCCCTCCCTCCCTTCAATAAACAACTCTAAGTGGAAGGTAGAAAAGAAAGATAAAATGTAGATTATAGAATAATAGGGTTGGAAGCAGTGGTGAAATTCATTTTTTTCACTATTGGTCCTGTGGGCGTGGCTTGGTGGGTGTGGCAGGGGAAAGATACTGCAAAATCTCCATTCTTTCCCCACTTTGGGGGGAAGGATATTGAAAAATCTCTATTCGCACCCCACTCTGCGGCCAGACAGAGGTGGTATTTGCTGGTTGTCTAATATACTCAAAATTTCTACTATTGGTTCTCCAGAACCTGTGGGAACCTCCTGAATTTCACCCCTGGTTGGAAGGCATCTTGAAGGTCTTCTAGTCCAAAACCCTGTTCCAGTAGGAGATCCTACCGCATTTCAAATAAATGGTTGTCCAGTCTTTTTTTTGAAAGCCTCCAGTGATGGAGCACCCACAACTTCTAAGGTTTTCAATTGGTCGGTTGCTTCATCTACCACTTTACTCATAGCTGAAGCTCTATTTGGAATAAAGCTTGTCTGAGTACTGAGGTGGTTTATCCAAGACTTCTCTCTGTGTTGGTTTTACCTCAAGGCTTTCCCTCAGTGCCAAGATCTATTCAGGATCTTTGAGACTTGGCAAAAGGTCACTAAGTAAACCAGATAGGTTTTGCTAGTTACAAGGCTAAGAATTTAACTGAAAAGTATCTGAAATATCCATATTTAAAATACTCTGGGCCAGTATTTGTGCTTCACTCAGTTCACTCTCTGTATTCACCTTCCTCAGTGACAGAAACCTTCTTCTGGTTTTTTTTTTTCCTACCGAGAAAAGTTACTTCAATGTAGAACATAGAATCATAGCAAAAATAAATAAATAAATAAAATTCCATCTTTGTGAAGGTGGGTAGCCCAGCCATTGAGGTTTCAGCTAAACCTGACATAGAAATCTCCAAAATCAATGATTCAGGAAGGGAAATTTATCAAATACAGGTCTGAAGACATGACTGAATTATGGTAAGAAGAACATGAGTTGTCTGAAATTCATTTTGGGAGAGGGGTGAAGTTGAAGCAGGTTCTCCAACATTTAGCAACTTCCTTTGCGGAACCTTCACATGTCTAAAAGAGTCAAAAGAATTCTCATGGAAGACATTGTTCCTGATTGCCAAGTAGCCAGCTGCAGGGCCTTCCTGCCTCAAGACAAATATATTAAACTAAACAAGTTAGGAAAAGGCACCACGTTTGTAGCAATAGGCAACAAAATCTCAATATCTTCTATTCCTCCAGTGGACACAAATCATTGTCTTTGTTTACTCTTTGGAAATTGATTTCCTCAATAATGGGAATAATCATTACAGAGAAGATAATTGAAACCTACCTGCACACAAAAGCCACAATTGGAAAGATCTGGATCACTTCAACTTTTTGGGATTTTACTTTGCATTTACAGGATATATCATAGATTTTTTCCATCCATCTATGGCTTTCTTTCCTTTTTGATCTAGACTGATAGAAATGCCAAATAGGGTGATTTTTTATCTAGTTACTATTCTACCATAGACTTTATGTACAAAATGCTTCCATTGTCCCTATTGCAACCATAGCTGGACAAGATGCCTAGAGAAAGTAGACCTAGAAGCTCTTCCCCAAGAGAAGATTGAAGGGATCCTGTCTCTCAATGGCTACATCACTTATCGCTCCATCTAGACTGTGTCCAGGGTCTTAAATGCTGCATATTCATCAATCCAAGAGGAAAGTGAAGGACGACAAAGATTGGTTGGTTATTCAATAGTTGCCACCACGGTAAGTATTTCCTCTGTATAATCCTGTGGTGCCTTTTCCTATTTTTTCATACGTAAATGCATCTATGAAGATCATTATTTTCTTCAAAGAATTTAGCATTCTTGACAATGGGGTTATGTACTTTTCCGTAGTAGAACATTTTTCTTTCCATCAAGTATTTATTTCCCATCTTTTTTTCCCAGTGTTTCATTATACTTCTAATATAATCCTTTATCTTCTCTCTTCTCTCTGTTTGCATTATTAGAAATTTCTCTGTAATGTTATAAAGGCTTCTCAAGTCAAATCCTTCACCCTGAAATTCAAGATATGAATTTTAATTCATTCAGAATTCATAAAGATTCTAAGCTTCTTTACTTTATTAATGCAGAGTTCTCCTTTATAACATGAACTTTTTTTCCTTATAAGCATCTCTTACTAATGTCATGGATTTATCTACTTTGAACTCCAACACAAATTTGATAGTACCTAAAATTAAGTTTTCCAATATTACAAGGTATTCCTACCCCGAATGTTTCCATGCCTCTGCTGTTTAAATTAAGTCTACACTACAGATTATGCCTTGGAGATATTGGCCCAGTAATTAGGATGAAAAAAGAGAGGAGAATTTGGAGTGAGCAGCACATATTCAAGATCTGGACTAGGAAAATTTTGAGAATCAAAATTCTTCTGTTTCATATTTCTATTCTATTCAGCCCAGAAGTTCAGCACTGGAGGACAAGATAGAGAATACCTGAAGAGCCACCATGTATTTTCTTTTGGTGCTGAGGTAGATGGGCACAAAAGTCACCCAGAAGCTTCAAAAGACCAGCATGCTGAAGGTGATCAGCTTGGCTTCATTGAAGGCACCAGGATGATTCTGGGCCAAGAAAGCCACTGTGAAGCAGAAGGCAGCGAGAAAGCCCAGATAGCTGAGGGTGATGTAGAACATGAGAGCAGAGCCTTCGTGGCATTGCAGGATGATCACTCCAGGCTGGGAATGGAGGTCAGAGTCAGGGAATGGTTAAGCAGTTCCAGACCAGATGCAGCAGATCATAATTTGGATAGCAGCAGAAGAAAGGATGATGGAGTTGGCCCAGATCTTCTTCAACCGTCTTTTCAGTTGATTTCCTGGTTTTGTGGCCAGGAAAGCCAGCACAACTGTAATTGTTTGGGCAAGAGGGAAGAAATAGCAACTGAGAAGATGATGCTGAAAACCATTTGTCGGAGAAGGCAGGTGGCTTTCCTTAGTTGACCAATGAAGAAAAGTGTAGTCAAGAAGCAAAGCAGAAGGGAGACCAAAAAGATGTAAGAGAGGTTCCAGTTGTTGGCTTTGACAATAGGAGTTTCTCTGTATTTAATGAATATGATTAAAATGAATCCTGTAGTTAAGAAAAAGAGTAGGGCAAAGGAGACCAGGATGAAGCCCAAATATCTTTATAAGACAAGAAGGTTATTACTTTGAGTATACATTGAACTTGATTCTCATTTGGATATTGATCATCTGAACACTTGGTGCATTATTCTGTATCTGAGAAAATAAAAATGCAATATTTCCTTTAAATTCTGAACTTTATATTTCAAGAAATACCTTCTTGGGACGTCAGCTGATATCATCAGCATTTTCCTAGATGTTTCTTAATATCCCCTGAGAAAGAAGATAGGAAGAACATTATTTTCTAAACCATATAGAGCTACGGTCTATGAAATTGGGGAAAATCCTACGACTAATATGCTTTCCTGTGTAATCTGCAAAATGGTCATTGTAACCCACATTAATAAAGGTAAATAAACAATTGTAAATAATCAGTTCATCTTACAAGGCACACTTTTGGGGTCCTTCTTGATCCCTTCTGGGGTCCATGCTCTGAACCTCACTGGACTCCGAGGGTGTCTATCTTCTGAAATATAATTGAATGGCAGAGAAAATTTCTCCTGCAAATAATCTGGAATGGCTACTAGAACCAGTGGTGATATCAGCAAAATGAGAAGGATCAATAATTGTCCACACCACCTCATTGTGAACCATGTATACCTTCCAGTGATCCCAAAGGGAAGGCCCATGTGGAAAGCATATCAATAATCCTCCCAAGAAATCAACTTAATAAAATTCTCTATGTTTCAAATATTCCTAGAAAGATGAATGTGGAAAGACAGATCAAAACTAAAAAAGAGAAGATATATTTTCTCTGGCAGTAGCCAGCACTCCACACACACATACCAAGATTTATAGAAAGACGGCAGCTCCGACCACACTTTAAGCCAAAAACACAAGCCTGAGGATGGCGAGTGAGATCTTGCCGAAACGTTGCCAAGACAATCTCAATCTTACATGGGAAAAGTCCTGAATACAACAAGACCAGCATATATACCACAGCCCTCTACAAGTGGTTTAAAGTTCAGCACATTGGTCCAAACAATCTGGGTCCTCATTTTATTGACTTTGGAATGATGGAAGGATGAATTAACCTTGAGTTACTGAGAATTGAACTCCTGAAGTAAACAGTGAGCTGGCCTGCAGTACTGCATTCTAGTCACTGCACCACCATGGCTCTTAATAATATGGTTCGGTGTTATTTACAGACAAAAATAAATCTGATAATAGAAGTCCTGCAGTGAGATAATCCTTGAATATCCAACCTATACAAAGTCCTCTTGAGGAGCTTTATTGCTCTTCAAAATGATTAATTTGATCATTAGGATAAAAACAGTTAACATATTGGGTGTTTTTAATTTCATTTGTTTGTAAAGTGGATACTTAATGTTAGGGGTCATAATGTGTCTATGATACATACATACATACATACATACATACATACATACATACACACACATACACACACATACACGCACAAAGATATATCATCTATAGTCAAAATAATACAATGGGAATATTATCACAAATCTGAGATTTGTTAACCAATGAAAATATTATTCGATCTAAATTCAGTTTCACATGTGAATCTTCTATCATGGTGCATCTTCCTTTTTTTGTAAAGACCATTTGATTGGACACAGAACATTTCTAACATTCACAAATTTGCAGCCCTCAAACCAATGGGGATGGTGTCACAAGAGGATACAGTTTCTTTGCCCCTTGCCCCTTCCCCCTTCCCCACTGCAGATCCCATCCCTAGCCATGGCAGCTGCAGTGGCCTTCGTGAAAAGCAGACAAGACATGGGTGCATCTATCACTCTCTCTCACCCACCTGCCACATTCACTTCACCAAATAGAGAAAAACATGTTACCAAACCTGTGGGATTTTATAGGTGCCTACTAATGTTGACATCTGAATAGAAATGTCATTGTCAACTCCATCTAGAAGAGCCAGAAGGTTGTCCTTCTTTCCACAATTGTAGTTGGGTACATTGGCTTCTCCAGTAGAAAGCATGTCCACCAATGCATCTGAAGTGTGATAGGTGCTCAAATAGTTGTCATGGGTGTTGTAGACAAGTGTGAGATTATGCAAAAGCTGGAGATTCTTGTTCACCATTTGAATGGCTAAAATGAAGACTAGGATTCTTGACTGATCAGAAGAAAAAATGTTCATGTTATTATTATCATCATATCTATAGCAACAGCAAAAGACATATATCTTTATTTATTCCTGTTTGCATTTACAACTCTTGAATCGTACACCAATAGTGATCCAAAACCAGAGACAAATTATAGTCACTCATCACCATTTAGTTGCAATATGTGATAAGAAGATGGAATGAAGCTAGTCCTCCACCAGGATTAATATATATTAATTAATTAGTTAATTAATTAATTGTAGTAGGGCTGAGTTGTATTTGTCCAACAAACTAGTACAACCACAATAAAAAGTACATAGATGTATTAATAATTCAGCAGGCAATTTTAAAACAAATCATTCACTTATAAATAGCATGCATGTGGTCTGGCCAAATAAATTACAACCCTTTCAATAACTACATTAAATAAAAATATTCAAGAGATCAGCTGAAGAAGAGGGGAAGATCCTCTGGATTTCTGTGTCTCTCTTTCTCGGGTTCTGTTAGAGTTTCTTTTGCCCCATCCCTGGATTTGCATCTCTTGCGCAAGATAAATCAAAGAGGAGAGCCCTGTAAATCAAAATGGCCCAAGAGCTTGCAGACGTCATGCAACTTAGCAAGAAGTGGAAGAAGATGAAAGGAAAACTGTATTAGAAATTCAAAGTAAGGGAATGCAACTCCATCACACTGAATTTTTAGAATTTAGAATTTTATTTATTAGTATTTGTAGGCCGCCCTTTTCCCTGAGGGGACTCAGGGCGGCTCACACAAAAACTGGGAAGGGGGAATACAGACATTAAGACAGAAACATGTAGTAAAATAGCAAGCAACATACATTCATCATTCGGGAGGGGTAACTATCCTATCCCCAGGCCTGACGGGCGAGCCAGTTCTTCAAGGCTATGCGGAAGGCTTGGACGGTGGAGAGGGTACGAATCTCCACGGGGAGCTCGTTCCAAAGGGTCGGGGCTACTGCTGAGAAGGCCCTCCTCCTTGTAGTTGCCAGCCGACACTGGCTGGCCGATGGTATACGGAGGAGGCCTAATCTATGAGATCTTATCGGTCGCAGGGATGTAATTGGCAGAAGGCGGTCTCTCAAGTATCCAGATCCACCGCCATGTAGGGCTTTATGGGTGATTAATAGCACCTTGAAGCGCATCCGGAGATCAACAGGTAGCCAGCGCAGCTCGCGGAGGATAGGTGTTATGCGGGTGAATCGGGGTGCACCCGCAATCACTCGCGCGGCTGCATTCTGCACTAGCTGAAGTCGCCGGATGCTCCTCAAGGGCAGCCCCATGTAGAGCACATTGCAGTATTCCAGCCTAGAGGTCACAAGGGCCCGAGTGACTGTTGTGAGAGCCTCCCGATTCAGGTAGGGTCGCAAATGGCGCACCAGGCGAACCTGGGCGAATGCCCCCCTGGTCACAGCCGTTAAGTGGTGGACAAATGACAGCTGTGGGTCCAGGAGGACTCCCAAGTTGCGAACCCTCTCTGAGGGGTATAAAATTTGACCCCCCAGCCTGAGTGGTGGAATAGTAGCCAAATCTTTGGGAGGAAAACACAACAGCCACTCGGTCTTTTCTGGGTTGAGCACAAGCTTGTTAACCCTCATCCAGTCCATAACGGCCTCGAGGCCCCGGCTCATCACGTCTACCGCTTCATTGAGTTGGCACGGGGCGGACAGATACAATTGAGTATCGTCCGCATATTGATGGTATCTAATCCCGTGCCTGCGGATGATCTCTCCCAGCGGTTTCATGTAGATGTTGAATAGCAGGGGGGATAAGACCGAGCCCTGAGGCACCCCATAATTTAGGGGCCTAGGGGACGATCTCTGCCCCCCCACTAACACCGACTGCGACCTGTCCGAGAGGTAGGAGGAGAACCACCGTAACACGGTGCCTCCCACTCCCACCTCCCGCAGTCGTCGCAGAAGGATACCATGGTCGATGGTATCGAAAGCCGCTGAGAGGTCAAGGAGGACCAGGATGGATGAACGTCCTTCATCCCTGGCTCTCCAGAGATCATCCATCAATGCGACCAAAGCGGTTTCTGTGCTGTAACCGGGCCTGAAGCCTGACTGGAAGGGGTCTAGGTAGTTTGCTTCCTCCAAGGACCGTTGGAGCTGGAAGGCCACCACCTTCTCAACAACCTTCCCCAGGAAGGGGAGGTTGGAGACTGGACGATAGCTATTAAGAACAGCTGGATCCAAGGATGGTTTCTTCAGGAGGGGTCTCACCACCGCCGCTTTCAGTGTGGCGGGGAAGTTCCCCTCCCGAAGGGAGGCGGTTACAACCGCCTGGATCCAGCCTCGTGTCAGTTAATAACCAGCCATGAGGGACACGGATCCAGGACTTACTTATGAGAAGAAATGTAACATGACCCATTGAACTGTAACAGCTGAAGAAAATATTTTGTTGCAGTGACAACTACACTGATGAGATGGTCTCCTGGCTTGTAAAAATTCAATACATTTCCTCTATCTTGCTATTTCAAAGTTGTGAGGCATTTGGTTCTGATCCTCCCAGAGTTTCTTTCAGTCAGCATAAGCAGCAGCATGAGAAGGAGACGTATAAGATCCATGGTCTCCCCCCAGCAAAGAAATTAGCTAGACTGTTAAGCACATCTATCGATTACATGGGGTTCCTCACAGAATTATATCAGATAGGTGTCCAATTCACGGCTAAGTTCTGGCAGGAATTTATAAAAGTGATTGGGTCATCCCAAGGGTTAAGTTCTGGTTTTCATCTGAGCATGAACGGGGCAGCGAAATGCATGAACACAATGACTGGCCAATATTTGAGATGTTATGTAAATTACCAGCAATCAAATTGGGCAGAGCTATTACCATTCACTGAAGTCACTTACAACAATGCAGTGTACAGTAGCACAAGACCAACTCTTTTTCAGATGAGCACTGAGATGGAATTTGTCCCTATGCTGGAGTACCCACACAGAACCCCCCTCATCCATGTCAGTAAGTGAATGGATGGACTCATTAAAAGGTTCCTGGGGAAACGGTGCTTTTTAGCGGAAGCTACAAAAATCAACAAAATGCAAGTTGATAAACATTGCTCTCAGCAACCACAATTCAGAGTGGGGATAAAGTTTACCTTTCTACAAAATATTTGAAGTTGCAGTGGCCTTTTAGTTAGTTAGGGCCAAAGACTCTGGTATCATTATGTTCTATTACTTGTGGTTTTGCTATGTTGAATTCTAGTATGACATGGTCACTGTCACCCAAGGTTCCTGCAATTTCAACTCCCTCTATCACTTCTTCTGTGTTTGTAAGAATTGTCCAGTATGCCTCTAGTTCCCTCTTGTACCTTTTGGACAACAAAGTTGTCAGATTTGCACCCAAGTTCTTTCTGAGTGAGTTAAAATCGGAAGAAGATGGCTCTTCCCAAACCAGCACTGCCTCTCGATATTGATCAGAACTTCAAAAGGTTAATTTGGCTGATGTGAGGTCCAAATGTATAATTTGACATCATCATGTAAAACAGTGTCACTAGTCAATAGTCCATGAAGCTGGTTGAGAGGGATACTATGTTAGATCATGAGAGATCATTTAGCACAAGGATGGAGACACCACCTCTGCACAAGCTGTGTCTTAGGTGACTGATAAGCACAACCAAGGAAATCTGACTAATTTCAGGAACAGGAAGGCCAAAGCAACACTCACACCATCCACACAACCAGAAGAAAGGTCACCATATCCTTCAAAATTAGTTTTTGGATTATTATGGCAAGTAATCAGGTCACAACATCCACCACACTGTGGGGATCACAACATTTCAGCTGCAGACGACACAGTCCATTGTTTACTACAAAACTAAGAAACTTCAAAATATAAAAGATCTTAGTGTCTTATGTGAATATGGAAAGGCAATAGAGAGAGTGTAAAAAGACATAACCTCTGTCCTCTCTTTCTCACTATTTGTCTACTTTCCCACTATTTATTTCATTATTTATCTACTTTACCACTATTTAGCTAATGATAAAGACTGGGTGTCTTTTTCCTGTCTCTTAGTCAGCTCTCATCTCAAAATTGATATTCCTAGAATCAACAGGAAATAAAATTTCACTTCAGTCAAAAAGCAATCAGCTCCCATTTAGGTTTACTATACGGACACACAATATTTAAAACAAATCCACAAAAGTGCCCTACTCATACTTTTAGGCAGGGTACTGGTTGAATCCATGTGGTCAGAAGACAGGCACTGTTAGAGTTAAGTGTTACTAACTGAGAATGGCACCAAACCACATAGCTCTGAGTGACCTTCACCAGCAGTCTCTAGGGACAAGAGACCACGTTGAAAAACAGCAGAAGACAATTTCCTGAGTGTTGAACTTTCTTCTTCCTCTTTCCACTTTCTGGACATGTCCTGACAAGAAGCACCACAACGACTACAGAACATTGGCCCCAGGGGAGTCTCTGTGATTTTTAACTAACATGCTTTTTTCTAGCTACTTCTCTCCACACGGACGCTTGGGAAAACTTCAGGGTCCCCAGTGGAGTCGCTGCTTTTCCCTATAATTATCCCCAGTCCAGCCATTGAGACTTCTTCAATGAGTGCCTTTGATGTACATGTCAGACTGAAGCAACATAGAAGAGATCTTGCACCAGAAAAAGACAAATGTCTCATGCTCTGTGTTGCACAAAATTTGTGATAGGCAGGGGCTCTGCTCTTGAACGTACTTTTCTCTTCTTTCCAGATAGAGCTTGGTTGACCTCTCTCTGAATCAGGAAAACCACTAGCATTTCTATCCTGTGAGAGGGCTTTTCTTGTTCTTGTTCCTGTTCTTGTTGATAAATGGGAAGAGGATTGATGCAACTCCATGAATTATGGCACTCCTGATTCTGCTTCTGGTGCTGCTATTATCCCACCCAGTCTCTGGGAAACTTAGAATGAAGTGCCCACAGAGTTTTGAGCACCACCACAAAAATAAACTAGGGAGCTATTATAGGCCTGTAGATCATGTCGTTAGTATAGTCATCACTTCAACATCATTATCAGAAGTAATGTTGTCTTTCAACATGACTCCTTCAAATCAGTTTCATGTGTAAGTCATTTAGCATGATAGAGTTGCATTCCCTCCATTTGCAGTTTTAACAATTGCCTTCTTTCCTTTTATGTTACTTACTCCTACATTACAAAACCTCTAATATTTTTAATGTTTCGATAATATATTTATGACCATTAAACCCAGCCCATCTTCTCAGCATTGACAAAAGTAAATGGTAATCGGTGAATATGGACTTGCTTCTGTTTTGAATGAATATTGTCATTAAAGTATAATGGGATTGGGTAAAAAAAGAGAATTTTTTTTTAAAAAGTTGCTGTTGATGGTAATGATGATAATGCCAGGTGCAAGTAACAAAGAACATCCATTGAGTTTAAAGAGCAGAAGAGATAATTGTTGCTACATCTACAAGTATCTAGTCAATTAATGGTCCATGCTAAATTGGAACTAGATAAGGGTCAATGGGATTCATGGGAGGAGGGTGGACATCGCTCTTTTGAAACAAGACTTCTACCTCTGCTTGCCATTCTCCTACAGATAACTTGAACAGCATTTTTAATGCTAGGTTTTCATATGATTACAAAAGACTTCTAAAATTCGTTTTTGACATTGAAGTGATAAACAAGAACTCTAAACTGCTGGAAAATCTCACACTTGGCTACAACATCTGTGATAACTATTTGAGCACCATTGGTACTTCAGATGCCTTGATGGACATGCTCTCTACCGGAGAAGCCAATGTTCCCAACTACAGCTGTGGAAGGAAGGATAAACTTTTGGCTGTTCTTGATAGATCTGACAATGACCTCTCCATCCAGATGTCAACATTAGTAGGTCCCTATAAAGTCCCACAGGTGTGTGTGTGTGTGTGTGTGTGTTTGTTTGTGTGTGTGTTTGTTTGTTTGTTTGTTTGTTATGTAGCTGATAGAGGGATTATAGCAGTGGTGGGTTCTGGATCTCGTTGCAACTGGTAAGTTTGCAATGGGGCCCAGCATCCTCCATATGAATGTGCGTGGCACGCGTGCACACGCACGCAGCACACACATGCATCTTACCATCCAGTGACACTTCTGCGAGCCTCTGTGACACTCCAGGTGTTTGAGGGAGCTTTGCCCAGGCGCTGTTCATGCCATGTGCATGCACAGAATGCCGAAGAGTTTAAAGACAGGTAAGGAGCGCAGGTGGGCGGGTGGTGCCTCTGGAGCACTATACCAGAATGGTATCTGGTGCTCCAGCCAGGCTCCGATATGCCTGTACTGGGGCATACCGCCTGCAACCCACTACTGGTTTGTAGTGGTGATGAGTGAGCAATTGATCCATTCATAGCTTCTGTATGGAATTCAAGTGTGGCTTTTCACCATGACCATTGTAAGACTCATCGTTTGGCCTTGGGATATAAAAATGGAATAAAGAGGAACCTGTTAATGAAAGTCCGTTAGTCTAATTGACAAATATTTTGTCCTCAACCATGAACCTCCCAAAATGTATCAGTCAGGGGAAACAATGGTTTGCTGCCTCTATAGATCTCAGTTCGGGATCTGACACAGTGAACAGAAATATTATGGAGGAAATTGATTTCCCTTAAACTGGAACCTGGACTTTTGGCCCAGATCAAAACCCTTTTGACAAGCATTTGTCTGAGAGTGAGATTTGGGCTCAGTGGAGCCATGACAAATAGGATCAATATTTACCAAGGGGTAAGAAATGGGTGCTTACTTCAACCATGGTTCTTCAGTCTAAATATTGATGGCTTACCAGGACTAATGAAGGATCATGAAATACATATGCCTAAGGCACTAAATTCATACTCTAACACCTTGTTGTATGCTAATAATAAGATATTATCACCCTACTTGCAAATTGGTTTGTGTAGATTGTTAAGCAGACTTGGCTCCTACTTTCATAATAATTTTATGATATTAATAAATCAAATTCAAAAATGATCATCTGTGGAAAATCACATCCAAGTCATAGGTGACTTTTCAAACAACTTTCCTTATCTGATATAGTTTGCTCTGTGTCAGAATGTTGGCCCAATCATCACCAAAGTATCTTACTTAGAGCAAGGTCATGACTCAGTGCATTGCTTAAACTAAAAAAAAATCATAGCTCTGCATCTTCCTTAGCTCCAATCGTTAAAGTCTATAAGCCAAGCTTGAAACTGAATTGAAACATTTCAGTTCAGATCTGCATACTTGAGTCTGATTGCAGGAAATTGTAAATAATAATATGATTTATGTCCTTCGTTTTTATTCTTTATTGCTTTTTATGTTTCTTTAAGTCAATTATATTCACTCTTGTTAATATTCTGCATTTTGAATTATTTAGCTGGATATGGCCTAATGCTTAATAACAAACTATTTTAATATGTTCACAAGAATGAAGATAGATTTATTAATAGGTAATATTATGGATTTGATCTGACCCCAAATATGACACAGCAATCTTCTTTGCTTTTTCAGATCAGTTCTGTATTTGTTCCAGAAGCTCTGGGTGATAAAAATCAGTTCCCCTTTTTCCACCCAATGCTCCCCAGAGAAGGGATCGAGTATCCAGCAATTGTCCAAGTGCTTCTCCATTTCAGATGGACCTTGATTGGTGTCATTGCTGTAGACTCAGAAAATGGAGAGAATTTCATGAGGACTTTTATTCCTATGCTTGTCAAGAATGGAATTTGTGTTGTCATAGCACCAAAGTTCTCAGAAACTGCAATTATACCAGAACTCAGGGATGGCCTCACTAAGTGGAGACAAGTCAATGTCTTTGTTAACTTCATGGAACGCCAATCCCATCTGAACCTAATTATCCGTTTCTATGTAGCAGTTGAAGGTATCCCAGGACCCATTGAAGGGAAAGTCTGGGTCACTGCAGTTGTGGGGAAAATGATAGTGAGAAGGCATAAGATTTACAAACACAACCATAGTATTTGGTTTTTTGGCCTTCAGGAGAAAAAACCCTCAAACGATGATGCCTATGAACCCATTATCTTTGTAGAGCACCAATTTCCAAATGGGTATTTTCACTGTTCCTTTTCAAAAAATGTCTTTTCTGTCAAAGAGCGGAGAAGATGCACCCAGAAAGTGCCAGTGGGGATCCAAGGAGAAAGGAACAAGACACAAATCCCAAATGATAGGCTTTCTTACACTCTCATTCAGACTCTGGCTCATATCTAGAATGCTGCCTATTCCTCCAAATATAGAAAGAGAAGCAAGGAGGGCAAAGAGATATTGGTGGCTCCAAAACTGCAGCCATGGCAGGTATGACCTCCAAACAAAGATTCCATGAGAAGGATTCCAAAGCAGAAGAAGGGGAACCTCCTCAACCTCTTTGAGCTACAAAATGCCAATAGGATTGGTCATAACATAAGAATGTTTCAAACAATGGGCATATTTGATAGATGTGTTCGGACATGAAAAAAACCCTACTAAATATAAACGGCATGTATACATCTTTAAATAAAGTCATGAACAATATGTATTGATTTGAGATTAATAGAATAGAATTTGAAATTCATACATCCCAGAGACCATCTACCCCGACTCTTCTTAGGGGACTGGAGACTAAAACATATGAAGAACGGTTGCAGGAACTGGGTATGTCTAGTTTAAGAGAAAGAAGGACTAGGGGAGACATGATAGCAGTGTTCCAATATCTCAGGGGTTGCCACAAAGAAGAGGGAGTCGAGCTATTTTCCAAGGCCCCTGAGGGTAAAACAAAAAGCAATGGGTGGAAACTAATCAAGGACAGAAGCAACTTAGAACTGAGGAGAAATGTCCTGACAGTTAGAACAATTAATCAGTGGAACAGCTTGCCTCCAGAAGTTGTGAATGCCCCAACACTGGAAGTCTTTAAGAAGATGTTGGATAGCCATTTGTCTGAAATGGTATAGGGTTTTCTGCCTAGGAAGGGGGTTGGACTAGAAGATCTCCAAGGTTCCTTCCAACTCTGCTATTGTATTATTCTTCTCTGCAGGAATCCCATCTGAAGCATCTCTGTCTGGTGTCTTCTCTGTCTTTGCATTAAGGCAACCAGTAAAGGGAGACTGAACTTCTTTGATTTCCTTACTCAGCTCTAAAACCGCTCCTCCTTTTAGGATGCTTTTCCTCTCATTTAGCCAGAATCTCCTCTCTTGTCATTGAGTTAATTTTCCCCATGTGCCACCCTCCAGAATAACAGGGAACATCTCTAGAGCCCTTCTGCTAAATGTTTAGCAATAGCTGTAGCATCTAGACTGATATAATATATATTGTATTGCTATAATGTACTGTACTGTACTGTACTGTACTGTACTGTACTGTACTGTACTGTACTATACTATACTAATATATTAGTGCTTTACAGCATTCTCGGGGTGGTTTACAATGTCAGCATTATTTGCATACTGACCCCAACCATTTTATACCTCTGAAGGATGGAAGGCTGAACCCAACCTTGAGCTGGGTTGGGATTGAACTCCAGGCTGTGGGCATATTTTGCCTGAAACACTGCATTCTAACTGCTGCTCCACCAGGGCTCAAATTTTCAGTGACTGGCAGAGAGCTTTTATCTCCCTTCTCCCACTCAGAGATCATTTCAGCTGGAAAAGATCATCCCAGATTCTGTTTTATTGTCAGCTCCAATATAAACTAGGAATGAGATATTTTTCCCACTGGATTTTACTTATGTATCTCTCCTTAAAGGAAACTATAAATAGTTTGGAAGCTTGTGATTTTTAAATAAAGTCCAAGTTGATTTGTCTAAGTCTCCATACAACTCTTGCATAACAAAATCATGATTTATTTGGTTTGGTTTGGTTTGGTTTATTAGATTTATGTGTCGTCCTTCTCCCAAGGATTCAGGGCAGCGTACAACATTAAAAAAACACATATTACAAAAGTTAAAAAAAATAGATAGAATATCCAAAAAAAACAAACCAATTAAGATTAACAATAACATTTTTTTAAAAAAATCGATTAAAATTAACAATAATCATTAATTTATTTTGTTTTGTTCAGGCCAGGCTGGCTTAATGGAAAAGCCAACTTTTTAGGGCGCGTCGGAAGAACCAAAGGTCCGACCTACCTTTTTTAATGAAAATGTAGACAAATAGATTATCAAAGAATTTAAGGAAGTTTTTAGCCACTGAACTATCATAGCATCCAACCCTGACTTAGAAAGGTCATCACATCAGAGAATAATTTATTAATACTTTGAAGAAATCAAGTTCATCAGCATTCCCACAATCTATTAAGTGAGATATGTGGAAATGACTCTTGGGGCACCACGGGAGGAATGCTACTTACAGAATGAACAGCTGGGGGAAACTTTGCAGTTGCATAATGGTAAAAAAAAAACATGAGAAAGGACACCCATCTTATTTTTCAGGCTCTTAAAAGAGGTGGTGGGAGATTTGTACTTTCAGACTTGGAAATTTTTTGTTAATATAACCTTTCAATAAAGTAGACCGAAAGAAGATTATGTTAATGTAGCCTTAAAATAAAGTAAATAACATTATCTGGTTGTCTTTCATACCTGGGAAAGTATTAGCCTGGAAATCCCAAATACGTTTTTTCAAGAGACAACTGGACTTTCTGGTTTTTCTTTGAAAACGTTTCACTTCTCATCCAAGAAGTTGCTTCAGCTTTATGGATGAGAAGTGAAATGTCTTCAAAGAAAAAACAAGAAGTCCAGTTGCCTCTTGAAAAAGCACCTTTGAGACAGCCATGACCGGGATGGCTAAGAATCTCCATAGACGTTAGCCTGGAAAATCACTTCTTTAGAGATTTATGCTTTCCGCGAATCACTGTTGTCTTGAAGGAGTGAATCATTTTCTGTTGGTTATTTTTTTTCCAGTTATAGTATAGTATAGCCTTTATTGTCATTGTACAAAATAAATAAAAACAAAATTAGTTATCTGTTGCTGGAGAACATTTTCTATAGTTAACATGTTTTGTTAATTATTTATTTGGTCAACATATATTTGAGAAATTTTGCCAAAACACTTTTAAAGATTGTAGTAAGATATGGTGTCCTGCTTCAGCATATTTGCAAGTTAAAAAACTGTAAAAGAAACATTCATGTGCAAAAACAGCTTTTGGGGTAAGAAACTAAGATTTCTTCTTTTAGAATTCTGAGATGCTTCCATTTCAGTTCCATCCCTTTCTGAAGAAGAATGAGTATTTCAATGTTTCTCAAAACAAACTGTACTTGGACCAAAATGGAGACATAGTATCAGATCTGGACATCTTAAGCTGGATAATTCTCCCCAAGGAGGATCCCATCCAAGCACAACTGGGGAGTTTTGAAAGACAGAGATTGAATATCAATAAAGATGCTCTTTTACAGTTAAGGTTGCTTAACAAGGTTGGTGAAATGCTGGTGTCTTTTCTGTATTTTCCAAACCCTTAGGACCCATGGTATGTTGACTAGACCTAGTTACTAACGTGGATGATTTTCACTGAGAATTCAGTGAGAAGTGTAGAACCCTCATAGCAGGGGTGTCAAACTTTATTTCATTGAGGTCTGCAACAGGGTTGTGTTTGACTTCAGAGTGCCAGGGTGGGCATGATCAGCTTGACATCACTCGTGTCAGTGGCCCCTGTAGTGGCTTGAACACTCTGCCAGTGAAAAAGGGCTCCTGATCTCCATTTTCAGCTGCAATGGCCTCCTGCAATGCTCTACAAGCAAAAACAGAGCTCGAAAGGGTCACGCACAGCTCTCACGAACTCCATTTTCTCTGGCAGAGGCTTCCTGGGCCGTTCCTTCACTGTTTCTAGAGCGGCCCTGCAGGACAGATCTAAGCACCCTGTGGGCCGGATCTGGCCCATAGGCCTTGAGTTTGACACCCCTGCCTTATAGATTTCTCAGGTGGCTTGAGAGTCATCAGTACTCCTGATCATGGATGTTCTTCCTACACTATAATAAGAAACACTGCTTTGGGCTGATTAATGGGATGTTCAGTGACTATATTTTAAGAAATGGATCATGACTCTTCTGTATCCTCTCTGCAATCTGGGATCTTCATGAAATGTGTGAGAGTCCCTCAATTGCTGAGGATTGTAGTTCTGATAGATTCATTTGTTTCTTGGCTACATTTAGCAAAGGAGAAAAGAATTATGTAAACCAGCATTCAAATTCAAGATTGGAATGAATCCAATTAAAATGAATAACGACTTGATGGAGGTCCTGATGGACCCAGCGAGAAACAAGCTTTGGCATTAGGATTCACCATGGCCTGCTTGCAGCCAGTGTCTGCTGAAAGAGAAGGACCATAGTCTGTGTTGTTTTTAAATATACCAGACCTGGTCAGAATTATCCATGGATCACTTTCACCCCACTGGGATAGGGCAATAGGCCTTCTGCTCCTAGGAAGGAAGTCCAAGGCACTGAATTCATAATCATAAAGACTGATCTGTTATGAGATCCCTTGACCCAGAAAACTGAAGAACTGAACCAAAGAAAAGCCCTTCTTGATATTTGAAATAATGAGATATATTTTGAAAGGAAATGCTACTTAGACTTTTCCTTTGGATTGTAAGAGAGCATTTCATTTGAAAAGAGAAAGAACCTTTTCTTGGATACTTAGCTGGGACATAGAAATATCCCATTCCAATACAGTGTTCCTAATTATGACCAAGCACTGCAGCTAAAAATTCCTGTTTAAGGGATATGTACTCATGACCTCATCTCCATCTCAATTCATTACAATTCTACATATAGTGACCTTTGATCTTTCTTCACTAGCATAGCAGCCAAATATGTTGAATAAATAAATACATAAATAAATGAATGCTGTCTCCTTGAAGATTGACAGCCCTACCTACTTTGTAAGGAAATTTTCCTTTCTATCTCAATTGGAACGTGGTTTTCAACCATTTCCCTAAATTGGAATGGTTTTCCAATATTTTATATAATCCAGAAAAAAATTTCAGATCCTACTGGTCAGAGATTTCTTTCTTCCTTATAGTTTTGTTCTATTTTAATAAATCAATAATTAAGGTTTTAGAACAAAGTTTAATTTTCTACTTAAATTTTAATTCAGTTCTAAAATTGAATATCACTAGATCATCATACTTTAAGATCATGGCTATAGGATGAATGGAGGAATGCATGTCAATATAGAAAGGAGGAGGAACCCACTGGTTGTCACTCAAAATCATGAGTGATTAATCGTCACTCACTTTAATATTTTTTTCAATTCCATTCCTTTAGATTTGATTAAGCAGAATGGTACTTTCTTACAATCTGATTTGCTAGAAGCAAAAGGGAAGAACTAAATGTAGAGTCTGTCTGTAGTTGTGTTTCTTCCAACTATTTGGAACTTATTTAAGATTTCATATTTACGTAACTGAAGCTCAGAGAAAACTTGGCTAATACTAATGTTGACCAAATCTGTCAATCGATGATGAGTCCTAACACATTTCTGTGTGCCTTGTTTTCCCTCTTAGTCTCTGCCTCAATCCAAATGTGTGGAAAATTGTCGTCCTGGATTTGTCAAGAGGGCTCGAGAAAGAGAGCCAGTTTGCTGCTATGACTGTGTTCCTTGCCCAGAGGGGACCATCTCTACTCAGGAAGGTGGGTAACCCTGGAGGACAAGATATTGGATTCATCCAGAGCACTGTGACCTTATCCTGGATTTGGGGATTGGGAGTTGGAGACATTGATTTGCAGTGGGTTTCCTTACTTATTCTCACCTTTACCACTGTTACATTTATACATGTGTTTATTTCTCCATTTTTATTATTGTAAGTTGCCTACAGTACACCCACAGCAAGATAGGTAGCAAATAAACTTAACAAACAAATAAATACATCTGCATGCCATTTGTGGCCAGTCAGGTGGTGCTGTTCTTGTGCTGAAGAGCATCTGGAAGTTGTATGTATCTGGATGGGAAGAATCCGACTTCATCTCAACCCAGGAAAGTTAGAGTGTCTTTTTGTTTTTGGCCCCCAAGGGACAAGTAAAAAGGCATCCCTGACTCTGAATGGGATGTCACTCCCTGGATGGCAGTGGTTCCCAATATGAGGATCCTCCTAGATTCATGGCTACAGTGGATGCCATCCCGAATGGGACATTCACAGATATTATTCTTATGCCCTTACCTGACCTGCCTTATTCATTTCCTGTTTGAATTATTGCAGTTGTTATACATGGGTCCACTCCTGAAGACCACTTAGAACAGTGATGGCGAACCTTTTTTGGCTCAAATGCCAAAAGAGGGGGGACAGCAGGGGGTCATGCACAAGTGTGCCACACACCCATAATGCTATGTGCATGACCCCAGAGCGCATGGGTGCACAACCAGCACTCCTCCCCATTTTTGGTGTTCTTATTTCGCCCTCCCCAGGCTACAAAGGCTTTATAGGATCCAGGGGAGAGTGAAAACAGCTCCACCCGGAGCTTTCCCGAAGCCTCTGCAGCACGAAAAACTAATCCTACGGGCAAACCGGAAGTTCAGGAACAGACTTCTGGGTTGTTCGTTATGGACTCTTTTAGCCGTCTGGATCATTCAGGGTAGATTCCTGGAGGTCCCTGAATGCTCCCCGGGGGAGGGGGAGCCAAAACTGGCTCTACGAGCAAACCGGAAGTCTCTTCCCGAACTTCCAGTTTGCCCATAGGGCCGGTTTTTCGTGCTCTGGAGGCTTTAAGGAAGCCTCCGGGAGCCGAAAATGGCCTGAAAAGAAGGCTGAAGTTAGTTGTCTAGTGCACGCATGTGTGTTGGACAGTTGACAGGGCCACGCCTCGTGTGACCTGACAAATGGCTCAGCATGTTTTTCATAGTGTTTTTCCAAGTACAATTCAATTCACTTTAAAGCTGCATCTTGCACAGAATCAAGATCTCAGTCAGACTTCCTGTCCCTGAGGTTATCTGCTTGTCCCACTAGAGCAAGTATAGTAGGCATGTTCCAAATCCTTTCATAAAACAAGGCTACCTTGTTTTATGAAGACATGTTCTTGGAAGCCTAACTTTTTTGTTGCATTTCCTGCAGTATTAATCAATTACTTCCTTGAATTCCAAAGGGCCCAGACTTCTCTAAAATTCAGGAGACCTGGTTCTTCTCTTCACCACTGGGATACAGTGGTATATATTGGGTAGTCCTTTTGCTGGACTTTTAGCTGCCCTAAGAGAGGTATAAGATAATCAGTCAGACAAATGTTTTATATATGTATGCAGGCTCCTATTGACCATTTAGTATGGCACTTTCTTGTCTCTCCTGTCATCCAAAGAAAGTATTTACTGAAATGCAGAGGGAGACAACATAAAAGAAATATTACTTTCTTTTTTCTCAGATACTGAAAAGTGCATCAAATGCCCAGATGATCAATATCCAACTGAGAACAGGGTCCAATGTATCCCGAAAAGGATAACCTTCCTGTCCTATGAAGAACATCTGGGTATCATCCTGGTCTCCTTTGCCCTACTCTTTTTCTTAACTACAGGATTCATTTTAATCATATTCATTAAATACCTAGAAACTCCCATTGTCAAAGCCAACAACAGGGACCTCTCCTTCATCATCCTGGTCTCCCTTCTGCTTTGCTTTTTGTCCTCCTTTTTCTTCATTGGTCAACCAAGGAAAGCCACCTGTCTTCTCCGACAAACGGTGTTCAGCATTGTCTTCTCAGTAGCTGTATCTTCTGTGTTGTCCAAAACAATCACAGTGGTGTTGGCTTTCCTGGCCACAAAACCAGGGAACAAAGTGAGAAGATGGTTGGGGAAGAGCTTGGCCAACTCCATCATCCTTTCTTGTTCTGCTGTCCAAATTATCATCTGCTGCATTTGGCTAGCAGTTTCACCTCCATTCCCTGACTCTGACCTCCACTCGCAGCCTGGAGAGATCATCCTTCAATGCAATGAAGGCTCTGTCGTCATGTTTTATGTTGTCCTTGGCTATATGTGTTTCCTAGCTGCCATTTGCTTTATTGTAGCTTTCCTGGCCAGGAACCTCCCCGGGGCCTTCAATGAAGCCAAGTTGATCACCTTCAGCATGCTGGTCTTCTGCAGTGTCTGGGTCTCCTTCCTGCCCACCTACCTGAGCACCAAAGGGAAATACATGGTAGCTGTTCAGATCTTCTCCATCTTGGCCTCTAGTGCTGGACTGCTGGGCTGCATCTTCATCCCCAAGTGCTACATTATCATCCTGAGGCCAGACCTGAACACTAAGGAACATCTGACGATAAAAGTTCGGAAATAACGTTAACATTGTTTCTTAGATTCATTATATTTATTTTTTCATTGCAGTTATTATTTTCTCATACATTTCCTTTGCATCAATTTGGCAAATGCAATCATTTAAAATCAAGAAAAAATACTTACAAAGAGTGCAAAACTAATGAAATTAAATTCCCACATAATAATCAATCAGTAAAATAAACAAATTAATAATCATAATAGGTGGGATGATTACGGAATTCTATGTGAACATGATCTCTGTCTATGAAATAAATAATAATAATAATAATAATAATATTGTAAGACTACTGAAATTATATTCCAAATGGTAAAATAAATGAATGAATAATTAAACTTGTTTTCAGCTAGGGAAAACAAGATTCCCCAAATAGTGGGGGAAGGAATCCATTGTTGAACACAGGGGTGTCAAACTGGCAGCCTACAATAATAATATTGTAAGACTACTGAAATTATATTCCAAATGATAAAATAAATGAATGAATAATTAAACTTGTTTTCAGCCAGGGAAAACAAGATTCCCCAAATAGTGGGGGAAGGAATCCATTGTTGAACACAGGGGTGTCAAACTGGCAGCCTACAATAATAATATTGTAAGACTACTGAAATTATATTCCAAATGATAAAATAAATGAATGAATAATTAAACTTGTTTTCAGCCAGGGAAAACAAGATTCCCCAAATAGTGGGGGAAGGAATCCATTGTTGAACACAGGGGTTTCAAACTGGCAGATGCATCACACGCAAACCACGCCCATCTCAGCTCCACAAATGGTAAAAATTTTGTGAAACATTACGTGATGGCAATGCGACAGGGTGAGTTTGATATCCACGATCTAAACTGAGATAAATATTGAGACCTAAATCTCTTTCAACACTGCTTTCTCCTCTCTATGAATAATTCTTGAAAGTTGATGAGGGTAATAGAGTTGATTGTTAAGAACAGGCAGATGATATCCCCCTCCAGTGGCAACACTCTGGATGACCTTCCCCAGTTATTTCTGCACTTGTTTGGTGACATCATGATCTTTGGAAGACTTCAGGATTCCATGATTTTAGTGTTGAATCATAAATCTCTCAACGCCCTTTCTGGACATGCCCCAAAAGGAATCACTTGATCCAGGAAAGAGGGAAGAAACAACATTGGTCTCTTATCCAAATAAATGACATGATCTGCTGGCCTCTAAATGGGAAGGTTTCAGAAGTCTGCTATGTGAATGGGAAAATAATCTATAATGGAAAATGGCAGAAGGTCATGTTTAAGTCTTTACTATCCAGACTTAGCTAGGGAGCAGCAGGGTGAGTCCATCTTCTCTGGAAGCTACCTATAGACCAAGATTGTCTGCATCACCCTAATGCAGGGGAAATGATGGGAGCTGAAGCTCAAACAGGAGAGGAAGAAAAATTGGTGATGCGTTATCTGATTTTCCCTCCCTCCCTTCAATAAACAACTCTAAGTCGAAGGTAGAAAAGAAAGATAAAATGTAGATTATAGAATAATAGGGTTGGAAGCAGTGGTGAAATTCATTTTTTTTACTATTGGTCCTGTGGGCGTGGCTTGGTGGGTGTGGCAGGGGAAAGATACTGCAAAATCTCCATTCTTTCCCCACTTTGGGGTGAATGATATTGAAAAATCTCTATTCGCACCCCACTCTGCAGCCAGACGGAGGTGGTATTTGCTGGTTGTCTAATGTACTCAAAATTTCTACTATTGGTTCTCGAGAACCTGTGGGAACCTGCTAAATTTCACCCCTAGTTGGAAGGGATCTTGAAGGTCTTCTAGTCCAAAACCCTGTTCCAGTAGGAGATCCTACAGCATTTCAAATAAATGGTTGTCCAATCTTTTTTTGAAAGCCTCCAGTGATGGAGCACCCACAACTTTTAAGGACAAGGTTTTCAATTGGTTGGTTGCTTCATCTACCACTTTACTCATAGCTGAAGCTCTATTTGGAATAAAGCTTGTCTGAGTACTGAGGTGGTTTATCCAAGACTTCTCTCTGTGTTGGTTTTACCTCAAGGCTTTCCCTCAGTGCCAAGATCTATTCAGGATCTTTGAGATTTGGCAATAGGTGACTAAGTAAACCAGATAGGTTTTGCTACTTACAAGGCTAAGAATTTAACTGAAAAGAATCTGAAATATCCATATTTAAAATACTCTGGGCCAGTATTTGTGCTTCACTCAGTTCACTCTCTGTATTCACCTT
The DNA here is from genome assembly GCF_051295495.1 of Thamnophis sirtalis. Taxonomy (NCBI): domain Eukaryota; kingdom Metazoa; phylum Chordata; class Lepidosauria; order Squamata; family Natricidae; genus Thamnophis; species Thamnophis sirtalis. Next base: position 3,027,242 of record NW_028261383.1, read on the forward strand.
CCTCAGTGAGAGAAACCTTCTTCTGGTTTGTTTTTCTACCGAGAAAAGTTACTTCAATGTAGAACATAGAATCATAGGAAAAATAAATAAATAAATAAAATTCCATCTTTGTGAAGGTGGGTAGCCCATCCATTGAGGTTTCAGCTAAACCTGACACAGAAATTTCCAAAATCAATGATTCAGAAATGTATCAAATACAGGTCTGAAGACATGACTGAATTATGGCAAGAAGAACCTGAGTTGTCTGAAATTCATTTTGGGAGAGGGGTGAAGTTGAAGCAGGTTCTGCAACATTTAGCAACTTCCTTTGCTGAACCTTCACATGTCTAAAAGAGTCAAAAAGAATCCTCATGTAAGACATTCTTCCTGATTGCCAAGTAGCCAGCTGCAGGGCCTTCCTGCCTCAAGATCAATAAACTAAACAAGAAAGGAAAAGGCACCACTTTTGTAGCAATAGGCAACAAAATCTCAATATCTTCTATTCCTCCAGTGGACACAAATCATTGTCTTTGTTTACTCTTTGGAAATTGATTTCCTCATAATGGGAATAATCATTACACAGAAGATAATTGAAACCTACCTGCACACAAAAGCCACAATTGGAAAGATCACTTCAATTTTGTGGGATTTTACTTTGCATTTACAGGATATATCATAGATTTTTCCCTCATTAATTTAGTGTTATTGAGCTTGGCTCTAGTCAAATCCTTCACCCTGAAATTCAAGATATGAATTTTAATTCATTCAGAATTCATAAAGATTCCAAGGTTCTTTACTTTATTAATGCAGGATTCTCCTTTATAACATGAACATTTTTTTCCTTATGAGCATCTCTTCCTAATGTCATGGAATTTATTAGTATTTCCTATTTTGAACTTCAATGCAAATTTGATAGTACCTAAAGTCAAGTTCTCCAATATAACAAGTTATTCCTCCCCCCATTGTTTCCCTGCCTCTACTTTTTAAACTAAGTCTAACCTACAGATTATGTATTGGAGATATTGGCCCAGTAATTAGGATGAAAAAAGAGAGGAGAATTTGGAGTGAGCAGCACATATTCAAGATCTGGACTTGGAAATTTTGAGAATCAAAATTCTTCTGCTTCATATTTCTACATTTCTTCTTCTTATAAGGTGGTTCTTTGTATTCAAGTCTGGCCTCAGAATGATAATGTAGCACTTGCAACCCAGCAGATCAGCACTGAACAAGATAGAGAATACCTGAACAGCCACCATGTATTTTCCTTTTGTGCTGAGGTAAGTGAGCACAAAAGTCACCCAGATGCTGCAGAAGACCAGCATGCTGAAGGTGATCAGCTTGGCTTCATTGAAGGCACCAGGCAAATTCTGTGTCAAGAAAGCCACTGTGAAGCAGAAGGCAGCGAGAAAGCCCAGATAGCTGAGGGTGATGTAGAACATGTGAGCAGAGCTTTCGTTGCATTGCAGGATGATCACTCCAGGCTGGGAATGGAGGTCAGAGTCAGGGAATGGTTAAGCAGTTCCAGACCAGATGGAGCAGATAATAATTTGGATAGCAGCAGAAGAAAGGATGATGGAGTTGGCCCAGGTCTTCTTCAACCACCTTTTCAGTTGATTTCCTGGTTTTCTGGCCAGGAAACCAAGCACAACCATCATTGTTTTCGCCAAAAGAGAAGAAATAGCAACTGAGAAGGTGATGCTGAAAACCATTTGTCGGAGAAGGCAGGTGGCTTTCCTTGGTTGACCAATAAAGAAAAGAGGAGTCAAGAAGCAAAGCAGAAGGGAGACCAAAAGGATGTAAGAGAGGTCATGGTTGATGGCTTTGGCAATGGGAGTTTCTCTGTATTTAATGAATATGATTAAAACAAGGTCTGTGGTTAGGAACAAGAGTAGGGTGAAAGAGATGAGGATGAAGCCCAAATATTCTACATAAGACGAGAAGGTTATTACTTTGAGGATACATTGAATTTGGTTCTCATTTGGATATTGATCATCTGAACACTTGGTGCATTTTTCTATCTGAGAAAATAAAAATGCAATACTTCCTTAAAATTCTGTTCTTTACATTTCAAAGAATAACTTCTAGGGACATCAGCTGATATCAGCAGCATTTTCCTAGATCTTTCTTAATATCTCCTGAGAAAGAAGATAGGAAGAACATCATTTTCTAAACCATATAGAGCTACGGTCTATGAAACTGGGGAAAATCCTAGGACTAATATGCTTTCCTGTGTAATCTGCAAAATTTTCATTGTAACCCACATTAATAAATGTAAATAAACAATTATAAATAATTGGTTAATCTTACAAGGCACACTTTTTGTGTCCTACTGGATCCTTTCTGGGGTCCATGCTCTGAACCTCACTGGACTCCAAGGGTGTCTGTCTTCTGAAATGTAATTTACTGGCAGCGAAAATTTGTTCCTGCAAATAATCTGGAATGACTACTAGAACCAGTGGTGACATTTGCTTAATGAGAAGGATCAATAATTGTCCACACCACCTCATTGTGAAACCCACTTATACCTTCCAGTGATCCCAAAGGGAAGGCCCAGGTGGAAAGCATACCAATAATCCTCCCAAGAAATGGACTTAAGACAATTCTCTAAGTTTCAAAGAACTCAAATATTCCTAGAAAGATGAATGTGGAAAGACAGATCAAAACTAAAAAACAGAAGATATATTTTGTCTGGCAGTAGCAACACTCCACACACACACACCAAGATTTATAGAAAGATGGCAGCTCCGACCACACTTTAAGCTGAAAACACCAGCCTGAGGATGGCGAGTGAGATCTTGCCGAAACGTTGCCAAGACCATCTCAATCTTATATGGGAAAAGACCTGAATACAACAAGACCAGCATATATACCACAGCCCTCTACAAGTGGTTTAAAGTTCAGCACATTGGTCCAAACAATCTGGGTCCTCATTTTAGTGACTTTGGAAGGATGGAAGGATGAATCAACCTTGAGTTGCTGAGAATCGAACTCCTGAAGTAAACAGTGAGCTGGCCTGCAGTACTGCATTCTAGTCACTGCACCACCATGGCTCTTAATAATATGGTTAGGTGTTATTTACAGACAAAAATAAATATGATAATAGAAGTCCTGCAGTGAGATAATCCTTGAATATCCAACCTATACAAAGTCCTCTTGAGGAGCTTTATTGCTCTTCAAAATGATTAATTTGATCATGAACACATTAGGATAAAAACAAGATATGGGGTAGTTTTTATTTCATTTTTTGTAAAGTGGATACTTAATGTTAGGGGTCATAATGTGTCTATGGTACATACATACATACATACATACATACATACATACATACACAAACACATACTCTCACACACACATACTCTCTCTCTCTCTCACACACACACAGAGAGAGATATTATCATCTATAGTCAAAATAATACAATGGGAATATTATCACAAATCTGAGATTTGTTAACAAATGAAAATATTATTTGATCTAAATTCAGTTTCACATGTGAATCTTCTATCATGGTGCATCTTCCTTTTTTTTTGTAAAGACCATTTGATTGGACACAGAACATTACTAACATTCACAAATTTGCAGCCCTCAAACCAATGGGGATGGTGTCACAAGAGGATACAGTTTCTTTGCCCCTTGCCCCTTCCCCCTTCCCCACTGCAGATCCCATCCCTAGCCATGGCAGCTGCAGTGGCCTTCGTGAAAAGCAGACAAGACATGGGTGCATCTATCACTCTCTCTCACCCACCTGCCACATTCACTTCACCAAATAGAGAAAAACATGTTACCAAACCTGTGGGATTTTATAGGTGCCTACTAATGTTGACATCTGAATAGAAATGTCATTGTCAGCTCCATCTAGAAGAGCCAGAAGGTTGTCCTTCTTTCCACGTTTGTAGTTGGGTACATTGGCTTCTCCAGTAGAAAGCATGTCCACCAATGCATCTGAAGTGTGATAGGTGCTCAAATAGTTGTCATGGATGTTGTAGCCAAGTGTGAGATTATGCAAAAGCTGGAGATTCTTGTTCACTACTTGAATGGCTAAAATGATGAATAGGATTCTTGACTGATCAGAAGAAAAAATGTTTATGTTATTATTATCATCATATATATAGCAACAGCAAAAGACATATATCTTTATTTATTCCTGTTTGCATTTACACCTCTTGAATCGTACACCAATAGTGATCCAAAACCAGAGACAAATTATAGTCACCCATCACCATTTAGTTGCAATATGTGATAAGAAGATGGAATGAAGCTAGTCCTCCACCAGGATTAATATTAATTAATTAAATTAATTAATTAATTAACTAATTAATTAATTGTAGTAGGGCTGAGTTGTATTTGTCCTACAAACTAGTACAACAACAATTAAAAGTACATACATGTATTAATCATTCAGCAGGCAATTCTAAAACAAATCATTCACTTATAAATAGCATGTGTGTGGTCTGGCCGAAGCAATTACAACCCTTTCAATCACTACGTTATATAAAAATATTCAAGGGATCAGCTGAAGAAGAGGGGAAGATCCTCTGGATTTCTGTGTCTCTCTCATTCTCGGGTTCTGTTAGAGTTTCTTTTGCCCTATCCTTGGGTTTGAGTCTCTTGCACAAGATAAATCAAAGAGGAGATCCCTGTAAATCAAAATGGCCCAAGAGCTTGCAGACGTCATGCAACTTAGCAAGAAGTGGAAGAAGATGAAAGGAAAACTGTATTAGAAGTTCAAAGTAAGGGAATGCAACTCCATCACACTGAATGACTTACTTATGAGAAGAAATGTAACATGACCCATTGAATTGTAACAGCTGAAGAAAATATTTTGTTGCTGTGATAACCACACTGATGAGATGGTCTCCTGGCTAGTAAAAATTCAGTACATTTCCTCCATCTTGCTCTTTCAAAGTTGTGAGGCATTTGGTTCTGATTCTCCCAGAGTTTCTTTCAGTCAGCATAAGCAGCAGCATGAGAAGGAGACGTATAAGATCTATACCTCCATGGGATCAACCAGCCTCTCCTCTGTTTCTAAACTACAAGAAGAGTAATACAAAACACACTCAGAAGATAGAAAGCAGTGGCTTTCCTGATTTAGACGAAACAAGCTTCATATGGAAAGAGGAGAAAGATACATTTTCAAGAACTCAGCCCCTGCCTGTCCTAAGTCTTGGGCAAAAATCTCAACATGACTAAAAGTTTTATAAGTTTCTAATGAAAGATTTCTTCTATGTTGTTTCAGTCTGCTGTTTACTTCAAAGGCAGTCACTAGACAAGTAGCAAAAGGGTTTCAAAGACCAGGATTGTGATAATTACACTGAGAAGCAACTTCTCTGGGGACCAAGAACTTCTTGTAGGGCTCTATGTGCAAAGGGGCAACTGGAGAACACTATGATAGTAAAAAGTTACAGAAACTCACCCATGGGGACACTGTTCTACAGTGGTTCTAACCTTTCCTATTGAGACCGGTTAGGAAATTAAGTGGAGGATGAGAGTTCAAAGCTCAGATGAAAAAACTCTGATGTCCTTTTAAATGCTACCTTTTCCAATATTAACAGGTACCACCAGGCAAACTCATCCCCCACCTTGGAATTTGGTATTATTATTTGCTGATTAAACCCAGATCTACTGCTGGTTAGTCCATCTGAAGCAGTGGAGGATTCCTACCAGTTCGGCATGGTTCGGCTGAACCGGTAGTGTTTTGGCGGCCTGGGTCGCTGGAACCAGCATTGACCCAGGCCTGCCATGACCCCAAACTGGTTCTCCGGCCAGCGCCATAGGTGCCATAATCTTGTTTTTTGCTTCTGTGCATGCGCAGCCCACAAGAGAACTGGCAGTAGTGACTGTTGGACGCCAACCCTGATGTGAAACCTTGGTTTTTGCTTGGAATAAGTGTGTGTATGTGTGTGTGAACTTTTGTGTGTGTGCTTATATAACTAAGTCTGAGGTCAGATCACATCCATGTGACTATTCCGTCTTTGGAATCTCATCACTTTCCATGGATCATGGAGGATTTGAGGGAAATGCAATGAATTGTAATTGTAATTTAATAAATTTATATGCCACCCAATCTCGTAGGACTCCGGGCAGCTAAACAAAAACAAGATTAAAGATAAAAAGTTAAAAAGAGAAAAAGAGAAACAAATTTAAAAGCAACGCACCATACACTCAATTTAGGTGGGGCTGGACCCCGTTCATGAGTCAACAGCCCCAGGCCTGCCAGAATAGCCAGGTTTTAGTGGCTTTTCAGAAGGCCGAGAGAGTGGGAAGGGTCTGGATCTCTACGGGTAGATCGTTCCACAGGGCCGGATAGGTGTAACATGGGTGTATCTAGGTACACCTGATATTGCTCACGCGGCTGCATTCTGGACCAACTGTAGTCTCCGAACACTTTTCAGGGGCAGCCCCATGTAGAGCGCATTACAGTAATCAAGCCTTGAGGTGATGAGGGCATGAGAGACCATTCGAAGTGCCTCCCAGTCCAGGTAGGGCCGTAACTGGTGCACCAGGCGAACCTGGGCAAAAGCCCCCCTGGTCACACTCGACAGATGGTGTTCTAACGTCAGCTGCGAATCCAGGAGGACACCCAAGTTGCGGACCCTCTCTGAGGGGTATAAGATTTCACCCCCCAGGCTAAGGGATGGAATATCTGGACTATCCTTGGGAGGCAACAACAATAGCCACTCGGTCTTGTCTGGATTGAGTGCAAGCTTGTTCGCTCCCATCCAGACCCTGGCAGCCTCCAGGCACTGGGACATCACTTCCACTACTTCTAAGTTGGCACGGGGTGGACAGATACAATTGGGTATCGCCGCATATTGATGGTATTTAATCCCGTGCTAGCGTATGGTCTCACCTAGTGGCTTCATGTAGATATTAAATAGGAGGGGGGACAGGACCGAGCTCTGTGGCACCCCATATTTAAAGGGCATAGGGGTCGACCTCTGTCCTCCAACCAACACCGACTGCAACCTGTCCGAGAGGTAGGAGGAGAACCACCATAAAACGGTGCCGCCCACTCCCAACTCCCGCAACCGTCGCAGAAGGATACCATGGTCGATGAAAGAACAGACATCTGGAATATTGCTGATGGACAACAACCTTGATCAAACACAAGTTAGAGCTGGTATTCAGGACTACCTAGTGGCATTAAGACATGGTGGTGTAGTGGTTAGAATGCAGTATTTCAGGTGAACTCTGCCTGTGCCAGGAGTTCAATCTTGACCGGCTGAAGGTTGACTCAGCCTTCCATCCTTCCAAGGTCAATAAAATGAGGACCCAGATTGTTGGGGGCAACATACTGATAGTGAGAACAATAAGCGAATGGAACAGCTTGCCTTTAGAAGTTGTGGGTACTTCATCACTGGAAGCTTTCAAGAATATAGCAATAGCAATAGCAGTAGACTTATATACCGCTTCATAGGCCTTTCAGGCCTCTCTAAGCGGTTTACAGAGAGTCAGCATATTGCCCCCAACAATCTGGGTCCTCATTTTACCCACCTCGGAAGGATGGAAGGCTGAGTCAACCCTGAGCCGGTGAGATTTGAACCGCTGACCTGCTGATCTAGCAGTAGCCTGCAGTGCTGCATTTAACCACTGCGCCACCTTGAAGAGGCTGCACTGAGAAGAAGAGAAATGGTGTAGGGTCATCTACTTGGGTGGGGGTTTGACTAGCTGACCTTTAAGATCCCTTCCAATTCTTTTAATCTGTTGCATCTGTAAAATCCACTACAATTCTCGCATTGTCTTTTGTCTTTTATTTAACATTAGGCATTGGTCTTCATGAATAAATTCTTGAAAATACTTTTTATCCATCAACCAAAGTTAATGTAAACAGTTTCTAATCATTCAATAGGAAACTTTATCTATAGTCCTTATAATATCTCTATTGTCGGGTTCCAAGTAACATACCCATAACAAACAAAAATCTGAGGGAGGCAAATTCCTCAAAGAATAGGTTTATTGGACATGTCATATAGGCACGAGCTGATGAAAACCAAGTCTGAATTTTTCCATGGTTTTCACCTGGTTAAAAGTGAAAGTGATTCTCAAAACCATCAGTCACATAGCCCAGTCTGGGTCCAATCGTGGTCTAGTCGCTAGGTAACTCCAGTTCTCCCCTTTTAAGCACATGCAGAAATGTCCTCGGTTCCTACAAGAAAGTATTTTGTTTTGGCTAGTCCCCCCTCCCTATCCCTCTTCCCTGGTGTGTCAGCTCTGAAGTCCCAAAATGGCCTCAGTCAGGCCAGTTTCAGGGATGACATCTATAACAGTTCTGCCTGGAATTTTTGGCTTCAGTCACCAAATAGTTCACATTGGCTGACCCAGTTGCCATGCCTATACATTGGCTGACCTTGTTACTTTTTTCTGAACAAGCCAATTTCGTAGACTGCAATGGTCTCCCCCCAGTCAAGAAATTAGCTAGACTGTTAAGCACATCTATTGATTACATGGGGTTCCTCGCAGAATTATATCAGATAGGTGTCCAATTCGGGGCTAAGTGCTGGCAGGAGTTTATAAAAGTGATAGGGTCATCCCAAGGGTTAAGTTCTGGTTTTCATCTGAGCATGAACGAGGCTGCAAAATGCATGAACACAATGACTGGCAAATATTTGAGATGCTATGTAAATTACCAGCAATCAAATTGGGCAGAGCTGTTACCATTCACTGAAATCACTTACAACAATGCAGTGTACAGTAGCACGAGACCAACTCTTTTTCAGATGAGCACTGAGATGGAATTTGTCCCTATGCTGGAGTACCCACACAGAACCCCCCTCATCCATGTCAGTAAGTGAATGGATGGACTCATTACAAGGTTCCTGGGAAAACGGTGCTTTTTAGCGGAAGCTACAAAAATCAACAAAATGCAAGTTGATAAACATTGCTCTCAGCAACCACAATTCAGAGTGGGGATAAAGTTTACCTTTCTACAAAATATTTGAAGTTGCAGTGGCCTTTTAGTTAGTTAGGGCCAAAGACTCTGGTATCATTATGTTCTATTACTTGTGTTTTTGCTATGTTGAATTCTAGTATGACATGGTCACTGTCACCCAAGGTTCCTGCAGTTTCAACTCCCTCTATCACTTCTTCTGTGTTTGTAAGAATTAAGTCCAGTATGCCAGTTGTCCAGTTGTCAGATTTGCACCCAAGGAATTTTTCCCAAGCTCTTTCTGAGTGTGTTAAAATCAGAAGAAGATGGCTCTTCCCAAACCAGCACTGCCTCTCGATATCGATCAGAACTTCAAAAGGTTAATTTGGCTGATGTAAGGTCCAAATGTATAATTTGACATCATCATGTAAAACAGTGTCACCAGTCAATAGTCCATGAAGCTGGTTGAGATGGATACTATGTTAGATCATGAGAGATCATTTAGCACAAGGATGGAGGCACCACCTCTGCACAAGCTGTGTCTTAGGTGACTGATAAGCACAACCAAGGAAATCTGACTAACTTCAGGAACAGGAAGGCCAAAGCAACACTCACGCCATCCACACAACCAGAAGAAAGGTCACCATATCCTTCAAAATTAGTTTTTGGATGGTTATGGCAAGTAATCAGGTCACAACATCCACCACACTGTGGGGATCACAACATTTCAGCTGCAGACGACACAGTCCATTGTTTACTACAAAACTAAGAAACTTCAAAATATAAAAGATCTTAGTGTCTTATGTGAATATGGAAAGGCAATAGAGTGAGTGTAAAAAGACATAACCTCTGTCCTCTCTTTCTCACTATTTGTCTACTTTCCCACTATTTATTTCATTATTTATCTACTTTACCACTATTTAGCTAATGATAAAGACTGGGTGTCTTAGAGCCAAGGTGGCGCAGTGCAGGCTACTGCTAGATCAGCAGTTCAGCGGTTCAAATCTCACCGGCTCAGGGTTGACTCAGCCTTCCATCCTTCCGAGGTGGGTAAAATGAGGACCCAGATTGTTGGGGGCAATATGCTGACTCTCTGTAAACCGCTTAGAGAGGGCTGAAAGCCCTATGAAGCGGTATATAAGTCTACTGCTATTGCTATTGCTATATATTATTCCTGTGTCTTAGTCAGCTCTCATCTCAAAATTGATATTCCTAGAATCAACAGGAAATAAAATTTCACTTCAGACATAAAGTTATCAGCTCCCATTTAGGATTACTATATGGACACACAATATTTAAAACAAATCCACAAAAGTGCCCTCCTCATACTTTTAGGCAGGGTACTGGTTGAATCCGTGTGGTCAGAAGACAGGCACTGCTAGAGTTAAGTGTCACTAACTGAGAGTGGCAACAAACCACATAGCTCTGAGTGACTTTCCCCAGCAGTCTCTGGGGATAGGAGACCATGTTGAAAAACAGAAGAAGACAATTTCCTGAGTGTTGAACTTTCTTCTTCCTCTTTCCACGTTCTGAACATGTCCTGACAAGAAGCACCAAAACAACTACAGAACATTGGGCCCAGGGGAGTCTCTGTGATTTTTAACTAACATGCTTTTTTCTAGCTACCTATCTCCACATGGAGCCTTGGGAAAACTTCAGGGTCCCCAGTGGAGTCGCTGCTTTTCCCTATAATTATCCCCAGTCCAGCCATTGAGACTTATTCAATGAGTGCTTTTGATGTACATGTCAGACTGAAGCAACATAGGAGAGATCTTGCACCAGAAAAAGACAAATGTCTCATGCTCTGTGTGGCACAAAATTTGTGATAGGCAGGGGCTCTGCTCTTGAACGTACTTTTCTCTTCTTTCCAGATAGAGCTTGGTTGACCTCTGTCTGAATCAGGAAAACCACTAGCATTTCTATCCTGTGAGAGGGCTTTTCTTGTTCTTGTTCCTGTTCTTGTTGATAAATGGAAGGAGGATTGATGCAACTCCATGAATTATGGCACTCCTGATTCTGCTTCTGGTGCTGCCATTATCCCAGCCAGTCTCTGGGAAACTTAGAATGAAGTGCCCATGGAGTTTTGAGCACCACCACGAAAATAAACTAGGGAGCTATTATAGGCCTGGAGATCATGTCGTTAGTATAGTCATCACTTCAACATCATTATCAGAAGTAATATTGTCTTTCAACATGACTCCTTCAAATCAGTTTCATGTGTAAGTCATTTAGCATGATAGAGTTGCATTCCCTCCATTTGCAGTTTTAACAATTGCCTTCTTTCCATTTATGTTACTTACTCCTACATTACAAAACCTGTCTAATATTTTAAATGTTTTGATAATATATTTATGACCATTAAACCCAGCCCATCTTCTCAGCATTGACAAAAGTAAATGGTAATCGGTGAATATGGACTTGCTTCTGTTTTGAATGAATATTGTCATAAAAGTATAATGGGGTGGGGTAAAAAAGAGATATTTTTTTAAAAAAAATGTTGCTGTTGATGGTAATGATGATAATGTCAGGTGCAAGAAACAAAGAATATCCATTGAATTTAAAGCACAGAAGAGATAATGGTTGCTACATCTACAAGTATCTAGTCAATTAATGGTCCGTGCTAAATTGGAACTAGATAAGGGTCAATGGGATTCATGGGGGGAGGGTGGACGTGGGTCTTTTGAAAGAAGACTTCTAGCTCTCCTTGCCATTCTCCTACAGATAACTTGATCAGCATTTTTAATGCTAGGTTTTCATATGATTACCAAAGACTTCTAAAATTCGTTTTTGACATTGAAGTGATAAACAAGAACTCTAAACTGCTGCAAAATCTCACACTTGGCTACAACATCCGTGACAACTATTTGAGCACCATTGGCACTTCAGATGCCTTGATGGACATGCTCTCTACCGGAGAAGCCAATGTTCCCAACTACAGCTGTGGAAGGAAGGATAAACTTTTGGCTGTTCTTGATAGATCTGACAATGACCTCTCCATCCAGATGTCAACATTAGTAGGTCCCTATAAAGTCCCACAGGTGTGTTTGTGTGTGTGTGTGTGTGTGTGTGTTTGTTTGTTATGTAGCTGATAGAGGGATTATAGCAGTGGTGGGTTCTGGATCTCGTTGCAACAGGTAAGGTTGCAATGGGGCCCAGCATCCTATATATGAATCTGCGTGGCACGCGTGGACACGCACGCAGCACACGCATGCATCTTACCATCCAGTGACACTTCCGCGAGCCTCCGTGACACTCCAAGTGTTTGAGGGAGCTTTGCCCAGGCACCGAACATGCCATGTGCATGCACAGAATGCCGAAGAGTTTAAAGACAGGTAAGGAGCGCAGGTGGGCGGGTGGTGCCTCCGGAGCACTATACCAGAATGGTATCTGGTGCTCCAGCCAGGCTCCGATATGCCTGTACTGGGGCATAGCGCCTGCAACCCACTACTGGTTTGTAGTGGTGATGAGTGAGCAATTGATCCATTCATAGCTTCTGTATGGAATTCAAGTGTGGCTTTTCACCATGACCATTGTAAGACTCATCGTTTGGCCTTGGGATATAAAAATGGAATAAAGAGGAACCTGTTAATGAAAGTCCGTTAGTCTAATTGACAAATATTTTGTCCTCAACCATCAACCTCCCAAAATGTATCAGTCAGGGGAAACAATGGTTTGCTGCCTCTATAGATCTCAGTTCGGGATCTGACACAGTGAACAGAAATATTATGGAGGAAATTGATTTCCCTTAAACTGGAACCTGGACTTTTGGCCCAGATCAAAACCCTTTTGACAAGCATTTGTCTGAGAGTGAGATTTGGGCTCAGTGGAGCCATGACAAATAGGATCAATATTTACCAAGGGGTAAGAAATGGGTGCTTACTTCAACCATGGTTCTTCAGTCTAAATATTGATGGCTTACCAGGACTAATGAAGGATCATGAAATACATATGCCTAAGGCACTAAATTCATACTCTAACACCTTGTTGTATGCTAATAATAAGATATTATCACCCTCCTTGCAAATTGGTTTGTGTAGATTGTTAAGCAGACTTGGCTCCTACTTTCATAATAATTTTATGATATTAATAAATCAAATTCAAAAATGATCATCTGTGGAAAATCGCATCCAAGTCATAGGTGACTTTTCAAACAACTTTCCTTATCTGGAATAGTTTGCTCTGTGTCAGAATGTTGGCCCAATCATCATCAAAGTATCTTACTTAGAGCAAGGTCATGACTCAATGCATTGCTTAAACTAAAAAAAAATCATAGCTCTCCATCTTCCTTAGCTCCAATCGTTAAAGTCTATAAGCCAAGCTTGAAACTGAATTGAAACATTTCAGTTCAGATCTGCATACTTGAGTCTGATTGCAGTAAATTGTAAAGAATAATATGATTTATGTCCTTTGTTTTTATTCTTTATTGCTTTATATGTTTCTTTAATTCAATTATATTCACTCTTGTCAATATTCTGCATTTTGAATTATTTAGCTGGATATGGCCTAATGCTTAATAACAAACTATTTTAATATGTTCACAAGAATGAAGATAGGTTTATTAAAGGGTAATATTTTGCATTTGATCTTTCCCCAAATATGACATATCAATCTTCATTGCTTTTTCAGATCAGTTCTGTGTTTGTTCCAGAAGCTCTGGGTGATAAAAATCAGTTCCCCTTTTTCCACCCAATGCTCCCCAGAGAAGGGATCGAGTATCCAGCAATTGTCCAAGTGCTTCTCCATTTCAGATGGACCTTGATTGGTGTCATTGCTGTAGACTCAGAAAATGGAGAGAATTTCATGAGGACTTTTATTCCTATGCTTGTCAGGAATGGAATTTGTGTTGTCATAGCACCAAAGTTCTCAGAAACTGCAATGATACCAGAACTCAGGGATGGCCTCACTAAGTGGAGACAAGTCAATGTCTTTGTTAACTTCATGGAACGCCTATCCCAACTGAACCTAATTATCCCTTTCTATGTAGCAGTTGAAGGTATCCCAGGACCCATTGAAGGGAAAGTCTGGGTCACTGCAGTCGTGGGGAAAATGATAGTGAGAAGGCATAAGGTTTACAAACACAACCATAGTATTTGGTTTTTTGGCCTTCAGGACAAAAAACCCCCAAACGATGATGCCTATGAACCCATTATCTTTGTAGACCACCAATTTCCAAATGGGTATTTTCACTGTTCCTTTTCAAAGAATGTCTTTTCTGTCAAAGAGCGGAGAAGATGCACCCAGAAATTGCCAGTGGGGATCCAAGGAGAAAGGAACAAGACACAAATCCCAAATGATAGGCTTCCTTACACTCTCATTCAGATTTTGGCTCATATCTTGAATGCTGCCTATTCCTCCAAATATAGAAAGAGAAGCAAGGAGGGCAAAGAGATATTGGTGGCTCCAAAACTGCAGCCGTGGCAGGTATGACCTCCAAACAAAGATTCCATGAGAAGGAATCCAAAGCAGAAGGAGGGGAACCTCCTCAACCTCTTTGAGCTACAAAATGCCAATAGGATTGGTCATAACATAAGAATGTTTCAAACAATGGGCATATTTAATAGATGTGTTCGGACATGAAAAAAACCCTACTAAATATAAACGGCACGTATACATCTTTAAATAAAGTCATGAACAATATGTATTGATTTGAGATTAATAGAATAGAATTTGAAATTCATACATCCCAGAGACCATCTATCCCGACTCTTCTTAGGGGACTGGAGACTAAAACATATGAAGAACGGTTGCAGGAACTGGGTATGTCTAGTTTAAGAGAAAGAAGGACTAGGGGAGACATGATAGCAGTGTTCCAATATCTCAGGGGTTGCCACAAAGAAGAGGGAGTCGAGCTATTTTCCAAGGCCCCTGAGGGTAAAACAAGAAGCAATGGGTGGAAACTAATCAAGGACAGAAGCAACTTAGAACTGAGGAGAAATGTCCTGACAGTTAGAACAATTAATCAGTGGGACAACTTGCATCCAGAAGTTGTGAATGCCCCAACACTGGAAGTCTTTAAGAAGATATTGGATAGCCATTTGTCTGAAATGGTATAGGGTTTCCTGCCTAGGCAGAGGGTTGGACTAGAAGACCTCCAAGGTCCCTTCCAACTCTGCTATTGTATTATTCTTCTCTGCAGGAATCCCATCTAAAGCATCTCTGTCTGCTGTCTTCTATGTCTTTGCATTAAGGCAACTAGTAAAGGGAGACTGAACTTCTTTGATTTCCTTACTCAGCTCTAAAACCACTCCTCCTTTTAGGATGCTTTTCCTCTCATTTAGCCAGAATCTCCTCTCTTGTCATTGAGTTAATTTTCCCCATTTGCTACCCTCCAGAATAACAGGGAACATCTCTAGAGCCTTTGTGCTAAATTTTTAGCAATAGCTGTAGCATCTAGACTAATATAATGTATATTGTATTGCTATAATGTACTGTACTGTACTGTACTGTACTGTACTGTACTGTACTGTACTGTACTGTACTGTACTATACTATACTATACTATACTATACTATACTATACTATACTATACTATACTATACTATACTATACTATACTATACTAATATATTAGTGCTTTACAGCATTCTCGGGGTGGTTTACAATGTCAGCATTATTTGCATACTGACCCCAACCATTTTATACCTCTGAAGGATGGAATGCTGAACCCAATCTTGAGCTGGGTTGGGATTGAACTCCAGGCTGTGGGCATATTTTGCCTGAAACACTGCATTCTAACTGCTGCTCCACCAGGGCTCAAATTTTCAGTGACTGGCAGAGAGCTTTTATCTCCCTTCTCCCACTCAGAGATCATTTCAGCTGGAAAAGATCCTCCCAGATACTTTTTTTATTGTCAGCTCCAATATAAACTAGAAATGAGATATTTTTCCCACTGGATTTTACTTATGTATCTCTCCTTAAAGGAAACTATAAATAGTTTGGAAGCTTGTGATTTTTAAACAAAGTCCAAGTTGATTTGTCTAAGTCTCCATACAACTCTTGCATAACAAAATCATGATTTATTTGGTTTGGTTTGGTTTGATTTATTAGATTTATGTGTCGTCCTTCTCCCAAGGATTCAGGGCAGCGTACAACATTAAAAAAACACATATTACAAAAGTTAAAAAAAAATAGATAGAATATCCAAAAAAACCAAACCAATTAAGATTAACAATAACATTTTTTTAAAAAAATCAATTAAAATTAACAATAATCATTAATTTATTTTGTTTTGTTCAGGCCAGGCTGGCTTGCTGGAAAAGCCAACTTTTTAGGGCGCGTCGGAAGAACCAAAGGTCCGACCTACCTTTTTTAATGAAAATGTAGACAAATAGATTATCAAAGAATTTAAGGAAGTTTTTAGCCACTGAACTATCATAGCATCCAACCCTGACGTAGAAAGGTCATCACATCAGAGAATAATTTATTAATACTTTGAAGAAATCAAGTTCATCAGCATTCCCACAATCTATTAAGTGAGATATGTGGAAATGATGCTTGGGGCACCACGAGAGGAAAGCTACTTACAGAATGAACAGCTAGGGAAAAGTTTGCAGTTGCATAATGGTAAAAAAAAACATGAGAAAGGACACCCATCTTATTTTTCAGGCTCTTAAAAGAGATGGTGGGAGATTTGTACTTTAAAATTTGGAAAAATTTTGTTAATATAACCTTTCAATAAAGTAGACCGAAAGAAGATTCTGTTAATGTAGCCTTAAAATAAAGTAAATAACATTATCTGGTTGTCTTTCACACCTGGGAAAATATTAGCCTGGAAATCCCAAATATGTTTTTTTCAAGAGGCAACTGGACTTTCTGGTTTTTCTTTGAAAATGTTTCACTTCTCAAACAAGAAGTTGCTTCAGCTTTTTGGATGAGAAGTGAAATGTCTTCAAAGAAAAAACAAGAAGACCAGTTGCCTCTTGAAAAAGCACCTTTGAGACAGCCATGACCGGGATGGCTAAGAATCTCCATAGACGTTAGCCTGGAAAATCACTTCTTTAGAGATTTATGCTTTCCGCAAATCACTGTTGTCTTGAAGGAGTGAATCATTTTCTGTTGGTTTTTTTTTTTCAAGTTATACTATAGTATAGCCTTTATTGTCATTGTACAAAATAAATACAACAAAATTAGTTATCTGTTGCTGGATAACATTTTCTATAGTTAACATGATTTGTTAATTATTTATTTGGTAAACATATATTTGAGAAATTTTGCCAAAACTTTTTTAAAGATTGTAGTAAGATATGGTGTCCTGCTTCAGCATATTTGCAAGTTAAAAAACTGTAGAAGAAACATTAATGTGGAAATACAGCTTTTTGGGCATGAAAATAAGATTTCTACTTTTAGAATTCAGAGATGCTTCCATTTCAGTTCCATTCCTTTCTGAAGAAGAATGAGTATTTCAATCTTTCTCAAAAGAAACTATACTTGGACCAAAATGGAGACATAGTATCAGATCTGGACATCTTCAGCTGGATAATTCTCCCCAAGGAGGATCCCATCCAAGCACAACTGGGGAGTTTTGAAAGACAGAGATTGAATATCAATAAAGATGCTCTTTTACAGTTAAGGTTGCTTAACAAGGTTGGTGAAATGCTAGTGTCTTTTCTCGATTTTCCAAACCCTTAGGACCCTTGGTATGTTGTCTAGACCTAGTTACTAATGTGGATGACTTTCACTGAGAATTCAGCGAGAAGTGTAGAACCCTCATAGCAGGGGTGTCAAACTTTATCTCATTGAGGGCTACAACAGGGTTATGTTTGACCTCAGGGGGCCAGGGTGGGCATGATCAACTTGACATCACTCGTGTCAGGGGCACCTGTAGTGGCTTGAACACTCTGCCAGTGAAAAAGGGCTCCTGATCTCCATTTTCAGCTGCAATGGACTCCTGTAACCCTCTACAAGCAAAAACAGAGCTCAAAAAGGTCACACACGGCTCTCATGAACTCCATTTTCTCTGGCAGAGGCTTCGTGGGCCGTTCCTTCACTGTTTCTAGAGCAGTCCTGCAGGCCAGATCTAAGCACACAGTGGGCCGGATCTCGCCCACAGGCCTTGAGTTTGACACCCCTGCCTTATAGATTTCTCAGGTGGCTTGAGAGTCATCAGTATTCCTGATCATGGATGTTCTTCCTACACTATAATAAGAAACACTGCTTTAGGCTGATTAATGGGATGTTCAGTGACTATATTTTAAGAAATGGATCATGATCCTTCTGTATCCTCTCTGCAATCTGGTATCTTCATGAAATGTGTGAGAGTCCCTCAATTGCTGTGGATTGTAGTTCTGATAGATTCATTTGTTTCTTGGCTACATTTAGCAAAGGAGAAAAGAATTATGTAAACCAGCATTCAAATTCAAGATTGGAATGAATCCAATCAAAATGAATAACAACTAGATGGAGGTCCTGATGGATCCAGCGAGAAACAAGCTTTGGCATTAGGATTCACCATGGCCTGCTTGCAGCCAGTGTCTGCTGAAAGAGAAGGTCCATAGTCTGTGTTGTTTTTAAATATACCAGACCTGGTCAGAATTATCCATGGATCACTTTCACCCCACTGGGATAGGGCAATAGGCCTTCTGCTCCTAGGAAGGAAGTCCAAGGCACTGAATTCATAATCATAAAGACTGCTCTGTTATGAGATCCCTTGACCCAGAAAACTGAAGAACTGAAACAAAGAAAAGCCCTTCCTGGTATTTTAAATAATGAGATATATTTTGAAAGGAAATGCTACTTAGACTTTTCCTTTGGATTGTAAGAGAGCACTCCATTTGAAAAGAGAAAGAACCTTTTTTTTGGATACTTAGCTGGGGCATAGAAATATCCCATTTCAATACAGTATTCCTAATTACAACCCACGCACTTCAGCTAAAAATTCCTGTTTAAGGGATATATACTCATGACCTCATCTCCATCTCAATTCATTACAATTCTACATATAGTGACCTTTGATCTTTCTTCACTAGCATAGCAGCCAAATACGTTGAATAAATAAATACATAAATAAATGAATGCTGTCTCCTTGAAGATTGACAGCCCAACCTACTTTGTAAGGAAATTTTCCTTTCTATCTCAATTGGAACGTGGTTTTCAACCATTTCCCTAAATTGGAATGGTTTTCCAATATTTTATATAATCCAGAAAAAAATTTCAGATCCTACTGGTCAGAGATTTCTTTCTTCCTTATAGTTTTGTTCTATTTTAATAAATCAATAATTAAGGTTTTAGAACAAAGTTTAATTTTCTACTTAAATTTTAATTCAGTTCTAAAATTGAATATCACTAGATCATCATACTTTAAGATCATGGCCATAGGATGAATGGAGGAATGCATGTCAATATAGAAAGGAGGAACCCACTGGTTGTCACTCAAAATCATGAGTGATTAATCATCACTCGCTTTAATATTTTTTCAATTCCATTCCTTTAGATTTGATTAAGCAGAATGGTACTTTCTTACAATCTGATTTGCCAGAAGCAAAAGGGAAGAACTAAATGTAGAGTCTGTCAGTAGTTGTGTTGGAACTTATTAGAGATTTCATTTTACGTAACTGAAGCTCATGGAAAACTTGGCTAATACTAATGTTGACCAAATCTGTCAATCGATGATGAGTCCTAACACATTTCTGTGTGCCTTTTTTTTCCCTCTTAGTCTCTGCCTCAATCCAAATGTGTGGAAAATTGTCGTCCTGGATTTGTCAAGAGGGCTCGAGAAAGGGAGCCAGTTTGCTGCTATGACTGTGTTCCTTGCCCAGAGGGGACCATCTCTACTCAGGAAGGTGGGTAACCCTGGAGGACAAGATATTGGATTCATCCAGAGCACTGTGACCTTGTCTTGGATTTGGGGATTGGGAGTTGGAGACATTGATTTGCAGTGGGTTTCCTTACTTATTCTCACACTTTACCACTGTTACATTTATACATGTGTTCATTTCTCCATTTTTATTATTGTAAGTTGCCTACAGTAAACCCACAGCAAGATAGGTAGCAAATAAACTTAACAAACAAATAAATACATCTGCATGCCATTTGTGGCCAGTCAGGTGGTGCTGTTCTTGTGCTGAAGAGCATCTGGAAGTTGTATGTATCTGGATGGGAAGAATCTGACTTCATCTCAACCCAGGAAAGTTAGAGTGTCTTTCTGTTTTTGGCCCCCAAGGGACAAGTAAAAAGGCATCCCTGACTCTGAATGGGATGTCACTCCCTGGATGACAGTGGTTCCCAATATGAGGATCCTCCTAGATTCATGGCTAGAGTGGATGCCATCCCGAAAGGGACATTCACAGATATTATTCTTATGCCCTTACCTGACCTGCCTTATTCATTTCCTGTTTGAATTATTGCAGTTGTTATACATGGGTCCACTCTTGAAGACCACTTAGAACAGTGATGGCGAACCTTTTTTGGCTCAAATGCCAAAGAGGGGGGACAGCAGGGGGTCATGCACAAGTGTGCCACACACCCATAATGCTATGTGCATGACCCCAGAGCGCATGGGTGCACAACTAGCACTCCTCCCTATTTTTGGTGTTCTTATTTCGCCCTCCCCAGGCTCCCCAGGCTTTATAGGAGCCAGGGGAGAGTGAAAACAGCTCCACCCGGAGCTTTCCCAAAGCCTTTGCAGCACGAAAAACTAATCCTACGGGCAAACCGGAAGTTCAGGAACAGACTTCTGGGTTGTTTGTTATGGACTCTTTTAGCCGTCTGGATCATTCAGGGTAGATTCCTGGAGGTCCCTGAATGCTCCCCGGAGGAGGGGGAGCCAAAACTGGCTCTACGAGCAAACCGGAAGTCTGTTCCCGAACTTCCAGTTTGCCCATAGGGCCGGTTTTTCGTGCTCTGGAGGCTTTAAGGAAGCCTCCGGAAGCCGGAAAATGGCCTGAAAAGAAGGCTGAAGTTAGTTGTCTAGTGCACGCATGTGTGTTGGACAGTTGACAGGGCCACACCTCGTGTGACTTGACAAATGGCTCAGCATGTTTTTCATAGTGTTTTTCCAAGTACAATTCAAATCACTTTAAAGCTGCATCTTGCACAGAATCAAGATCTCAGTCAGACTTCCTGTTCCTGAGGTTATCTGCTTGTCCCACTAGAGCAAGTATAGGAGGCATGTTCCAAATCCTTTCATAAAACAAGGCTACCTTGATTTATGAAGACATGTTCTTGGAAGCCTAACTTTTCTGTTGCATTTCCTGCAGTATTAATCAATTACTTCCTTGAATTCCAAAGGGCCCAGACTCCTCTAAAATTCAGGAGACCTGATTTTTCTCTTCACCATTGGGATAAGGGGAAGTTAGTGTAGGATAAGAATATGCTGGATTGCATTAGTGAAGGATTGTTGTGCATCAACAAATTGTATTTTGGGGTTATTTTTTCTGCTTGTAGTTGGTACAGTGGTATATATTGGGTAGTCCTTTTGCTGGACTTTTAGCTGCCCTAAGAGAGGTATAAGATAATCAGTCAGACAAATGTTTTATATATGTATGCAGGCTCCTATTGACCATTTAGTATGGCACTTTCTTGTCTCTCCTGTCATCCAAAGAAAGTATTTATTGAAATGCAGAGGGAGACAATATAAAAGAAATATTACTTTCTTTTTTCTCAGATATTGAAAAGTGCATCAAATGCCCAGATGATCAATATCCAACTGAGAACAGGGTCCAATGTATCTCGAAAAGGATAACCTTCCTGTCCTATGAAGAACA
Source organism: Thamnophis sirtalis (assembly GCF_051295495.1). NCBI lineage: Eukaryota > Metazoa > Chordata > Lepidosauria > Squamata > Natricidae > Thamnophis > Thamnophis sirtalis. The sequence goes on from NW_028261383.1 coordinate 3,048,785, forward strand.
TCTGGGTATCACCCTGGTCTCCTTTGCCCTACTCTTTTTCTTAACTACAGGATGCATTTTAATCATATTCATTAAATACCTAGAAACTCCCATTGTCAAAGCCAACAACAGGGACCTCTCCTTCATCATCCTGGTCTCCCTTCTGCTTTGCTTTTTGTCCTCCTTTTTCTTCATTGGTCAACCAAGGAAAGCCACCTGTTTTCTCCGACAAACGGTGTTCAGCATTGTCTTCTCAGTAGCTGTATCTTCTGTGTTGTCCAAAACAATCACAGTGGTGTTGGCTTTCCTGGCCACAAAGCCAGGGAATAAAGTGAGAAGATGGTTGGGGAAGAGCTTGGCCAACTCCATCATCCTTTCTTGTTCTGCTGTCCAAATTATCATCTGCTGCAGTTGGCTAGCAGTTTCACCCCCATTCCCTGACTCTGACCTCCACTCGCAGCCTGGAGAGATCATCCTCCAATGCAATGAAGGCTCTGTCGTCATGTTTTATGTCGTCCTTGGCTATATGTGTTTCCTAGCTGCCATTTGCTTTATTGTAGCTTTCCTGGCCAGGAACCTCCCCGGGGCCTTCAATGAAGCCAAGTTGATCACCTTCAGCATGCTGGTCTTCTGCAGTGTCTGGGTCTCCTTCCTGCCCACCTACCTGAGCACCAAAGGGAAATACATGGTAGCTGTTCAGATCTTCTCCATCTTGGCCTCCAGTGCTGGACTGCTGGGCTGCATCTTCATCCCCAAGTGCTACATTATCATCCTGAGGCCAGACCTGAACACTAAGGAACATCTGACGATAAAAGTTCGGAAATAACGTTAACATTGTTTCTTAGATTCATGATATTTATTTTTTCATTGCAGTTATTATTTTCTTATACATTTCCTTTGCATCAATTTGGCAAATACAATTATTTAAAATCAAGAAAAAATACTTACAAAGAGTGCAAAACTAATGAAATTAAATTCCAACATAATAATCAATCAGTAAAATAAACAAATTAATAATCATAATAGGTGCGATGATTATGGAATTCTATGTGAATATGATCTCTGTCTATGAAATAAATAATAATAATATTGTAAGACTACTGAAATTATATTCCAAATGGTAAAATAAATGAATGAATAATTAAACTTGTTTTCAGCCAGGGAAAACAAGATTCCCCAAACAGTAGGGGAAGGAATCCATTGTTGAACACAGGGGTGTCAAACTGGCAGCCCAAAGGCCAGATGCATCACACGCAGACCACACCCACCTCAGCTCCACAAATGATAAAATTGTTGTGAAACATTACATGATGGCTATGTGACAGGGTGAGTTTGATATACATGGTCTAAACTGAGATAAATACTGAGACCTAAATCTCTTTCAACACTGCTCTCTCCTCTCTATGAATAATTCTTGAAAGTTGATGAGGGTATTAGAGTTGATTGTTAAGAACATGCAGATGATACCCCCCCCTCCAGTGGCAACACTCTGGATGGCCTTCCCCAGTTATTTCTGCACTTGTTTGGTGACATCATGATCTTTGGAAGACTTCTGGATTCCATGATTTTAGTGTTGAGTCATAAATCTCTCAACGCCCTTTCTGGACAATCCCCAAAAGGAATCACTTGATCCAGGAAAGAGGGAAGAAACTACATTGGTTTCTTATCCAAATAAATGACATGATCTGCTGGCCTCTAAATGGAAAGGTTTCAGAAGTCTGCTATGTGAATGGGAAAATATTCTATAATGGAAAATGGCAGGAGGTCATCTTTAAGGCTTTACTATCCAGACTTAGCTAGGGAGCGGCAGGGTGAGCCCACCTTCTCTGGAAGCTACCTATAGACCAAGATTGTTTGCATCACCCTAATGCAGGGGAAATGGTTGGAGCTGAAGGTCAAACAGGAGAGGAAGAAAAATTGGTGGTCCATTACCTGATCTTCCCACCCTCCCTTAAATAAATAACTCTAAGTGAAAGGTAGAAAAGAAAGATAAAATGTAGAATATAGAATAATAGGGTTGGAAGCAGTGGTAAAATTCATTTTTTTTATTATTGGTTCTGTGGGTGTGGCAGGGGAAAGATACTGTGAAATCTCCATTCCCACCCCACTTTTGGGGGAAGGATATTGAAAAATCTCTATTCGCACCTCACTCTGGGGCCAGCCAGAGGTTGTATTTGCTGGTTCTCCAAAATACTGAAAATTTCTACTATTGGTTCTCCAGAATCTGTGGGAACCTGCTGAATTTCACCCCTGGTTGGAAGGCATCTTGAAGGTCTTCTAGTCCAAAACCCTGTTCCAGTAGGAGACCCTACCACATTTCAAAGAAATAGTTGTCCAGTCTTTTTTTGTGAAAGCCTCCAGTGATGGAGCACCCACCACTTCTAAGGACAAGCTGTTCAATTGGTTGATTGCTTCCTCTGCCACTTTACTCATAGCTGGATCTCTGTTTGGAATAAAGCTTGTCTGAGTACTGAGGTGATTTATCGAAGACAACTCTCTGTCTTGGTTTTGCCTCAAAGCTTCCCCTCAGTGCTAAGATCTATTCAGAATCTTTGAGATTTGGCAAAAGGTGATTAAGTAAACCAGATAGGTTTTGCTAGTTACAAGGCTAAGAATTTAACTGAAAAGAATCTGAAATATCCATATTTAAAATACTCTGGGCCAGTATTTGTGTTTCACTCAGTTCACTCTCTGTATTCACTCAGTGAGAGAAACCTTCTTCTGTTTTTTTTTTTCCTACTGAGACAAATTACTTCAATGTGGAACATAGAATCATAGGAAAAATAAATAAATAAATAAATAAAATTCCATCTTTGTGAAGGTGGGTAGCCCATCCATTGAGGTTTCAGCTAAACCTGACACAGAAATCTCCAAATACAGGTCTGACCACAGAAGACATGACTGAATTATGGTAAGAAGAACCTGAGTTGTCTGAAATTCATTTTGGGACAGGGTGAAATTGAAGCAGGTTCTGCAACATTTAGCAACTTCCTTTGCTGAACCTTCACATGTCTAAAAGAGTAAAAAAGAATTCTCATGAAAGATATTGTTCCTGATTGCCAAGTAGCCAGCTGCAGGGCCTTCCTGCCTCAAGACAAATAAATTATACTAAACAAGAAAGGAAAAGGCACCACTTTTATACCAATAGGCAACAAAATCTCAATATCTTCTATTCCACCAGTGGACACAAATCATTGTCTTTGTTTACTCTGTGGAAATTGATTTCCCCATAATGGGGATAATCATTACACAGTAGATATTTGAAACCTACCTGCATACAAAAGCCACAATTGGAAAGATCACTGCAACTTTGTGGGATTTTACTTTGCATTTACAGGATATATCATAGATTTTTTTCTGTCCCTCTATGGCTTTCTTTCCTTTGTGATCTAGAGTGACAGAAATGCCAAATAGGGTGATTTTTTATCTAGTTACTATTCCACCATAGATTTTATGTACAAAATGCTTCCATTGTCCTTATTGCAACCATGAAAAGCTGGACAAGATGCCTAGAGAAAGTAGACCTAGAAGCTCTGCCCCAAGAGAAGATTGAAGGGATCCTGTCTCTCAGCAGCTACACCACTTATCGCTCCATCTAGACTGTGTCCAGGGCCTTAAGGGCTGCATATTCATCAATCCAAGAGGAAAGTGGAGAATGACAAAGGATGGTTGGTTATAAAGTAGTTGCAACCACTGTGAGTATTTCCTCTGTATAACCCAGTGGTGTCCTTCTTTCCTATTTTTTCAAATGTAATTGCATCTATGAAGATCATTATTTTCTTCAGAGATTTAGTATTCTTGACAATGGGGTTATGTAGTTTTTTGTAGTAAAATATTTTTCTTTCCATCAAGTATTTATTTCACATCTTTTTTCTCAGAGTTTCATTAAACTTCTAATATAATCCATTATCTTCTTCTCTCTTCTCTCTGTTCACATTATTAGAAATTTCTCTGTAATGTCACCTTTTTAAATGTTATGCTTCTTAACATTGTCATATCATATCATTCATCTTGAGCTTTCCCCTCATTAATTTAGTGTTATTGCTCAAGTCAAATCCTTCATCCTGAAATTCAAGATATGAATTTTAATTCATTCAGAGTTAGAATGAATTCATAAAGATTCCAAGGTTCTTTACTTTATTAATATAGGCTTCTCCTTTATAACATGAACTTTTTTTTTCCTTATAAGCATCTCTTACTAATGTCATGGAATTTATTAGTATTTTGTATTTTGAACTTCAAGTCAAATTTGATAGTACCTAAAATCAAGTTCTCCAATATAACAAGTTATTCCTCTCCCCAATGTTTCCCTGCTTCTACTTTTTAAACTAAGTCTACCTTACAGATTATGTCTTGGAGATATTGGCCCAGTAATTAGGATGAAAAAAGAGAGGAGAATTTGGAGTGAGCAGCAGAAGAATTATTATTTTTTAAATTGACAACTTTGAGTATCTTAAGAAAAATATTTTCCACCCATCTATACAAAAGATGGAAAGAAAATTTAGATGAGGCTGTGAATCCTGGAAAAGAAATCACATTTATTAAGGGAGAGTTCAGATCAACTGTGATGCTGAAGTCAAGCTATTGGATGAGGAGCAGGAGACCCAGTTCAAGTCCACCATGGAAAATTCATGGGCAACTTCATGATACTTACTCAACCCTTTGCCTCAGTGGTAGGTAGAGTCGAGGAAAGAAAAGAATGTGGAACTATGCCCACTACTTTGAGCTTCTCAAGTAATTTGGGATATAAATCTATGTAATAAAAAAAGAAAATGAGTGAAGATCTAATGTCCAAGGAACATAAACATCATTTTGATTCTCTGAAAAAAAGAAGGGGAAAGGATGGGGTTTCAAGGTAAGTTTGTCAACATTGTCAACCATAACAATCTTCTGCCTTATTTCTCCTCTCCTCTCCAATACACATATAAACATATATTTTTTAAATTCCTCTTCATCAAATGAATCACTAGGTGACTCAGGAAACTTCGATGATGTGTATGCAAGAAAAGATTGCCTGGGCTGCTCATAGTTTTTAGATGGTACCTTCTTACAAGCCAAAGCTTAAATTTAAGGAATATTTCCTTTTAAATGGTCCCTCTTTTTCCCCAGATATTAAGAAAGGCCTTTCTTTTGAGTCAAAATTAATTTTTAATGCTTCAGTTTTCTGGCTCAGGGCATTACCTCTTAGCAGTCCAATCATTTTGATTCCATGTCAACAAAAATTCTTGGAGCAGTGGTGGGTTGCCAATTTTTTCACTACCGGTTCGGGCCCGCTCCTGTGCGCACTTGTGCATGTGTGTGATGCTTCTGTGCATGCACAATAGCATCCAGGTGGGTGGGCGGAGCCTCCTGACACCACTACTACCAGTTCAGCTGAACCGGGCCAAACTGGGAGCAATGCACCACTGTCTTGGACCTCCTTTATAGGAGGAGAAAGTCTTGCACAATCCCAATGGAGTGAAAGTTTGGAATGAAAACTCTGGCCAGGTATGGGTTTCTTAAAAAACTTCAATGGGGTTGTTTTATTCATAAAACACCAATTTAAATTCAAGCTACTTATAGCAGATGAATATGGTAGATTTATAGTAGTGGAAATTGAATTCAATGGAATAAAATCAATAGTGGTTGGCGTGCAAATTGCTTGAGGCAGAGTTCATTTGACATGGTTACCTTTATAGAGCACTGGAAGCCAAGATGGAGAAGATATGCACAACTCCCATAGATTTTCCTTTGGTGCTTAGATAGGTGGCAGGAAGGAGACCCAGAGACTGCAAAAGACCAGCATACTGAATGTGATTAGCTTGGCTTCGTTAAAAGCCCCAAGCAGGTTCCTAGCCAGAAAAGCTATGGTGAAGCAAATGACAGCTAGGAAATAGAGCCGAGCACATCATAAAACATTGTGACACACTCCTTGTTGAACTGAAGGATGATCTCTCCAGGTTGGGAGTGGAGATCAGTGTCAGGGAATGGGGGAGAAAATCCCAGTCAAATGACACAGATGACAATTTGGATATCAGAACCAGAAAGGATGATGGAGTTGGCCAAGCTCTTCCCCAACCACTTTCTCATTCTGTTTCCTGGTTTTGAGGCTAGGAATGCCAACACCACTGTGATTGTTTTGACCATCACAGAAAACACAGCTACTAAGAAGACAATGCTGAACACCAGTGTAGTATGCTGTAGTGGTTATTAAGTTGGCTGAGAAATATATCCAAGGTGGGCTTATTGAGTGGTCGAACAAACATGAACAATTGGATTTGTCACAGTATTCTGCTTTGGATTCTGTATTCATCAACATTTTTATTAATGACTTTGATGAAAGGAAAAAGGGAAGGTATCTTAGAACTTGGAATGGCATTCTAATATGGTATTAAAGAAGACCAAAGGGGCCATTGATGCTTTGGACTATAACTGTGTCCATAAATTTGACTAAATCAAGATGGATTAAAATATTTTTAAGTGCATATCTGGAACAGGAGTGAAATGTGTCTTGAAGGACTGACATTGCATTTTGAAATAAGCATCTCTAAAAGAAAAGGGCCATGATAGCAGAAAGGCCAGTGTCTTAAATTAGATATATAATGCCAAAAAATTAGGCCAAGCCAGGAATTCTCTCTATTTAGGGCCTCTGGTTTTGGGTAGGACATAACTTTGTATTAATCCTTGTATTTCCCATTTACAGGATTGTTTCTGGCGTGACAATTGATTAAACTCCCTGGAAGAGAAAAGAGGGGAGGAGAAATCCCTAATGGCTCCATAATTATAGGGGAGAAGTGGATACATGCTATAGCAGCTTTGCTATAGAGGTGAGCCTGTAAACAAGAACTGGCTTTCATGTTTTCACAGCCTTGGATACTACTCAATGAGGGGTAAAATGATTTTCTAGCTGAAAGGAATCAATGCTGAGATTTGGTGATAAAAGAACAAGCAACACTGGTTAGCTAAAATCCATGTTTGCTGGAGTCCTAAAGAGTTCCATGCAGATTTAGATTCTGAATCATGGGAGTCTAGGTTTTTGGCTTGCCTGGGACACATTGAGTGAAGAGGAATTGACATGGGCTGCATATAAAATATGTAATATGGTTAATGTGTATAAATAAACTCCCTGTCTTTTTAAAAATATTTTTATTATATCTTGTGAGGCCACATTACCAGTCTCAGGCTGGGTCTCCTGTACCTTTTCTGGCTTTAGGGCAGATTTGGCTTTTGATAGGAGGTCAAGGACCCACCACAAAATGGGGATACAATGGTGTGGCCAGTCCCCAAAGAGCAACTACAGCAGACCTAGGAAATCAATGTCTGGTTATCAGACATTTGCAGCATGTTAAAAACTCCCACAAAAATGACCATATTGCTACATAGACCCCATGTAGGGAATATATGGGGAAATCACTTTCACTGGAGAGCCAGAGTGATGGAAACAAACAAACCCCCTCCCATTTCTCTTAAGTGCATTGTGACATCAGATATGCTCCAAAGGGTTGGAGCTTGCAGCTTGAACTTGTGAAGCTGCAAAGATCATTCTGGCAGAAGCCGTGAGTTTCTGCAGATGTTCCTTTACACAATTCCACAGCTTTGTTGCAATCATAGAACCAAGGAAACACAACAAAGACATTTCACTGGGAAAAGCCAGACAATCATTCCTTGTGCTAAAATGCCAAATTTGATATTTATTAATAAAGAAATACTATGGAGAATTAAATCTGGGGGAGATAAATGTATATAAACAAACGTAAAAACATGTACTGTATATACTCAAGTATAAGCCTAGTTTTTCAGCCCACTTTTTGGGCTGAAAAAAGCCACCTCGGCTTATACTCGAGTCAGTGAAAAATTTGCCTGAAATGGAGGAGAAAAAAGGGTGGGGCCATGCCGCTGGGTGACGCTCGTGAATGGCCCAGCGCCCCTGTGAGTTTCCCCTCCCTCTGTGTCAGTTTGCCGTGCAGCGTGCACCGCACCATCCCCCCTCCTCATGTTCTAATGTAATGCAGGGCTATCTTACGATTCCCCTTCCTCCCCCTCCTGCCGCTCTGCAACGATGTCCCACCTCCTCCTTGTTATGGCAAGCAGCCACATAGCGATGTCCCACCTCCTCTGGTACAGTGATCCAATGATAGGAATCACTGTGCCATGTGTCATAGGAGGCGGGACATCATCATCACAGCGGGACATCAGCATCATGAGGTGAGTGAAGTATTTCATTGAATACACCGGTATTGTGTGATAATAATTTGTTATGCAGAGCAAATTTTTACAATGGCTACTGTATATTTAATGGGCACAGGCAGGCTGTATATGTTATTCAATGGGCAATGGCATTATTGGTATCTATTTTTATTTTTGAAATTTATCGGTAGCTGCTGCATTTCCCACCCTAGGCTTATACTCGAGTCAATAACTTTTCCAGTTTTTTGTAGTAAAATTAGGTGCCTCGGCTTATATTCGGGTCGGCCTATACTCGAGTATATACGGTAGATATTATGTGTACGTATGTATCAGGGGTGGGTTCCTGCCAGTTCTAACCTCTTCTATAGAAGAGGTTCCACAAATCTACAGAGCCATTTAGAACCAGTTCCAGCTCCCTCCCCCTGCCCGTCCGCATATCATCAAGATGAAGAGCGAGAGGAGGAATTCTGGGAGTTGAAGTCCACAAATCTTAACGCTGTCAAGTTTGAACACCCTTGGTTTTTTTTCCTAAAGGGTTGGGGTGCAAGGGTCTAGTAACTTGACTTGCGTGCTTCAAATGCCAGAGTTTCTGAGACATTTTGGTTACTAAGCAACACCGTTGTTAAGTTTCACCACATTTTACAAGTTGCCCATGCCCAAGCAGTCACATGACTGCCAAGCCACTACCACTCGGTCACATGGCTGGCAAGCCACTCCCACAAAGTAGGCCACATCTACAGAAGAGGTTCTAAAAAAATTTGAAACCTACCACTGGTACGTATGTATATATATGCCTGCTGAAAACACAAAATTAGACAATGAAAACTTATATCATATTATTCAATACATAAGTCCTAGTTTTGCATAGTGCCAAAGCTATCAACAAGAATGTAGCAAGGGACTAGCTCACTTTCACTGTTTGTGTGACAGTGTAGTCATGTGTGAAATTCGTGATTGGTGACTGATAGCTGCAGTCACATTGTCTCCATGATATCCCAGAACTGTTTTATCATCACGATGATTGTAGGATTTATGGCTAAAGATTGGGGAGGTAGGGAAAATAGGGAAAGGGCAAGGATCAAAGCAGCCATATCTTCCCACGACAGCATCCCCATAACTATGGGGGCTTCTGCTGCATTCTTAAGAGTGTGCAATAAATTGGGATAAAATGGGACAATCAAATGGAAACAAATATATGGCACTTTGTTTTTATACATGCAAAGAACAGCAAAACTTTTTTATACACCAAGATGAAAGGACTCACAAACACAAACGATGGAAGAATGCCAATGCCACACCTAATGCCAGTTGTGTTCCAGAATTTGGACTGCTTTGCCAACTCTTCATCACAGTTGACCTATGAAAGGACTCTGAATAACTTTTGGAGTCATTTTATTTTATTTGCTAAACAAACAGAAAAAAAATGAAATCCTTGCAAACTCATTATGTTCTTCATCCTCCCCTCTGCATATGGAACCAAGGAATAACTTCAGGATCCTCAAAGGAGAAGATGCTTCTCACTATAATTATCACCACCCCAGACATTGATTCATTTTTTGCTACTTCTCCAGTGATTTCCTTGGATGTCAACAAAGACTGAAACAACATGGAAGGGATATTGCATCAGGAAAGGATGAAATAAAAAAATACATAAAAAGGATAGCTTCCTCAGGTGACATTCTGTATAGCAGAGATTTTGGGACAGGCAGGATCTGTGCTCTTGAATGTACCTTTCTCTCCTTTCAAATGAAACATTTTTTTCCTCTGTCTAAATGAGAGAAGTGAAAGTGGTTTGAATTTTTTGCTATAGTTTAGTAACAGGAAGAGGATTGATTCAGCTCTATAAATTATAGATTTCCTCCTTCTGCATCTGATGCTGCTGGTATCTCATCACATTTCTGGGATTAGTTTAAAATGAAGTTGAAAATGAAGTGCCCGTTAAGTTTCAAGAACCTGGATGGAAAAAAATCATGGAGCTTTTACAAGCCAGGGGACCATCTCATTAGTATAGTCATCACTGAAACAAAAATAACATCTATACCTACTTATCACCTACCTTTCAACTTGGCTCCTTATACTCATTCTTACTCGTAAGTCATTCAATGTGGTGGAGTTGCATTCTCTCGATTTGCAGTTCTAACACTCTTCTTCATTTTTCCTTATTTCACTTGTTGATATATTGTAGTACCTGTCTAATTTCTTGGATCATTTTCATTGCTTCCCTCATTTGTCTTATTTTGTGAAAGAGGCAAAATTCCAAAGACGGGGCAGAAAAAAGGCTGAAAGAAGTCCAAGTTATTTTCCTCTTCTCCTCCAATCTGGAGTTCAGCACTTGAATAATGTGTTTTGTTTATTGTACTTACTGAATAGGTTGTAGTGCCAGTTCCATATTTTTTTTTAATAAATGTTTTTTAATTTTAGTTTAAAACAGGTACACATCTTTCTTTACATCTTTAGAAAATGTATCAATCAATTACAGATAAGTTTTGGTACATCTCCTCCACAGTCAATCAACATAACTCATATTAACTAAAGCATTATTATATATCCATTTTCATTTAACTGTAATTATTATTTAGGAATATTGATGAAAGTAATAATCTTGAACAATCTCTGCCCACTCCAGTGGGGGAGAAAGGAATCAAAAGAAAAAAAAGAAAGAAAAAGAAAGAGGACCGATAGAAAATAAAAATTAAAATAAAAAATAAAAATAATACAAAAAAAGACAAAAACGACAAAAGACAAGGCAGGAAAACAAAACAGAACACAGGTGTCTATCATAAGAAAAAAAAAGAGAAGTATATCAACTGGTTACAACATGCTTTGGTGCTTCTCTTCCATTAACTCATATTAATTCAAATATCTCAACTCGAATATTTACCATATCAACATCATTATACCTCCAGTTTTAATTACCTATGGTTATCCTTCATCCTTAGCTATGCATTACATAATTAATCCATAACACATGCTGACATTTCATTTACTTATTTGTAAAATCCTCTATTATCATCAAATCCTCATATCCTATTTTAGCTGGACATCCATAATATTTAATTATATCATATATCATAACATTTTCCCAGTATTGATTAACATTTGATTGTATGTATTTTATTTAATTTTTTAATAGTGATAATTATTATAGTTAATACTCTTTATGTATAATCTTCCAATTGTTAGTTATATCAGCTCCACATTTTATACATTACTATCAATATCAATTATTATTCAACTATATCTGTTACAAAAAAAAGCAATTAGATTTAACAAGTTTTCAATTGTATTCTTCAATCTATCAGCCAGTTCCAAATTATATATATTACTATCCATATCAGTCATTATTCAGCTATATCTATTACACATTAAGGTAATCAGATTTAGCTAGATTTTAAATTACGTTTTCCATCTATCAGCCAGTGTCTCTCCAATAGCAAGATCTTCTCCAGCCAATTGCCACGCGTTGGATAAGTTTACCAAATGTTTTCATAATCAAATCCAGACAGAAATATTTTGGCACCTTTGAACTCTGGATGCCATTGATGAAATAATAATGTTGTCCTGGGCTTGTAAAATTTTCCAAATTAACTTTAATTCTCAAGGGTGGATTTTCCATTCCTCCTGCACTCTGTCTTTTTAAATGAATCTTCTTTATAGCTTCCCCCCTCCTTTCTTCCTCTGAGATAGACCAGACACCATTTCTCACATTTTCCGTTTGTATTTCAGGAGCATTTAAACATTCAACAATCTCAGTTTTTGCTTCATATTTTAAAATCAAATGATCCAATTTTCTTTCCAGTGTTTGGTAAGAATCAAAGAGTCCTTTACATGCGGAGAAAAGTCTCTGAAACGAAAGAGGTATTTTGGGACGCCATGATGTGTGTCGCAGTTAAAAATTGCAAACTCTTTTTTTTTTTCCACAGACTTCTTAGTCTCTCACAGGCTGTGATTGTAAACAAAGCCGAGTAGTAAAGTAATAAAAGTGTCGAATCGTGACGGGCTAATTAGTAGAAAATAAATTTTATGATCCACTTAAGGAGATTCAGAGGGGGGAGGGTGTCGAGGAGTTTCTTGAAGCATTTAAGAAGTAAAGTAACCACCAGCCATAAATCCATTAGAAAAAGCCAAGTCGCCGCTAAATTTCCTTGTTCTTTGGTTTCAGTTATCTTAAATTTTTAACACGAACAGTTTCTCTTGGATAATAAAATCAGCTTACCAGATGACATCACTTCTAGCATTCTTAGGGGCAACCTGCAGTTTCAGTTAGCACGCAGTTAATCCAGAAAGGAATTGGCACGAGGAGTTAATACCCCCCCCCAGAGATTTGCGGGTATCTCTGAGGTCATGGGTCTCTCCTCACCTTCACTGTCGTCTCCGGGACAGCTGGGGTTCAAAGAACCCGTCCAAAAATCCTTCGGTATAGAGGAATTTCAGGAGTAGAAAATAAATTTTATGATCCACTTAAGGAGTCCACTTAAGGATCCACTTAAATTTCAGGAGTAGCCTGAAACTCCATCTTCTCACTGCTAAGCCCCGCCTTCTTCTCCTCGCCAGTTCCATATTTTTGTAAAGGCTTGTTGATATTCAATACCTGATTCTTATAAAAATAGACTTATTTTTAGAACGGCTTTTTTTGGACCACATGAAAAATCATGTGATTGAATAATTTTCAATCATCAATGATTGAATAATTTTGAATCCTGATTACTGGGCAGATGAAAACTAGAACTGTTACAAATAATGATCTATGTGGAGAGATATCCATTTTATCCCCTTAATGCTCATACAATTAAACACTGATGGGTAGCTATCATTTACTTCTAGCTTTGGATCTGAATTGTTTAAGAGTCACTTGGCTTGAGGAGAGAAGAAGGATTAAATTGAAACAAGTATTTTGCTGTTTCTATTGTTGTTGATAATAACCTGATTTTTTTTTTACAGGAGAACACGGACAAATCATTTCAAACTGCTAATCCTGATTTTTGCCATTCAAGTGGTCAACAACAATCCCCAGCTCCTACACAATCTCACATTAGGTTACAACATCCACGACAACTATATCAACACACTTGCAACTTCTGATGCTGTGCTTGACATGCTGTCTACTGGAGAAGCCAATGTTCCCAACTACAGCTGTGGAAAGAAGGACAACCTTTTGGCTGTTGTTGATGGAGCTGAAAGGGATATCTCCATCCAGATGTCATCACAAGTAGGCACCTATAAAATCCCTCAGGTATGTGTGTATGCTTGTCTATCTATAGTCAGGGATGAGCAATAGATCCAACTATATTTTGTCTATGGAACACAAGAGCTGCTTTTCCCCATGACCAATTGTTGTTGTTATCATGGTTAGTGATTGGGATTCACAATGAGGAGGGTGCATGGATCAAAGCAAAAATATCCTCTTGTGACACCATCCTCATTGCTTTGGGGATGTCTCCTGCACATTTGTGACCAATCAGAGGGTCTTCTGTAAAAGGGATAGTGCAGCTGTGATGGTAATTTAGATGCATAATCTTAACCAACAATGATATTTACAATGGTGAACAAATATGTGTTTTGTGAAAAAAAAATCCCAATGATTATCTTATCTATATTTGATAAAACATATGTGTTTTATTGACTTGTTGGGACTACACTTTATTAAAAAAAAAACACTGCAAGTGCATTAGACAACATATCAGCTGTTTTTCACTCTAACATATACATGATCAAATTCATCCTAAAATACCTGAAGAGAAATGGAACCTCAGAAGAAGGTGTTTTTTTTTTACATAGTAAACAGAGAAATATTACGGGGAAAACTGATAGTATTTAAAATGGAGCCCAGACTTTTGGCCCTGATCAAAGTTCTTTTAAAACTCACTTGCATGAGCCTGCTCTTTGGGATGAATGAAGCCATAAGAAGTAGGATCTATACTCATCAAGGGGAAAACAAAGTTTCAACCATTGTAAGCCTGTTTACATATAAATGAGTTAATAGGACGAATGAATGATTCTGAAGTGCACACGTCTAAAGAATGAAATACCTATTATATCACCATCTTTTATTCTGATTTTACAATATTATTCTTTAATTATTACACCTTTATTATTATAACAGTAGGAACTAACTCTTGGTTGGTGTATGTCTGTATGTCATGTTTCCCTGAAAATAAGACAGGGTCTTATTTTCTTTTGACCCCTGAAATAAGCACTTGGCCTTATTTTCGGGGAGATCTTATTATTTTTGAGGTGCAGGAGGTGTTGAGCATGGTGTTGCAGGAGGGCTTATTTTAGCACATGCACTCAAAACCTCTATTGGGCTTATTATCTGGGGAGGTCTTATTTTCAGGGAAACAGGGTATATGTCATATATATTATACAGAGAGAGAGAGAAAGAGAAAAGGGGGGGGACTTGTTAATGTTTTGCATTTTATATCCTGTTTCTTGATATTGTCTACTAACTGATCAACCATAAACTATTCTGTTTATGAGAACCAAGTTGTATTGATTCAAAGCTAATATTCTGGAGGTGATCTGACTCTGAATATAACATTGCATTCTTCACTGTTTTTCAGGTCAGTGATGCAATTGTTTCGGGGGCTCTGAGTAATAAAAGGCAATTCCCTTTTTTCCACTGGATGCTCCCCAAAGAAGGGATCGTCTACCCACATATTGTCCAAGTTCTCCTCCATTTCAGATGGTTCTTGATTGGTCTATTTACTTCAGACACAGATAATGGAGAGAATTTCATGAGGACTTTGACTCCAATGCTTGTCAGAAAGGGAATTTGTGTTGTTATATCACAACAATTCTCTACAACTGGACATACAGCATCCCTCAGAGTTGCCCTCTCTAAGTGGAGACAAGTCAATGTCTTTGTGCACTACATAGAATATATGAATGTTTGGGACAGAATTCATACTTTCCAATTAACATTTGAAGGTATGCCAGGACCTATCGATGGAAAAGTCTGGATCGTGGCAACCATTGATTATCTGATATTAAAACATGAGAGTCTTTACAAATATGTCCATAGTATTTGGACTTTTGCTTTTCAGGGAAAAAAAGGGCCAGAGGATGATGCCCTTGAACACACTTCCTTTGTGAACCCTCAATATGAATATCGTTCTTTTCAGTGTTCTTTTTCAAAACAGGTCTTTTCTATCAAAGGCCGGAAAAGATGCATCCAAAAAGCGCCACTGAAGACTGGGAAGGAAAGGAGGAGAATATGGATCCCTTTTCACCGCCATTTGAACAGTGTCATTAAGACTCTGGCCCAAACCTTGAATGCTGCATATTCCTCCAGATCCAGGAGGAGAAGAAAGGAGGGCAAAGCAGCTTTAGAAGCCCCAAAGCTGCAGCCATGGCAGGTAGGAGATCCTGACAAGGATCCATCAAACTTAGCTCCTGTTGAATAGGAATCCAAAGAAGACCTAAGCATAGTACACAAAATTATCTGCTACAATGTCCTACCTGTCAATGACTACTTTAGCTTCAACCACAATACATGGGCAAACAATAGATGCAAACTCAAGGTAAAGCTCTCCAAACTTGATTGCAGAAAATATGACCAGCAACAGAGTGGTTAATGCCTGGAATGCTCTACCTGACTCCATTGTTACATCCTCAAACCCCCGTAACTTTAACCTTAAGCTGTCTAACATGGACCTCACCCCTTTCCTACAAGGTCTGTAAGAGGGCGTGCATAAGCACACCAGCATGCCTACCATCCCTGTCCTATTGTCGCCATTCATTTGTACCCATTTCCTGTGTTCATGTCCATGTTGATCCTTATACCTGCTATCTCATACATGTTTGACAAACTAAATAAATAAGATGGAGGTGAATCATCTCATCCTCCTTGTACTACAAAAGGCCAACAGGTGTTGTCAATCTAATCTGTCGGGGCATAATATTCCAATGAGCAGCCACCATAGTAGATATATTTTGATATTAAACACAGCTATGCATTTTAAAATAAATTTTAGTATGTGTAGTTTTCTGATCGGCATCATAAAATTTTACATTTATATATTTGAAGAACACTATGAGGCCATCTAGCCTAACTGCAAGAAATTGAGTTAATGCTTCTCTAACTGATGGCTTCTTCGTTTCCATTTGTTTTGATTTTCTTTGTTGTTTTTTAGCACCATTTGATAAATCATCAAGATGTGTGTTTCGATTTTATATCTGGTTCATCTTGTATTTACAAATTATATTAGTTTATTAAAATGTAAAATACAAAGGGAAATAAAAAGTAATGGAAAACTAGGGGAAGGAAAAAGACAAGAGAATATGTAGGGTAGAAAGGAAAAAAGAAAACAAAAATGTTGACATAGCACTTTTTAGCACAGTAGAAGATAATATATTACGACCTTAACTTTTTATTTTACACACTAGTATGTAAAAGCTAGAGGGAGATCATGAGTTCAAGTCCCATCTTAATCATAAAAGCCAACTTGGGGACTTTGATCCAGGCAGATATTCTCAGCCAGGTTTCTCATTTGGCCTATCTGAGAGAAGATTAGCCTGCAACTTTCTTTTGGACAAATCCATGCTTACTGGTAATCACCCTGGTTTTTTCCAACAAGTTTATGAATAACGTCTTCATTTGTTTCTTCATTCAATTTATTTGTGGTCTATCATTAGTTCCCTTTTGGTCAAATTTGGTCAGTTATATCTTGTCAATACACATTTTTTTCAATATATAATTGGCAAACTTATCACAACTTTTTTTCACTTCTGAAGATAGTAGTAACATTTGTTTTCCCAACTCACAATACTTGCAAATTAGACAAGAAAGAGTCAATTGTGAAAAGACCACCTGGAGTAAGAAACCAAGGTTTTTGCTTTTAAAATTCCTGATGTTTTTGTTCTAGTTCCATCCATTTCTGGAGAAGAATGAGTTTTGTAATATTTCCCATCGGAAACTGTACTTGGACCAGAATGGAGATGTAGCAGCAGATCTGAATGCCATAGGTTGGGTGCTTCTTCCCAGGATGGTTCCCATTGACAAGCAAATGGGGAGTTTTGAAAGGCAGAGACTAATCATCAATCATGATACCATGTCATGGCTAAGGTTATGCAACAAGGTAGTAGAAATATTGGTGTTCTTCCTTCATTACCAAAAGTCATAGTACCCATTTTAAATTGGCTAAGCCTAATCATTAAGGTGATTTATTTTCACTGAGAATTTAATGTGCAAATAAGCAAATAAGAAGGTAGTTATGGTAACAGGTGCCTAAATTCAGGTTTGGACTAAATCCAATGAAACTGAAGCAAGACTGGATAGATGCCCTGTTGGTCACTATAGCAAATAAGCCTTGATCTTCTGACCATCCAAATTGGGGACAGTCAGTGTCCCTGGAAAGAGAAGATCCATAGTCAGTGATGCTTTTAAGAAGCCAAGACATGGCCAGAGTAATTCATTCTTCTCTTTTACCCCACTGAGATTTTGCCCCTTGGAAGGAATTCTAAGATTTTCAGTTTACTTGAATGCATAATAACTGCCAGAAAATGCCCTGACCCAGAAAACTGGAGAACTGGAAGATGATACTCATGGAAAGAAATTTCTTCCTGATGTTGGAAGTAATGAGAGACAATTTGAAAACAAACATAATTTAGATTCTTCCTCTGACTTGTAAGACAGCATTTCATCTTAAAATACCTTGAATGATATTATTTTTCACGATTTGTTAGCTACCATGAGTCTGTTTAGGCAGATATGAAGCTCCAAATTTAAGTAATAATATATGTGAGTTTGCCTTTCCATGGCAGTTGGTGTCATCTAGTTATACTTCTTCAACTGAAAGGACTTTGTCTTGGATATCTAGCTGGGCTTTCAAAATAACCTTTTCCAACAATGGGCTCGTAATCATGTTCATCTTGTGCAACAAGATGCTTGACTTTTTGAAGCATGTGTTCTCATGACCTTGGCTGTATATCATCCAACTACAGTTCTAGAAACTAGGCCCTAGGTCATACATTTCTTTCTTCCTAACAGTTTAATTCTATTTTTATAAATCTAACAGAATAAATACCCACAAAATCCAATACAGCACAACCAACACAAACTCTAAAAAGTATTACACTGCCATACATCAAGAATATATCAGAAACCACAAATAGACTATTACAACCACATGGAATCAGCATAGCACACAAGCCAACTAAAACCCTCCAAAACACCCAAACTGAAAGTCCCAGAAACCCCAGAATAAAAAAAAACCAGGAATCATCTACAACATACAATATAAGAACCGCAACAACCACTATGTAGGACAAACAGGCAGAAGGCTGGCAGAATGCATCCATGAGCACCAAATGGCAATCAGAGGCATGATGAAACTTCTTTAATTTCACAACCATAGTTTCAACTGGAAAATGTGTCAATCCTAGACCAGATCAAACACAAAAATGCCAAGGAATTCTAGAACTCTGGCACTTTGACAAATCAGCCACCAATAGACACATAGACACCAACAACATCTATAGACTATCAGGGATGGGTTCCAGCTTCTGTTATTGCTGGTTCGCTCAGGGGCGCACTTTGCACTTTGTGCAGTAATTAAAAAATCCCTTCGGTGCATGCAGAGAAGCAAAAAGCAAGATGGACGTGCCTATGGCACCACTGATAGAACCAGTTCGGGAGGGTGGCCAGCTGAGTTACTTGGCCAAACCGGTAGGAACCCACCTGTAGACTATGCAAAAGAAACAGTCAACCAGCCTCAAAGGGGAAAAGACTCTAGCGCCTCTCCACCAGTAATCAGCACTCATATCAGCATAGATGAACTCCAAGGTCAACTTCAAACCAACAAATAAATAAGCAATACCCCAATCAAAAACCTGACAAAGACCCATTAGTAAATAGCCCAGCCAAAGAATTCCTAAGACTTCCCCCACCCATACAAACAGGCAAGGCACCAGAACATAAAACTGAGAGCAAGCCCCATTCCTTATTAGCACTGATGATGTTACCTAGTTAGGGTAATGGAACATCTGCCAGAAAACAAGCAAGCTCAGAGAGCATCAAGGGCCCCTCGTTTCACCCCTGAGCAGTGGTGGGATTCAAATAATTTAACAACTGGTTCTCTGCCATAATGACCAGCTGGGTAGGCGGGGCTCAGTGATCATGTGACTGGGTGGGCGTGGTCAACTCAAGGTCACTCAGGTCGATGGGCGCTTCGCCTTAGCTGTTACAATGTCATAAGGGTTAACCGAAGAGGCAGTTTCTATAAGCAGGGCAATAAAGTTTAGGATAGAAAAACACCAGAATGTTTCCTTCCTGCCTTCCTTACAGGATTAGCCTTATAAAGTGGGAAAAAACAAAAGATTTCTTCCATCAACCAGTTCTCTGAACTGCTTAGAAAGTTAACAACCGATTCTCCCGAATAGGTGCGAACCTGCTGAATCCCACCACTGACCCTGAGCTATACACATTTTCTTTTATTAGAATAAATATTTAACAAATCTTTTACATTAACATTTATTCTAAAAGTTAACATGAATACAATATAATGCATTAAAATTATGCATATATAAAGAACGAAGAAATAATTTTTTATACAGAAGTATAAAACTACTTGTCACAATATTAAATCTAATTGATCCATTCAGATTTTATTAAATTAAAAAAAACAACCTCTTTTATTGAAGCGTGATGTGCGAGAAGAAAAAGAGAGGAACTAAATGAAAAATCTGTGAGTAGTTCTATCTCTTACAACTATTTGGAACTAGTCTGAGATTTCATGTTTATCTAAGTGAAGCCCAATTTGACTATCTTCATTTTCCATGAATGATTTAGTCCTCACATGTTGTATTTTATTTGGCATTCCTTCTTTTTCTTCTTAGTCTCTGCCTCAGTCCAAATGTGTGGGAAATTGTCGTCCTGGGTTTCTCAAATGGGCTAGAGAAGGAGAGCCAGTTTGCTGCTATGACTGTGTTCCTTGTCCAGAAGGGACCGTCTCCAATCAAGAAGGTAGGTAATACCAAAGAAAAATGTAGACCTTATGGAAGTAGATTCATCCAGACCATTTTCATGAGAGTGCACATTTAAAAGATACATTGAAACTCAATTTTTCTTGTTTATTTTCAAACTGCACAATTGTTATTTCAAAGGAAGTACCAAAGTGGGATGATGAAAGAGCTAAGAAGACATAGGTCTATTACTACTGCAAGTGAAAATATATGTTGTTTTTTTTCATTTGAATGTGTCTACACGTACCATTCTAAGAATGTCTGAATTCCTAGAAGCTAGAGTAATTGTCTTAGGTCCATCTTCTAGAAAGATTATTGCAATACTTTCTACATGGGCCTCCCCTTGTGAATCACTGGGAAAGTATAGATGGTTTATAGTCAGGTGATGTGAACAGTTATGGACACACTCATTACACACATATTACCATGATTCCCAATAACCAGTCCAGATTATTTGCAGGAGCAGTTTTCACTGCCAGCCAATTAGATTTCAAAAGATAGACAGCATGTGAGTCCAGTATATTAAGAAGTACATTCTAATAGGACCCAGAAAGTTAGTCTAGAAAGACTGATTAATTGTTTACTTCTAATCTTATAGGTTGCTGTGGAGGATCGGCATATTTTGCTGTAAATCTTTCAGGGAATAAGACTTCCCCAATTTCATAGAAAAAAATGATATTCTTGCCTTCTTTTTCTAGAGATGTTAAAAATGTATCATAAAAAATGCTGCTGGTTAACAGCTGTTATCCCAACAATTTATTCCTTTAAATATAAAAGGACACAACATTTAATAAATATTGCATTTTGGTTTTTTCAGATACAGAAAAATGCACCAAATGTCCAGATGATAAATATCCAAATGAGGACAGAGTCCAATGCATTCCCAGAGTTATCTCCTTTTTGTCTTATGAAGAACATCTGGGTATCATCCTGGACTCTTTTTCCCTACTCTTGTTCCTAACCACAGGCCTTGTTTTAATTGTATTCATTCAATACCTAGAAACTCCCATTGTAAAAGCCAACAACCGGGACCTCTCCTTCATTATCCTGGTCTCCCTTCTGCTTTGCTTCTTGTGTCCTTTTCTCTTTATTGGTAGACCAAGGAAAGCAACCTGCCTTCTACGACAAACAGTGTTCAGTATCATTTTCTCAGTTGCTATTTCTTCTCTCTTGGCCAAAACCATCATGGTGGTGATGGCTTTCCTGGCCACAAAACCAGGCAACCAAGTTAAGAGATGGTTGGGGAAGGGCTTGGCCAACTCCATCATCCTTTCTTGTTCTATTGTCCAAATTATCATCTGTTCCATCTGGTTAGGAGTTTCTTCCCCATTTCCTGACTCTGACTTTCATTCTCAGCCTGGACTAATCATCCTGCAATGCAATGAAGGCTCTGTTGTCATGTTCTACATCACCCTTTCATATATGGGCTTCTTAGCTGTCACCTCCTTCACGGTGGCTTTCCTTGCCAGAAATCTGCCTGGGGCCTTCAACGAAGCCAAGCTGATCACCTTCAGCATGCTGGTTTTCTGCAGTGTCTGGGTGACTTTTGTGCCCACCTACCTGAGCACTAAAGGGAAATACACGGTGGCTGTTCAGGTCTTCTCCATCTTGGCCTCTAGTGCTGGGCTTCTGGGCTGCATCTTCATACCCAAATGCTACATTATCATTCTAAGGCCTGACCTGAATGCAAAGGAACAGCTTACAACCAGAATATATGTAGAGATGTGAGACAGAGGAATGTCAACTCTCCACATGTTCCAACAGACCTGTTAGGAATATACTGTAACAATGTTGTACCTGTTTCTTTAAATCATACTGTAAAATGTGATTGATTGCTGTTTTCCTCAATCAGCCATAAGAGGGAGCCAGAATGACTGTTAGCTCTCTGTTTGTTAGATGCTGGGCTGATCTGAGTGTTTTTGGAAGCTGGCTGTTAGAAAATGCTGTGAGCTATTGTAAGTTTTGCAACTGCTAGCAAACTTTGAGTACCGAACTGATTATATGATACTGGACTATGTTATTTGGATTATCCCTTAACTGAGAGACATTGATGACTGACTGTCTTATCCATGTATGACTTGGACTGTTTGATGGACTCTGATACCTCTATTGCCACGAAAGTAAAAGCCTATTTAAACTGCAGTGTCTCTGTAGGCTGGTTTGTGTGTTCTCCAACACAACTCTCACAACGCTTTGCTGAACATACTCGCTCTCCCAATGGGGAGCTTACCTAACACATTCTCTTCATTTTCATTTTTAACATGAAACTATGCATGCTTCAAAGTTTTTTCATACATGATGTAAAATGCATCATGAGAGTCATCAGAGCTAATGGTGCTTCTTTGAGTAATCTGAATAGGGTTTATTTTGCTTCTCAACCTGAAGTGGTTGAGAAAAAAAGACAGGTGTGCAAAAAGAGCCCCCCTCCACCAACTTGGGGCCTAGGAGGAACACAAGAATTATATTTCTTCATGAATGGAAGAGTTTCTGAGAATGTTGTGTAATGAATTCCCTCAAGCATTCTTATGGAGACAAAAATCAATGACATTATCAATGGTAATTCAGTGGTGTTGTTTATAATACAGGTAGTCCTTGAATTAGTGGAACAAGAAGGAGGAGAAAGCTGGCTTGATAACATCAATTCTGATGTAAAGTTGAACATCCAACAACTGAAAGAATCTGTGCTTGACAGGGTAGCATGGAGAGCACTTGCCTATAAAGCATTGAGTTCAACTCATGAGTTTTTTTTTTACAAGGGGCTTCAATGGGCAAAAGGGCGAGGAACTCAACAGACATGGAAAGGTAAGAGGCGCATCTCGCGGCCCAATACTGCCCACCTCGCCCCAATGGTAAAGGCAGCCTGCCTGGTTCCTTCCCTGCCAGAGGCAGGTGAAGGGGGGGGGAGAAGCGAGATGTGTGTCCTAGTGCTACCAGAGACTGACAGCTCTGCTGCGTTCCTCACCCTTTCGTCCATTGATGCCCCTTGTAAAAAAAACCTCACGAGTTGAACTCATGAGGGTTTTTTCACAAGGGGATTCAATGGGTGAAAGGGCGAGGAACGCAACAGACCTGGAAAGGGAAGAGGTGCACCTCGCTTCTCCCCCTCACCTGCCACCCCTCGCTAAAGGGACGGCGGGGAAGGGAACCAAGCAGGCTGCCTTTACCATTGGGGCAAGGTGGGCGGTGTTGGGCTGTGAGGCGCACCTCTTACCTTTCCAGCTCCATTGCGTTCCTCTCCATTGAATTCAGGGAAGCCCCTGGTAAAAAATAATGCCCTTCTTGCGACTTCAAGAAGTTTTATTGAACTCGCGAGAAGGGTTTTTTTTTACCAGTGGCTTCCCTGAACACAATGGCGAGGAACGCGATGGAGCTGGAAAGGTAAAATGCACGCCTCGCTTCTCACCTGCCCCAGAAAATAATCAGCCCTCCCGTATAATAAGCCCAAGGCCATATTTCATGGGGCTGTCTTATTTTCGGGGAAACACAGTAGAAAATAAAATCACAAACAGGCCCTACTCTAAACATGACGCTGGGCTCAAGTGTGCTGATTACTTCCATGTCATTAGAAAAAAGGAAGCCCTGGTGTTAACTGTCACCAACCTAGAGTTTCATCACACTTTATAGCTCTGGGTGGCTCTCCCAAGCAAGAATTTTAAAATCAGCTCCTCTATTAGTATATGGAGCACTCATCAAAAATAAAATCACAAAAAGACCCCCTCTTAACATTCGGGAGGGTTCAAAGATACCGACTGCCTCCTTTTAATTAGAAGGCAGGAAAGACTAGAGTTGTGTCATCAATGTAGAGTTTAATCAAACTCCATAACTCTGAATGACCTTCCTCAGCAGTCTCTGGAGACAAGTCATCATGATGATGGACAACAGAAGTCAATACTCTAGTGTTGAACTATTTTCCACTTCATCAGCCTCACTTTCTGGACATGTCATGATAGGAAGGACCACAACACCACCAGGGATATATTTGTAACTTTTCACTTCCATGTTGTTCTGCAGCTGCCCCTCTGCACATGGAGTCTTGGAAAAACTTCAGGCTCCCCAGAGGAAATTTGCTTATCACTGTGATTATCACCATCCTGGATTTTCACACCTCATCTGCTACTCCTCTATTGACTGCCTTTGATGTAAACATCAGACTGAAACAGCATGAAAGGATATCGCATCCACAAAGGATAAATGCCTCAGGTCACACTCTGTGTGGTACAAGTTTTGGGACAGGCAGAGAGGGTGCCTTTCTCTCCTTTTCAGGTGAAGATTGGTTTGTCTCTGTCCGAATTAGGAAAGTGGGGATGGTTTGAATTCTTCTAATCCTTTTTGTTGCTTTTGTTTAGAAACAGGAAGGGGATTGATTCAGTCCTCAAAATTATGGACCTTCTACTTTTGATGGTGCTGGTGTGTCAGGCAGTCTCTGTGACACTTAGAAGAAAGTGCCTGCTGAATTTTGAAATCCAGGATGGGAAAAAAACATGGAACTATTACAGACCAGGAGACCATCTTGTTGGTATAGTCAACTCTATGACAAGAATATCACATAAAATGTTGTCTTTCAACATGACTCCTACTAGTCAATCTCATTCGTAAGTTAATCACTGTAATGCAGTTACGTTCTCTTGTTTTGCAGTTCTAACAGTCCAGTGGTGGGTTCCGGATCCCATTGCAACCGATACGCATGCGTACTCACCACCCAGCTTTAAGGAAGGCTGGCCCACCACTGTAACAGTCTTATTTTCTGTGTTATTTCATTTATTCCTGTATTGCAGGACCGATCTAATTTCTTAAATCATTTTGATTTCCATCACTTCCTTCTTCCGTGGAATATCCAAATCCAAATATGTGGCAAATACAACCTGAAACGCACCCAGATTATTTATCTATACCCATCCAATACTGAGCTCATCACTTGAATTCTGAGTCTAGTTTAAAGTAGTGATTGAAAGTGTTGTAGATGTCTCTGTCCAGCCCATTTCCATATTTATATAACAGCTCAGAGATATTCAATACTGGATCTTTAGAGAAATAGAGGATTATTTCTTTTTAGAGTTGCTTTTCTGGGTCACTTATGAAACATATTCTTTATTTTTTGTTATTCTACTTTAATATGTGAATGATTTTGAATACAAATTACTGGACTTACAAATAATGGTGCGTTTGTAATTATTAAGCCTGGTGGAGGACTACCTCCATCCTATCTTCTCAATGTTCATAAAATTACCTACTTTTGGGTGACTTTCATTTGTCTTTGGCTTTGGATCTGTATTGGGTTAAGGCAAAGTAAGCGTGGGGTGACAAAGGGGATTTAATTGTAAAGAAATGCTGATTTTGTTGATGATGATAACAACATGAACATTTTTTACAGTAAGGTTAATTATTTTAAACTGCGAACCATGATGTTTGCCATTCAAATGGTCAACAAAAATCCTCAGTTTCTGTACAATCTCACACTTGGCTACAACGTCCAGGACAACTATGTCACTGCTCTTGGTACCTCAGATATCTTGATGGACATGCTCTCTACTGGAGAAGTCAACGTTCCCAACTACAGCTGTGGAAGGAAGGAACACCTTTTGGCTCTTTTGGATGCAGCTAAAATGGACATCTCCATCCAGATGTCAACATTAGTAGGTCCCTACAAAGTCCCACAGGTTGGTGTGTGTGCTTCTCTACCAGCAACATAAGTGGGGTTGCAATGGATGAGCCATAAATCCAACCACATTTTGTCTGTAAGGGGTGGTAGTCTAGCAGTTAAGGTTCTGGGCTTGTTGCCTGAAATATTGGCAGTTGGAGACCTGAGCACTGTGTGACTGGGTGAGATCCCATCCTTGACCTAGCTTCTGCCAACCTAGAAGTTCAAAAGCATACAAATGCAGGTAGACAAATAGATACCACGAGGCAAGTAGAGAAAGTAACAATGTTCTTTTTTTCGAAAATATTTTTTTTTATTTTTCCCATTCAAATACAATACAATACAATAGCAGAGTTGGAAGGGACCTTGGAGGTCTTCTAGCCCCTGCCTAGGCAGGAAACCCTATACCGTTTCAGACAAATGGCTATCCAACAACGTCTTAAAGTCTTCCAGTGTTGGGGCATTCACAACTTCTGGAGGCAAGCTGTTCCACTGATTAATTGTTCTAATTGTCAGGAAATTTCTCCTCAGTTCTAAGTTGCTTCTCTCCTTGATTATTTCCACCCATTGCTTCTTGTTCTACCCTCAGGTGCCTTGGAAAATAGCTTGACTCCCTCTTCTTTGTGGCAACCCCTGAGATACATTCACAAATATACATTCTTATAAATGCTCTTAACGTTTATCTATTAACCATTAATATTTATCACTATCTTCTTACAAATATATAAAATTCATTTTGGGTCACTTTCTTGCCACCCCGTGTCTCCATCTTATTCTACAACATTTCTTGCTCCTTCCATCTTCTCAACCTCCCTTTTCTGTTTTCTTCTTTCCTCCTCTCCCTCCTCTTTTCTTCTTCCCCTCTCTTTCCCCCACTCCTCCTCTCTTCTCCTCCTTCTTACCCTCTCTCCTACTCTTACTTCTCCTCCCTTTCTTCCTCTGTTTTGCCCTTTCTTCCTTTCCTTTCTCATCCTCCCTCCTTTTCTTTATTGCCCTTGCTTATTGCTTTCTCTGATGGGTTCTCCGGATGGCATTTCAGCAATCCCAACTTTATATTTACATAAAAATAATTTTCTCTGTAACAGTTTGCTTCCTAATATTAAATCCATTTGTACCATTTTTTAATTTGTATACTTGTATTTTATTTCATGCTTTATTCCTTTCTTTTTCTATTTATATCTCTTTTCCAATTGTAAAATCATACCCATGTCCTGTAGTACACTGATTCCTCTTTGTCCTTTATTCTCAATATCAACCTGTTCATTTCTGCACAATCTAATATATTCTTTATTATCTCTCCTTCTGATGGGATTTTATCTGTTTTCCAGTATTGTGCAAATACAATTCTAGCTGCTGTTATTATATGTACAATCAAATATGTTTTCTTTTTGCTATATTTCTGTTGCAGAATACCCAATGAAAATACCTCTGGTCTAAGATTACACATACACACACCACTGTACTACCACAATAAACTATTCTAAGATGTACATAACTAGGAAGCTGTATTTTTTGAAATCTAGTATTTTGGACTTGATCTGACCACAAATATATCACAGTGTTCTTCATTGCTTTTCCAGATCAGTGATGCAATTGTTTCAGAGGCTCTGAATGATAAAAGTAAATTCCCTTTTTTCCACCGGATTCTCCCCAAAGAAGGGATCCAGTACCCAGGAATTATACAAGTTCTCCTCCACTTTAGATGGACCTTGATTGGGCTATTTATTTCAGACACAGAGAAGGGAGAGAATTTCATGAAGACTTTTACTCCTGTCCTTATCAGGAATGGAATTTGTGTTGTTATATTACAACGATTCTCAGAGACTGGACATACAACACCCCTCAGGGATGTCATATCTAAGTGGAGACAGGTCAATGTCTTTGTGAACTACATAGAATATGTTAGCGTTTGGGACAGAATTAAAACTTTACAATTAACATTTGAAGCTATTACAGGACCTACTGAAGGGAAAGTCTGGATTGTGGGAAGCATCGAGTATGTGGTATTGGGATATTGGAATCTTTACAAATATGTCCATAGTATTTGGAGCTTTGCTTTTCAGGGGAAAAAGGAGCAAAAATATGATGCCTTTGGAAACAAACACTCAGTGAATCTTGCAAATGAGCGTTTTCACTGTTCTTTTTCAAAGCCCCTTTTTTCTGTCAAAGGCCGGAAAAGATGCATCCAGAAAGCTCCTCTGGAGCCTATACAGGAAAGAAGAAAGATATTTATCCCTTTTCACCAACATTTGCACAGTGTTAGAATTTTTTAGAATTTTATTAGAATTTGTAGGCCGCCCTTTTCCCTGAGGGGACTCAGGGCGGCTCACACAAAAACTGGGAAAGGGGAATACAGACAGTAGGACAAAACATGTAATAAAATAGCAAACAACAAACACTCATCATTCGGGCGGGTAACTATCCTATCCCCAGGCCTGACGGGCGAGCCAGTTCTTCAAGGCTATGCGGAAGGCCTGGACGGTGGAGAGGGTACGAATCTCCACGGGGAGCTCGTTCCAAAGGGTCGGGGCTACTGCTGAGAAGGCCCTCCTCCTTGTAGTTGCCAGCCGACACTGGCTGGCCGATGGAATACGGAGGATTATTAGAACTCTGGCCCATGCCTTAAAAGCTGCATATTCTTCCAGTTCTAGAAGGAGAGACAAGAAGGGCAAAGAGAAGTTGGAAGCTCTGAGGCTGCAGCCGTGGCAGGTATGGAGTCTTTTATCAGTTTCCATGAAGAATCTTCTCAACCTCCTTTTGCTACAAAAAGCCAGCAGTTTGGCCAATCTAATCACTCACAGAATAATGTTGTGGGTGATGGGAGACAAGAGATTTTGGCTGAATCCTGGCAACACTTCTTAGCCACACCCTGAACACTATAGGCTGACCTTTTCCTTTTTGTTCCTCATCTATCTATCTATCTATCTATCTATCTATCTATCTATCTATCTATCTATCTATCTATCTATCATCTATCTATCTATCTATCTATCTATCTATCTATCTATCTATCTATCTATCTATCTATCTCTATCCCTCCCTCCCTCCCTCCCTCCCTCCCTCCCTCCATATATATATACTCACTCATCACAAAATCTCCAGAATTGTAAGGCCTACAAACTTGAAACTTGGCACATATGTTCCTCTTTGCTTCTAGGTGCCAGCTGAGAAAGGATTTTTCAAAATGACCATCACATCATTAGTATTTCTTATACAGTATTATATTAACACGCTCTGCTGCTAAGGAGTTAGACATTCACTCCCCCGCCTCACCTGAAAAGAACTCTCTTCCAACTGCCAGTTGCCTTATATTAACACTCTGATGCTACCCTTCCCTAAATCAGCCATGGGCATGGCCAATGCACGACACATCCAGCCTGTGGGCTGAGAGTTTAGACACTCTATTCCCCCTCCCCACCTGAAAAGAACTCTGTTCCATTTGCCAGTTGCATTATATTAAATACGCTCTGATGATAAGGAGTTACACATTGAACATAAATTTTCAAGCTTTAAGTGTCAGTTATCAAGCCCGATTGTAACTACTCATTAATTTTCAAGCTTTAACTGTCAATTTATCAAGTCTGATCACATAGTTTCATAGCAAAGCATGGGTACCCAGCTACTAGTATATAGATAAAACCTCTAAAAAGTAACACTACAGCCTATCGTGTTAAGTTCCTGCACTGGCTAGGGACAGTGTGACCTGAAAGGGAAGACCCATAATCAGTAATGTTTTTAAATAGGCCAGATGTGGCCATAATTATCTATAGTTTTTTTTTCATCCTGCTGGAATAAACCGATGGATCTTCTGCTCATTGGAAAGAGGACTCGTAACAATGACTAGTCTAATGTGAGATAATGCCCTGACCCAGAAAACTGGAGCACTGAAACATAACTTTGATCCAAAAATAAAATAAAAATAAAAATCCCTTCAGCATAATGGAAGTAACAAGGGACAATTTGAAAGGAAATGTTACTTGGATTTGGCTTTTGGCTTTTAAGAGGGTGTTTTATCTGAAAACCCCTTGAATGATATTTTTTATCATGACTGTTAGCTACTTTAAATCTCTCTAGGCAGAATGAAGCTCTAATTTAAATAATAATAAACATGGGTCTGTCTTTCCCTGCCAGTTATTGCCATCTAGTTGTAGTTCTTCAACAGAAAGGACCTGGTCTTGGATACTTAGCTTGGCTTTAGAAATAACCTTTCCAATGAAGGGCTCATACTTATGTTCTTCTCATGCAGCAAAGGATGCTTGACTTTTTGACAGACATGTTTTCATAACTTCACCTTCATTTCATTTAACAACAGTTTACTAACTAAACTACACAAATAATCTGTCCATGTAAACTAGAAACTGGCAATCTGCATACAAATAGGACAGTATCCAAACTTCCAAAAAGTACCATGAAAAACAGCTGCAAATCAAGTATTGCACTTAACTAAACCAGACACAGAATTAGCTCATCTGGTTATGTTTCCCATCTGGTTTACTTGGAAGATTAATCTGGCAATTTTCTTCTTGAAAACTACAAGCTTTTTGATAATCATCCTGTTGTCTCTCTCAAAGTGTTTCTGAATAATCTTTGTTTCTTTGTTCATTTTTTGGTGATGTGTTCTAAAATGTTGCTTGGAATAGACAAATTTGATCAAATAAATTTTATCAGTACAGATTTTGTTTTCAACTTATGGTAGATCAATTTATTCGAGCTCTTTTCACTTTTGAATATAATGGTAGCACTTGTTCTCCCAACTGAGCATATTTACAAGTTAGAAGAAAAAGTCAAATGTGAAAATACTACCTGAGATAAGAAACCAAGATTTCTATTTTTTAAATTCCTGGACATGTTTCTCTTTTAGTTTCATCCATTTCTGGAAAAGAATGAGTTTTGCAATCTTTCCCATCAGAAATTGTACTTGGACCAAAACAGAGATGTAACAGCAGATCTGAACATCATAAGTTGGGTGCTTCTTCCTGGGTTGAATCCCATTGACAAGCAAATGGGGAATTTTGAAAGGGAGAAATTTACCATCAATCAAGATACTCTGTCATGGCTAAAGTTGGTCAACAAGGTGGAGAAATATGTATGCCCTTTCTCTATTTCTGAAAACCTGAGGACCCATTTTAAATTTGCTAAGGCTAATCAACAAGATGAGTAATCTTCATTGAGAATTGAATGTGTAGAGTAGAAATCTGAGAGTGTTCTTAGACACTTTGGAAGGCTTCAGTGTCTATTGATCAAGGTGTCCTTTACATGCTAAAATATCGAGAATTGTCCTCTTTTAAGATCCAAGTCATGAACATTTTGTGGATCCTCTTTAATCTGGTGTCTCCAGAAAACTAGTGAGAGAGGCTTTCAAGTGCCGATGATTGTGATACTGATAGGCTCACTTTTGCTTCTTTCTTGTTCTAAAATAGCAAAGGAAAAGGCAATTCTGTTAAACTGGTCCCAAGTTCAGGTTTGGACTGAATCCAAAAAAATTGAATCAAGACTAGATAGATACCTTCTTGGTCCCTGTGGCAAATATGCCTTTGGATTCAGATTGTCCTAGCTGGAGCAATGTCTCTTGAAAGGGAAGATCCATAGTGAGTAATGTTTTAAGCATTATGAGCCAAGGTGGCGCAGTGGTTAAATGCAGCACTGCAGGCTACTGCTAGATCAGCAGGTCAGCGGTTCAAATCTCACCGGCTCAGGGTTGACTCAGCCTTCCATCCTTCCGAGGTGGGTAAAATGAGGACCCAGATTGTTGGGGGCAATATGCTGACTCTCTGTAAACCGCTTAGAGAGGCCTGAAAGGCCTATGAAGCGGTATATAAGTCTACTGCTATTGCTATTGCTATTGCTATTGCTATTAAGCAGACCAGATGTGGCCATAAATATCTATAATTTTATTTCATCCTGTTGGGATAGACCAATGGGTCTTTTGCTTATTGGAAGGAGGTCTAAGGCATTCAGTTCACCTGTAGTCACAATGGCTGGTCTGATGTGTGATAATGCCCTGACCCAGAAAACTGGACCACTGAAACATAACTTTGATCCAAAAATAAAATAAAAATAAAAATCCCTTCAGCATAATGGAAGTAACAAGGGACAATTTGAAAGGAAATGTTACTTGGATTTGGCTTTTGGCTTATAAGAGGGTCTTTCGTCTGAAAACCCATTGAATGATATTGTTTATCATGACTGTTAGCTACTTTAAATCTCTCTAGGCAGAAATGAAGCTCCAATTTAAATAATAATGAGCATGGGTCTGTCTTTCCCTGCCAGTTGTTGTCATCTAGTTGTAGTTCTTCAAAAGAAAGAACCTAATCTTGGTTACCCAGCTTGGTTTTAGAAATAACCTTTCCAATTTTCCAATGAAGGGCTCATACTTACCTTCTTCTCATGCAGCAAAGGATGCTTGACTTTTTGAGGGACATGTTTTCATAACCTCACGTCTATATCATTTAACTACAGTTCGAGAAACTAGGCACTAAGTTTTAGTCTCATTTTACCAGGGTTGCAATTATATAAATACAAAATGTAAATAAACAAGGTCATCTCCTTAAGGTTCATGGCTCTAATTTGTAAGCAACATATCCTATTTATCTTAATTGGGACACTATTTTAGAGTACTTTCAAAGTGTGTGTCTATGTGGTGTCTTTGCAATGTTTTATGAAATCTGTAAGAATCAGATCCTATCAGTCACAAATTGCTTTCTTCCTCACATTTATTGTATCTTCATAAATATAATGGAATAAAACTCTAATACATCTTTCAGAATATATTTCATTCTAAAGTTTAATGTATACTAAACTCATGGATATATGAAGAATGAAAAACTTAATGTTTATACAGGCATGACAAAGAACCTACTGGTTGTCAATTAATGCTTAAAACTTTCCTCAATCCCATTCCTTCTAACTTTATTAAGTAGAAAAATCTTTTATTGCAGTCAGATATTCCAAACGCAAAATAGAGGAACTAAAAGAAGAATCTGTCAGTAATTATCTTTCCTGTAACTATTTGGAACTAGTTTCACAGTTTGTATTAATCTAAGTGAAGAACAGATGGTCTTTGAGTAATGTTCATTTTGACTTTTATTTTCCATGGATGGTTAGTCCTAACATATTTTCTTCGGGATTCCACATTTTTATGTTTAGTCTCTGCCTCATTCCCAATGTGTGGAAAATTGTCGTCCTGGATTTGTTAAGTGGGCTCGAGAAGGAGAACCAGTGTGTTGCTATGACTGCATTCCTTGTCCAGAGGGGACCATCAGCACAAAGGAAGGTGGGTTTCACCAAAATAAAGGAAGGGCCTAGTAGAACTGAATTCATCCAGAGTATTTTCATGAAAGTGCAAGTTAAAGCAGAGGTGGGGATAATGTAACAAGCGGTTTGTCGAGCACCGAAAGTTCGCCTTCCGTGAATTCATACAGCCTTCGGCACATGCACTTTGCTCCCTTGTGCACCTTCCGCACATATGCATGCAGCCCACCACTGGTTAAAATAAAGATTCAAGCTCAACTATTGTCTTCTTTAGTTTGAAACTGCACAATTTCTCAGACAGGTTTGTCAATTGGGCAACCTTTACTACTGCCAGATAAAATATTTCTTCTGGTTGTTGTTTTTTTTTAGTTTGGATGTACCTGCTACATTTTGACTTCAAGAAACAGCTGATTTATTTGAAGTTTCAAAATAATTATTGCAAGGATTATTGCAATGTTTCTATATGGGCCTCCCAAGAAACACTAGGAAGGCATTGTTGATCCACAATGAGGTGCTATGGACAGTTATTACTCTCCACCCATATTACCATTGCTCCTATTCGCCATTGCTCCTATTAGCCATTTCCATGAGTAGAGCTCTCTCTGCAAGCTTACTAGAGTTCACCATAGACATCTTCTGAATCCAGTATATTAAGAAGTCCATTCTGTAGGACTCAGGAAGTTTTCTGGAAAGATTAACTGATTCTTTAATAACCTCTAATACTTTAGGTTTTATGGAGGTTCTGCACATTTCATGGGAGATAAATGACAAGATAGATAGATAGATAGATAGATAGATAGATAGATAGATAGATAGATAGATAGATAGATAGACAGACAGACAGACAGACAGACAGACAGACATTTGAAATTATATTCTTCAGATCTTTTTTACTTCATACAGTACATTTTTTTTTTAAAAAAATGCTTCTTTGAAAATGTTTTGGGTATCAGCTGTTGCTCCAATAATTCATTTCTTGAAAGTTAAAATGGCAGAAAGTTGATGAAATGTTGTTCTTTGGCTTTTGTCAGATATGGAAAAATGCACCAAGTGTCCAGATGATAAATATCCAAATGAGGACCAAGTCCAATGTATTCCCAAAGTTATAACCTTCCTGTTGTATAAGGAATGTGTAGGCATCCTCTTCGTCTCTTTTGCCCTACTCTTGTTTCTAACTACAGGGTTTGTGTTAATCATATTCCTTCAATACCACGAAACTCCCATTGTCAAAGCCAACAACCGGGACCTCTCTTATATCCTCCTGGTCTCCCTCCTGCTTTGCTTCCTGTCTCCTCTTCTCTTCATTGGTCAACCAAGGAAAGCCACCTGCCTTCTCCGACAAACATTTTTCAGCACCATCTTCTCCGTTGCCATTTCTTCTCTCTTGGCTAAAACGATTACGGTGGTATTGGCCTTCCTGGCCACAAAACCAGGAAACAGAGCAAAGAAATGGTTGGGGAAGAGTTTGGCCAACTGCATCATCCTTTCTTGTTCTGCTGTCCAAATTATCATCTGTTCCATCTGGCTGAGAGTTTCTCCCCCATTCCCTGACCCTGATTTCCACTCCCAGCCTGGAGTAATCATCCTGCAATGCAATGAAAACTCTGTTCTCATATTCTACATGACACTCAGCTACCTGGGCTTCCTGGCTGCCATCTGCCTCATTGTGGCTTTCCTGGCCAGAAATCTCCCTGGGGCTTTCAATGAAGCCAAGCTGATCACCTTCAGCATGCTGATCTTCTGCAGTGTATGGGTGACATTTGTGCCTACCTATCTAAGCATCAAAGGGAAATACATGGTAGCTGTTCAGATCTTCTCCATCTTATCCTCCAGTGCTGGTCTGCTGGGCTGCATCTTTATCCCCAAGTGCTATATTATTATTCTGAGGCCAGACCTGAATACAAAAGAGCATCTTACAACCAGAAGAAATGTAGAAATTTGAGGCAGAAGAATTTTAAGTATCAGTTCTCAACCGTCCACACCTAGAAAAATGGTTCAAGCTACTCTCCATAGATAAGTGGGCCAGTAACTTTACTTGAAATAATTAAAGAGTGTTGGGAAAATATTATCCCCAACCTTGTACAGTAAAATTCCAAGATGTCCATTTGAGTTTTTTTTAATTCTCAAGGCACCCTGTCTTTCCAGTGCCCTTATCCTAACTGAGTCCTGAAATGCCACATCCAGGTTTTGTAAATATAATTCTTGTGCAATGAAAATCTTGTTATATGCCAGAATATATATGTTATCAACAAATTGTGTAATAGAAGCACAAAGGGCCCGAATGTCATTAATTTTTTTTCTTCTAAAACTGAAATGACACTGAAACAAGGAGGAATTTGGCTTTGGTGGTGTGAGAGTTACCATTCTATCTTGGACACAGTTGAAACCTTAGGCTCTCTTTAAATTTATTTTCCCCCCTATCACCTTAATGCATGAATTGCTTAATCTGAAACTAGGCAGGAAAGAAGTGTATGACAATGCTGAGGCAGACTGTGATTGGTAAATGAATGTTTCCCAGATAAATAAATAAACCCAATGTGGCTCCACAGGCTGTGAAAAAAAGGAGTATATGATATTAAAAGGAATCATTAAATTGGAAAGAGAAATTAAATTGGAAAGAGAAACAGCCAGAGATGTGAATTCAAAGACAAGGAAAAGGAAAGGCTGGCCTGGACCAAAAATAAAATAAAATAAAATAAAATAAGATTATGTTATAGTAATAGAAATAGCTCTTAGACTTATATACTGCTCCATAATACTTTACAGCAATTTACAAATCAGCATATTACTCCCAATAATCTCAGTCCTTGTTTTACTGACCTTGGAAAGATGGAGAGCTGAGTCAACCTTGATCCGGTCAGGATCAAACCCCTGGCTCTGTGGGCAGAGTTGACCTATAATACTGAATTCTAACCATGGCATCACCGGGGCTCTGTTTATTATTGTACTAAGGCTAACTCTGAACATAAAGAAAAATCTAATGATAAAAGTAAAGTAAAAAAAAATCTTACTCTTCTGAATACATTTTTCAGGAATATAATTTACTGTATTTAAATCAATGTATATCAAAGAACATAAAATGATATTTTATGGTATGGAGTGATATATACAAAGCTGTCTTCAGAGGAAGTGCTCTATTCTGGTTTATTTTCCTTTTCTAAATCATATTGTTGCAGCAGATTGAGGCTTTCGCCACAATGCTCAAGAAAAACAGGATGTGATACCACAAAGGTGCAAGAGAAGCAAGTTTATTGATGCATCAAGTTCAGCGTGTTCACACACCAAAATCTGAACTTCCTGGGCTCCACCCTGGATGCTACTTTTATGCCGTGTTCCACACTGAGCATTATCAAGGGGTTTCCATACACGAGACAAACATAACATTCTGAAAAGGAGAAGTTCATTTTGGAATGTTACAAACAGAGAAGTACATAGGAAAAATACAACAAGAGAAGTTCCTATAATGTCCTAAGCTATCGGCCGTTTCACCTCTGTTCAATCTTACACCCACGCCTGGCTTCCTGTGCCCCTCCTTTACAGCGTCTTGCCACACTGTTCCTGTAAGGTTAGTTGCAACTTAATAAAAATCCATATTAAGTCTATATTGATATTCAAAAGCTAGTTTGAACCTAGGGGCTCATATACCGAGGTGATATGGTGATATTTTGGCCATTTTCTCCCGGCTGCCTCAATATCACACTTTACTGAGGGGTCTTAATCAGCCTTGCCTTGCACTAATTTAATAAGTAAGACTGAAAAGGCAATGGGGAAAGCAGGGCAAGGTGACAGTAAAATATCAAAGCCATCTTTTGATTCAAATGTGACATTAAGATGTTTGCAGGTTCCCACAAGCTGTGAAAAATAATGAATCAGTGTCCTTTTTTGGACTCCTCCTTCATAATTACCCTGGAGATGCTTGGAGGCCCTTCCTGCCCCCTTTTCTCTTGGATTCCTTCCTGAGGTCTCAAGGATACACAGTCTCTGGTTCCCCATGACTAACTGATTAAAATGTCTTTCTGAGCACCATGGTGCTTTTTTCAAGAGGCAACTGGAGTTTCTGGACTTCCTGTTTTTTTTCTTTGAAGATGTTTCACTTCTCATCCAAGAAGCTTCTTCAGCTCTGACTGAATGGTAGGAAATGGACTCTGCCAGGTCTGATGGGATGGCTACCCTGACAGGTCTGCCATGGATTGAGATAATAACCTGGTCCAATGTCATAAAGTGATTTAAAAGTTAAATACAGCACCCTGGATTGTATCCTTAAGCACCCTGACAACTAAAGCAGTTATGGAGCAGTGATATGACAGATGCTATTCTGTAACTATCCATAACTGCCTGTGCCACTGCATTTTGCAAATGTTGACACTTTCAAATATTCTTCCATGGCAGTCCTATGTAGAACACATTGGAGTTGTTCAATCTGGACACTCCCAAACCCAAAGCTACTCAATCTTGCCAGTTTCATCTAAAGTCTATTATTCCCTAACCAAACCTTCATAGCATCCAGGAAATGAGAAGACATTCATGGCATCACTTGATTCACCAAGATCCAAGATATAAAATCAAGTATCAATAGCATGCTGATAAAAGCTCACACCATGATGATTTCAGGTAGATGTTGAATAGGGGAACACTGAGCCCTGAGGCACCCAACATAGTAGAGGCCAAGGAATAGGAGCTCGCCTCCCTAATTACCACAAACTGGTAATGAAGCTAGAAAAAGGAGGTGAGCCATCGCAATGTCTTGCCGCCCATCCCAATCTTCTGATCTCATCCAGAAGGATGCTATGGTCAATATTATTGAAGGGCACATTGAGGTCAAGTTAGGGGCAGGATAGATGCATACATAACCTTCATCCCACCACTCAGCATAGAGGAGTACCAAGCACAAAGCATGAGGGTGACTTTGCCCCAGTCATCTCTGTTAATGATGAAGTTCACACAAGAGAAGATACCACCCAAAA
The DNA here is from genome assembly GCF_051295495.1 of Thamnophis sirtalis. Classification (NCBI taxonomy): domain Eukaryota; kingdom Metazoa; phylum Chordata; class Lepidosauria; order Squamata; family Natricidae; genus Thamnophis; species Thamnophis sirtalis. The sequence continues at coordinate 3,086,744 of NW_028261383.1, forward strand.
GGACATCAGATTTTTTTTCACCTGAGGTTGAACTCTTATCCTCCAAATACTTGTTTCCTATCATGTCCCAGTAGGAAGGGAAAGAACCATGGCAGAATTGTGCCCCCAGGACTATATGTATGATTTTGTATTAACATGCTGTTCTCCAGCTGCTCCTCTGCACGTGGAGTCCTTGAAGAGATTTCAGATCTCCAGAGAAGTTGCTCCTCTCTGTAATTATCACCATCCTGTACTTTGAGATCTTGTCTGAAATTTCTCCTGTGACTGCCTTTGATGTAAACTCAGACTGAAGCAACATGGAAGCAATCTTGATCCAGGAAAGGATAAATACTTCTAGTTATGCTGGGTGTTTTGCACAAGATATAGGACAGGCAGGGGATGTACACTTGAATATACCTTTATCTTTTCCTCTGAAGCTCAGTTTGTCTCTGTCTAAATTGGGAAAGCCTTAGGCATTTCCCACCTTATGAGAGTGCTTTGAATTCTTCTAACTTCTTGAGGTTTAGAAACAGAGAAGTGGCTGCTTCAGGCCAAGAAGGAATGGACCTCCTGCTTCTGCTTCTTATGCTGCTGGTGTTTCTCACCCAGAGAAACTATGGGAGGCTCAGACCCAAATGTCCCTGATTTTGAAGAAGCAGGACAAAGGGAATCCATGGAACTATTATGGGCCAGGGGACCACATCATTAGTGTGGTTGAAACTGTAGCAAAACCTTCTCCTGAGTCATTAGAGTTCAATGGGGCTCGTTATATTCCTTCCCCTCTGTAAGTCATTCGGTGTGATGGAGTTGCTTTTCCTCCATTTGCATTTCTAACATTCTTCCTCCAATTTTCTTATTTCACTTATTCCTAAATTGTGGCATATGTATAAGGTCTTGGATCATTTTGATTTATAGGGCTCTTCTGTTTTACCTTAATTTCTATGAGACTCAAATGCAGTGACAGGACAGAAGAAAACTGCAAAATAGAGAGACAGAAGTCCAGAGGATTTCTTCCTCTTCCAGTTCTGACTTCATTCCTAGAATAATGTTTTTTATTTCATGTAGTTACTGAAAGAGTAGTTATGTCTGCCACCCCATATTAAATGTTAGGCTGCTTATAGGAATATGGATGGCTTGATTTTTGAATTCATTTGGTTTATTCATCCATGCTCTTGCTTTTATGGTGGCTCTACTTTAATGGTTGAATCCTGCTTAGTGCGGAGATGAAAATTAGAACTACTAGAAATAATTGTTTCTTTGTGATTCTTAACCATGGTGGAAGAATATCTCCATCCTGTCTTCTCAAAACTGACAAATATAGTAATGGGTGACTATCATTTGCTTATGGTTTTGAATCAATATCGGCTTAAGACTCAATTTTTTAATGGGGATAAATAGAAATAAATAAGAAATATTTTGTCCTTGTTTTTATGGTGATGATGACATGAAAATATGTGTACAGTACTAGACATATAAATCTGGCAAAAATGCTGCCATTCGTTTTACCCATTCAATTGGTCAACAAGAATCCCTGGCGCCTGAACAATCTCACACTTGGCTACAATGTCCATGACAACTATCTGAGCACTCTACGCACTTCTGATGCATTACTGGACATGCTCTCTACTGGAGAAGCCAATGTTCCCAACTATAGTTGTGGAAGGAAAGACCATCTTCTGGCAATTATTGATAGAGCTCACAGAGAAATCTCCACTCAGATGTCAACATTAGTAGGCATCTACAAAGTCCCACAGGTTTGTCTTTGTGTGTTTCTACCTAGTAAAGTGAGTGGGGTGGTGATGGGGGGCAATAGATCTAACCATGCCTTCTCTGTGGAATTCAAGCAATGCTTCTTATTGTGGCCATTGTAGACATCATGGCTATTTATTTATTAATTTTTTATGCTGCCAATTTCTCCTAGACTACAGATTGAAATCCTCAGTGGGGATGGGGCAAAAATTGGAGAAACCATATCCTGTCATGTGACTATCTCCATTGCTTTGAGGGCTTCGGCTTCACACTTCTGAAGGTGAAGAGAGTCCCTCTGTCCAATCAAAGGGTCTTCTGTACAAAAGAAAATTCTAGCAGTGATGGGAAATTAATATTTTGTACATGACATCAGCCAAACTAATGATGAAAAATCTCAGATTTATGAACAGAATCCCAATGATTTTCTTACTTACTCTTATAGCAATAGCAGTTAGACTTATATACTGCTTCATAGGGCTTTCAGCCCTCTCTAAGCGGTTTACAGAGTCAGCATATCGCCCCCAACAATCCGGGTCCTCATTTTACCCACCTCGGAAGGATGGAAGGCTGAGTCAACCCTGAGCCGGTGAGATTTGAACAGCCGAACTGCAGAACTGCAGTCAGCTGAAGTAGCCTGCAGTGCTGCATTTAACCACTGCCCCACCTCGGCTCCTTGATGAAACACACATATTTTATGGACTCATTCTTATTAGAATCTATTTTATTGAAAACAGTACAAGTATATTAGCTAACATGTTAACTACTTTTACCCTAATTTGTCAATGGTCATAAAAGATTTGAAGAGAAAGAGAGTCCATAGTTATGACTTCCTACTGGCTGAAATCATTCAAAAAATATGCCAGATGGTGGGACCCTTTATTGGCAGGTTGGTTTACATACTGTATATAAATAATGTCTCCTGTACCAGAGATAGGTGGAAGATGGCAATGGCTGTTTCGACATTTAACAAGAGGAAGAAAAATGTCTTTAAAAAATGAAAGCATAGCCATGGATAGTTATTTAATGGAAAACCAAGAAAGCAAATTGCAAAGTAATTTTCTCTGAGATTGGGTGACAAACTCAGACAAAAAAAACCCTAGGAGTTAAAAACAGTCTAATCAAGGAACCACCAAGACCACTCCACACTGACAGGACAAGATATTGATCCATAAAATAAGAGCTAATCTCAGTCCTTTCTAACACTGGAGATGCTATCCAGTTTGGTAATGAAACAAATGTAATAATGGAATGAAACACATTTCTCTACATTACTCTACAAGTAAAGTTTTATGCTTAAGCAAGACAAATCAAATGTCCAGATACAGATTAAATGAAACCTGGCTCAATAGCAGTAACTGTGAGAGGGATCTAGTGAACAACCTCTTAAATATGCAGCAGCAGCCAAAGAAGCCAATGCAATCCTAGGTTGCATTAAGAGAGGGATAGACTCAAGATCATGTGAAGTTTTAGTACGACTTTATAAAGCCTTTAGTAAGACCAAACTTAGAATATTGTATCCAGTTTTGGTCATATTTTTGATAAAGTGTTGAGACTGGAAAGGTGATTAGAGGGCTAGAAGCTGCAACATATGAAGAATGGTTCCAGACATTGGGCATGGCTAGTCTAGTGAAAAGAAGGACTAGGGGTGACATGATAGCAGTGCCAATATTTGAGGGGCTGCTACAAAGAAGAGGGGGCTATTCTCCAAAGCACTGGAAGGCAGAACAAGAAGCAATGGATGGAAACTTATCAAAGAGAGAAGCAACCTAGAAGAAAGGAGAAATTTCCTAACAATGAGAACAACTAACTAATGGAATTTGTGAACCAGTGGGGAAAGTACATAAGTGAATCCCACCCTGTGAAGAAATATGATTTCCATTATATTTTCTTAATATGTTTTTTTATTCCATTTTTATACCAGCCCTTGTTATGTTCTGTGTTTTATATTCTGCATCTTGATATGGTCTCACAACTAATCAACAATATTTGCTTATGAGAACCAAGTTGGATTTATTAAAAGCTAATATTTTGGACTTGATCTTACCCCAGATATAACACAGCATTCTTCATTGGTTTTTTTTTTGTTTTTTTTTTCAGATCACATGTAGATTTGTTTCAGAGATTCTGAGTGATAAAATTCATTTCCCCTATTTCTACCGGATGGCCCCAAAAGATGGCATCGTTTACCCAGCAATTGTCCAACTGCTCCTCCATTTCAGATGGAATTTGATTGGTCTCTTTGCTTCAGACACAGAGAAGGGAGATAATTTCATGAGGACTTTTACTCCTGTGCTTGTTAAGAATGGAATTTGTGTTATTACATCACAACAATTCTCAATGAGTGTGCCTACCGCACTCCTCAAGGATGCCATCTCTAAGTGGAGACAAGCCAATGTCTTCGTTTTCTTTACAGATTATAGTAGCATGATGGATGGATTTCATGCTGTCCATTTTGCGCTTGAAGGTTTGTCAAGACCCATTGAAGGGAAAATATGGATCATCACACTCTTTAGAGAAATACCAATGAGAAGTCACAGAGTTTATCAACATGTCCATAGTATTTGGAACTTTTATCTTCAGGAAAAAGGATATGACAAAACTTATCAATCATCGATCTTTGTGAAACCCCTGCATAAGTGTTTTCGCTGTTCTTTTTCAAAGCATGTCTTTTCTGTCAAAGGCCGAAAAAGATGCATCCAGAAAGTACCACTAGAGACTAAAGATGAAGAGAACAGTTACAAATTTGGAGTTGACCCCCGTCCTTACAGTGTTATTAAGACTCTGGCCTATGCCTTGAATGAGGCATACTCCTCCATATCCAGGAGGAGAAGGAAGGAGGGTGAAGAGCGTTTGGGGGCTCCAAAGCTTCAACCATGGCAGGTAAGAGGTCCCAACAAGGATCCATCAAACTTAGGGGATATTTTTAGAAGGAATCCAAAGGAGAAGCAGGGGAGCCATTTTCAATCTCCCTGTCCTACATGAGTCCAACAAAGGTTTCACCAATCTGATCATTTGAAGCATAATCTTCTCAAGACTGGGAACCATGAAAGAGATTTATTATTATTAAACTCTGCTTAATTTTTTTTTTAAAAGGATCCATACATTTTAAGAAAAGTTACTGTATGTGTAGGTTTGTGATTAGCATTAGATACTTTTATAACTTTGAAAACGATTGTGAGACTATCTTGCCCAACCCTTCCTCTCTACAGGAATTCCAGTTAAATATTTTCTGATTTAGGGCAGCTTAGTTTGCGCATTAACACAATCATTGAAGGTGAGGCTGAACTTCACTGGTTCATTGACTCAGGTTTAAAAGTTTTCCTCTCTTAAGGATGATTTAAGACTGCAATTGGTCCAGAATGCAGCTGCACGAGCGATATTGGGTGTACCTAGATACACCCATGTTACACCCATCCTCCGCAAGCTGCACTGGCTCCCTATTGGTCTCCAAACGCGCTTCAAGGTGCTAGTCGTTACTTTTAAAACCCTACATGGTTTAGGACCTGGCTACCTGAGAGACCGCCTCCTGCCACTTACCTCCCAACGACCTATAAGATTGCACAGGTTGGGCCTCCTCTGTGTGCCGTCAACCGGACAATGCCGGCTGGAGGCTCTCTGGGGGAGGGCCTTCTCTGTAGCTGCGCTGGCCCTGTGGAACGATCTACTCGTAGAGATCCGGACCCTTACCATTCTCCCGGCCTTCTGTAAAGTCACCAAGACCTGGCTCTTCCGGCAGGCCTGGAGCTATTGATCAATATCCAGCCCCACTTAGACAGAATGGATGGTGTGTAATTTTAATAATTGTATCTTTTATCTTACATTTTTAAATGCTTTTTTATCTTGCCTGTAAGCCGCCCAGAGTCCCAAGGGAGTGGGTGGCATACAAATTTTATTAAATTGAAATTGAAATTGAAATTGATTTCCCTCTCATTCACCCAGCATCTCCTCTCTTGCAACTGAACTCATTTTTTCATTTCCCACACTTTGTAATAATAGTGAAAAGAAAAAGCTTCTATGCAACAGCTTTCAGTAATTGTTAGTGTGTTGTATCCTCCATTTTCCAACTGATTTTGCTAGTTTGAAAAGTGCTCCCAATCTCCTTTTGATTTTCACCTCTTGTAAACCAACATGCCTCTTCTCTTTGTTCTTTCCTCAAGGCTAACAGTGCTCTTCGTATCTGTTCTTGCCCTTCCTAAAGCTGATCCAGTTTTTTATGCAAAGTCTCTTCCAAGCATGGTGTATACAAGGGTAGCTGGTATTTAAGCTGTGGTCTCATTTCCTGTGATTCTTCTGAAGCATTTTCATTATTTCCATCACGTTGTCAATACACATTCAATTTGCAGGAACTCATAAATATTTTCAAGGGACATAATGGCTCAGTGGCTAAGACACTGAGCTTATCCATCAGAAAGATCAGCAGTTTGGCGGTTTGAATCCCTAATGCCGCATAATGGAGTGAGCTCATGTTACTTGTTCCAGCTTCTGCCAATCTAGCAGTTTGAAAGCATGTTAAAAATGGAAATAGAAAAATAGGAACTACTTTTGGTGGGAAGGTAACAGTATTCCGTGCACCTTCGGTGTTTAGTTCTGATGGCCACATGACCATGGAGACATCTTTGGACAGTGCTGTCTCTTTCGCTTTCAAACAGAGTTGAGCACCGCCCCCTAGGGTTGGGAACAACTAGCACATATGTGTGAGGAGAACCTTTACCTATAAATATTTTCTGGACATCAGAATAGTGTTGCTTAGAAGTTAGTATTGATGTTGAATCACAAAAGCATGAACTCCAATTGTTTGTATTTATGAAGAAAAAGTATAATAAATGACCAAGGACTAATTGTTATTCATAACTCTCCAGTTTATGAGAAACTTTGAAAACAATCTGAGTTTAATTTTAAAGTCAGTTTTTGTCAATTTAATTAGCACACCATCCAGCCCTTACTTAACTAGGTTTCTGATCATAACATCATGAAGTACCTTTTCAATATTCTTCTGAAATCAAGTTATATAATCAGCATTCCCACAATTTATTAATAAATTTGAATTATATGTGGGAACGATTTGAGGGATGAGGTGAAGAGATATTTTCTATAGAATAATTTGATAAGAGGGGGCATAGCTGCTAAATATGCAGAGAAAGAAACTCAGGTATGATCTTACATAACTTTTCAGGCTGTCAAAAGAAAGTTTGGTGGAATAAATTTCAAGCTTGCAAGAATCTTTTAATACAGAGCTATAATAAAGTAGAATTAGCTTATCTAGTCATATTTCTCATCTGGACTACCTTGCAGAATATTAGCCTGGAAAACTTCTCATTGACAAATTTTAAGGAAATGAATAATCTGTTTATTTTTGCTTGCTTGTTTCTTTTGGTTCAATTTATTATTCCCTGTAATGGACATTTTTTGTCAATTATTTAATCTGTTAATATGTATTTTGTCAAGATATGATTGAGAAATTTCTCTGAACCTTTGTTTTCTTAGCTTTTTGGTAATTGCATAATTACTTCCAGAGAGTACCAGTTTATTCCTTTATTCATTCAATTTACCTGTGACCTGCTGTAGAATGTTCCATATAATTGACACATTATTATGTTTGTCAATATATATCTAATCAGTCTATGACTGACAACTATTGCTGAACCTTTCTTCTTCCATTCTGAAAATCAGGCTGACACTTGTTGTCCTAAGAAGGATATTTCCTAGTTGGACAACTGTAGAAGAAAAATCCAGATGTGTAAAGATCACATGGGATAAGAAATGAAGGTTTCTGCATTTAAAATTCCTGTATTTTTCCATTCTAGCTTCATCCATTTCTGCAGAAGAATAAATTTTGCAATCTTTCTGAGATGAAAATATACTTGGACGGAAATGGAGATTTGGTAGCAGATATGAACATCTGGAGTTGGGTGGTTTTCCCAAAGAAGAATTGCATCATAAAGGACCTGGGGAGCTTTGAAAGACAGAAACTTCTTATCAACCAAAATATTCTTTCACAACTGAAATGGCTGAAAAAGGTGGGCAAAATATTGGTGTCTTTTCTATGTTTTGCAAAGCCTTAGGACTCATTTCAAGTGGACTAATCCTAATCATCAAAAACAATCAAGAGATTTGAATGTGGGGAGTACAACCCTTAGAATAAAGGAGAATATTTGTAGATCAGAATCTATAGAGATTCTCAGTCATCCAGATCATGGTTGTCCCAAAGGTGCTTTTTGAAGAGGCAACTGGACCTTCTGGTTTTTCTTTGAAGATGTTTCGCTTCTCATCCAAGAAGCTACTTCAGTTTCTTCACCCATCCATGCCATCTAATTGTAATTCTTCAACACATTTCCTTGGCTAGCAAACTGAGCCTTAGAAATATCTCTTTCTGACCCAAGGCTCATGTCCCATGTGTTGCAGCAAAAGATGCTTGACTTGCCCTGTTTAAGGGAACAGTTCTCATGCCCTCACTTCTGTCTCATCTCAGTACAGTTCTAGACAGTCAGTTTTAGTCTTAATTTACCAGCATGGCAGCCATATAAATTGAAAAAATAAATGTAATGATAAACAAATCATATCTCCTTTAAGGTTGACAAAGTTAATTTGTAAGGAAATTGTCATTTGAATCTTAATGGGCACACTGTTTTGGATCACTTTCAAAGGGGAGCAGCTTCACAATGTTTTATTTAGTCTAGAACCATGATGGTGAGCCTATGGCACATGTGCCTGAGGTCGCATGCAGAGCCCTGTCTGTGGGGCCATGCATAGACACCAGCTGCTTTTCTGGTTTCTGGCACGCACATACATTTTCCAGAGCATTTTTCTGGGCCATTTTTAGGCCATATTTGGGGATGTCTTCAGGCTGTTTTGGGGGCCATTTTAAATCTGGCAGTAGTTTTATTTCCTGCAACTGTTTGGATCATGTTAGAGATTTCATATTTATCAAAGGGAATCATGTAGGCTACTAAACTAATGTTAATTTTGACCACCATTTTCCATGGATGTTGAGTCCTGACATATTTCCTTTCATGCTTATTCTTTTCCTACTTAGCCTCTTCCTCCATCAAAGTGTGTGGAAAGTTGTCGTCCTGGATTTTTCAAGCAGACTCGGGAAGGAGAGCCAGTTTGCTGTTATGACTGCATTTCTTGTCCAGAGGGGACTATCTCCATTCAAGAAGGTGGGAGACACCACAGGAAAGAGTATTAGATTCATCCAGAGCATTTTGATCAATGTTCATGTTAAAACAGACACATCTGAACTTAATTATTTTGTGGTTGCTCTTAATTTTCAAAATGCCTAATTTCTTCCATAATGGAAGGAATAAGAAAAAGATCTTGAAGGATGAGGTAGGATTAGATAGAATGACATGATGGATTGGGCAAGGTTACTTCTGCCCAAGGAAATCTCTCTTCATTTTGGAAGTGTCCTTCCATGTATAACTTTTTTAGGAAGAACTGAATTCTTGGAAACATGAGGAATGGTTTTGGGTCAATGGTTCTTCCTCACCCATTTGCATGCTGAGATGATTCATCTGAGATGTTGCATGATGAGTAGTTGCATGCTGAGAAGTTGCAGCTGCTGGCAAGCAGACAGTGAGATGGAGAGGATGGGGCCAGTAGTAGCTGTGCTCCCACTCCCATCAGCCCCTCTGCTTGCTGCATCCTGCACTTAAAAAAAATCTTCCTGAAAATAAGTCTGGGTGTTTATTTTCAAGCTCCAAAGAAAATAAGACCGGATTTTATTTTTGAGGAAACAAAGTGTTAAGTTCACAGAGATTCATAAACAGAAATATCTACTTATTTCTGCACCATAGAGGGAGAGAAGTTAGTTCAAGGTGTATGAGAAAACCAAATAGCAGACTCAACATTAAATCCTTGGACACAAATTTACCATTATTAGGGATAAAATCTATATCTTTTTCTTTCTCCAGTGCTTTAATTATGCATGTTCAAGTTTGAGAGGTAAAATACAAAAATTGTTTGAAGCTCAGTTCAACAATCCCAGTCCAGCATAACCACCACCATGGATTCTTTGGTATTATTCCTACTGAGCCATCCCACTTCTTATCTTTCCAATTTTCATGGTCATTAGTGAGGTAGAAACAATTACATCATGAACCAAAAAGGATCATAGCTGTATTTCTCTAGAGAAAAAAAATTCACCTACAGTATAGGAATTGAAAGGAAGCAGACCTCAGATAAAGGAAGGAGAAAAGGGGAATTAAAAAATAATCTGCCTAATACCCATTTTGTATCTTTGTGGAGTTCGCTCACTTTTTTTAAAAAAAAAAAAATTTGCATAATTTTTTTTTTATTTTCCATTTTCATAACATATAATCACATGTATACTATTACATAACCAATATCACGTTGTATTATTAAGTAATTACATCAATTCATCTTGCCATCAACTACCAGAAAAAAAATCAATTATTGGCTCTTCTGCTCTCCATACACCATATTTATACCTTATCCAACACTTTCTTCCGCCTCACTCCTCCCCCTCTCTACCTCTTTTCTTCCCTCCATCATCCTTTTCTACTCTACTTCCCCTTTCTTTCTCCTTCTCCTCTCTCCCCTTACCACTCCTCTTTATATCTTTCAACTTTCATCTTCCCCTTACCCTCTCTCCTATCCCTCTCTTCCTATCTTTCTTCTCTCCTCTGCTTCCCACTCTTCCTCTCATTCACTTGGTGTATTTCAGCTTCTGAGCAAACTCCATTTTGTGTTGATGGTATTTATAATTCCATTTCAATATACATAACATATCTTTGTTTTAAAATAAGAAAGAAACACTAAGGGATAGCAGTATACATGTACAATCATATTACCTTAAAATCCAACACCCCTCCTCCAACCTAGTATACTTCCCTCCCTCCCAACCTCCCCCCCAACCCTGCCCAAACTCCCCCCCACTTCCCAGAACCAATACAAGTCTTTAACAAAAACAGTTTAAAATATCCTTAAAGAGAAAGTAGAAAATTAATAACGTCTTTAAATTGAGCTTAGCTCCTCCTTGCTAGGCTAACTATAAACAATTTGTATCATTCCTGATCTTAATCATAAGCTATATGAAATTTCCTAGACCCATATTTATTTTGAATATAGTCAATCCATTTTTTCCCCCACTCACTCACTCGACGCCTCTTCACCCAACGTGGGTATAGGCGACTTCCATGGAAAGTTATGGCGATCCATGGAAGCTGTTTCGGCTGGATATACCCAAGGGGACGCCAGTCCCAAGGGTCGACAGAGCCCGATTGGTGGGAACAGGGGGCACCACGTGAAGGCCGGGTTGTCGTTTGATAGTTGAGAGGCTATATTTGGCGCATCAACTATCCTTGCCCCCCTCCATTTTTTCCAGTCTCGTTTATATCTCTCGTTTGAATAGTCTTTAAGATATGCAGATATTTTAGCCGTCTCTGCTAAGTTTGTGACTTTCAGTGTCCATTCTTGGATAGTAGGCAAATCTTCCTTCTTCCAGTACTGTGCCACCAACAATCTAGCTGCAGTTATCAAGTGCAAAATCAAATTAATCTCTACAGCTGTACAGTCAGTAATTATACCTAACAAAAATAGCTGAGGTGTCACTTTTTTAAAATTGTTATTGAATCTTTAATCAAAATATTTTGCCTCATTTTCTCTTTTTTAGAGCCATTGAAATGCTTAATGACTTCTGAATTATTGACTTTTTGTTTAAATATATTTATTTCTCAAGTTTACATGGCCACCCATCTCATAGAAAGCAAGATCGAATAGCATACAATAAAAACAACAATAAAACATTTTGCAAACCCAGTTTAAAACAATGAAACATTAAAAAAAACTACAAGATTGTGAGAAGTGAATACTTCAATATGTTACATATGATTCAACCAATGCTCAGGGACCCTGTTAGAAAATTCCAAGCCTCATTGAAAGAAACATGGTTTAAGAGATTTCCAGAAGGCCTCTAGTATTGTGGCTGCTCTCACCTTGGTGTTAGTTTGTTGACCCAGTCCATACTAAGACAGGAAACTAGACTTCATTACTTTATTTCTGCACACTTTCCTCACTTGTTCTTGATTTATTGAAGATATTCACTTTAGGGTGTTCGATGAAATAATCTTCTAGGTTCAGTTCCAAGTGGGGAAAAAGACACTGGAAACGTGGAGGCTGCTTGAAAAGATTTTAATGATGAACAGGATCACAGGGCTTGAGTTCCTGAGCAGAAAAGGTGATAACACGCTTCAAGATGTTGGGTGAAGAAGAAAAATGGCTGAGATGCTGAAAGCCTCTGGTTTTATGCCCTCTCTGGCCTTTGATCTTGAGCTTGTATTCTGATTGGTTGTGAGACTCCCATGGGGCTATGCAGGGGCAATTCTGTAGGCTGTGCTTTGAGTCCAAGTTTGGTTGCCTTGCTGGCTGATGTAATTTTCCCAGGTGCCTTGCGGTGAGTTTTTGTAGAAGGCTAATCCTATCTTTGTTATGTAGAACGGGTGGGCCAGACCTTTAATGGCCCATTGGCAAAGGTGGGAGTGGCTGAGTTTCTATCTCTCTTGAGTTTCTACTTCTCTTTTTAGGGGAAATATTCTGCTTTTTTAGTATTTCCTAAAATATTTTGTTTCTCTAGGAGGGGGGTGGATTTTAACTTCCAAAAAGGATAGCAAACCATAATGAGCATGTAGGATGCTCTTAATTACCTTAGCTCTCTCTCTGTGTATGCATTGCCTGCTAATGATGAACTTTTTAACCTCTGAACTTTATTGAACCCAGTCCTTCTTGACCACAGCTAAGCAAAGTTAGCTTTCCGTATTCCAATAAGAAGCCCACTTGCAAATTGCTTCAGCAATGTTACAAATACATAACCAGCTAGCTAGACCAATATTTTCCTATCACTGGTTCTTCTGATTAGTCTCAAGGCAGGTGTTAGCTCTTCTAAATCCCTTCTTTCTTTTTGACATTCATAGATGCTTTAGTCAGCTTCATTTAATATCACTGTTAGGTTACTGCAGACGAATCTTTCCCCTTATTTCCCTTTTGAGGTTCTGATATATACCCACACAGGGTTCTGTGCCTTATTAAAATGTGTGCAAGCAGTGTGATGAGGCAGAAAAGTTATTGCCATCATGGTTGAAAAAGATAAAAAAAATGTCCTTCCACTGTGGAGAGACAAGTGGCTCTCTCAGGTTTACATTCTAAAATGTTTTGGTGATAACAGGACATCAGACTGGGATGATACTGAATGCAGCAACATGTCATAAGCCCAATTACAAGTAAAGCTGAAAGCCCAAGAAATAGTAACTTCAATCAAAGTTTGATAGCTCAGAAGTGAGAAGAGAGTTCAAAAATTAACCTGAACATCTGTGAGAATCTTACTCTGCTGGTCAGCATATGTGCCACTTCCTCGGCCTGGGGTTTGAGGGATTGATATATACAGCAAATCCATCTCTTATTCTAGACAGGTAGCAGTCCCAGGTGCACAGTTTAGGAGTCCTACTAGAATCATGACAAGCATGAAAAAAGGAGGTGGACACTATGACTAATCTTCACAGAGATTCTTCTTGTGTACCAGTTGTGCTTTTCCTTGGCCGAGGAGTCCTTGTTCACATCATGGATCCTTCTTCTTTCAAATAATGCTGTGTACAGTTTTAAAAAAGGCTCTGAATGCAATGGAACGGACTGTGTATTGTTCCCCTATGTTCTATAATACTATTGCCCCATTATGTGAGCTGCACAGGCTCCCAGATTCTTCCCAAGATCAATTAGGTTTATCTTTAAAAACCCACATAGCATTGGTCCATTCTTTGAGGATACCTACTTGTCCCTCTAAGGCAGATATGAAAGGGATACTCCAGGTCTGTTCCCTAAAAGTTTGCTACTTGTGTATCACAGAAAGCCTGACTTTTCTATTGCAGCCGCCATCTAATAGAATAGTGATGGTGAACTTCTTTCGCCTCAGGTGCCAAAAGCACACGCGCAAATATTATGGTGTACACTCACGTGATCACTCCCATAATCTAACACCCCCATTCCATGCCCCCTGTGAATGGGCATGCCCCCCCTGCTGCCCCACACATGTACGCATGGCTTTCATGGTGGCTGGGGATGGGGGCAAAAACAGTCCAACACGCAAACCGGAAGTTTGAGAATAAACTTTGGGGTTCCCTTTGGGCTGTTTTTCTCCATCCGGAGGCCTCAGGGTGCTTCCCTGAATCCTCCGGAGGTTGAAAAACAGCATAATGTACAAACTGGAAGTCTGCATTGGGCTGTTTTTCAGAGAAGCCTCCGGTAGGTGAAAAACAGCTGAAAATCAGCTGTTCAGTGTGCACATGTGAGCTGGAGCTGACAGGGCAAAGTCTTGTGTGCCCTCAGAAATGGCTCCGCGTGCCACATGTGGCATGCATGCCATAGGTTCACTATCATAGTTACAGGACAACCTCCCTGTTAATATCTGACAGACCGCTACCCTTCTTAACTTCCAGAGAAATGACTGTTCCCTGAGGCATTAAGATAGGGTGAGTTTGGAGCAGGATGAAAATGTGGATGGACTCAGTGAAAGGTAATGGTGGTGCCAGGTATTACTCCTTTGGGTGTTATTTCCATAATTCTTTATATAAATGCATATATAATTTTTGATGTACAGTATAAGTGTATGTACAGGTATTATTTACTATTTATTAGGGCTTTCCCACATCTCAGCATAAGCAGTCATTCCAGGAAAGGTTTTCTTGAAATGTGAAAGGAGAGACTATAAAATAAATACTATTTTCTATTTTCTCAGATACAGAAAAGTGCACTAAATGCCCAGATGATCAATATGCAAATGAGAACAGAGTCCAGTGTATCCCCAAAGGAATATCCTTCCTGTCCTATGAAGAGCATCTGAGCATTATCCTTGTCTCCTTTGCTCTATTCTTGTTCCTAACCACAGGTTTTGTTTTAGTCATATTCCTTAAATACAGAGAAACTCCCATTGTCAAAGCCAACAACCGGGACCTCTCCTACATCCTCTTGGTCTCCCTCCTGCTTTGCTTTTTGTCTCCTTTACTCTTCATTGGTCAACCAAGAAAAGCCAACTGCCTTCTCCGGCAAGCAGTGTTCAGCATTGTCTTCTCAGTAGCTGTGTCTTCTGTATTGGCCAAGACAATCACAGTGGTATTGGCATTCATGGCCTCAAAACCAGGGAACAGGATGAGAAGGTGGCTGGGGAAGAGCTTGGCCAACTCTATCATCCTTTCTGGGTCTGGTGTTCAAATTTTCATCTGTACCCTGTGGCTGGGAATGTCTCCCCCATTCCCTGATTCTGACCTCCACTCCCAGCCTGGAGTGATCATCCTTCAATGCAATGAAGGCTCTGTTGTTATATTTTATGTTGTCCTTGGCTATACATGTTTCTTAGCTGCCATTTGCTTCACTGTAGCTTTCCTGTCCAGAAACCTGCCTGGGGCCTTCAATGAAGCCAAGTTGATCACCTTCAGCATGCTTGTCTTTTGCAGTGTCTGGGTCACTTTTGTGCCCACTTACCTGAGCACCAAAGGAAAGTCCATGATAGTTGTGCAGATCTTCTCCATCTTATCCTCCAGTGCTGGGCTGCTGGGCTGTATTTTCTTCCCCAAATGCTATATTATCATCCTGAGACCAGATCTAAATGCTAAAGAACATCTAATGTTAAAAATAGATAAATAATAGTGAAACTGTTTTAGGCTCATACCATCTCATTTTTATTTTATTTTCTTTTTTTGGATTTGAAGGAGTCTTTATGTAACAATAAACGTAGCTCTCAACTGTATGGATGATTTAGCCATCTGGTAGAATGGTTTCCAGAATGAGCATCTTTGCTAGAATGGTAATATGCAAAGGCTGTGCATAGTAAAGCTTTTTATAATGACAAGCTAGTTTCACTTGATAAGCAGTTTTTTCTACAGACCAGAAGTCTATGGTTTGCAACCTAAAAAAGGCTCCAGTCTGGAGAAAGAATATGTTATTTATCAAAAAGATACAGTAAAGAAGATCTGGGCCAACATCTGCTCTGTTTAAAGCCGCCATTGCTAAACAACTGAAAGTGACTTTCCCCAGAGTTTATAATTTCATAGGAATTCTGGCTATGGGGGGGGGGGGAGCAGGAGGCAAGTGTCCTTCAGAGCTCAGACAGCATTAATGCTGTGAGTTTGGCTGCAGTATATTTTGAAGGATTTCATGACTTTCCATCCCATTGCAGTTATTGTTTTGCTTCCTTGCTTCCTTTGTATCAGTTTGATAATTAAAGTTGTTACAAATGAAAAGGATAGGAATATAAAGAGTTTAAGACTAATCAAATTACAATCCAATATAATCATCACATAGTAAAATATAGCTAAGAAACAAGACAGTTATATCAACATGAGAGAAATGCAGAGGAGAAAATATTCCCAAAAGAAAGCAAGAAAGAATACATTGCCTAAAGTGGGGTATATATGAAAATTTCAACATACTCTCTTTCTATGACTTGTTAATAAATGTAGATGGAGAAACTACAGCTGGGTGTCAAGAATGTGCAGGTGGACCCAAGTTGTAACATTCTAGATGATCCATGCCAGTTATGTTTGCGGGTGTTGTGTGACTTTACAGACTTTGTGGGATCTCAGAATTTCATGACTTTGGTCTTGAGTTATCACTGTCCTATCACTTTCTGGACATAACCTAAAAGTGATGATCCAACAGCAAAACAGCACCTGGAGTGTTCAACAACTTCTGTGAAGACTTAATCTAGGGAAGACAAGAGAAAATATCCTCACACCACATGATACTCTGGTCCTTGAAATGGAAAGTGTTTAGCACTTTGTACCATGGGTATGGGAATGGGGAAAGACTGTAGGATAGAAAATGTCATTCCTGAAATGTTACTCTCCAGAAGTTTCCTAGAGGAGTTCCTGGAACTGTCTTTGTCATGTCCAATGGTGGCAAAAGAGTTGGAGCTGAAACTCAAACAGGGGAGCAAGTGGAGCTGAAAATCAATTCCCTGATCTTTTCTCCCTTCCTTGAAGAAACAACCAAGGGAGAAAGGGGAAAGGTCATAGCTGGAGTACTACTGGGAATAAAGTTTGCCTGTGTTTGCAGATAGCTCATGTGTGACATCCCTCTCTGTTCATTGCCTCTATTCGAAATGCCTTGAAATTTGAGATAAGGTGATCAAATAAATCAGACAGGCTTAACCAATTCCCAAGCCCATGGATAGAGGTGAAAAAGGATCTGTTGCCTGAAATCCGCATTAAAAAAACCCCTCTATG
Organism: Thamnophis sirtalis; assembly: GCF_051295495.1. Taxonomy (NCBI): domain Eukaryota; kingdom Metazoa; phylum Chordata; class Lepidosauria; order Squamata; family Natricidae; genus Thamnophis; species Thamnophis sirtalis. Next base: position 3,103,702 of record NW_028261383.1, read on the forward strand.
CGAGACTTCCGGGGGAGGAGCCTGCCATTGCCGGTGGCTCAAAGGAGCTGCCCTCAGAGTTCTGGTCTGTATATCTAAAAAATCTATAGATATCTCTCCTTTCAGGCAAGAAAGGGGCAGGGAGGAACTCAGTCGTTAGACTCTCTTTGTAGTTCACAGCCTTTTGTTTTTCGCTGTGAACGGAGAAGAGGTTCAACAAAAGCTGAGTTTTTTTTTTACTCCAGCCAGATCTTCTCAGCTGTTTTTTTCAGCTCAAGGCAGGTCGTTCCCCCCCCCCTCAGGACAAATCTAAGCTATTTAAAATCGATCCGAGCAGCGACCATTCCGAGAACCTTTTTGTTTATTATTATTCAAAATACCAGCTTCAATTCTACAAAAAACTCCTTTGTTTAACTGCTTTTCAAAATGGCGATTTTATAGCTTTTGCAGTTGATATATGATATATTTAATCAGCACTGTTTTCTTGAAGACCTCTCTTTATTAATTGCCAAAGTTTACTGAAAGTATTTTATTTTAAATCAAGGTGCGCAGAGACTTTGTTTGTTCTCTTTTTTTCTTTTATAATGGCTCCCAAGTCAAAGCAATCTAAACGTTTTTTTAACAATACATCCCAAGTAATTGCTATAAAGCCACAGTCTTTGCCTTCTACGCCCCCTACTGGAGATTTGTTAACGAAAGAATTTCTTTTTGAAGCCCTTAGAGAATTTAGAGAGGAAATGAAGCAACTTATTTCGGAATTATGTGATAAACTTGATGCCAAGATTGCTCAAACAAAGGAGGATACCATAACTGTGATGACAGATTATATTGCAGGAATGGAGGATAAACTGGAACTTTTGGAAGAAGCCAATTCTAATCTGACATCTAAAATTGAAATGTTGCAACAGGAAGTTGAAAAGGCAGAGAGACAACTTGTTATGACAAACTATAAAAAGACTGCATTTGCAATAAGAGTTAGGGGATTGCGTGAAAACGAACAGGAGAATTTGAAGCAGACCTTTTTTGAGGCTTTCAGTCGTTTGGTGGGAAGTCCAGGACTCAACTTTGATTGGCAGATCCAAAAAATTTACCGCCATAATTCGTGGACAGCAAAACAGAGACAGCTTCCGAGGGATATAATTATATATTTTGCCACAAAAGAATCCAGAAACGCGATACTACAAGAGTTTTACAATAACAGGCTGCGAATTGATGGACAGGACTTGATCGTTTTTAAAGAAATACCACCCCAAATGTTAAGAGCCAGGAAAGACTATGTTTTCCTAACTAAAGAACTTAGAAATAATCAGATACAGTATAGATGGGAGGTGCCATTTGGTATTACAGTTACACTTGATGATCAAAAACATCACCTCAATTCAGTTTGTGAAGCTCGAGACTTTTACTACAAGATCCTAAAGGCGGGACTTCCTGAATTACCCGGACTTGGAGAAAGACAAGGAGAAGTAGAAGAGAAACAACCAAACACACAACTACAAGGCGGGAGGTATCGTTTTTCCCCTCCGGAAGGGCAGAAGAGCAGAGAACAAGGATTTAATTATGCTTCCAAAACATTTGCTTAATTTTAACCTGAATAATACTTTGTGACTCTGTCTTGTATAAAATGGTATAGTGGTATACCGATGAAGAGACATTAAGGCTGAAAGAAATGATGCTGATTTCCTCGGAAAATATACTGTATGGGACTTAAAAAAGACTTGATGGATAATTTTGAATTTTTATATAAATTGTTTATGTTTTATTCTCTTGGGTGAGGAGGGCGGAGATTGTGATGCTTTTGGATTGTGGTTTAGGTTGAATGGAGTTGGGAAGGGTGGCGCAGACGGGAGGGTAGTGAAGGTTTAATTAGAGCTTATTTTGAGCCAGAATGTTGATTTTTATAGAAATTCTTATTTGAATATAATGTTTGGAAGGAGATAATCAGGGAGTTCGAAGGAAGGCAGAGCAAATATGAGAGGAATATGGATGATAATAATATATATATATGAACACGGGTAGAGGCAGGATGAGAGGAGTTGGAATGGAAACCGAGAGAAATATTTGAGGTGTTTAAATTGCTTTATAGAGAAGAAGGTAAAAGGGACAAATTAAAGGTTTGGAAATGGACACATATTTAGATAAAGAGATAAGGCCCCTAGCTAGTGTAGAATTTTATTTGATTAACTCACTTGGTTTCAACATAGTTTGAAATCCTGCAAGTAATAAATTAATTGAGATTAGGAATGATGCACACTGTTTAAGTTTTAATAATGATGGGAAGCTGAGCTTAAAGTAGAGAGTTTATTGATTTTTCTCTTTTTTTTTCTTTTTTTGGTTTTTTTTTTTATTATTCCTTTCTTTTTTCCTTTATTTTTTATCTTTTAATTTCTAATCTATTTGGTTTTAATATACTCCAGACTGTGCTTGATAAAGAGTTATGTCGGGAATGGGACCTGGGAAGTCAGATGGGGGCTAGGGAGGGGGGTTCACGGGGGGGGGGGGAGGGTGGAAATATAGAATCAATTTCCAAAACAATGAATGCACTTGTATACTGTTGCTCTTTTTTCTTTTTTCTCTTTTCCTTTTATTTTCCTTTTTTTTTCTTTTCTTATAATTTTAGTGTAAATTACAAAATGAATAGATTAATCAATAGTAGAAATACACCGAAGTGAGGAGTAGAGGGAAAGAAGAGGGAGGAGTCAAGAGGGAGTGAGAGGGGAATGTAAGGAGGGTGAGATGGAGGGAAGGGTAGAAAGGAATGTCTGAGGGGGAGGGGAAGTAGAAGAGGGGAATGCTGGAGGGGAGAAATGAAAGTTGGAGGGGGAGAAGAAAGGGTGTATGGAGGATAGAAGTGTTATGAGTTGTGTTTATTGCTTTCTTAATTGCACAGTATTTAAGTGATTGTATAAAAAGGAAAATGAAAATGAAATAAAAGTTTTCATGAAAAAAAAACCCTCTATGCCAGTGCTTGTGCTTGAACTAAGCTCTTTCCTCAGTTCTTTGTTCACCTTCCTCAGTGAGAAACATCTCCTTCTGATTTCTTCTGCTGAGAGACCAATTACTTCAAGTAAATATGTTTAAACTGTTGGTAGTCCTTCATGTCTTCCATACATAGGTTAGCTAATATTTGACTTAATCAACCCTTTAAGAGAGAACACATATGAGCGATGCCCTGGGCCCTGAAAAAACTTGGTAGATGTCTTCAAAATTATTTAGGAAGGACTCAAGTTTATCTCCTTAAGAACTGTATGGGTATCAGTCTTCCCATTCCCCTGAGGTCTGTGTAGTGTTGGAAGGAAATTGGACATTTATTGGATATTTATCTTCGCTAGATATTACAAGTTCTCCATTCCAATGACACATTTCCTACCATAAATTCCCCAGCCTCAAGGTTACCACCATTGATAGACAAAAGCTAACTTTTAACCTCCCCCAGGGGGCGAAGCCATGTCTTCCTCTGTACCAGATCCTTTGTGCCTTCCAGTAACCCCCAAAAGGCAAGGTGAGTTCATGTGCTTTCTGGGGATGATAGAAAAGCTGCTCTATAAAAGTAACCATGTCAAATGAACTTTGCCTCTGCCTCAAGCAATTTGCACTGTGTGCTCCTTGGAAGACCCAGCCTGGATTTGAACCAGAATCTTCTTCTAATGATATACACTGAGCAATGTCAAACAAAGGAAGTCTGTTTTTCAAAGAGGACCTTGCAAAAGAGACATCTAAAGCTAGTCCAAGTTCAAAGTATCAGCCAGTCCAAACATCTAAGATTCAAGAGTGAATTCATACACAAGAATCACACTTGAGCTGAACATTATTTCTATTTCCAGCAAAGAGAAGAGAGAAAACCCAGTTTATTTTATATGGGCTTTCTCTCCTCGGAATGTTGCTGCAACCAACTGTCAGTGATCGGAATCTTGACTCTGTTGCTAGGCAACTAACCTAATGGAAACTCCCCTTCTGCTCTCCTTCCTCCTGGGCCATGATAAGTCAATACTTCAAGAGCCAAAATGAAAAACAAAAAGGGTAGTAGACAATTTTGTCTTATATCCCTCTATTGGATGGTCAAATGGTTTAGTTAGATCATTACCTTTAACCATAATTTGAGTCTTCTGAAATGAATATAAAAACTTACCGTATTTTTCAGAGTATAAGATGCACCAGAGAATAAGATGCGCCAAGGTTTTGAAGAGGCAAATCAAAAAAAAAGTTTTTGCACTCTGTTAACCTCTCCAAAATGTCCCATTTTTTTCACAAAAATGGGCCTGTTTTTTTGTCAAACAATTGCATGCATAGCCTTTAGGAAGCTTATAGAGTGCTGGGGGAAGGACAAAATTGAGCAAAAACTGGCCCGTTTTTCACTCATTTCTGCCCTCCCCAACCCCCAGGAGCATTCTGAAAGCTTCTTAGAGGCTATGCATGGCCATTTTGGTGAAGGGGCAGGGATTGGTGAGGCAAAAAATGCTATATTCAGTGTATAAGATGCACCCAGATTTTCAACCTCTTTTTTGAGGGGAAAAGTTGCATCTTATACTCTGAAAAATACAGTAATTTCTTTATGTTTTTAATAAAGTCAATATCTTCACTTTATTTATGTGTTTGTTTGTTGTTTGTTTATTTATTTATTTGTATTTTATATTTTTAATCACCTATCCTCTTCGAATTGCCACATTATTTCTTTTACATCCAGGAATATTAACCCAGCTTGTTTTTCATTAAATTCTTGTAAATATACTATGATATTCAATATAGTTCTCATGTTGTCTTTTGTCTTCTGGATAAAAATCTACACTGATCTTCATGCCTAAACTTGTAATTTGCTTTATAATCAATCATTCAAAATTAATGTAAACACTTTATAATCATGATCGAATAAGTAAATTTATCTTTAATTCTTATATTATCTATTAAACAGTTATAGATTTTTTTTCTGGCTTTCTTATTAACCCTTTTAAAGATAACATTAGCACTTTTAACATGACAATCTAGGCTTCTTTTTTAATGTTAAGAAAACATTTTTTTCTTGGAAATTTGTGAGAGCTTGCTATTTCAGCAATTCCAACATAGTGTAGGTATTTTGAAAGTCCTTGAATACATTTGTAAGTTTCAAGAAAGATAGAAACTCACCTGGGAAATTTAAGGTAACCCATAAATTTGCTACATGTGGAATGTTATGTAGAATCAATGTTTTCCCTTGTTCAAGACTCACAGGTAATTGATGCCTTTTATTGTTTGATCACTTGCTTTCTGATATATCACAAATATCAAATATATGGATCATTTGTTTCTATACCCTATAAAAACACTTAAACACACACACACAAACCCATTATAAATGCTTTGCTTTGCTTTAATTTGTTACTGATTCATATTTTGACATGGGCAAAGAAGCCACTTCAGAAAGAAAAAAGTCTCTGTCTATAGTCCAAGCATCAAATCCAGCCAAACTTGGGATACTTGATTTTGGAGCCAACCCCTTGACTCTGTAGCAGGGTGGAGTAGAGCCACTGATCCATAGACTGTTTCAGTTATGTTGTCCCAATAAGCTGGCTTCATATCTGGTGTACCATGCTCAATGAAACACACGTTGAGGTGGAGATTGCAAAAACTTTGTTATGAACAGAAGAAAGGACACAGGAGTGTGTGTGTGTGTGTGTGTGTGTGTGTGTCTGTCTGTCTGTCTGTCTGTCTCTGTCTCTGTCTCTGTCTCTGTCTCTGTCTCTGTCTCTGTCTCTGTCTCTGTCTCTGTCTCTGTCTCTGTCTCTGTCTCTCTGTCTCTCTGTGTCTGGGTTGTATGTATGTATGTATGTATGTATGTATGTAGGTAGGTAGGTAGGTAGGTAGGTAGGTAGATAGATATAGATAGATAGATAGATAGATAGATAGATAGATAGATAGATAGATAGATTAGAGATAGAGATAGAGATAGAGATAAATTTATTTATTTCCATCTTCCATTAAACAGTGTGTTGTCTGTGTACAAATATCTTTGTGCAGTAATGATCAAAATTTACAACAGTATTCATTACATTAATATTGATTCTCTGATCTTACAAAACTAATATTGAACATGATAAACATATTCATTTCTCCCTCTTAACATATCTTCTAATAAAAATATAATAGTAGTATTAAATCCTAATATTTATAATAGTAATCTTGTTATAATAAAAAAATTGTATAAGATATTTTATAGATGGCACCATGTGCCGGTGAGGCTGACAAAGCAGCACATTGATTTTGAATAGAGGTTGGGAAGGAAGAGAAAGAAATTGTTCTGTGCCCTCTTCCTCCCTTTCTGAATCACTGGCATCCGTTGCTGTTCATGGGATTTCTTCCTTCCCCGAAAAACATTCCTCACAAACATTTTCAACTTCCCTCTTAAAAATGCTTCCAATATCTTCACACAAAAACTGTATCTTGATTCATTACTGTTACTGATAAGCAGAAATAGTAAATTGCCATAACTCAATGGAGACCTGAGCAGCAGTGGGGGTGATGGGCCCTGTCTCTCCTCTCCCTACACTCCACATAACTTTCCCTTCTCTTTTGGAGTAAAATATTTCCTTTTTGGCAGTGAAGTCAGAAAACCTCATTTATTAAAGCTAACACTGTCAGTCAAATTAGGCTGATGAAACTTTCCTGGTGAAAAGCTCCATCCCAAAAGGGGAGTCAAAGGCAGCAGGCATATTTCCTGGCTCAAAGCTCTGATGCAAGAAGAGGGAACACAAGCAGACATTATCAATGGTCCTCCTTATTCCTCACTCTGTCCCCTTCTTTCTAAACACCCAATAGTGAGGAACTCACTATGGCGGAGGCTGTACAGGAGCTGCAGACAGAGAGGTTTGTTAAGAAATTGGATGAGCTGAAGGCCCTGCATGTCCTCCATTCTCTAAAGAATAACATGGCTAAAGGTTTACACACAAAAACTTCATTTTGGTCTTGGGGAATCTCTACCAAATAACTTCACACAAACACATGGACTGTTTTTTTTTAAACAAGGGGTTGCCATATCTCAACCCAAGACAAACCTTTCATGTCAAACTTAGGTCCTCAAGTCAGTTTATCATAAGATCTTCTAAAGGTTCACACCAGACAACATGATTGCTCCTTGTCTTTGCCTGAGACTCATAATGACCCACATAAGTAGGGAAAGGTCACACTCACCTCTCCATAGCCAAATTCCCCCTGCCAGCTATCTCCAGTCATTGCTCAGTTGAGCTGACTTCATGGCCAAAGGTGGCTGAGAATTGGAATGAAAAAGGGAGCACACACATTTAACAAACCTTCCTAACCAAAACAAACTTTTAGATGGAGACGGTTGCCTTAAAAGACTCCTAAATGGTGCCCCTTTTTGGCAGCTGCTGCACACTGCTGGCTCATATTTAATTGGTTGTCCACTAGGAATCCAAGATCCCTCTCACAGTTACTACTGTTGAGCAAGGTACCACCTATACTGTACCTGTGCATTTCGTTTTTGTTGCCTAAATGTAGAACCTTTTTTTCACCACTGAATTTCATTTTATTAGCGAGTGCCCAATGTTCAAGTCTGTCAAGTTTGTCAAGTTTGTATCTTAAGCCTGTCTTCTGGAGTGTTGGCTATTCCTGCCAGCTTGGTGTCATCTGCAAATTTGATGAGTTCCCCATTTATTCCCTCGTCTAAATCGTTGATGAAGATGTTGAAGAGTACTGGGCCTAAAACAGAGCCTTGGGGTACTCCACTATATAGGCAGATTTCATGTAAGGAAAGGTGGAATATTTGTTATCTGCTAACCAATCTCCCTGATCCTAACACTAAATAACAAGTTTCAGATACCACAGAAGAAATAAATTTACATAGACTACAGGTACTTGCAACCATTCATTTAGTGACTGTTCAAAGTTAAAACAACACTGAAAGAATTGACTTATGACCATCTTTCACACTTACGTCCATTGCAAGATCCCCACGATCATGTGATCAAAATTCAGACACTTGGAAACTGGCATGTATTTATGATAGTTGCAATGTTCCTGAGTCATGTGATTACCTTCTGTGATCTTTTGGGCAAGAAAGTCAATGGGGAAGCCAGATTCACCTGACAACTGTGTTATTGTGTTACTAACTTAACTGCCGTGATTCACTTAACAATTGTAGTGAAAAAATGGAGCAAAACTCACTTATCAATTGTCTTGCTTAGTAACAGAAGCTTTGGATTCAGTTGTAGTGTAAGGCTACCTACCTACCTACCTACCTACCTACCTACCTACCTACCTACCTACCTACCTACCTACCTACCTACCTATCTATCTATCTATCTATCTATCTATCTATCTATCTATCTATCTAAGTTTGAAAGCCAGATTATACATAATACAGAATCTGAAACTTTGAAGTCTGGATTTACCCCATCCCACTCACGTGCACAGGCGAAAATTTCTACTGAGAAAATGTTGCAGAGAAAGAAGAATGGATAATGCAACCACAGGAGGGTGTATGACAGGTCCACCATTAAAGTTGGCAGCAAAAAAAAAGTCAAGAGAATGTCTAACACAATTAGTTGGAGCTGCTCTGCTATATTAAACCCCATGATTTTGTCTTCTAAAAATTAACAAGAAATCTGTTTCCAATTCCTCCTTATAACACAATACAGGCAGCATTCCTCACTTCATAGCCAAGAGCTTAAACACCCACAAACCCTTTCATCCAAACAAAATCACAGCTCACTCTGTCAAAAAAGGCAGGGAAAGCAGGGAAGCAGGGAGGAACTGTGGCACATGGAAGGGAGTTGGGGAAGCAGGCTGGAACAGTTGGGGGGAGGGGCAGCTAGTTAGGCCATGACTCGCAGGTTTAACTGGCAGGCTGATCAGGGCCACTCAGTTGGGGTGCAGTGCTTCAGGCACCCAAGCTGCAGAGCAGAGACTGTGCTCAAGCGAGGACCCACACAGTATAGGTGAGGAGTGACTGGGTGGAGTGGAGCAAGTGGGTGAGCAGGCTGAATGTATCAAACGATCATTGAGGAGGCAAGCAGGGCAAGTGAGCATCAAGCAGGCAGGTGGGGAAAGGAAGCATCAACTGGGTGGGTAAACATGGGCTACGGCCAGCCACAGGTTGCTACCGGTTTGGCAATCCAGGCCAAATTTCTACTAGCGGTTTGTGCAAACTGGTGTGAACAGGCTGAATACCACCTCTGGTTTGAACAAATTTCCAATGGAATATCCTTTCCTCTGGACCCAACAAGGCTTCAGTGAGAGATGGCAGGTAATATCCTAGATGATAGCAGCATTGTTATGTGTCAGTCTAGCAACCAAAAGCAACAACTTGAACCCAGAGGCACCAAGGATCTGCTAGCCAAACTCTGAGAGTAGAAACTGATGGCTGCAGGTAGAACAACTTTAATAATGAACTTGGGATATGGGCCATCACTGCTCTAGAGAGTCAAATAAAGTAGACAAGTTTTATATAAGAGCCAAGGTGGCGCAGTGGTTAAATGCAGCACTGCAGGCTACTGCTAGATCAGCAGGTCAGCGGTTCAAATCTCACCGGCTCAGGGTTGACTCAGCCTTCCATCCTTCCGAGGTGGGTAAAATGAGGACCCAGATTGTTGGGGGCAATATGCTGACTCTCTGTAAACCGCTTAGAGAGGCCTGAAAGGCCTATGAAGCGGTATATAAGTCTACTGCTATTGCTATTGCTATTATAGATGGTAGATTTTATTTGGTTTCATTACCTCCATTGGGCTCAACAGATTTCATAGGTTTTACATCTAAAAATGGTATGTAATACCAATTTTGCCTATTTATTAATTGATCCCCAATGATATAGATACATTGCTCTGTTCTCTCTCTCTCTCTCTTTATGCACTGGTCTCTGACACTAATCATCTTCTGGTTTCTTCTATGATTGAGTTGCAACTTCACAAACAATGAACATCTTTCTTTTTCTCAAAGAATAATATCTACCTTTTTTATAGAATGGAAATGCCCAATAGTAGAACCTGAAGTCAAATATTCCAAGACTATAATTAATGAAAGTAATTTTCAAAGATTTTGTTCTGGTTTGGTATCTTATAAGAGAGAAGAAGGAATTATATGAACAAGAGCATCCACCCATCTCTTAACAAAGGCAGCCAAAGTCCACCAAAAACCAGTATCAACTACATTCATGTTGAGGATTGAAATGTCAAATTCATGCTAAAATTCTCTTTGGAGAATGGAAGGTTCCAAAAGGTTTTCTAAAAGACATTTGGGAAGCAATTTCTCTCTCACTCCTTGGCACATTGACAGATTTTCACCCCATCTATGACTCTTCCCATTAAGCACCTGCCTGCTGATTCACTCAGAGTTTAGGAGTTGATGTCTCTCCTTGTGGCTATTATCCAAATCATAGTGATTTATTTGCTGTGTGGATGCTAAATCTCTAAAGACATTTAGAAAAAAGCTTTTGGATGTCACACAAACACAGCCATAATATGCTTTCACCTTGATATCATATCAAAGGATTTTTGCCAAATGTCCTTGCATTAAAAAAAATTTTGGGAGAATAAATGTTTCTGGAGAAAGAGAGAATCTGGAGGGTTTTAGGACGGGCAGGGACTGTATTTACTCCCCTCCCCTTCAGATGTGAAGTCTTGGCTGGACTCGGTCTGGATTAAGAAACCTCTGACACTTCTGTCTTAAAAAGGCTTTGGTTTATTCCAGCATATCCGTGTTTCCTTCAAGTAGACCCAGGGCTGGAAACTCAGTCAGGAACACAAATCATGTTGCTGCTTTTGCTGCTTCTGCTGCCCCAGGAAGTTTTGGTGAGCCTCGCAGCCAAATGCCACCTGACTCTGAAGAGGGATGAGGTCCACCCAGAGAACTATTACAGACCAGGAGAGTTAATCATTGGTGGCATTGTCTCTGCAAGAAAGGCTAAATTTTTACCACTAAGCTTCAACAAAACTCCCCTGACTCAATTTTTTAGGTACGTTAAAGTTTCCGCACAGAATTAGAGCCTCTCCATTCGACCCTGAGGTCTACTGTTCCAGGCTCCTCTCCTTCACGGTTTGATCTTATTGATCTGCTAGTTTATCTCTCCTTCTGTCTCATTTCATTCTTGGGGATCCATTTGCCTCTTTTCAACTGATTTGAAACTCATATACAAATAATCAGTAGAGATGTTATCTTGAAACAGAAGCATCCACTTTTATTGATATCCACTCAGCTGGGCTGGAATGTGGAGGGACAAAAGACTTCCATTCTTATGCACAATAAGGTCACAAGAAGGGCTTGAAAAATGCAGAAATGTTTAATTTTATTCTGTATGGAGTCATCTATTAATTCAAATATTAAGTGAATAGATTCCAGATAAGAATTGCCTTTTTATATGTGTGAATCCCATTTGAGTGGATTCCAGGATTCTAATCATTTGATGAGTTAAATGTCACTAAAGTCTCTATTGTGAACATGCCTGAAACAGAATAACATAATAAGAACAGAATTGGAAGGGACTTTAGAGATCTTGAAGTCCAATTCCCTCCTCAAGCACGAGATCCTATAGTATATCCAGACAAGTGGCTCCCCAGTTTCTTTTGAAAAACCTCCAGTGATGAAGTACTCACAACTTCTGAAGGAAAGCTGTTCTACTGGTTAATTGTCCTCATTGTCAGGAAACTTATGATTAATTCCAGCTTGCTTCTCTCCTTGATTAGTTTCCATCCATTGCTTCTTGTCCTGCCTTCAGGTGTTTTGGAAAATAACTTTACCCCCTCTTGTTTGTGGCAGCCCTTTAGATATAAGAACACTGCTATCACTTTTCCTCTAGTCTTTCTTTTTATTAAACTACACATACCCAATTCTTGCAACTGTTCTTCAAATGTTTTAGACTTTAGTCCCCTAATCATCTTTTTTATTCTTCTCTGCACTCTTTCTAGAGTCTCAACATCTTTTTTCACATTCTGGCAACCAAAATTAGATGCAGTATTCCAAGTGTGGTCTTAATATGGCATGATAAAGTGGTATTAATATTTCATGTGATCTTTATTCTATCTTTCTATTTATGCAGCCTAGAACTGTGTTGGCATTTTTGGCAGCTGCAGCACTCTGCTGGCTCATATTTAAGTGATAATCCAGTAGGACTCCAAGATCTCTCTCGCAGTTACTACTGCTGAGCCAGGTATCTCCAAGAATTCTATACTTATGCATTTGGTTTTTCTCATCTAAATGTAAAACCTGAGTTTTCTTTACATTGAATTTCATTTTGTTAGATAGGGCCAAGGTTCAAGTTTGTCAAGATCCTTCTGTATTTTGAACATATCTCCTGGAGTGTTGGCTATTCCTATCAGCGTGGTGTCATCTGCAATTTTGATGATTTCCCCTTCTATCACCAATGCATACTTCCCTCCATGCAGATACAATTCCATTAAGGATGACAAGCTAATCTAGTGGTCCTGCTGTCTAGCCCACATTTTTTTAGCTTGCCAAGAAGTAGGCTCTGGTCTATAGCAATAGCAATAGCAATAGACTTATATACCGCTTCATAGGGCTTTCAGCCCTCTCTAAGCGGTTTACAGAGAGTCAGCATATTGCCCCCAACAATCTGGGTCCTCATTTTACCCACCTCGGAAGGATGGAAGGCTGAGTCAACCCTGAGCCGGTGAGATTTGAACCGCTGAACTGCTGATCTAGCAGTAGCCTGCAGTGCTGCATTTAACCACTGCACCACCTTGGCTCTTTTATCAAATGCTGTGCAAATATCTACTTTATCAAATGCTGTGCAAAATCTAAGTATTTGTATTTACAGCATTTCTCTGCTCTACTAATTTTGTTACTTTGTCAAAGAATGCAATGATTTGTCTGGAATGATCTGTTTTTGAGAAATCGATGTTGGCTTCTGCTTATAACTTTATTTTCCTCTAAGTGTTTTCAGATTTGTTGCTTGATTATCTCTTCCAGAATTTTTTTCAAGTATTGAAACCTTGATATTGCCCCCAACAATCTGAATCCTCATTTTTATCAACCATCAGAAAGATGAGAGGATGAGTCAATTTTGGGCCAGTGAGGATCGAACCCCTGGCAGTCAGCAGAATTAGCCTACAATACTGCACCTCCCTGTGTCAGGATGATAGGTTTGTAGTTTCCTGGGTCCACTTTTCTTCTTTGTAGAGAGGGACTACATCAGCCCTTTTCCAGTCTTCTAGTAATTCCTGTTTCTCCAGGATCTTTGAAAATGTTTCTGAGATCTCATCTGCCAATTTCTTCAACAGGTGAGGGTGCAATCCATCTGGTCCTGATGATTTGAACTCTTCTAGAGTGGATAGGTTTCCTTTACCATTTTCTTGACTACTTTGACTTGCATTGCTAATTTGCATTTTAATTTTAATAGGTTATTTGTTTTTTCGTTTTATGTAAAACAAATGCACAAAAATCTGTTAAGCAGTTCTGCTTTCTCCCCACTGCTTGTCACCTTCTTGCCATTTTTTCCTGTTAATAGACCAAAGTTTCCTTGACTTTTTTTTCTTTTTTTACATGTTACAGTTATAACATGTAAGATGTTACAGATGTAAAATGTAACAGGTTACAGATTGCATTATTAAGTGTGCTACTCAGTTTGGATATGAAATAGAGATGGAATTTTTCGGCAACCTGTATTCAGTTTACACTGTATCATAATTTAAAATATAAACCAACATTATTTTTATTGCTACTTCTGAATATTAAATTAGAAAAGATTCATAGTGGATGAATGAATTTTAAATATGGTAATCGCAGTAAGATTATTTTATGCATAACAATGGGGAAATCATGGCATCTCCACAATGGGACGAATAGATTATGAAAAATTCAGAATTTACAGAAATGACAAGTTATCTGTTGAAAAGAAGGCTGGAAATCATTCATATATTTCTAAACCAAAAGCTTTTCTTCTTTTTCTCCTTGCATCTTTTTCTTCCTTTCTCTCTTGCTTTTCTTTTTTCTTTTTATTAATATTCTATTTTATTTAAAAAAATCTTTATAAGTATAAAATTTAAAGAAATAATTAGGCAAAATTATAATAATTAGATTGCTTGAGATATATTATGTATGTGATCAGTATCTTAAATTAAGATTAAACAATCCAATAGATGAGATTTGAAAAATTATGTCTCATACAGAATTCAATGTTCTCAAAACTCTCAGCCTTGGGTGGATTAAAACTATTATTGTTCAGAGAGGTTAATTAAATGTTCTTCCTACTGATTATCTTCTAATATATTCAGGAAAGCAGCACCAGAGTATTGGAAAATGCTGTCCTTCCTTTTTGCCATCCAGGAGATCAACAAGGATCCCAGTACTTCATTCAATGTCACCTTTGGTTACAACATCTATGAAAATAATTTCCACCAACCAATGACCTCAGAGGCTTTGCTGGACCTGCTTTCGGAGGGGGAGGGCAACGTTCCCAACTACAGCTGTGGAAGGCAGAGAAACACAGTGGCTGTTCTAGAAGAGGCTAATACTGACATCTCCATCCAGATTTCTACCATGTTGGAAACCTACAAAATACCACAGGTGTGTCTGTATTGAAAATATATATATATATTTTTAGACAGGCAACTTTCAAACATCTTCTACCATAAATGAAGAGCCAAGTTCATTTGGGAATTGTATGAAGGGAATTGTATGAAGTAAGGATGAATCTATGAAATGAGAGAATGATCCGAGCACACAGATTCCTCCCTTGTATATTCCTAATGCTGACTGGGCATCTCTGCAAGCTATTTGCAAGAAAAAAAAATACAACGTTGAAGTGAGAGAAGAAGCAAAATAGGAGCAGAATGACCAAACAGGTCCCTACAAAAGGTTATTCTTTGCTAGCAGTGAAACAATTCTTCGATTAGGGCTAGATTTTTGATGTCATGGTACTTAAATAAAATAGCATTTCTTTATTTATTTTCCTTTTCAGATCAATTGCGGTTTTGATTCCCAGGTTCTGAGTGATAAAATCCAGTTTCCTTTCTTCTACCCAATGATCCCGACTGAAGGACTTCAGTACCCAGGGATGGTGAACCTGGTCCTCCATTTCAGGTGGACCTTAGTGGGTCTCCTTGCTCCAGATACTGACAGCGGACAAAGGTTCATGAGGACATTGACTTCCATGCTAATAAAGAATGGCATTTGCCCAGTTTTATCACAAACCTTTACCATAGCTTCTGGGAAAGTATTTGTAGACCTCCCTCTTTACCGCAATTGGAGAAAGGTGAATGTCTTTATTTATGGTGTAGACAAAAATACATTCCAGAAAGGTGTTATAATTATACAACAGGTCTTTGAAATGATTACTGAACCTCTTAGAGGAAAAATCCTGATCATTACAACCCGTTGGGACTTCACTATTTATTTGGGTGTTGAGTATTTCCCTACTAAATACTTCCATAGTATTTTTTCCTTTCTTATGAAGAGCAATCAAATGGGAAAGTATGGTGGTTACCAGCAGTTTGATCCTTTCATGATTCATCTTGCAAAGAACTCCTTCCTGTGTTCTTACAACAAAGATGCTTTTTCGGTGAAAGTCTGGAGAAGGTGTAGGGAGAGAGAAGAACTGGAGACTTTGAGGAAAGAGGAGATGGATCCGATCCTGACTCTGGACAGCTATTTCATTCACAACACAATCTGGGCTCTGGAACGAGCCATCAATACTGCTTATTTATACAAACTCAGGAGGACAACATATAAAAGGGGTCAAAACTTGAAAACTCCAATACTGGATGCATGGCAGGTATTTATTTTTTATTGCACTGCACTCTATAGCGATTGAGGATTAATTTTAAATTTGTAAGAACTGTGTAATTATTCTGAACATAGTTAAAATGTATTCTGAATGTAACAATTAACTTGAATTCCAAGTTTTGCTTTTTGTAAATATTATGATCTGTCCATAATTGTGGGTCGGCCTTCTGCTGGTAGCATTAAGATGATCTGATCCTTTTCTGATGTCCACTCTACCTCTGCTGTCAGTAGATTCTGTTTTTGTCTTTTACTGGTCTGTGGAATGTTAGTTTTTCTGATGTTATCTTAGATCTCTGTGGGAAGTCCAGTGGTTTTAAATGCACCTTCTAAGGCATCAAATAATTCCAGGAGATTGGTATCACCTGTGTTATGGTTGAGGCCTCTGTAAAAATATGCAGTGGACTGTGGATGGCTGGACATGTTGACTATCCAACCAGGTTGTGTTGCTTGTGCAAAAGAATCATGTTCCAACATGTGTTTCATGAGGGGGTACGGATACATGTTTTCTATATATACACCATTTATTCTTAGATAGGAGTGCCCTATCTAATCCTGCACCAGTTAACAGCGGTGTTCCCGAAGGCAGCATTCTAAAACTCACTCTCTTTCTAATTTACATAAATGACATTTGCGATCATATTATAAGCAACTGCCTGTTCATTGCTGATGACGTAAAACTATTTAACATGACTGATGCTGCTGCCCAGAAAGCAACATTGAGTATGTGTCCAAATGGTTGAACAATTGGCAACTTCAAATATCAACCAAGAAATGCTTGGTCTTACACATTGGCAACAAAAATCAGAACACCAACTACAAGCTGGGCCTTCTAGATGACTCTCACACTATCAAGGACCTAGGAATACTCATTTCAAAAGATCTAAGCCCCAGTTCCCACTGTAACAGCATTTCCAAAAAGGCATTAAAAGTTGTTAACCTAATTTTGTGAAGCTTCTTCTCTAGTAACAGAGAAGCATTGCTTACTCGGGCATACAAAATCTTTGCCAGATCAATTCTCAAATAAGGTTGTCTGCTTTGAATCCACACTGTATAATGGACATTAATACAATTGAGTGAGTCCAGAGATATTTCATGAGAAGAGAGGGGTCAATGCCTGGAATCCCCGATTCTGTTGTTACATTCTCAGACCCCTAAAACTTTAAACTAAAACTGTCTACCGTGGACCTCACCCTATTCCTAAGAGGACTGTAAGGGGACATGCATAAGCGTACTAGCATGCCTACTGTCACTTTCCTACTCTCCCCATATATTTATACTCATTTCTTATGTATCGACATATACTTGCTTATACTTATATCTTTACATGTTACATTCATACTTATACTTGCTTTTTTTCTACATGCTAGACAAATCAAAATTAATAAAATAAAATAAACATGAGGTAGCCTCCTTGGATCAAGAAGCTAAGCCGGGTAAGATCAGTTGAGAAGATGAAGGGTTGGACTCAGAAAAAGTTTGGAAGCAGCAAGAGTAAAGAAAGTTCCATAAATCATTCCATAGATGTTTCATAAAATTGCAAGGAAATGACCTTAGCTGGTAGAAGAGATTCTATTTCACAGTGAAGATCTGTGGTCTCTTCTCCCTGCCAAGTGGTCCATATATCATCTCAATGCAGAGTTTCATAAGCACAACCTATTTGTAGAGCAAAGGCCCCAAAGTCATCTTTAAAGTGAGCAAAGATGTTTCTCTTTCTATCTGCCCATTGACCTGCACACCAGTTATTTACAGTATTGTTGCTGTGTAGGGCCTCTGATTTCATTTTGACTTCACTGGCAGAATTTCTTCAGTCTGCATGTATACAACATCTACTTCCTTTCGGGTTTTAATTTTGGACCTCATTGGTTTATCCAGTATCTTTTTACTGGTTAATCCAGTATCTTTTGCTATACTGTGTTTCCCATTTGTTTTCTAAGCTCTACAATGACAATTATGAATGGAAGAGATAAAGGACATTCTTGACCAACCTTATTTTCCAAGCCATTTTTATGTTCTTTTAAGAAGATTTTTATCCTATATTCCTCAGTACAGATCCTCCATTCTAACTCAAATGGAGGAGTCTTGGTAGAGAGTTTTCTGTGTCTATGTAACATTGCCCATTTTCTTTTCTATTCCAGCTTCATCCTTTCCTCAGGACCTCTCAGTTTTATAATAATTCCATTGATGGGGTATATTTGGATGAGAATGGAGATCTGGTAGCAGACCTGGACATTGTGAACACAGTGGTTTTCTCCAATCAGTCTGTTAGAAAAGGGACAGTTGGGAGTCTAGAAAGAGTGGGATCCTCGGATTTCAAGTTGATCATGAACCAGAATGCTATTTTAAAGATGGAAATGCTGAACAAGGTGGAGAAAATACTTTATTCTCTGTGTTTTTTTAAAAAAAAAGGTCTTAACAATAGGATTGCAGAGTTGGGCCAGGACTTAGAATATTATCTCATTCTCTCAGAGTGGAAATATATATTGGTTAGATGATTTTTTGATTTTGCCAAAGCAGAAATCCACCCAACTTTCAATTGAATAGATATGTTGAGAATTTAAACTACAAATTGTACTGTGGTAAACATGAGAAGAGAAGCAGGCAAACTTCAAGAAGCTAAATAGGTTTCATGAAATCTAAGTTTTCTGTAGGTTTCAAATTGAGCAAATGTAAGCCTTGAACTGGAGATGCTCTAACTTTTGTTTTTAAATCCTTTATCCTATACAATAATTCATGTTATGGATGCTATTTCTTTACCTCTCTCTTCCCAGCCCCTGTCCATTTCCAGATGTGTGGAAAACTGTCCTCCTGGATTTATGAAAGTGACTCAGGAAGGGAAGCCCATCTGCTGCTACAATTGCCATCCTTGTGCAGAAGGCTCCATCTCCACTCTGGAAGGTAGGTGGCATCAGGGGAAAATTGCAGACTTGGGAAAGGACCATAAATGCTGAGATTTTACATGGATGTGCATTTTGAAAGGCTTGGCCAAAGAGGTCCCACCTCTTGGTCAAGACATACATTTATGTCACAGTGAATCATAAGAAATGATCTTGGAGCTTTATCTGGTATATGGACAATGCAAACAGGGATACAGACCTTGGCTTTATATACAGGATAAGTCTGGGTTGAGCATTGTGAGTGATATAACATCTTTTGCTCTTTATCCTTTATAATAATCCTTTGACTGCTCCATCACTTCAGGTAGTGTCCTTTTTTGTCAGCCTTAGATAATTCCTGGGTTTATGTCTCCTGTGAGTGACATTCCACAATGCTGGAGCTCTTCTTTAAAGTCATGGTAAGTATTTGCCCATGGCAAGGAGAGTAGAGTAGAGGAATCAAGAGTTGGGACTGAGACAGACTTCTTCTCAAGCTTCAAATGGCGTTTTTGCTGTTGCAACTATTATGGCTTCTCCATTCACCAACAGACTATGATGGGGGGAGGGAAGGGGGAGATAGAATAAAGGTCCAGATATCATCATGCTAGCCATGGGAAACAATAGATTATAAAGACGGCGGTGGTGAGACCCCTTCTGAAGAAACCATCTTTGGATCCAGCCATTTTAAACAACTATCGTCCGGTCTCCAACCTCCCCTTCGTGGGGAAGGTTGTTGAGAAAGTGGTGGCCTTTCAGCTCCAGCGGTCCTTGGAGGAAACCGATTATCTAGATCCCTTCCAGTCGGGATTTAGGCCTGGCTACAGCACAAAAACCGCTTTGGTCGTGCTGACCGATGATCTCTGGAGAGCCAGGGATGGAGGTTATGCCTCCGTCCTAGTGCTCCTTGACTCTCAGCAGCCTTCGATACCATCGACCATGGTATCCTTCTGCGACGACTGCGGGAGGTGGGGGTGGGGGGCACTGTTTACGGTGGTTCTCCTCTTACCTCTCGGACAGGTCGCAGTCGGTTTGGTCGGAGGGCAGATATCGACCCCTAGGCCCCTGAGTAATGGGGTGCCAGAGGGTTCGGTCCTGTCCCCCCTCCTGTTTAATATCTACATGAAGCCACTGGGTGAGATCATTTGACGGCATGGGATAAAATACCATCAGTATGCGGATGATACACAGTTGTATCTGTCCGCCCCGTGCCAACTCAGTGAAGCAGTTGACGTGATGTGCCAGTGCCTCGAGACTGTTAGGGCCTGGATGGGGGTTAACAAGCTTGTACTCAAACCGGATAAGACCGAGTGGCTGGTGTGTTTCCCTCCTACTAATTGGCCACGTTTTCCATCTCTCAGGCTGGGGGGTCAAACAGTACGCCCCTCAGACAGGGTTCGCAATTTGGGAGTCCTCCTGGACCCACAGCTGACTTTCGAACACCACTTGTCGGCTGTGACCAGGGGGGCATTTGCCCAGGTTCGCCTGGTGCACACAGTTGTGTCCCTACCTGAACCGGGAGGCCCTCACAACAGTCACTCGTGCCCTTGTGACCTCTAGATTGGACTACTGCAACGTGCTCTACATGGGGCAGCCCTTGAAGATCATTCGGAGACTTCAGCTTGTCCAGAATGCAGCCGTGCGAGCGATCGTGGGTGCACCTCAGTTCACCCACGTAACACCTATCCTCCGCGAGCTGCACTGGCTGCCTATTGGTCTTCGGATACGCTTCAAGGTGCTAGTCGTCACTTATAAAGCCCTTCATGGTATTGGACCTGGGTACTTGAGAGACCGCCTGCTGCCAATTACCTCCAATAGACCGATTAGATCCCACAGATTAGGCCTCCTCCGAATTCCATTCGCCAGCCAATGCTGACTGGCGACTACCCGGAGGAGGGCCTTCTCTGTGGCTGCTCCGACCCTCTGGAACGATCTCCCCGTGGAGATTCAAACCCTCACCACCCTCCAGGCCTTCCGCAAAGCCCTTAAAACCTGGCTGTTCTGACAGGCCTGGGGCTAAAGAGCTTTGACCCCCTTCTCGAATGGTATGGTTGTTGTGTGTTTTGAAATTTTTCTACTGTTATGTTCGTCTTTTTTATTCCCCTGTCTCTATCCCCTTCCCTGAACTGAATTGTGAGCCGCCCTGAGTTCCCTTCGGGGAAAAGGGCGGCATATAAATGTAATAAATCAATCAAATCAATCAATATATGCAGATATTTTAGACATCTCCGCTAAGTTTGTGACTTTCAATGTCCATTCTTGGCTAGTAGGCAAATCTTCCTTCTTCCAGTATTGCGCCACCAACAATCTAGCTGCAGTTATCAAGTGCAAAATCAAATTAATCTCTACAGCTGTACAGTCAGTAATTATACCTAACAAAAATAGCTGTGGGGTAAACTTTATCCTTTTTTAAAGAACATTTTGCATAATCCACCATATTTTTATCCAGAATGCCTTAACCTTTTTGCAAGTCCACCATATATGAAAATATGTAGCGTCCATACAATCACATCTCCAGCATTTAGGTTGTAAGTTCAGATACATAGAAGCCATTTTTTAAAGGATCTAGATGCCTGTAAAACATCTTATAAATTTTTTTTCTCAAGTTTTGGGCCTGTGTAAATTTTACATTTCTCACCCATATATTTTCCCATGTATCCAACATTACTGATTCTTCAACATTTTGAGCCCATTTAATCATACAGTTTAACTAGCTCTGTTTCCCAGTCAATTTCTATTAATACATTATATAATTTTTTTATATGCATTGGACTTTGATCTCTAATTTGTTTAAGTAAATTATCCTCAACTTGCATAAAGCCAATTTTTTGGTCTATTTTCCATTTAGCCTGTAACTGCCTGTACTGAAACCATGTTTGAATTACCTTGTCAAATGCATTTTGATGTCCTAATTCCATATCCAACTCATCATCAAGGGTCACTCCACCTAATATATTTTTTCCCATGGCAAAAATAGTGTTTATCCACTTCAACTGCATAAGGTACACTGAATGATCACTCATATGTACTTCATTCCATTGTAAGCTGGTTCCCATTGATGCCTCAAAGCATTGACAAAAAACAGGGCTCCAATTTTCAATAGGTTCAGAGGTGGAAGGATAAAATGGTGGAACTGACTTCCTTTGTTGAATCATTTCTTTGTCCCTCCTTCTCTCTAAATAGGTTCATTGATAAAATGGTGTCATGAAAAAGAAAAATAATATTAAATTACTCTAGCTGGAAGGAAATGAAGAAATAGATTGAATTTACGTACACAGAGTCATTCACACCAAAAACAAGTATACTCAGACAATGCATTTCATTAAAGGATGTGTTAAAGGGAGACCCAATTACTTCCTCTTTTTCAGATGCAGACAAATGTATCCAATGTCCAGAAGATCAACATCCAGACACCAATCGAGTTCACTGTATTCCCAAGATTAAAAGCTATCTTTCTTATAAGGAAAATCTGGGGATTATCCTGACTTCCATTGCCTTATTCCTCTCTTTGACCACAGGCTTTGGCTTGTGGATCTTCATTAAATTCCTAGAAACACCAATTGTCAAAGCCAACAACCGTGATCTCTCCTACATCCTCCTGGTCTCCCTCCTGCTTTCCATTTTGACCTCCTTCCTATTCATTGGCCGGCCAAGCAGAGTGACCTGCCTCCTACGACAAACAGTCTTTAGCATTATCTTCTCATTTGCAATTTCTTCAATCTTGGCCAAAACAATCACAGTGGTGTTGGCCTTCTTGGCCACAAAACCAGGGAATAAAGTGCAGAGATGGCTGGGGAAGAGCTTAGCCAATTCCATTGTCCTTTCTTGTTCTGGCCTCCAAGTTGTCATCTGCAGCATCTGGTTGGGCAATTTTCCTCCATTCCCTGACTCTGACATGCATTCCCTACCTAGAGTGATCATCCTACAATGCAATGAAGGCTCTGTCACCATGTTTTATATTGCCCTTGGGTACATGGGCTTCCTGTCTGCTGTCTGCTTCACAGTGGCTTTTCTGGCCAGGAATCTCCCTGGGGCCTTCAACGAAGCCAAGCTGATCTCTTTCAGCATGCTCATCTTCTGCAGTGTCTGGGTGTCCTTTCTGCCTGCCTATCTGAGCACCAAAGGGAAATACATGGTGGCAGTGCAGGTCTTCTCCATCTTGGCCTCCAGCAGTGGTTTGCTGGGCTGCATGTTCATCCCCAAATGCTACCTTATTATTTTTAGGCCTGAACTGAATACCAAAGAACATTTGATGTCAAAATAGAATTGGAAATAAAAAGAATATTACAAATCTATTATTTTTCAAAAGTGTCAATTAACAGCCTGAAATAGCATGTTTTGATCATTTAATATTTATTTATTAAACCTGAATGCTGTCCATTTTGGCTAGAGATACTCTAGTTAATTAGAATCAAGACAAATGAAGAAAAAAATAAAACAAGAAACTTTCTCTTATTCCTAAAACTACTCCTATTTATTTTCTTATATATTCCTAAAGAAACCAATAACAATAGACTAAGTCTCATTTTTAGTCACAATAATGTGGGTTAAATCAGTGTACAGATGAATGGAACTTTTTTAATAGACTAGTGGAGACCTAAGAAATGTGGCCTTGAAGCTCATAGGGACGTGTAGGAAGTTATTCTGTGTTGGATGCTCAAATACTGAAGGTTTTAAGAATAGATTGTACAGACCATTGTATGAAATGGTGTAGGGTTTCCTGCCTGAGTAGGGGGTTGGAATTCTGGTTAGAATGCCAGGATTTATTTGTGGTAAATTTAGGTAAGTTCACACCACACCTTTAATCCAGTAAAGTTACTTTTACATTGCTCATATGCCATGCCAAAATATGTAAACAAGATGGTGGCTTACTGTGATGATCTACTTCCCACATTGCATAGGAAAGGGATAGATTACCACTTGCCAGAACATGTGAAATGAGGGAAACATGTTTTAAATTCATAGTCAACGTATACAGAGGCTCTATGGCCAACCAAGGATGAGACCCCTGCTCCTTAAAGGTAACTTTTGGTATAGAAGGGACAAAGAAGGTACTTTTAAACTGGTTCCCTCTAAAGTTCAACTCCTTTGCACAATTTGAAAACATTCAGGACCATCTGCAGACAGTGCCAAGCTGATATGTGTCCAGCTTGCTAAAATAACTATGGAAATGCCTGAAAAAAACCTGGATGTCATTAAAATGAGATTGACTCATTAGTCAGTTTAAAAGTGCATGGAAGACGGTCCCTTTACAATCCAGTTTATGTCAGCCACATCCTTCCATGGTGGTTAATGGAGTTGACCTTACGCTTCAAGACATCCAGAGTCATCAGCCATCATATGGGACATTCACATCATGCCTTTGCAGAGGCTCTTTCATGGAGTCTGAGAACAGGGGCTGGTCTACAAATGAGTTTGGACCAGTGGTGGGATTCAATTTTTTTTACTACTGCTTCTGTGGGTGTGGCTTGGTGGGCATGGCTATGTGGTCTTGTGACTGGGTGGGAGTTGCCAATTTAGCAGCCCATTAAACAATGCACAGCAGCCCCATTTTCTATTCTTCTTTTTAATACTGCATGAAGATTTTTCTCCAATATTTTTTTATTAGCAGGGAGAGGTTGGCAATGCCTGGGGAAGGAAAGGCACACTTTCCATAGGTCTAATGGCTATATTTAAAGGGCCAGCTAATGTTGTTGGTGTTGGGAAATTTATTGGTGATGTGATAGTGACTTGATGTGCGATGTTCACTGGTGCAGTAACTAGAGTTGGTAAATTGACAGGTTTGGTGATTGTCAACTGAGTGTTAACAGAGAACTCAATAGGCTGGTGATGTTAACCATGCTCAAACGATCGGCTGGGCTTCTCATATTTATTGGAACAGCAACAATGTGAGGAGCTCTTCCTTTGGCACTGTGAATTTTGTCCCATTTCTTGCCACAATTGTTAAGTCACTGCAGTTGTTAAGTTAATTACACAGCTGTTAAGTGAATATGTCAGAAGGTTGCAAAAGTTGATCACATGATCTCAATACTCTGCAACTGTCATAATTATGAAGCAGTTGACAAGCATCTGAATTTTGATCATGTGACCATGAGGATGCGGCAATGACTGTAAGATGAAAAACAATCATTTCAGTGCCCTTGTAACTTTGAATGGTCACTAAATGGACTGTTGTAAATTCAGGACTACCTGTATGTGGAAAGGTTGATCCTGTTAATATCAAGGGGCCTACTGGCTTTGGCTTCCATGTAATTTTCAAATTAAAGTTATTGGCCTCATGAAATGGAAGGTGGGAACAGAGGGTGGAAGGAATGATTGTTCAATTGAGGACTACCTGAATGGAATTCAACCTCCAGAATTCCCCAGCTTTCTTTTTACTGCAGTTCCCATATCCAGGGAAGAGATGAAGTGATGAGACAGCATTTTACCAATATAAAATTAATTTTGAATTATTCAATTTATATGATCACAATCTTAAAACCAGACCTACAGATGTAAAGATACAATGCAATCCAATACAATCCAATAGCAGAGTTGGAAGGGACCTTGGAGGTCTTCTAGTCCAACCCCCTGCCTAGGCAGGAAACCCTATACCATTTCAGACAAATGGCTATCCAACATCTTCTTAAAGACTTCCAGTGTTGGGGCATTCACAACTTCTGGAGGCAAGCTGTTCCACTGATTAATTGTTCTAACTGTCAGGAAATTTTTCCTCAGTTCTAAGTTGCTTCTCTCCTTCATTAGTTTCCACCCATTGCTTCTTGTTCTACCCTCAGGTGCTTTGGAGAATAGTTTGACTCCCTCTTCTTTGTGACAGCTCCTGCGATATCGGAACACTGCTATCATGTCTCCCCTAGTCCTTCTGTCTATTAAACTAGACATACCCAGTTCCTGCAACCATTCTTCATATGTTTGAATGTGCAAACCCCTAATCATCTTTGTTCTTCTTCTCTGCACTCTTTCTAGAGTCTCCACATCTTTTCTACATCGTGGTGACCAAAACTGAACGCAGTATTCCAAGTGTGGCCTTACCAAGGCATGATAAAGTGGCATTAACGTGATCTTGATTCTATCCCTATGTTTATGCAACCTAGAACTTTGATGTTTTTTTTGGCATCTGCTGCACACTGCTGGCTCATATTTAAATGATTGTCAACTAGGACTCCAAGATCCCTTTCACAGTTACTACTATTGAGCAAGGTAGCACCTATACTGTACCTGTGCATTTCTTTTTTGTTACCTAAATGTAGAACCTTGCTCTTTTCACCACTGAATTTCATTTTATTAGAGTGCCCAATGTTCAGGTTAGTACATTCTGTATCTTAAGCCTGTCTTCTGGAGTGTTGGCTATTCCTGCCAGCTTGGTGTCATCTGCAAATTTGATGAGTTCCCCATTTATCCCCTCATCTAAATCATTGATGAAGATGTTGAAGAGTATGGCGCATAAAACAGAGCCTTGGAGTACTCCACTATATAGGCAGATTTCAAGTAAGGAAAGCTAGAATATTTGTTATCTGCTAACTAATCTCCCTGATCCTAACACTAAATAAAAAGTTTCAGATACCACAGTAGAAATAAATTTACATAGACTACAGCTATTTGAAACCATTCATTTAGTGACCGTTCAAAGTTAAAACAACACTGAAAGAATTGACTTATGACCATCTTTCACACTTATGTCCATTGCAAAATCCCCACAATCATGTGATCAAAATTCAGACACTTGGAAACTGGCATGTATTTATGATAGTTGCAATGTTCCTGGGTCATGTGATTACTTTCTGTGATGTTTTGGGCAAGAAAGTCAATTGGGAAGCCAGATTGACCTGAAAACTGTCTTATTGTGTTACTAACTTAACTGCCGTGATTCACTTAACAATTATAGTGAAAAAATGGAGCAAAACTCACTTATCAATTGTCTTGCTTAGTAACAGAAGCTTTGGATTCAGTTGTAGTGTAAGTCAATCTATCTACCTACCTACCTACGTTTGAAAGCCAGATTATACATAATACAGAATCTGAAACTTTGAAGTGTGGATTTCCCCCATCCCACTCAGGTACACAGGGAAATATTTCTACTGAGAAAACATTGCAGAGAAAGAAGAATGGATAATGCAACCACAAGAGAGTGTATGACAAGTCCAGCATTAAGGTTGGCAGCAAAAAAAAAAAGTCAAGAGAATGTCTAACACAATTAGTGGGAGCTGCTGTGCTACATTAAACCCCTGTGATTTTGTCTTCTAAAAATTAGCAAGAAATCTGTTTCCAATTCCTCCTTATATCCCAATACAGGCAGGATTCCTCACTTCAAGGCCAAGGGCTTAAACACCCACAAACCCTTTCATCCAAACAAAACGAAGGCTCACTCTGTCAAAAAACGCAGGGAAAGCAGGGAAGCATGGCAAAACTGTGTGGCACATGGAAGGGAGTTGGGGAAGCAGGCTGGAACAGTTGGGGGGAAGAGGCGGCTAGTTAGGCCATGACTTGCAGGTTTACCTGGCAGGCAGATCAGGGCCACTCAGTTGGGGTGCAGTGCTTCAGGCACGCAAGCTGCAGAGCAGAGACTGTGCTCAAGCGAGGACTCACACGGTAAAAGTGAGGAGTGACTGGGTGGAGTGGGGCAAGTGGGTGGGCAGGCTGAATGCATCAAACTATCATTGAGGAGGCAAGCAGGGCAAGTGAGCATCAAGCAGGCAGGTGGGGAAAGGGAGCATCAACTGGGTGGGTAAACATGGGCTACGGCCAGCCACAGGTTGCTACCGGTTTGGCAATCCAGGCCAAATTTCTACTAGCAGTTTGTGCAAATTGGTGTGAACAGGCTGAATACCACCTCTGGTTTGAACAAATTTCCAACTGAATATCCTTTCCTCTGGACCCAACAAGGCTTCAGTGAGAGATGGCGGGTAACATCATAGATGGCAGCATTGTTATGTGTCAGTCTAGCAACCAAAAGCAACAACTTGAACCCAGAGCCACCAAGGATCTGCTAGCCAAACTCTGAGAGTAGAAACTGATGGCTGCAGGTAGAACAACTTTAATAATGAACTTGGAATATGGGCCATCACTGTTCTAGAGAGTCAAATCAAGTAGACAAGTTTATAGATGGTAGATTTTATTTGGTTTCATTACCTCCATTGGGCTCAACAGATTTTATAGGTTTTACATCTAAAAATGGTATGTAATACCAATTTTGCCTATTTATTAATTGATCCCCAATGATGTAGATACATTGCTGTGTTCTCTTTCTCTCTCTTTATGCACTGGTCTCTGACACTAACCATCTTCTGGTTTCTTCTATGATTGAGTTGCACCTTCACAAACAATGAACATTTTTCTTTTTCTCAAAGAATAATATCTACCTTTTTTGAAGAACGGAAATGCCCAATAGTAGAACCTGAAGTCAAATTTTCCAAGACTATAGTTAATGAAAGTAATTTTCAGGGATTTTGTTCTGGTTTGGTATCTTATAAGAGAGAAGAAGGAGTTATATTACAAAGAGCATCCACCCATCTCTTAACAAAGGCAGCCAAAGTCCACCAAAAAACAGTTTGAACTACATTCATGTTGAGGATTGAAATATCAAATTCATACTAAAATTCTCTTTGGAGGGTGGAAGGTTCCAAAAGGTTTTCTAAAAGACATTTGGGAAGCAATTTCTCTCTCACTCCTTGGCACATTTACAGATTTTCACCCCATCTATGACTCTTCCCATTAAGCACCTGCCTGCTGATTCACTCAGAGTTTGGAGAGTTGATGTCTCTCCTTGTGGCCATTATCCAAATCATAGTGATTTATTTGCTGTCTGGATACTAAATCTCTAAAGACATTTAGAAAAACCTTTTGGATGTCACACAAATACAGCCATAATATGCTTTCACCTTGCTATAACAAAGCATTTTTGCCAAATATCCTTACATTAAAAAAAAATTCTTGGGAGCATACATGTTTCTAGAGAAAGAGGGAATCTGGGAGGGTTTTAGGACAGACAGGGACTGTATATACTTCCCTCCCCATCAGATGTGAAGCCTTGGCTGGACTCTGTCTGGATTAGGAAACCTCTGACACTTCTGTCTTAAAAAGGCTTTGGTTTATTCCAGCATATCAGTGTTTCCTTCAAGTAGACCCAGGGCTGGAGACTCAGTCAGGAAAACAAATCATGTTGCTACTTTTGCTGCTTCTGCTGCCCCAGGAAGTTTTGGTGAGCCTGAGAGCCAATTGCTGCCTGACTCTGAAGAGGGACGAGGTCCACCCAGAGAACCATTACAGACCAGGAGAGTTAATCATTGGTGGCATTGTCTCTGCAAGAAAGGCTGAATTTTTACAAATAAGCTTCAAGAAAACTCCCCTGACTCAATTTTCTTGGTATGTTAAAGTTGTTGCACAGAATTAGAGCCTCTCCATTCAACCCTGAGTTCTATTGTTCCAGCTTCCTCTCCTTCAGGATTTGATCTTATTGATCTGCCAGTTTATCTCTCCTTCTGTTTCATTTCATTCTTGGGGATCCATTTGCCTCATTTCAGCTTATTTGGAACTCACAAACAAATAATCAGTAGAGATCTTATTTTGAAACAGAAGCATCTACTTTTATTGATATCCACTCAGAAGAGTTGGAATCTGGAGGGACAAAAGACTTCCATTCTCATGCACAATAAAGTCACCACAAGGGGTTGAAAAATGCAGAAACGTTTAATTTTATTCTGTATGGAGTCATCTATTAATTCAAATATTAAGTGAATAGATTCCAGATAAGAATTGCCTTTTTATATGTGTGAATCCCATTTGAGTGGATTCCAGGATTCTAATTATTTAAATGTCATAATAACAATAGAATTGGAAGGGACTTTAGAGGTCTTGAAGTCCAATCACCTCCCCAAGCAGGAGACCCTATGGCATATTCAGACAAGTGGCTGCCCAGTTTCTTTTAAAAAACCTCCAGTGATGAAGTACACACAACTTATGAAGGCAAGCTGTTCTATTGGTTAATTGTCCTCATTGTCAGGAAACTTATGATTAATTCCAGCTTGCTTCTCTCCTTGATTAGTTTCCATCCATTGCTTCTTGGGCTGCCTTCTGGTGTTTTGGAAAATAACTTTACCCCCTCTTGTTTGTGGCAGCCCTTTAGATATAAGAACACTGCTATCACTTTTCCTCTAGTCTTTCTTTTTATTAAACTACACATACCCAATTCTTGCAACTGTTCTTCAAATGTTTTAGACTTTAGTCCCCTAATCATCTTTTTTATTCTTCTCTGCACTCTTTCTAGAGTCTCAACATCTTTTTTCACATTCTGGCAACCAAAACTGGATGCAGTATTCCAAGTGTGGTCTTAATATGGCATGATAAAGTGGTATTAATATTTCATGTGATCTTTATTCTATCTTTCTATTTATGCAGCATAGAACTGTGTTGGCATTTTTGGCAGCCACAGCACTCTGCTGGCTCATATTCAAGTGATCATCCACTAGGACTCCAAGATCCCTCTTGCAGTTACTACTGTTGAGCCAGGTATCACCTATTCTACACTTATGCATTTGGTTTTTCTCATCTAAATGTAAAACCTGAGTTTTCTTTACATTGAATTTCATTTTGTTAGATAGGGCCAGGGTTCAAGTTTGTCAAGATCCTTCTGTATTTTGAACATATCTCTGGAGTGTTGGTTCTTCCTATCAGTGTGGTGTCATCTGCAATTTTGATGATTTCCCTTCTATCACCAATGCATACTTCCCTCCATGCAGATACAATTGCATTAAGGATGACAAGCTAATCTAGTGGTGCTGCTGTCTAGCCCACATTTTTCTAGCTTGCCAAGAAGTAGGTTGTGGTCTACTTCATCAAATGCTGTGCAAAATCTAAGTAAATTGTATTTACAGCATTTCTCTGGTCTACTAATTTTGTTACTTTGTCAAAGAATGCAATAAGATTTGTCTGGCATGATCTATTTTTGAGAAATCGATGTTGGCTTCTGCTTATAACTTTATTTTCCTCTAAGTGTTTTCAGATTTGTTGCTTGATTATCTCTTCCAGAATTTTTTGTAAGTATTGAAACCTTGATATTGCCCCCAACAATCTGAATCCTCATTTTTATCAACCATCAGAAAGATGAGAGGATGAGTCAATTTTGGGCCAGTGAGGATCAAATCCTTGGAAGTCAGCAGAATTAGCCTACAATACTGCACCTCCCTGTGTCAGGATGATAGGTTTGTAGTTTTCTTCTTTGTAGATGGGGACTACATCAGCCCTTTTCCAGTCTTCTAATAATTACTGTTTCCCCAGGATTTTTGAAAATGGTTCTGAGATCTCATCTGTCAATTTCTTCAGCACATGAGGGTGCAATCCATCTGGTCCTGGTGATTTGAACTCTTCTAGAGTGGATAGGTTTCCGTTGCCATTTTCTTGATTAGTTTGACTTGCATTCCCAATTTGCATTTTAATTTTAATAGGTTGTTTTTTCCCCCTTTTATGTAAAACAAATGCAAAAAATCAGTTAAGTAGTTCTGCTTTCTCCCCACTGCTTGTCACCTTCTTGCCATTTTTTCCTGTTAATAGACCAAAGTTTCCTTGACTTTTTTTCTTTTTTTACATGTTACAGTTATAACATGTAAGATGTTACAGATGTAAAACGTAACAGGTTACAGATTGCATGATTAAATGTGCTATTCAGTTTGGATATGAAATAGAGATGGAATATTTGGGCAACCTGCATTCAGTTTACATTGTGTCATAATTTAAAATATAACCAACCAACATTATTTTGATTGGTACTTCTGAATAGTGAATTAGAAAAGATTCATAGTGGATGGATGGATTTTAAATATGGTAATTTCAGCAAGATTATTTTATGCATAACAATGGGAAAAATATGGCATCTCCACAGTGGGACGAATAGATTATAAAAAATTCAGAATTTACAGAAATGACAAGTTATCTGTTGAAAAGAAGGCTGGAAATCATTCATATATTTCTAAACCTAAAGTTTTTTTTCTTTTTCTTTTTGCACCCTTTTCTTCCTTTCTCTCCTCCTTTTCTTTTTTCTTTTTATTAATATTATCTTTTATTAAAAAATCTTTATAAGTATCAAATTTAAAGAAATAATTAGGCAAATTATAATAATTATATTGCTTGAGATATATGATGTATGTAATCAGTATCTTAAAATAAAATTAAACAATCCAATAGATGAGTTACCATCAAATAGATGAGATTTGAAAAATTATGTCTGATACAGAATTCAATGTTCCCAAAACCCTCAGCCTTGGGTGGATTAAAACTATTATTCTTCAGAGAGGTTAATTAAATGTTCTTCCTACTGATTATCTTCTAATATATTCAGGAAAGCAACACCAGAGTATTGGAAAACGCTGTCCTTCCATTTTGCCATCCAGGAGATCAACAAGTATCCCAACATTTCATTCAACATCACCCTTGGTTACAACATCTATGAAAATAATTTCCACCAACCAATGACCTCAGAAGCTTTGCTGGACCTCCTTTCAGAGGGGGAGGCCAACGTTCCCAATTACAGCTGTGGAAGGCAGAGAAACACAGTGGCTGTTCTAGAAGAGGCTAATACTGACATCTCCATCCAGATTTCGACCATGTTGGAAACCTACAAAATCCCACAGGTGTGTCTTTCTTGAGAAGATTTTTTTTTTAGACACGCAGCTTTCAATCAAGCATCTTCTACCATGAATGAAGAGCCAAGTTCTATTTTGTATGAAGTGAGGATGAGTCTATCAAATGAGAGAAGGATCTGAGCGCATATATCTCTTCCTGGCACATTCCTAATGTTGCTGGGCATCTCTGCAGGCTATTAGTAAGAAGAAAATACCACGTTGAAGTGACATAAGAACAGAATGATCTGTCAGGTCCCTGAGGAAGGTGATTCTTTGCTAGCAGTTTGTACGATTCCTCAGTTATAGCTAAATTTCTGGTACTTAAATAAAATAGCATTTCTTTATTTATTTTCCTTTTCAGATCAATTACGGTTTCGATTCCCAGGTTCTGAATGATAAAATCCAGTTTCCTTTCTTCTACCCAATGATCCCAAGTGAAGGACTTCAGTACCCAGGGATGGTGAAGCTGGTCCTCCATTTCAGGTGGACCTTAGTGGGTCTCCTTGCTCCAGACACTGAGAGTGGACAAAGGTTCATGAGGACATTGACTTCCATGCTAATAAAGAATGGCATTTGCCTAGTTTTATCACAAACCTTTCCCTCAGCTTCTGAGGATATATTCGTAGACCTCCCTCTTTACCGCAATTGGAGAAAGGTGAATGTCTTTATTTATGGTATAGACATAAATACATTCTCTATAGGGGTTATAATTATGCATCAGGTGTTTGAAATGCTCACTGAACCTTTTAGAGGAAAAATCCTGATCATCACAACCCGTTGGGACTTCACTATTTATTTGGGTGTTGAGTATTTCCCCACTAAATACCTCCATAGTATTTTTTCCTTTCTTATGAAGAGCAATCAAATGGGAAAGTATGGTGGTTACCAGCAGTTTGATCCTTTCATGATTCATCTTGCAAAGAACTCTTTCCTGTGTTCTTACACCAAGGATGCCTTTTCAGTGAAAGTCTGGAGAAGGTGTAGGGAGAGAGAAGAACTGGAGACTCTGAGGAAAGAGGAGATGGATCCGATCCTGACTCTTGACAGCTATTTCATTTATAACACAATCTGGGCTCTGGGACGAGCCTTCAATTCCGCTTATTCATGCAAACAAAAGAGGATAACATATAAAAGGGGTCAAAACTTGAAAACTCCATTGGTGAAGGCATGGCAGGTATTTATTTATTTTTACATTGCACTTTATAGTCATTGAGGATTAATTTTAATATTAATTGTAAGAACTGTGTAATTATTCTGACCATAGTTATAATGTATTCTGAATATAAAAATTAAGTTGAATTCTAATTTTTGCTTTTTGTAAATATTGTGATCTGTCCATAATTGTGGTTCAGCCTTTGTGTGGTGGTAGGATTATGATCTGATCCTGTTCTGATGTCTGCTCTACCTCTGCTGTTAGTTGAAGCTAAGCAAGCTTGGGTCAGGTGAAGAGATGAAGGGTTGGACTCAGAAAACTTTGGAAGCAGCAAAAGATTTATGGAATGATTTCCATAATTCATTCCATAAATGTTCCATAAAACAGCAAGGAAATGACCTTAATGGTACAAGGGATCCTATTTCACAGTGAAGATCTGGTGTCTCTTCTCCATGCCAAATGGTCCATATATCACCTCAATGCAGAGTTTCATAAGCACAACCTATTTGTAGAGCAAAGGCCCAATAATCATCTTTAAAGTGATTATTGGTTATAAGTGATTTTAATGTTTCTCTATCTGGCCATTGACCTGCACAGCAGTTATTTACAGTATTGTTGGCATCTGATTTCATTTTGACTTCATTCACAGAATTCACAGAATTTCTTCAGTCTGCTTGTATGCAACATCGACTTCCTTTCAGGTTTTAACTTTGGACCTCATTGGTTTATCCTCTTTTGCTATACTGTGCTTCCCGTTAGTTTTCAAAACTCTGCAGTGATAATCATGAATGGAAGAGATGAAGGACTTCCTTGACCATCCTTATTTTCCAAGTCATTTTTGGTTCTTCTAAAAAAAAATCCTATATTTCTCAGTACAGATCCTCCATTCCAACTCAAATGAAGGAGTCTTGCTAGAGAGCTTTCCGTCTTTATGAAATATTGCTCATTTTCTCTTCTGTTCCAGCTTCATCCTTTTCTTCGGATGTCTCAGTTTTATAATAATTCCATCGATGGGGTATATTTGGATGACAATGGAGATCTGGTAGCAGATCTGGACATTGTGAACACAGTGGTTTTCTCCAATCAGTCAGTTAGCAAAGTGACAGTTGGGAGTCTAGAAAGAGTGGGATCCTCGGATTTCAAATTGATCATGAACCAGAATGCTATTGTAAAGATGGAAATGCTGAATAAGGTGGGGAGAACTTTATTCTCTTTTTTAAAAAAGGCCTACCAATAGGATTGAAGAATTGGGGCAGAGACATACTTGGAATGTTATCTCATTCTCCCAGAGTAGAAAGATATATTGGTTAAATGTTCAGTTATCTGTGAGAAAAAGATCCTTAAATATCCCTGTTAACTATTGTCAATCTTCCACAAGGGAATAAGATTGAAATCAAGGGATAAAATGACTGATTTTTCCAAAGCAGAAATCCATTCAACTTTCTCTTGAGTAGGTACTGTATATTGAGAATTTAAACTAAAAATTGTACTGTGGCAAACATGAGAAGAAAGAGAAGAGAAGCAGGCAAACATCAAGAAGCTAAATAGGTTTTTCCGATAGAAAATTTGTTTATTTTCCATTTTCATAGCATATAATCACATGTATACAATTACATAGTCAATATCACGTTGTATTAATAAGTAATTACATCAATTCATCTTATCATCAACTACCAAAGGGGGGAAAAACAATTATTGGCTCTTCTGCTCTCCATACACCATTTATACCTTATACAACACTTTCTTCCCCCTCTCTCCTCCCCCTTTCTACATCCTTTCTTCCCTCCATCATTTTCTACTCTACTTCCCCTTCCTTTCTCCTTCTCCTCTCTCCCCTTACCACTCTTCCTTATACACCTCATCTCCCCCGCTCACCCTCTCTCCTGTCCCTCTCTTCCTATCTTTCTTCTCTACTCTGATTCCCCCTCTTCCTCTAATTCACTTGGTATATTTCGGCTTCTGAGCGAACTCCCTTTTGTGATGATGGTATTTATAATTCCATTTCAATATACATAAAAAAGAAAAAAAATAGCAGTATACATGTACAATCATAATACCTTAAAGTCCAACACCCCTCCTCCAACTTAGTAAATTCCGCTCCCTCCCACCCTCCCCCCAACCCCCCAACCTTCCCTCCCTGACTTCCCAGAACCAATACAAGGTATAAATCTTTAACAAATACCGTTTAAAATATACTTAAAGAGAAAGTAGAAAATTAATAACGTCTTTGAATTGAGCTTAGCTCCTCCTTGCTAGGCTAACTATAAACAATTTGTATCATTTCTGATCTTAATCATATCTGAAATTTCCTAGACCCATATTTATTTTGAATATAGTCAATCCATTTTTTCCAATCTTGTTTATATCTCTCGTTTGAATAGTCCTTACGATATGCAGATATTTTAGCCATCTCTGCTAGGTTTGTGACCTTCAATGTCCATTCTTGGATAGTAGGCAAATCTTCCTTCTTCCAGTATTGCACCACCAACAATCTAGCTGCAGTTATCAAGTGCAAAGTCGTTAATCTGCACTGCTGTACAGTCAGTAATTATACCTAACAAAAATAGCTGGGGGGTGAACTTTATCCTTTTTTTGAAAACATTTTGCATAATCCACCATATTTTTATCCAGAATGCCTTAACCTTTTTGCAAGTCCACCATATATGAAGATATGTAACGTCCATACAATCACATCTCCAGCATTTAGATTGTAAATTCAAATACATAGAAGCCATTTTTTGTGGTATCTAGATGCCCTTAAAATATCTTATAAAATATTTTTTTTCTCCCATGTATCCAACATTGTTGGTTCTTCAACACTTTGAGCCCATTTAATCATACAATCTTTAACTAGCTCTGTTTCAGAATCAATTTCTATTATTACATTATATAATCTTTTTATATGCATTGAGCTTTGGTCTCCAATTCGTTTAAATAAATTATCCTCGGCTTGCATAAAGCCAATTTTTTATCTAATTTCCATCTAGCCTGTAACTGCACATATTGAAACCATGTTTGAATTACCTCCCCCCCCCATTTTTTTTGATACATCCAAAGATTTCAATTGTGGTACAGCTCTTTCTACAATAAGAGGCTGCCTATAAATAATTATATCTTGTTTCTGTACTATGTTCATATTTTCTAATGCATGTCTAGGGATAGCCCACATAGGTAACGTATCGTTTAATTTATATTGATTTTTTTCAAAACCCGCA
This sequence comes from Thamnophis sirtalis, assembly GCF_051295495.1. Lineage (NCBI taxonomy): Eukaryota > Metazoa > Chordata > Lepidosauria > Squamata > Natricidae > Thamnophis > Thamnophis sirtalis. The sequence continues at coordinate 3,140,255 of NW_028261383.1, forward strand.
GTAAGGCATGCCTTAAAATATGACTTTTAAAATTCTTATCCACCTTTTAATTATATAGCAAATAAGCAACCATATACCAAATCATACCCTTCAATATTGAGTATTCTATCCTCTGTTAAATTGATCCAATCACTTAACATTCCAAATTAGAAACTTAGTTACCATCATTAGCCCCCTGAAACTTTTTAAGAGCCATCTGAACATCTTGAAATTTAACCTTTGGCCTAGCTCCTCCAACTGCTTCTGATGTAATGCCTGTATGCTCCTGAACGGTGGCTTGTGTACGTTGCTTTTTTAATTCCCGTTCCATTCGTCTAGTAACCACACGGTCTTGTCTTTGTTCCTTAGCTTCTTGTACCTCTGAGAGAACAAGTTGATCCTCTCTTGTTAATACTTGAGTGGTTTGCTTTCCATCATATCCTTCTTGTTCTCTTTTTCTGAATCTAGAGGGAGGGGGTTGTCCAGCCTTCAATATGTTGCTGTAGAAATCTTGGGCCTTCCATACTGTGTTGAGGCGATGTCTTTTTCCAAGGTAGCTAAATGCAATGCCAGCTGGCGCGTCCTATCTAAACTGTATCTGGTGATTTTTAAGCTCTTCAACTAAAAAGGCATAGTCTTTCCTAGATCTCAGCATTTTAGGTGGTATCTCCTTCAAGACAGTCACCTCCCAACCCCCGATTTGAAGCTTATTTTTGTAGGACTCCTGTAATATCGTGTTCCTCATATCTCTAGTGGCAAAATAAACCACTATATCTCTTGGTAAATGCTTTTCTCTTGCCTGCCAAGAATTAATGCGGTAAACCTTTTCGATTTGTCAATCAAGATTCCCTCCTGACCTTCCCACCATCAAGTTGAGGGCTTCAGAGAGAATCTGTTTCAAGTTCTCTTGTGTATTTTCAGGGAGGCCCCCTATCCTTAAAGCAAATTCCATTTGTCTATACTATAACATTATGATTTCATTTTCTGCATCACTGACCTTTTGCTGGACCGCCTCCATCTTCATTACCAAGTTCGTATTAGAGTCACTAAGATCTTCTAACTTTGCTTCAAGGCCATACACATAACCAGATAGAGAATTCAGAGCCATCAGAAAATCCCCTCTGATCATTTGGTTACATATCATAAGTTCTTCAGACATCTGTTTGTTAGAAGCAACTATCTCTTCCTTAAGTTTTGCTTCCATTGTATCAGCATGATTTTTTAACGCATCAATTAATTCCTTCTGCAGAATTTCCCTTGTCAGGGGGTCTCTCTGCAGAAGTAGAAGGGAGTAATGATTGTAATTTAGCAGACGGCACTGGTGAATTTTCGGCACTTTTCAATGCAGGGGGAGGAGGAGGGGGAAATTTTTGCTTAGAAGCCATCTCAAGTTTAATCTTCTTTAGTCAGTTAAAAAGTCCAGGCAGTCCAATTATCCAGCGATTGCTATTTGTTTTGATAATAAACCACTTCTTGGTAATAAATCACTTTTAGGCTTCGCAAAAGTTCTATCCGAGTCACGCCCCTCCTGCACAGCTCGGTGCCACTTTTATAGAACTTTCAACAAGTAATCAGCAGAAGGAATTCTTTGGAAATGGAGCTAAGGTTTTATACATACAATTAAGATGTTCACAGATATTAGTTCAGTTCGGCTTGAAGTCCATAGTAAATCATTGTGCTGAGGATGAGCGAAAACCTTCATTCTGCAACAAAAAGCAGAATGAGCCTCGGCTCGGAGCAGCTATGCTACAGCCAGTGCCCTCTCCCTTCCTCCCAGCATTTAGGTTGAGAGGGTCAGATAGAGGGATTCCGATGCATAACTTCTTACCTCTCTCTTCTAGGCCCGAAGAGAGGGTAAATAAACTGCTAGACAGCTTGATGAATTGCTGATTAGACAGTTTAATGACGCCAAGATTCCAGAGCTGTTAAGAATAACAACCCCCTGTCAGGCTCCGCCCACCGAAAGTCGAGAAGCTAAATAGGTGTGATTAGCTCTAAGTTTCCTGTAGGTTTCAAATTTAGCAAATGTAAGTCTTGAACTGGAGATGCTCTAACTTTTCTTTTTACATCCTGTATCCTATACATGCTATGGATGCTATTCCTTTCCTTCTCTTCCCAGCCTCTGTCCCTTTCCAGATGTGTGGAAAACTGTCCTCCTGGATTTATGAAGGTGGCTCAGGAAGGGAAGCCCATCTGCTGCTACAATTGTCGTCCTTGTGCAGAAGGCTCCATCTCCACCCTGGAAGGTAGGTGCCAAGAGGGGAAAAAAGCAGACTTAGGGAAGGATCATAAATCCTGAGATGAATGTGTATTTTGAAAGTCTTTTCCAGAGGGATCATACCTCTTTGAGTCTTGGTCAAGATATACATTTATGTCACAGTGCATTATAAGAAATGACCTTGGAGCTTTATCTGGTACATAGGCCATGCAAACAGGGATACAGATCATGGATTAAGATACAGGATACGTCTGGATTGAGTAGAGGAATCAAGAGTTGGGACAGAAACAGGCTTCTTGTCAAGCTTCAAATGGCATTTTTACTGTTGCAACTATTATGGCTTCTCCATTTGCCAACAGACTATTGGGGGGGGGAGGGAATGGGGAGATACAATGATGCTCCAGACATCAATTTGCCAGTCATGTGAAGCAAGGGCCAAATTTTGGTAGATGTTTACAAGAGCTGAAAAAGACTTTTTCACAACAATACCAGATGTCTCCATTAGACAATGTAACCTGGCCTAATAGGGCGAGATAGATGTTGAACTTTAACTATATGGGATTGCACGGGAAATAGTTAGATCTATTTTTTCCCGTTTCTTGGCTGATACGATGTACTCATTAAAGTTTTGCATTAAGAGATTGGATCATCTCAGCCATGCGTGCTTTCAGTTGGGTTTGTCAGTGAGAACATTGACACTTCCTTCTTGACCTTATGGGAAGATGGCTCACTTTTCTGTTTATACAAAAGTGTCAAATGCATTTTGATGTCCTCATTCCATATCCATCTCATTGTCAAGGGTTACTCTACCTAATATATATTTCCACCCTGGCAAAAATAGTGTTTATCCACTTCAGCTGCATAAGGTACTATGAATGATCATTCATATGCATTTAATTCCAGTGTAGCTGGTTCTCATTGGTGCCATAAAGCTCTCCAAAAAAGGCTGGGCTCCAATTTTCAATAGATACAGCAGTGGAAGGATAAAATGATAAAACTGTTTTCCTTCCTTGAATCCTTTCTTCCTTCTCTCTCAACAGGTTCATTGATAAAATGGTATCATTAAAAAAGAAAGATAATATTAAAATGTTGTAGCTGGAAGGAAAGGAAGAAACATATTGAATTAACCTACACACAGAAATTCACACCAAAAACAAGTGTATCCAGAAAGGGCTTTTGATTAAAATTACATTTCATTGCATTTCATTAAAGGATGTGTTAAATGGAGACCCTATTTATTCCCCTTTTTCAGATGCAGACACATGTACCAAATGTCCAGATGATCAACATCCAGACACCAATCGAGTTCACTGTATTCCCAAGATTAAAAGCTATCTTTCTTATAAGGAAAATCTGGGGATTATCCTGACTTCCATTGCCTTATTCCTCTCTTTGACAACAGGCTTTGGCTTGTGGATCTTCATTAAATTCCTAGAAACACCAATTGTCAAAGCCAACAACCGCGATCTCTCCTACATTCTCCTGGTCTCCCTCCTGCTTTCCATTTTGACCTCCTTCCTATTCATTGGCCGGCCAAGCAGAGTGACCTGCCTCCTCCGACAAACAGTCTTCAGCATTATCTTCTCAATTGCAATTTCTTCAATCTTGGCCAAAACAATCACAGTGGTGTTGGCCTTTTTGGCCACAAAACCAGGGAATAAAGTGCAGAGATGGCTGGGGAAGAGCTTAGCCAACTCCATTGTCCTTTCTTGTTCTGGCCTCCAAGTTGTCATCTGCAGCATCTGGTTGGGCAGTTTTCCTCCATTCCCTGACTCTGACATGCATTCCCTACCTAGAGAGATCATCCTACAATGCAATGAAGGCTCTGTCACCATGTTTTATATTGCTCTTGGATACATGGGCTTCCTGTCTGCTGTCTGCTTCACAGTGGCTTTTCTGGCCAGGAATCTCCCTGGGGCCTTCAACGAAGCCAAGCTGATCTCTTTCAGCATGCTCATCTTCTGCAGTGTCTGGGTGTCCTTTCTGCCTGCCTATCTGAGCACCAAAGGGAAATACATGGTGGCTGTGCAGGTCTTCTCCATCTTGGCCTCCAGCAGTGGTTTGCTGGGCTGCATGTTCATCCCCAAATTCTACCTTATTATTTTTAGGCCAGAATTGAATACCAAAGAACATTTGATGTCAAAATAGAATTGGAAAAAAAAAGAATTTTACAAATCTATTATTTTTCAAAAGTGTCAATTAATAGACTAAAATAGCATGTTTTGATCATTTAATATTTATTTATTAAACCTGAATGATGTCCATCTTGGCTAAAGATACCCTAGTTATTTACAATCAAGACAAATGAAGAAAAAAAATAAAAAATAAAACAAGACATCTTCCGCTTATTCCTAAAACTACTCCTATTTATTTTCTTCTATATGCTTAAAGAAACCAATAACAATAGATTAAGTCTCATTTTTAGCCATAATAATGTGGGTAAAATCAGTTTATAGATGAATGGGACTTTTTAGTAGGCTAGTGGAGACCTAAGGAATGTGGCCTTGAAGCCAAAGAGACCTGTGGTAAGTAATTCTGTGTTGGGTGCTCAAACACTGGAGGTTTTAAGAAGAGATTGTATAAACCATTGTATGAAATTGTACAGGGAATGCTGATTACAATGCCAGGATCTATTTGTGGTAAATTTAGGTAAGTTCACACCACACCCTGAATCCAGTAAAGTGAACTTTTACATTGCCTCATGTGCCATACCAAAATAGTTATACAAGGTGGTGGCTTAGTGTGATGATCTACTTCCCACAATACACAGGAAAGGGATAGATTACCACCTACCAGAACATGTGAAATGAGGTAAACATGTTTTAAATTCATAGTCAACACATACAGAGGCTCTATGGCCAACCAAGGATGAGACCCCCCTGCCCCTCTAAGGTAGCTTTTGGTATGAAACGGACAAAGAAGGTACTTTTAAACTGTTTCCCTCTAAAGTTGAACTCCTTTGCACAATTTGAAAACATTCAGGACCATCTGCGGACAGTGCCAGGCTGATATGTGTTCAGCTTTCTAAAACCACTATGGAAATGTCTGAAAAAAACCTGGATGTCATTAAAATGAACTTGGCCCATTAGTCAGTTTAAAAGTGCATGAAAGATGGTCCCTTTACAATCCAGGTTAACACAGCCATATACTTATATGATGGTTAATGGAGTTGGGCTTACTCTTCAGGGAATGCAGAGTCACCAGCCACCATATGGGACATTCACATGATGCCCTTTCAGAGGTTCATTCATGGGGTTTGAAAACAGGCACAGGTCTACAAATGGGTTTGGACCAGTGGTGCGATTCTATTTTTTTTTACTGCCGATTCTGTGGTCATGACCATGTGTTTCTGTGACTGGGTGGGTGTGGTTAGGTGGTCATGTGACTGGGGAGCCATGGTTATGTGGTCATGTGACTGGGTGGGCATGGCTGTGTGGTTGTGTGACTGAGTGGGTATGGCTATGTGGTCATGTGAGTGGGTTGTCATGGCCAATTTAGCAATCCATTTTGCCAATTTTAGCAGCCCATTAAACAATACATAGCCGCCCCTTTTCTGTTCTTTTTAATACTGCAAAAGGTTTTTCTCTATGTTGTTTTTACTAGGGGGAAGAGGTTGGCAATGCTTGGGGAAAGAAAGGCATGCTTTCCACAGGTCTCATGGCTATATTTAAAGGGCCAACTAATGTCATTGGTGTTGAGAAATTCATTGGTGAGGTGATAGTGACTGGATTTCTGATGTTCACTGGTGCAGTAACTGGATAGGTTTGGTGACTGTTAACCTGGAACTCATTAGGCTGGTGTGGTTAACTGTGCTGAAAACATTGGCTGGCCCTCTCATATTCATTGCAGAAGCCACAATGTGGGAAGCTGCTCCTTTGGTACTAAGTGAATTTTGCCCCATTTCTTACCACAGTTGTTAAGTAAGTCACTGCAGTTGTTAAGTTAATAAGACAGATGTTAATTGAATACTGTATGTCAGAAGGTTGCAAAAGTTGATCTCATGATCTCAGGACACTACAACTCTCATAAATATGAACCAGTTGACAAGCATCTGAATTCTGATCATGTGACCATGAGGATGTGGCAATGACTGTAAGAGGAAAAGCAGTTATTTCAGTGCGACTGTAACTTTGAATGGCCACTAAATGAACTGGTATAAAGGGAGGAATACTGTATATGTAAAAGTTAATGCTGTTAAATTCAAGGGACTTATTGGCTTTGGCTTCCGTGTAATTTCTGGAATGAAGTTATTGGCCTCATGAAATGGAAGGTGGGAATTGAGGGTGGAAGGAATGGTTGTTAAATCGAGGGCTACCTGAATGGACATCAACCTCCAGAATTCCCCAGCCTTCCTTCTGCTGCAGATCCCATATCCAGTGAAGAGATGAAGAAATGAGACTGCATTTTATCAATAAAAATTTAATTTTGAATTATTCACTTCATATGATCACAATCTTAAAACCAGACCTACAGGTGTAAAGATATAGGCAGATTTCATGTAAGAAAAGCTAAAATATTTGCTAGCTGTTAACCAATCTCCCTGATCCTAACACCAGGGGTGGGTTTCAGCAAGTCCGGTCAGGTACACGCAGATCGGGGGCAGAAATCTGGTGTTGGTTTGCGTACCGGGGTCTCTGGAGGTCACATACTGGAACAGTCCCTTCCCTGGCCTGCCCCCCCACTCTCTCCCCCCGCACGCCCAGTCACTGCTCACTTGCTCTCTCGGTTTACCTGTGCGCATCAGGCTTGCCCCACCCACCCACTTCCCTTGCTGGAGTGGAGGACTCAGCTGTCGGAAGAAGCCCATGCTCCCTTCTCTTTGACAAGCACCTTGCATTCCGCCGCACTCAGTCTCATGGGAGGCCAAATGGGATGCGCCCTGCCTGCAGAACCTCCAGGTGGAAGACAATGAAGGGCACAATGGTGGGAGAGGCTGGCTATTGCTGAAGCCAGCTCTCGAGGAAGGAGGTAGAGAGCCTGTCCAGGGCTCACTTCCCTGCCTCCTTCCTCTGAGAGCTGCGGGCAGCAGCGAAAATGAGCCTTCTTTGCCAGACTCTCAGCTGGCAAAACATAAATTGTTGAGGTTCTGTGGGCATGGCTAGGTTGTGGAGCATGTGACTTGAATGTGTGTGAGTGATGTCAAGTTGGCCACACCCACTCAGTCACATGCCCACACACTTAGCCATGCCCACAGAACCAGTAGTAACCAGTATTAGCCTATCACATATACTAGATAAATAAGAAGCCAGTCAATCAGTGAGTGGTGGATGGGGCAAGCATGGTGTGGACGGGCGGTGGGAGGGAGCTGGAATTGGTTCTAAACAGCATGGTAGATTTGTGGAACCTCTTCTATAGAAGAGGTTAGAATTGGCAGGAACCCACCCCTGCAACAGGTTGCAACCATTCATTTAGTGACTGTTCAAAGTTAAAACAACACTGAAAAAAATGACTTATGACCATCATTCACACTTATGTCCATTGCAACATCCCCATGATCATGTGATCAAAATTCCGACACTTGGAAACTGGCATGTATTTATGACAGTTGCAATGTTCCTGGGTCATGTGATTAACTTCTGTGGTCTTTTGGGCAAGAAAGTCAATGGGGAAGCCAGATTCACCTGACAACTGTGTTATTGTGTTACTAACTTAACTGCTGTGATTCACTTAACCAATTATAGTCATAAAATGGAGCAAAACTCAGTTATCAATTGTCTTGCTTAGCAACAGAAGCTTTGGACTCAGTTGTGGTGTACGTCAAGGACTACCTCTACAGTAGCAATCTATTAGACCCATTTCAGGTTAACAGGTAGCATAAAAAGACATTAACCTTTAATCTCATTTCATCCGACTGATGGAGTAGCTAAACTGATGAAGGATGTTGTTAGCTTGAAAAGGAGATAGCAGATTCCTGATTTTTTTGGCTACTAGAGACTTACAGGGTCTTTTCCAAGAACATCTACAGTATGAATACACTCTAAGTTCTTACTCTGACACCAAAACTTTCTAAAATGCACAGATGAAAAACTCTATAGAGTTTCAAAGGCAGTGCTTAAGATAAAGTCAACTTCATTAATGTGTCAGTGTCTATTTACAATACAGAGGGTATTTTGGAAGAGAGCATAAAGTAAGAATGGAATATAAACAAAATCTGAATGATAAAATAGAAATAAAAGTGCTAAAGTTAAAACTAAAAAGTAATAAAAGAAAATCTGGATAAAATAGTTTGAAATCATTAGGGGATTTTTAGCCTACACCTACCTAAGTTTGGAAGCCAAATTCTCTCTCTCTCTCTCTCTCTCTCTCTCTCTCTCTCTCTCTCTCTCTCTCTCTCTCTCTCTATCTCTATCTCTATCTCTATCTCTATCTCTATCTCTATCTCTATCTCTCTATCTCTCTATCTCTCTATCTCTCTATCTCTCTATCTCTATCTATCTATCTATCTATCTATCTATCTATCTATCTATCTATCTATCTATCTATCTATCTATCTATCTATCTATTCGAGTTTGGAAGCCAGATTATGCATAATACAGAATTTGAAACTTTGAAGTCTGGATTTCCCTCATCCCACTCATGGAGAAAATGTTGCAGAGAAAGAAGGATAATGCAACCACAGGAGAGTGTATAGCAATAGCAATAGCAGTTAGACTTATATACTGCTTCATAGGGCTTTCAGCCCTCTCTAAGTGGTTTACAGAGTCAGCATATTGCCCCCAGAGTCTGGGTCCTCATTTCACCCATCTCGGAAGGATGGATGGCTGAGTCAACCTTGAGCCGGTGAGATTAGAACCACTGAACTGCAGATAACAGTCAGCTGAAGTGGCCTGCAGTACTGCACCCTAACCACTGCACCACCTCGGCTCTTATGACAAGTCAAGCATTAAGGTTGGTAGCAAAAAAAAAAAAAAAGTGAAGAGAATGTCTAACACAATTAGTGGGACCTGCTCTGCTACATTAAACCCCCATGATTTGTCTTCTAAAAATTAACAAGAAATCTGTTTCCCATTCCTCCTTATAACCCAATACAGGCAGCATCCCTCACTTCAAGGCCAAGAGCTTAAACATCCAAACACCCATCCATCCGAACAAAACCACATCTCACCCTGTCCGAAAAGGACCCTCCAACAAGAACAGACTTGTAGGCATCTCAAGGAAGATCATCTATCTATAAAGCCAAAGGACAAAGAGGGAGGAGGAGGAGGAGGGGGAGGAGGAGGTGGAGTGGGGAGCAGATCAACATGCAATCCTGTAAATCGCAAAGGTAGCACCCCTTAAAAAAGAAGCAAGCTAGCAAACAAGTTCGCTACAATCAGTCCCATAAGGGAATGTATTTCAGAATCAGCCTGCATGTGAAATGCATCTGGCTGCCCACACAACAGCCTGCCCTTTGCTGATGCTACATAAATAACGGGGACCACCAGGAAGGCTGCGTGGAAGGCAGCGAAGCATGGCAAATTGGGGCTGCTCAGATGGGGTGCAGTGTTTCAGGCAGGCAAGCTGGAGAGCAGAGACTGTATGCAAGCGAGGACCCACTCAGTAGAAGTGAGGAGTGACTGGGTGGGGCGGGGCAAGCAAGCAGGCAGAGTGATCGAGTGAGTATCAAGTAGGCCGGCAGGGTGAGCGAGTGAGTGTTGAGCCGGTGGGCAGGGTGAGTGAGCATCAACCGAGTGGACAGATGTGGGGTGTGGCCAGCCAGAGGTTGCTACCTGTTTGGCAACCCAGACCAAATTTTCCCTAGCGGTTCATGTGAGCTGGTGTGAATCAGCTGAATATCACCTCTGGTTTGGACAAATTTCCAACTGAATATCCTTTCCTTTGGACACAATCAGGCTTCAGTGAGAGATGGCGGTTAATATCATAGATAATAGATAATAGCAGCATCTAATCTAACCCAATACAGGCAGAATCCCTCACTTCAAGGCCAAGAGCTTAAACATCCAAACACCCATCCATCTGAACAAAACCACATCTCACCCTGTCCCTGTTATGTGTAAGTCTAGCAACCAAAAGCAACAACTCGAACCCAAACCCACCAAGGATCTGCTAGCCAAGCTCTGAGAGTAGAAACTGAGGGTGGCATGTAGAATAACTTTCAAGTATGAACTTGGAATATGGGCCATCATTGCTCTAAAGAGTCAAATAAAGTAGACAATTTTATAGGTGGTAGATTTTATTTGGTTTCATCACCTACATTCGCTCAACAGATTTCATAGGTTTTACATATAAATATGCTATGATATACCAATTTTGTCTATTTATTAATTGATCTCAAATTATGTTCATATTTTGCTGGTCTCTCTCTCTCTCTTTCTCTCTCTCTCTCCCTCCCTCCCTCCCCCCCACTGGTCTCTGACCCTAACCATCTTCTGGTTTCTTCTATGATTGAGTTCTACCTTCACAAACAATTAACCGTTTTTTTCCTCAAGAATAATATCTCCCTTTTTTCAGAATTGAAATGCCACAATAGTAAAACCTGAAGTCAAAATTTTCAAAATTAAAAAGAATAAAAGCAATTTTTAGGGATTTTATTCTGGTTTGGTACATTATAAGAGAAAAGAAGGAGTAATATGAACAAGAGCGTCCAACCATCTCTTAACAAAGGCAGCCGAAGTCCACCAAAAAGCAGGATCAACTACATTCATGTTGAGGATTGAAATGTCAAATTCATGCTAAAATTCTCTTTTGAGGGTAGAAGGTTTCAAGAGGTTTTCTAAGAGGATTTGGGGAGCAATTTCTTTCTCACTCCTTGGCTCATTTTCAGAGTTTCAATCCCATCTATGACTCTTCCCATTAAGCACCTGCTTCTAATTCACTTAGAGTTTAGAGAGTTGATGTCTCTCCTTGTGGCCATTATCCAAATCATAGTGATTTATTTGCTGTCTGGATGCTAAATCTCTAAAGACATTTAGAAAAACTTTCGGATGCCACACAAACACAGCCATAATATGCTTTCACCTGGATGTTTCTGGAGAAAGAGGGAATCTGGGAGGATTTTAGGACAGGCAGGGACTGTATTTACTTTCCTGCCCTTCAGATGTGAAGCCTTGGCTGGATTAGGAAACCTCTGAATCTTCTGTCTTGAAAAAAGGCTTTGTTTTATTCGAGCTCTTCATACCAGTGTTTCCTCAGACCCAGGCCTGGAGATTCTGTCTGGAACACAACTCATGTTGCTGCTTCTGCTGCTTCTGCTGCCCCAGGAAGTTTTGGTGAGCCTCACAGCCAAATGCCGCCTGACTCTGAAGAGGGACGGGGTCCACCCAGAGAATCATTACAGGCCAGGAGAGTTAATCATTGGTGGCATTGTCTCTGCAAGGAAGGCTACATTTTTACCACTAAGCTTCAACATAACTCCCCTGACTCAATCTTCTTGGTATGTTAAAGTTTCTGCACAGAATTAGAGCCTCTCCATGAAACCCTGAGTTCTACTGTTCCATCCTCCTCTCCTTCAAGGTTTGATCTTATTGATCTGCTAGTTTATTTCTCTTTCTGACTAATATCATTTTTGGGGATCCATTTGCCTCTTTTCTACTGATTTGAAAATCACAAACAAATAATCAGTAGAGATCTTATTTTGAAGCAGAAGCATCCACAATTTTTCTCAGAATATTTTTTTTAAATTTTTTTGTTCTATATTTACCATTATAGGTATACATAGCTATTACTCTTTTTTACATTCGCCATTCTCACACATTTGTCATTCCATTTACAGGGTTATGACATACCATTTGGGTTGCTTTGTTCACCATCCCTCACCTGTTTTGACACCACCTTTTCCCCTTCTTTTCTCCCTCCTGCCCTTCTCTACTTCCTTCCTTCCTCTCTCCTTTCCCTCCCTTCTTCCCTTACCTCTCCCCTACTCCTCTCTTCCTCTTCCCCTTCCAACCCTTGTTTAGTTCCCTTCGTGATCACCACCTTTCCAGTCATATCACCATTTACCATTGCCTTAGCTGATTGATTATTACAAATTGTTTTGATCATGTTAATAAACCCTTCACCAAACTCCATCATTTGTAATTGCATTATCATTAATTGCCCGTTCACATTGTCAAAGACCTTTTTCATGCCCAGGAATAGCAACACCATTTGAGAAACATCCAATTTTATTGACATCCATTCAGCAGAGCTGGACTGTGGAGGGACAAGAGACTACCATTCTCATGCATGATAAGGGCACCAAGAGAGGTTGAAAATGCAGAAATGTTTAATTTTATTTTGTACCAAGTCACCTGTTAAATGAATATTAAATGAATAGATTCCAGATCATAATTGTCCTTTTTTAAACATTGTGAAACTCATTTGAGTGGATGGCAGCATCCTAATCATTTAATGAGCCAAATGTCACTAAGGTCTCTATTATGAACATGCCTGAAAAAGAATAACATAATGACAGCAGAATTGGAGAGGAGTTTACAGGTCTTGTAGTCCAACCCTCTGATCAAGCAGGAAACCCTAGACCATATCCAGACAAGTGGCTGCCCAGTCTCTTCTTAAACACCTCCAGTGATGAAGTACCTAGAACTTCTGAAGGAAATCTGTTCCCTGGTTAATTGTCTTCACGGTCAGGAAATTTATCATTAATTCCAGGTTGCTTCTGTCCTTGATTTGTTTCCATCCATTGTTTGTTGTCTTGCCTTCTGGCGCTTTGAAAAATAAGGTGATTCACTCTTCATTGCCACAGCCCCTCAAATATCGAAACACTACGTTCATATGAACCCTAGTCCTTCTTTTCACTAGACTAGACATATTCAAATCCTGCAACCATTCTTCATATGTTTTAGTCCCCAGGCCCTTCATCAACTTAGTTTCTCTTCTCTGCACTTTTCCAAAGTCTCAACATCTTTTTTGTAATGTGGCCACCAAACTGAATGCCATACTCCAAATATGGTCTTACTAAGGTTTTCTAAAAGTGTACTAATACTTCCCGTGATCTTAATTCCATCCCTCTGTTAAGGCAACCTAGGATTGTGTGACTTTTTTTAGCTTTTGCTATACTGCTGGCTCACTTCTAAGCGTTTTTCCACTAGGACTCCAAGATCCCTCTCAGAATTACTTACATAAACACATAAATCATACTAACTCTTCCAGAAATTAAGCACTTCCTCCATTTGTTAACAATCATAGCTGCTCATTTTACGGGTATGTATGTGGGGCTGTTTGTGTGTGTGGGAAATCTCTGTTTGTGTCCTTTAATGGTTCTATATTTCATACTAATTCCAATTATTAATTGCTAGGAAAGATAAATAAACAAAGGGACAGAAAGAGATTTAAGTGAATTTAATACAAAAGTGGGAATAATGACAACAGTACGTTACACCTATTCTCCGCGAGCTGCACTGGCTGCCTATTGGACTCTGGATGTGCTTCAAGGTGCTAGTCGTTACTTTTAAAGCCCTACATGGTATCAGACCTGGGTACTTGAGAGACCGCCTCCTGCCAATTACCTCCCTACGACCAATTAGATCCCACAGATTAGGCCTCCTCCAGATTCCATCAGCTAGTCAGTGTCGACTGTCAACCCCCCCGGGGGAGGGCCTTCTCTGTGGCTGCTCCGGCCCTTTGGAACGATCTCCCCTTGGAGATTCAGACCCTCACCACCCTTCAGGCTTTCCGCAAAGCCGTTAAGACCTGGCTGTTCCGGCAGGCCTGGGGCAGATGAGTTCCCAGCCCCACTCGAATTGTTGCGGCTGTTGATGAGTTTTTTAATCTGTTTTTTGTATTTTGTTTTGTCTTGTCTGTTTGTTTTGTATTGCCCCTTCCCTATTTGGTTTGTTAGCCGCCCTGAGTCCCCTCAGGAATAGGGTGGCATACAAGTTTAATAAACTAACTAACTAACTAACTAACTAACTAACTAACTAACTAACATGAAGAATAAGACAAAACCTATGATAGAATAAATTTAAAGGTAATGTGGACTTTAAAAATAATTATATGAAAAGTGCTACATTGAGAATATACTGTAAGTACAAATGGAGATAACTTTATGGATTTCCTCACAAAGAGCATTCATTAGAACAGAAAGAGAAAAATGGTTGACATAAATATTCTTGTATTTATTAATACAAGAAATTGAGATGAAGTAAAGAGAACAATTGATGGGTAAGAGAGCATAGTTTGCAGTGATTCCCATCTGCACAAGTTGAAAAAAGATTCAATATGAATTAACATACATTTGGAATTATCTTAATTAATCCATATTAACTGTTCCACTGCTTATTTGTTCTCACAATCTGGAAATTACTCCTTAGTTCTAGGTGGTTCTTTCCTTGGTGCTTTGGACAATAGTTTGAATCCCTCTTCTTTGTGGAAGCCCTTTAGATATTAGAATGCTGCTATCATGTCACCTCTAGTCTTTCTTTTCATTAAACTAGACATACCCAATTCCTGCAACAGTTTTTCATATGTTTTAGTCTACAGTCCCCTAATCTTTTCTGCACTCTTTCTAGAGTCTCAACATCTTTTTTCACATTCTGGCAACCAAAATTGGATGCAGTATTCCAAGTGTGGTCTTAACAAGGCATTATAAAGTGGTATTAACATTTCATGTGGTCTTGATTCCATCCCACTATTAATGCAGTCTAGATCTGTGTTGGCATTTTTGGCAGCCACAGCACACTGCTGGCTTGTATTCAAGTGCTCATCCAGTAGGACTCCAAGATCTCTCTCGCAGTTACCACTGTTGAGCCAGGTATCACCAAGAATTCTATACTTATGAATTTGGGTTTTCTTGTCTAAATGTAAAACCTGAGGTTTCTTTACATTGAATTTCATTTTGTTAGATAGGGGCCAGGGTTCAAGTCTGCCAAAATCCTTCTGTGTTTTGATCCTATCTTCTGCAGTGTTGGCTACTCCGGTCAGCTAGGTGTCATCTGCAAATGTGATGATTTCCCCTTCTATCCCCTTATCTAAGTCATTGATGAAGATATAGAAGAGTACTGGGCCTAAGAGAGAGCCTTGGGTTACTCCTATGCATGCTTCCCTTCATGTAGATACAATCCCATTAAGGGTGAAAAGTTGAATGTGATTGAACAGCCAGTTACAAGCCCATCTGGTGGTGGTGCTGTCTAGTAACCATTTTTCTAGCTTGCCATGAAGTAGGTTGTGGTCTACTTTATCAAATGTTGCACTGAAATCTAAGTAAATTTTATCCACAGCATTTCTCTGGTCTACTAATTTTGTTATTTTTTCAAAGAATGCAATAAGATTTGTCTGGCATGAACTGTTTTTGAAAAATGCACATTGACTTCTACTTATAACTTTCTTTGCCTCTAAGTGTTTGCAGATTTCTTGTTTGATTATATTTTCAAGAATCCTTCTAGGTATTGAAAGCAATAGAACTTAGACTAATATACCACTTCACAGTGCTTTATATCCCTTTGCAATCAATTTATAGAGTCAGCATATTGCCCCAAACAATACGGCTCCTCATTTTATCAACCTCAGAAAGATGGGAGCCTGAGTCAATCTTGAGCCAGTGAAGATCGAATCCCTGGCAGTTAGCAGAATTACCCTGCAATACTGTAGCACCGTGGCCCATGTGTCAGGCTGATAGGTCTGTAGTTTCCTGGGTCCACTTTTCTTTTTTGTAGACTTTTCCAGTCCTATGGTAATTCCCTAGTTTTCTCTTTGAAAATGGTTCTGAGATCTCACCTGCCAATTTCTTCAGCACGTGAGGGTGCAATCCTTCTGGTCCTGGTGATTTGAACTCTTCTAGAGTGGATAGGTTTCCTTTGCCATTTTCTTGATTACTTTGACTTGCGTTCCTAATTTGCATTTTAATTTTAATGGGTTATTTTTCCCCCTTTATGTAAAAAAAATGCAAAAAAACGAGTTAAGTAGTTCTGCTTTCTCCCCACTGCTTGTCACCTTCTTGCCATTTTCTGCTGTTAATGGACCAAAGTTTTCTTGACTTTTTTTGTTTTTTGACATGTTAGAGATATAACATGTAAGATGTTACAGATGTAAAATGTAACAGGTTACAGATTGCGTGATTAAATGTGCTATTCAGTTTGGATATGAAATAGAGATGGAAGGATCTGGGTAACTGGTATTCAGTTTACACTGTGTCATAATTTAAAATATAAACCAACATTATCTGTTTTGGTAGTTTCTAACAGATTTGTTAGAAATTTTAGATACAAACTGACATAATAATGAAAAGAATTTGAAAGACTACAATTGCAAAGAAACCAAATTTTTCATTGGTACTTCTGAATAATGAATTGGAAAAGATTCATAGTGGATGTATAAATTTTATATATGGTAATCGCAGAAATATTAATGTATGTATAACAATGGGAAAATCATGGGATCCCCATAGTCGAAGGAATAGATTATGAAATATTCAGAATTTACAGAAATGACAAGTTATCTGTTGAAAAGAAGGCTAGAAATCATTCATATATTTCTAAAGTTAAAGGTTTTTTAAAATTATTTTTGCATGCTTATCTCTCTTCCTTTCTCTCTTCCTTTTCCTTTATTATTTTTATAAAACTTATTAATAAATATATTTTTAAAGAAATAATTAGACAAAATTATAATAATTAGATTACTTGAGAAGTAATCAGTATCTTAAAATTAAATTAAACAATCAAATAGATGAGTTATAATCAAATAGATGACATTTGAAAAAATCTGCCAGATACAGAATTCAACGCTCCCAAAACACTCGGCCTTGGGTGGATTAAAATTATTATTGTTGAGAGAGGTTAATTTAATGTTCTTGTTACTGATTATCTTCTAATATGTTCAGGAAAGCATCACCAGAGTATTGGAAAATGCTGTCCTTCCTTTTTGCCATCCAGGAGATCAACAAGGATCCCAACATTTCATTCAACATCACCCTCGGTTACAACATCTATGAAAATTATTTCGACCAACCAATGACCTCAGAGGCTTTGCTGGACCTGCTTTCAGAGGGGGAGGCCAACGTTCCCAACTACAGCTGTGGAAGGCAGAGAAACACAGTGGCTGTTCTAGAAGAGGCTAATACTGACATCTCCATCCAGATTTCTAACATGTTGGAAACCTACAAAATCCCACAGGTGTGTCTTTCTTGAACAGATTTTTTTTAGACACGCAGCTTTCAATCAAACATCTTTGACCATAAATGAAGAGCCAAGTTCTATTATGGGAATTGTATGAAGTAAGGATTAATCTATCAAATGAGAGAATGATCCGAGCACACACATCCCTTTCTGGCACACTCCTAATGCTGACTGGGCATCTCTGCAGGCTATTAGTTAGAAGAAAATACCACGTTGAACTGACGTAAGAACAGAATGATCTGTCAGGTCCCTGAGGAAGGTTATTCTTTGCTAGCAGTGGAACGATTCCTTAGTTAGAGCTAGATTTTTGGTACTTAAATAAAATGGCATTTCTTTATTTATTTTCCTTTTCAGATCAATTATGGTTTCAATTCCCAGGTTCTGAGTGATAAAATCCAGTTTCCTTTCTTCTACCCAATGATCCCAAGTGAAGGACTTCAGTACCCAGGGATGGTGAAGCTGGTCCTCCATTTCAGGTGGACCTTAGTGGGTCTCCTTGCTCCAGACACTGAGAGTGGACAAAGGTTCATGAGGACATTGACTTCCATGCTAATAAAGAATGGCATTTGCCTAGTTTTATCACAAACCTTTCCCTCAGCTTCTGGGGATATATTCGTAGACCTCCCTCTTTACCACAATTGGAGAAAGGTGAATGTCTTTATTTATGGTATAGACATAAATACATTCTCTATAGGGGTTATAATTATGCATCAGGTGTTTGAAATGCTCACTGAACCTTTTAGAGGAAAAATCCTGATCATCACAACCCGTTGGGACTTCACTATTTATTTGGGAGATGAGTATTTCCCCACTAAATACCTCCATAGTATTTTTTCCTTTCTTATGAAGAGCAATCAAATGGGAAAGTATGGTGGTTACCAGCAGTTTGATCCTTTCATGATTCATCTTGCAAAGAACTCCTTCCTGTGTTCTTACACCAAGGATGCCTTTTCAGTGAAAGTCTGGAGAAGGTGTAGGGAGAGAGAAGAACTGGAGACTCTGAGGAAAGAGGAGATGGATCCTATCCTGACTCTTGACAGCTATTTCATTTATAACACAATCTGGGCTCTGGGACGAGCCTTCAATTCCGCTTATTCATGCAAACAAAAGAGGATAATATATAAAGGGGGTCAAAACTTGAAAACTCCATTGGTGAAGGCATGGCAGGTATTTATTTATTTTTACATTGCACTTTATAGTCATTGAGGATTAATTTTACATTGTAAGAACTGTGTAATTATTCTGAACATAGTTATAATGTATTCTAAATATAAAAATTAAGTTGAATTCTAATTTTTGTTTTTTGTAAATATTGTGATCTGTCCATAATTGTGGTTCAGCCTTTGTCTGCTGGTAAGATGATGATGATCTGATCCTGTTCTGATGTCCGCTCTACATCTGCTATTAGTTGAAGCTAAGCAAACTTGGGTCAGGTGAAGAGATGAAGGGTTGGACGTAGAAAATTTTGGAAGCAGCAAAAGATTTATGGAATGATTTCCATAATTCATTCCATAAATGTTCCATAAAACAGCAAGGAAATGACCTTAATGGTACAAGGGATCCTATTTCACAGTGAAGATCTGGTGTATCTTCTCCATGCCAAATGGTCCATATATCACCTCAATGCAGAGTTTCATAAGCACAACCTATTTGTAGAGCAAAGGCCCAATAATCATCTTTAAAGTGAGCAAAGATCTTTCTCTTTCTATCTGCCCATTGACCTTCACACCAGTTATTTACAGTATTGTTGTCATCTGATTTCATTTTCACTTCATTGACAGAATTTCTTCAGTCTGCTTGTATGCAACATCGACTTCCTTTCAGGTTTTAACTTTGGACCTCATTGGTTTATCCTGTTTGTATCTTTTGCTATACTGTGCTTCCTGTTAGTTTTCAAAACTCTGCAGTGATAATCATGAATGGAAGAGATGAAGGACTTCCTTGACCATCCTTATTTTCCAAGTCATTTTTGGTTCTTCTAAGAAAAAAATTATCCTATATTTCTCAGTACAGAGCCTCCATTCCAACTCAAATGAAGGAGTCTTGCTAGAGAGCTTTCTGTCTCTATGTAATATTGCTCATTTTCTCTTCTATTCCAGCTCCATCCTTTCCTTCGGATGTCTCAGTTTTATAATAATTCCATCGATGGGGTATATTTGGATGACAATGGAGATCTGGTAGCAGATCTGGACATTGTGAACACAGTGGTTTTCTCCAATCAATCTGTTAGCAAAGTGACAGTTGGGAGTCTAGAAAGAGTGGGATCCTTGGATTTCAAGTTGCTCATGAACCAGAATGCTATTGTAAAGATGGAAATGCTGAATAAGGTGGGGACAACTTTATTCTCTTTTTTAAAAAAGGCCTTACCAATCGGATTGCAGAATTGGGGCAGGGACATACTTGGAATGTTATCTCATTCTCCCAGAGTGGAAAGATGTATTGGTTAGATGTTCATGTGTCTGTGACAAAAATATCCTTAAATATCCCTGTTAACTATTATCAATCTTCCACAAGGGAATAAGGTTGAAATCAAGGGATAAAATGACTGGTTTTTCCACAGCAGAAATCCATTCAACTTTCTCTTGAGTAGGTACTGTATGTTGAGAATTTAAACTAAAAATTGTACTGTGGCAAACATGAGAAGAGAAGAGAAGCAGGCAAACATCGAGAAGCTAAATAGGTTTGATGAGCTCTAAGTTTCTTGTAGGTTTCAAATTTAGCAAATGTAAGACTTGAACTGGAGATGCTCAATCTTTTCTTTTTACATTTTTTATCCTACACAATAATTCATGTTATGGATGCTATTTTTTCCCCTCTCTCTTCCCAGCCCCTGTCCCTTTCCAGATGTGTGGAAAACTGTCCTCCTGGATTTATGAAGGTGGCTCAGGAAGGGAAGCCCATCTGCTGCTACAATTGTCGTCCTTGTGCAGAAGGCTCCATCTCCACCCTGGAAGGTAGGCGCCAAGAGGGGAAAAGAGCAGACTTAGGGAAGGATCATAAATCCTGAGATGAATGTGTATTTTGAAAGTCTTTTCCAGAGGGATCATACCTCTTTGAGTCTTGGTCAAGATATACATTTATGTCACAGTGAATAATAAGAAATGACCTTGGAGCTTTATCTGGTACATAGGCCATGCAAACAGGGATACAGATCATGGATTAAGATACAGGATAGGTCTGGGTTGAGTATTGTGAGAAAGATGACATCTTTTGATCTTTAACCTTTACAATAATCCTTTGACTGCTCCATCACTTCAGGTAGTTCTTTTTGGGTCAGCCTTAGATAACTCCTGGGTTTATGTATCCTGTGATTTACATTACACAAGTTCAGCTGGAGGCTCTTCTTTAAAGTCATGGTGAGTATTTGCCCATGACAAGGAAAGTAGAGGAATCAAGAGTTGCGACAGAAACAGGCTTCTTGTCAAGCTTCAAATGGTATTTTTACTGTTGCAACTATTATGGTTTCTCTATTTGCCAGCACACTATTGGGGGGGAAGGGAAGGGGGAGATACAATGATGCTCCAGACATCAATTTGCCAGTCATGGGAAGCAAGGGCCAAATTTTTGTAGATGTTTACAAGAGCTGAAAAAGACTTTTTCACAACAATACCAGATGTCTCCATTAGACAATGTAACCTGGCCTAATAGGGCGAGATAGATGTTGAACTTTAACTATATGGGATTGCACGGGAAATAGTTAGATCTGTTTTTTCCCGTTTTTTGGCTGATATGATGTACTCATTAACGTTTTCCATTAAGAGATTGCATCATCTCAGCCATGCGTGCTTTCGGTTGGGTTTGTCATTGAGAACATTGACACTTCCTTCTTGACCTTATGGGAAGATGGCTCTCTTTTCTGCTTATACAAAAGTGTCAAATGCATTTTGATGCCCTCATTCCATATCCAACTCATTATCAAGGGTTACTCTACCTAATATATATCCCCCCCCCCGGCAAATGTAGTGTTTATCCACCTCAGCTGCATAAGGTACTATGAATGATCATTGATATGCATTTCATTCCAGTGTAGCTGGTTCTCATTGGTGTCATAAAGCTCTCCCAAAAAGACTGGGCTCCAATGTTCAATAGATACAGCAGTGGAAGGATAAAATGATAAAACTGTTTTCCTTCCTTGAATCCTTTCTTCCTTCTCTCTCAACAGGTTCATTGATAAAATGGTGTCATTAAAAAAGAAAGATAATATTAAATTGTTGAAGCTGGAAGGAAAGGAAGAAACATATTGAATTAAACTACACACAGTAATTCACACCAAAAACAAGTGTACCCAGAAAGGGCTTTTGATTAAAATTACATTTCATTTCATTGATAAAATGGTGTCATGAAAAAGAAAAATAATATTAAATTACTCTAGCTGGAAGGAAATGAAGAAATAGATTGAATTTACGTACACAGAGTCATTCACACCAAAAACAAGTATACTCAGACAATGCATTTCATTAAAGGATGTGTTAAAGGGAGACCCAATTACTTCCTCTTTTTCAGATGCAGACAAATGTACCAAATGTCCAGATGATCAACATCCAGACACCAATCGAGTTCACTGTATTCCCAAGATTCAAAGCTATCTTTCTTATAAGGAAAATCTGGGGATTATCCTGACTTCCATTGCCTTATTCCTCTCTTTGACAACAGGCTTTGGCTTGTGGATGTTCATTAAATTCCTGGAAACACCAATTGTCAAAGCCAACAACCGTGATCTCTCCTACATTCTCCTGGTCTCCCTCCTGCTTTCCATTTTGACCTCCTTCCTATTCATTGGCTGGCCAAGCAGAGTGACCTGCCTCCTCCGACAAACAGTCTTCAGCATTATCTTCTCAATTGCAATTTCTTCAATCTTGGCCAAAACAATCACAGTGGTGTTGGCCTTTTTGGCCACAAAACCAGGGAATAAAGTGCAGAGATGGCTGGGGAAGAGCTTAGCCAATTCCATTGTCCTTTCTTGTTCTGGCCTCCAAGTTGTCATCTGCAGCATCTGGTTGGGCAGTTTTCCTCCTTTCCCTGACTCTGACATGCATTCCCTACCTAGAGAGATCATCTTACAATGCAATGAAGGCTCTGTCACCATGTTTTATGTTGCCCTGGGATACATGGGCTTCCTGTCTGCTGTCTGCTTCACAGTGGCTTTTCTGGCCAGGAATCTCCCTGGGGCCTTCAACGAAGCCAAGATGATCTCTTTCAGCATGCTGGTCTTTTGCAGTGTCTGGGTGTCCTTTCTTCCTGCCTATCTGAGCACCAAAGGGAAATACATGGTGGCTGTGCAGGTCTTCTCCATCTTGGCCTCCAGCAGTGGTTTGCTGGGCTGCATGTTCATCCCCAAATGCTACCTTATTATTTTTAGGCCAGAACTGAATACCAAAGAACATTTGATGTCAAAATAGAATTGGAAATAAAAAGAATATTACAAATCTATTATTTTTCAAAAGTGTCAATTAATAGCCTGAAATAGCACATTTTGATCATTTAATATTTATTTATTAAACCTGAATGCTGTCCATCTTGGCTAGAGATACTCTAGTTATTTAGAATCAAGACAAATGAAGAAAAAGAATAAAACAAGAATCTTCCTCTTATTCCTAAAACTACTCCTATTTATTTTCTTATATAAAGAAACCAATAACAATTGACTAAGTCTCATTTTTAGTCACAGTAATTTGGGTTAAATCAGTGTACAGATGAATGGAACTTTTTAATAGACTAGTGGAGACCTAAGAAATGTGGCCTTGAAGCTCATAGGGACGTGTAGGAAGTTATTCTGTGTTGGATGCTCAAATACTGGAGGTTTTAAGAATAGATTGTACAGACCATTGTGTGAAATGGTGTAGGGTTTCCTGCCTTAGTAGAGGGTTGGAATGCTGGTTAGAATGCCAGGATCTATTTGTGGTAAATTTAGGTAAGTTCCCACCACACCTTTAATCCAGTAAAGTTACTTTTACATTGCTCATATGCCATGCCAAAATATGTAAACAAGCTGGTGGCTTACAGTGATGAACTACTTCCCACATTGCACAGGAAAGGGATAGATTACCACTTGCCAGAACATGTGAAGTGAGGTAAACATGTTTTAAATTCATAGTCAACCCATACAGAGGCTCTATGGCCAACCAAGGATGAGACCCCTGCTCCTTAAAGGTTTCTTTTGGTATGGAAGGGAGAATGAAGGTGCTTTTAAACTAGTTCCCTCTAAAACTGAATTCCTTTGCACCCCCTGAAAGCATTCAGGACCATCTGCAGACAATGCCAGGCTGATATGTGTCCAGCTTGCTAAAATAACTTCAGAAATGCCTGAAAAAAAACCTGGATGTCATTAAAATGAGATTGACTCATTAGTCAGTTTAAAAGTGCATGGAAGACAGTCCCTTTACAATCCAGGTTAAGTAAGCCACATCCTTCCATGGTGGTTAATGGAGTTGGACTTATTCTTCAGGGCATCCAGAGTCATCAGCCACCCTATGGGACATTCACATGATGCCTTTGCAGAGGTTCATTCATGGGGTACGAAAACAGGGGCTGGTCTACAAATGAGTTTGGACCAGTGGTGGGATTCAAATTTTTTTTTACTACCAGTTCTGTGGGTGTGGCTTGGTGGGCATGGCTATGTGGTCATGTGACTGAGCAGGCATGGCTATGTGGTCTTGTGACTGGGTGGGAGTTGCCAATTTAGCTGCCCATTAAACAATGCACAGCGGCCCCATTTTCTATTCTTCTTTTTAATACTGCATGAAGATTTTTCTCCAATATTTTTTTACTAGCAGGGAGAGGTTGGCTATGCCTGGGGAAGGAAAGGCAAGCTTTCCATAGGTCTAATGGCTATATCTAAAGGACCAGCTAATGTTGTTGGTGTTGGGAAATATATTGGTGAGGTGATAGTGACTGGATGTGCGATGTTCACTGGTGCAGTAACTAGAGTTGATAAATTGACAGGTTTGGTGATTGTCAACTGAGTGTTAACAGAGAACTCAATACGCTGGTGATGTTAACCGTTCTCAAAAGATCGGCTGGGCTTCTCATATTTATTGGAACAGCCACAATGTGAGGAGCTCTTCCTTTGGCACTGTGAATTTTGTCCCATTTCTTGCCACAATTGTTAAGTCACTGCAGTTGTTAAGTTAATTACACAGCTGTTAAGTGACTATGTCAGAAGGTTGCAAAAGTTGATCACATGATCTCAATACTCTGCAACTGTCATAATTATGAAGCAGTTGACAAGCATCTGAATTTTGATCATGTGACCATGAGGATGCGGCAATGACTGTAAGATGAAAAACAGTCATTTCAGTGCCCTTGTAACTTTGAATGGTCCCTAAATGGACTGTTGTAAATTGAGGACTACCTGTATGTGCAAAAGTTGATCCTGTTAATATCAAGGGGCCTACTGGCTTTGGCTTCCATGTAATTTCCAAAATAAAGTTATTGGCCTCATGAAATGGAAGGTGGGAACAGAGGATGGAAGGAATGATTGTAAAACTGACAGCTATCTATATGGGCTTCAACCTTCAGAAATCCCCAAGTTTCTTTTTACTGCAGTTCCCATATCCAGGGAAGAGATGAAGAGATGAGACAGCATTTTATCAATATAAAATTAATTGTGAATTATTCACTTTATATGATCACAATCTTAAAACCAGACCTACAGATGTAAAGATATAGGCAGATTTAATGTAAGGAAAGCTAGAATATTGGTTAGCTGCTACCCAATCTCCCTGATCCTAACACTAAATAACACGTTTCAGAGAACATAGCAGGAATAACTTGACATAGACTTGAGGTAGTCCTCGACTTGCAACCATTCATTTAGTGACCATTCAAAGTTAGAACAACACTGAAAGAATGATTTATGACCATCTTTCACACCTATGTCCATTGCAACATCCCCACGATCATGTGATCAAATTTCAGACACTTGGAAACTGGCATGTATTTATGACAGTTGCAATGTTCCTGGGTCATGTGATTACCTTCTGTTGTCTTTTGGGCAAGAAAGTCAATGGGGAAGCCAGATTCACCTGACAATTGCGTTACTGGGTTACTAACGTAACTGCTGTGATTCACTTAACCAATTATAGTCGTAAAATGGAGCAAAACTCACTTATCAATTGTCTTGCTTAGCAACAGAAGCTTTGGACTCAGTTGTGGTGTAAGTCAAGGACTACCTCTACAGTAACAATCTATTAGACCCATTTCAGGTTAACAGGTAGCATAAAAAGACATTAACCTTTAATCTCATGTCATCTGACTGATGGAGTAGCTGAACTAATGAAGGATGTTGTTAGTTTGAAAAGGAGATACCAGATTCCTGATTTTTTGGCTTCCAGAGACTAACAGGGTCTTTTCCAAGAATATCTACAGTATGAATACACTCTAGGATCTTACTTTTGACACCAAAACTTTCTAAAATGCACAGATGAAAAACTCTATAGAGTTTCAAAGGCAGTGCTTAAGTTAAAGTGAACTTCATTAATGTCTCAGTGTCAGATAAAGTTAAAACTAAAAAGTAATAAAAGAAAATCTGGATAAAATATTTTGAAATCATTAGGGGTTTTTTAGCCTATACCTACCTAAGTTTGGAAGCCAGATTATCTATCTATCTATCTATCTATCTATCTATCTATCTATCTATCTATCTATCTATCTATCTATCTATCTATCTATCTGTTGTGACTCAGCAGTTTTGCTGAGAGTTCTTTTGGGATCAAGATTCATTAGGCAGCTGGGAGTGGTTAGAAGCAAGTTTGGAGATAAAAGGATGGATGCTGCCACACCCCAGTTGCTGGAGTCAACATATGTTCCTTCATGCATGCCTTGGTTTGTACAACATTGTTTGATTATCAGTCGTGGTTTATGTAAGATTCACTTGGATAAGTGCTCTGTATGTCTGTAACTCTGATTTGGAGAACCCCTTGGAAGAAATGTTTTGCTTTTGTTTTGTTTAAATTGAGTTGCCATAAGAAGGATTTGTTTTCATTACGTTATCTGGTCAAAGACTGTATTTCTGTTATTTTCTGGGCTCGAAGCCAGTTTGAACTGAAAACTGATAAAAGAAAGTCCTTTTAAGTTTCTCTGCCTGCGTTTGTTAACGAGCCGTGCAAGGGGGGGTCAGAACACTATCCATCCATCCATCCATCCATCCATCCATCCATCCATCCATCCATCCATCCATCCATCCAACTATCTATCTATCTATCTATCTATCTATCTATCTATCTATCTATCTATCTATCTATCTATCTATCATCTATCTATCTATCTATCTATCTATCTATCTATCTATCTATCTATCTATCTATCTATCTATCCAAGTTTGGAAGCCAGATTATGCATAATACAGAATCTGAAACTTTGAGATCTGGATTTCCCCCATCCCACTCATGTGCACAGACAAAAATTTCTACTGAGAAAACGTTGCAGAGAAAGTAGAATGGATAATGCAACCACAGGAGAGTGTATGACAAGTCCAGCATTAAGGTTGGCAGCAAAAAAAAAAAAAGTTAAGAGAATGTCTAACACAATTAGTGGGAGCTGCTGTGCTACATTAAACCCCCCTGATTTTGTCGTCTAAAAATTAACAAGAAATGTTTTTCCAATTCCTCCTTATATCCCAATACAGGCAGCATTCCTCACTTCAAGGCCAAGGGCTTAAACACCCACACACCCATTCATCCAAACAAAACCACAGCTCACCCTGTCCAAAAAGGCAGGGAAAGCAGGGAAGCATGGAAAACTGTGTGGCACATGGAAGGGAGTTGGGGAAGCAGGCTGGAACAGTTGGGGGGAGGGGCAGCTAGTTAGGCCATGACTCGCAGGCTTACCTGGCAGGCAGATCAGGGCCACTTAGTTGGGGTGCAGTGCTTCAGGCATGCAAGCTGCAGAGCAGAGACTGTGCTCAAGCAAGGACCCACAGAGGATAAGTGAGGAGTGACTGGGTGGAGTGGGGCAAGTGGGCGGGCGTGCTGAGTGTGTCAAGCGAGCATCAAGCAGGTCAGCAGGGCAAGTGAGCATTGAGCAGGCATGTAGTGTAAGGGAGCATCAACTGGGTAGGTAGACATGTGCTATGGCCAGCCAGAGGTTGCTGCCGGTTCAGCAACCCAGGCCAAATTTCTAGTAGTGGTTTTTGCAAACTGGTGCGAACCGGCTGAATACCCTCTCTGGTTTGAACAAATTTCCAACTGAATATCCTTTCCTGTGGACCCAACAGGGCTTCATTGAGAGATGGCGGGTAATATTCTAGATGATAGCAGCATTGTTATGTGTCAGTCTAGCAACCAAAAGCAACAACTCGAACCCAGAGCCACCAAGGATCAGCTAGCCAAACTCTGAGAGTAGAAACTGAGGGCAGGACGTAGAACAACTTTAATAATGAAATTGAGATATGGGCCACCACTGCTCTAGAGAGTCAAATAAAGTAGACAAGTTTTATAGATGGTAGATTTTATTTGTTTTCATTACCTACATTAGCTCAACAGATTTTAAAGGTTTTACCTCTAAAATGCTATGTTATAACAGTTTTGCCTATTTATTAATTGATCTCCAATGATGTAGATACTTTGCTGTGTTTTCTCTCTCTCTCTTTTATGCACTGGTCTCTGACACTAACCATCTTCTGATTTCTTCTGTGATTGAGTTCCACCTTCACAAACAATGAACAGCTTTTTTTTCTCCATGAATAATATTTACTTTTTTTCAAAATTGAAATGCTTCGATCATAGAACCTGAAGTCAATTTTTTAAAAACTATAATTAATAAAAGTAATTTTCAAGGATTTTGTTCTTGTTTGGTACATTATAAGACAGAAGAAGGAGTTATATGAACAAGAGCAGCCAGCTATCTCTTAACAAAGGCAGCCAAAATCCACCAAAAACCAGGTTAAACTATATCCATATTGAGGATTGAAATGTCAAATTCATGCTAAAATTCTCTTTTGAGGGTGGAAGGTTTCAAAAGGTTTTCTAAAAGACATTTGGGAAGCAATTTCTCTCTCACTCCTTGGCACATTTACAGATTTTCACCCCATCTATGACTCTTCCCATTAAGCACCTGCCTGCTGATTCACTCAGAGTTTAGAGAGTTGATGTCTCTCCATGTGCCCATTATCCAAATCATAGTGATTTATTTGCTGTCTGGATGCTAAATCTCTAAAGACATTTAGAAAATCTTTTGGATGCTACACAAAAACAGCCATAATATGCTTTCACCTTGATGTTTCTGGAGAAAGAGAGAATCTGGGAGGGTTTTAGGACAGGCAGGGACTGTATCTACCGCCGTGAACTTCAGATGTGAAGCCTTAGCTGGACTAGGTCTGGATTAGGAACCTATGAAGCTTCTGCCTTGAAAAAGGCTTCAGTTTATTCCAGCATATCAGTTTTTCCTCAAAGCAGACCCAGGGCTGGAGACTCAGTCAGGAACACAAATCATGTTGCTACTTTTGCTGCTTCTGCTGCCCCAGGAAGTTTTGTTGAGCCTGAGAGCCAATTGCCGCATGACTCTGAAGAGGGACGAGGTCCACCCAGAGAACCATTACAGGCCAGGAGAGTTAATCATTGGTGGCATTGTCTCTGCAAGGAGGATAACTCTTCTCCCAATAAGCTTCAACAAAACTCCCCTGACTCAATCTTCTTGGTACGTTAAAGTTCCTGCACAGAATTAGAGCCTCTCCATTTGACCCTGTGTTCTATTGTTCCAGCCTCCTCTCCTTCAAGGTTTGATCTTATTGATCTGCTAGTTTATCTCTCTTTCTGTCTCATTTCATTTTTGGGGATCCATTTGCCTCTTTTCAGCTGATTTGAAACTCACAAACAAATAATCAGTAGAGATGTTATCTTGAAACAGAAGCATCTACTTTTATTAATATCCACTCAGCTGAGCTGGAATGTGGAGGGACAAAAGACTTCCATTCTCATGCAGAATAAGGTCACAAGAAGGGGTTGAAAAATGCAGAAACATTTAATTTTATTCTGTATGGAGTCATCTATTAATTCAAATATTAAGTGAATGGATTCCAGATAAGAATTGCCTTTTTATATGTGTGAATCCCATTTGAGTGGATTCCAGGATTCTAATCATTTGATAAGTTAAATGTCACTAAGGTCTCTATTATGAACATGTACAGAATAACATAATAACAACAGAATTGGAAAGGACTTTAGAGGTCTTGAAGTCCAATCCCCTCCTCAAGCTGGAGACCCTATAGCATATCCAGACAAGTGGCTGCCCAGTTTCTTTTTAAAAACCTCCAGTGATGAAGTACTCACAACTTCTGAATGCAAGCTGTTCTACTGGTTAATTGTCCCATTGTTAGGAAATTTATGATTAATTCCAGGTTGCTTTTCTCCTTGATTAGTTCCCATCCATTGCTTCTTAGCCTGCCTTAAGGTGCTTTGGAAACTAACTTTGCCCCCTCTTCTTTGTGGCAGCCCTTTATTTATAAGAACACTGCTATCATTTCACCTCTAGTCTTTCTTTTTATTAAAATAGACATATCCAATTCTTGCAACTGTTCTTCATATGTTTTAGCCTTTAGTCCTCTAATCATCTTTTTTATTCTTCTCTGCACTCCTTCTAGAATCTCAACATCTCTTTTCACATTCTGACAACCAAAATTAGGTGCAGTATTCCAAGTTTGGTCTTAATATGGCACCAAAGAGTGGTATTAATATTTCATGTGATCTTTATTCTATCTTTCTATTTATGCAGCCTAGAACTGTGTTCGCATTTTTGGCAGCCACAGCACTCTGCTGGCTCATATTCAACTGATCATCAACTAGGACTCCAAGATCCCTCTCGCAGTTACTACTGTTGAGCCATGTATCAGCTATTCTACACCTAGGTGGCGCATTGGTAAGGGTGCAGTACTGCAGGCCACATCAGCTGACTGTTATCTGCAGTTCAGCGGTTCTAATCAAGGCTCAAGGTTGACTCAGCCTTCCATCCTTCCAAGGTGGGTGAAATGAAGACCCAGACTGTGGGGGCGATATGCTGACTCTGTAAACCGCTTGGAGAGGGCTGAAAGCCCTATGAAGTGGTATATAAGTCTAACTGCTATTGCTATTGCTATTATGCATTTGGTTTTTCTCATCTAAATGTAAAACCTGAGTTTCTTTACATTGAATTTCATTTTGTTAGATAGGGGCCAGGGTTCAAGTTTGTCAAGATCCTTCTGTATTTTGAACATATCTCTGGAGTGTTGGCTATTCCTATCAGCATGGTGTCATCTGTAATTTTGATGATTTCCCCTTCTATTACCAATGCATACTTCCCTCCACATTTTTCTAGCTTGCATAGAAGTAGGTTGTGGTCTACTTTATCAAGTGCTGTGCGATATCTAAGTAAATTGTATTTGCAGCATTTCTCTGGTCTACTAATTTTGTTACTTTGTCAAAGAATGCAATAAGATTTGTCTGGCATGATCTGTTTTTGAGAAATCAATGTTGGCTTCTGCTTATAACCTTATTTGCTTCTAAGTGTTTTCAGATTTGTTGCTTGATTATCTCTTCCAGAATTTTTCCAAGTATTGAAACCAATAGCACTTAAACCTATAAACCCCTTCACAGAGGTTTACATCCATCTCTCTAAGTGATTTACAGAGTCAGCATATTGCCCCCAACAGTCTGGGTCCTCATTTTATCAACCTCAGAAAGATGGGAGGCTGAGTCAATCTTGAGCCAGTGAGGATCAAACTCTTGGCAGTCAGCAGTATTAGCCTGCAATACTGCAGCACCATGGCCCATGTGTCAGGCTGATAGATCTGTGGTTTCCTGGGTCTACTTTTCTTCTTTGTAGAGGGGGACTACATCAGGCCTTTTCCAGTCCAATGGTAATTCTGTAGTTTTCTCTTTGAAAATGGTTCTGAGATCTCATCTGTCAATTTCTTCAGCACATGAGGGTGCAATCCATCTGCTCCTGGTGATTTGAACTCTTCTAGAGTGAATAGGTTTTGTTTACATGATTTTCTAGATTACTTTGACTTGCATTCCTAAATTGCATTTTAATTTTAATTTAAAATTTAATTTTAATAAAAGGATTTGGGTAACTGGTATTCAGTTTACACTGGGTCATAATTTAAAATATAAATCAACATTTTCTGTTTTGGTACTTTCTAACAGACTTGTTAGAAATTTTAGATACAAATTGACATAATAATGAAAAGAATTTGAAAGACTACAATTGCAAAGAAACCAAAAAAAAAATTATTGGTACTTCTGAATAATGAATTGGAAAAGATTCATAGTGGATGGATGAATTTTATATATGGAAATGACAGAAAGATTAATGTATGCATAACAATGGGAAAATCACGGGATCCTCATAGTCAGAGTAATAGATTATGAAAAATTCAGAATTTACAGAAATGACAAGTTATCTGTTGAAAAGAAGGCTAGAAATAATTCATATATTTATAAACTTAAAGGTTTTTTCAAATTATTTTGGCACCCTTATCTTTCTTCCTTTCTCTCTTCCTTTTCCTTTTTATTAATATATTATTTTTTATAAAAAAATCTTAATAAATATATTTTTAAAGAAATAGACAAAATTATAATAATCAGATTACTTGAGAAGTAATTAGTATCTTAAAATAAAATTAAACAACCAAATAGATGAGTTGCAATCAAATAGATGACATTTGAAAAAAATCTGCCAGATACAGAATTCAATTCTCCCAAAACTCTCAGCCTTGGGTGGATTAAAACAATTATTGTTGAGAAAGTTTAATTTAATGTTCTTGCTACTGATTATCTTCTAATATTTTCAGGAAAGCATTACCAGAGTATTGGAAAATGCTGTCCTTCCTTTTTGTCATCCAGGAGATCAACAAGGATCCCAACATTTCATTCAACGTCACCTTTGGTTACAACATCTATGAAAATTATTTTGACCAACCAATGACCTCGGAGGCTTTGCTGGACCTGCTTTCAGAGGGGGAGGCCAACGTTCCCAACTACAGCTGTGGAAGGCAGAGAAACACAGTGGCTGTTCTAGAAGAGGCTAATACTGACATCTCCATCCAGATTTCGACCATGTTGGAAACCTACAAAATCCTACAAGTGTGTCTTTCTTGAGAAGATTATTTTTAAGTCATGCAGCTTTCAATCAAACATCTTTGACCATAAAGGAAGAGCCAAATTCTATTATGGGAATTGTATGAAGTCAGGATTAATCTATCAAATGACAGAATAATCCGGGCACACACACCCCTTCCTGGCACACTCCTAATGCTGACTGGGAATCTCTGCAGGCTATTAGTAAGAAGAAAATACCACGTTGAAGTGACATAAGAACAGAATGATCTGTGAGGTCCCTGAAGAAGGGTATTCTTTGCTAGCAGTGAAACAATTCCTCACTTATAGCTAGATTTCTGGTACTTAAATAAAATAGCATTTCTTTATTTATTTTCCTTTTCAGATCAATTACGGTTTCGATTCCCAGGTTCTGAATGATAAAATCCAGTTTCCTTTCTTCTACCCAATGATCCCGACTGAAGGACTTCAGTACCCAGGGATGGTGAAGCTGGTCCTCCATTTCAGGTGGACCTTAGTGGGTCTCCTTGCTCCAGAAACTGAGAGTGGACAAAGGTTCATGAGGACATTGACTTCCATGCTAATAAAGAATGGCATTTGCCCAGTTTTATCACAAACATTTCCCTCAGCTTCTGAGAATGTATTCGTAGACCTCCCTCTTTACCACAATTGGAGAAAGGTGAATGTCTTTATTTATGGTATAGACATAAATACATTCTCTATAGGGGTTATAATTATGCATCAGGTGTTTGAAATGCTCACTGAACCTCTTAGAGGAAAAATCCTGATCATCACAGCCCGCTGGGACTTCACTATTTTTTTGGGAGATCAGTATTTCCCCGCTAAATACCTCCATAGTATTTTTTCCTTTCTTATGAAGAGCAATCAAATGGGAAAGTATGGTGGTTACCGGCAGTTTGATCCTTTCATGAGTCATCTTGCAAAGAACTCCTTCCTCTGTTCTTACACCAAGGATGCCTTTTCAGTGAAAGTCTGGAGAAGGTGTAGGGAAAGAGAACAACTGGAGACTCTGAGGAAAGAGGAGATGGATCCTATCCTGACTCTGGACAGCTATTTCATTTATAACACAATCTGGGCTCTAGGACGAGCCTTCAATACTGCTTATTTATGCAAACTCAAGAGGATAATATATAAAGGGGGTCAAAACTTGAAAACTCCATTACTGAAGGCGTGGCAGGTATTTATTTTTTATTGCACTGCACTCTATAGCCATCAAGGATTATATTAAACTGTAAGAACTGTGTAATTATTCTGACCATAATTATAATGTTTGAAGGTTTTGAAGGTTTATTAACATTTATAGGCCGCCCTTTTCCCTGAGGGGACTCAGGGCGGCTTACATAAAATCAGGGGAGGGAAATACAAACAGTGACGTAGACAAACATAGAGTAAAAATAATGAGCAACATTCATTCATCATTCGGGAGGGGCGGTTATCTTTATCCCCAGGCCTGACGGGCTAGCCAGGTCTTAAGGGCTATGCGGAAGGCCTGTACGGTGGTGAGAGTACGAATCTCCACGGGGAGCTCGTTCCAAAGGGTCGGAGCTACTACTGAAAAGGCTCTCCTCCTTGTAGTTGCCAGCCGGCACTGGCTGGCAGATGGAATTCGGAGGAGGCCCAATCTGTGAGATCTAATTGGTCGCAGGGAGGTAATTGGCAGAAGGCGGTCTCTCAAGTACGCAGATCCACTACCATGAAGGGCTTTATGGGTGACTAGTAGCACCTTGAAGCGCACCCGGAGATCGACAGGTAGCCAGCGCAGCTCGCGGAGGATAGGTGTTATGTGGGTGAACCGAGGTGCACCCACGATCACTCGCACGGCCGCGTTCTGGACTAGCTGAAGTCGCCGGATGCTCTTCAAGGGCAGCCCCATGTAGAGCACATTGCAGTATTCCAGCCTAGAGGTCACAAGGGCCCGAGTGACTGTTGTGAGAGCCTCCCGATTCAGGTAGGGTCGCAACTGGCGCACCAGGCGAACCTGGGCAAATGCCCCCCTGGTCACAGCCATCAGGTGGTGGTCAAAGGATAGCTGTGGATCCAGGAGGACTCCCAAGTTGCGAACCCTCTCTGAGGGGTGTAGAATTTGACCCCCCAGCCTGAGTGATGGAATATTGGTCGAATTGTTGGGAGGGAAGCACAACAGCCACTCAGTCTTTTCCGGGTTGAGTACAAGCTTGTTAGCCCTCATCCAGTCCATAACGGCCTCAAAGCCTCGGTTCATCACGTCCGCCGCTTCATTGAGTTGGCACGGGGCGGACAGATACAACTGGGTATCGTCCGCATATTGATGGTATCTTATCCCGTGCCTGTGGATGATCTCTCCCAGTGGTTTCATGTAGATGTTGAATAGTAGGGGGGATAAGACCGAACCCTGAGGCACCCCATATGTTAGGGGCCTAGGGGTCGATCTCTGCCCCCCCACTAACACCGACTGCGACCTGTCCGAGAGGTAGGAGGAGAACCACCGCAACACGGTGCCTCCCACTCCCACCTCCCGCAGTCGTCGCAGAAGGATACCATGGTCGATGGTATCGAAAGCCGCTGAGAGGTCAAGGAGAACCAGGATGGAGGGATGTCCTCCATCTCTGGCTCTCCAAAGATCATCGGTCAATGCGACCAAAGCGGTTTCTGTGCTGTAACCGGGTCTGAAGCCTGACTGGAAGGGGTCAAGATAACTTGCTTCCTCCAAGGACCGCTGGAGCTGGAAGGCCACCACCTTCTCAACAACCATCCCAAGAAAGGGAAGGTTGGAGACTGGACGATAGTTATTAAGAACAGCTGGATCCAGAGATGGCTTCTTCAGGAGGGGTCTCACCACCGCCGCTTTTAGCGCGGCGGGGAAGTTCCCCTCCCGAAGAGAGGCGGTAACAACCGCCTGGATCCAGCCTCGTGTCACCTCACTGCTGTTAGTAACCAGCCATGAGGGACACGGGTCCAGTACACAGGTGGAGGCACTTACAGCCCTCATGGCCTTGTCCACATCCCCAGGGGCAACATCCTGAAACTCAACCCAGAGATGGTCTACTTCATCCTCTTGTGCCTCGGCTGGAACTGCAGAGATGGAGTCCAAGTCCAACCGAAACCGAGCAATTTTGTCCGCTAAGAATTGGGCATAATCCTCAGCTCTGCCCTGCAGGGGTTCCCCCGCTTCCCTCCTATTTAGTAGGGAGCGGGTTATCCTAAACAGGGCGGCTGGGCGGGACTCAGCCGACGCAACCAAGGTGGCTATATAAGATCTTTTCGCCGCCCTAAGTGCCCTGGTGTATTCCTTGGTGCTGGTGGTTACCATTGCTCGGTTCGATTCGGACTTATCGGACCTCCATAGGTGCTCTAGGCGTCTCCTCCGGCGCTTCATCTCCCGGACTTCCTCGGTGAACCAAGGAGGTCTCCGGGATCCGCCGCCTCGGAGGGGCCGTAGTGGCGCAATCCGGTCGAGGGTCTCCGATGCTGCCGAGTGCCAAGCAGCAACCAGAGTCTCTACCGGACTGTGGGCGAAAGTATCAGGAATGACCCCAAGCTCCGTCTGGAACCTTAACGGCTCCATAAGTCGCCTGGGGTGGAACCACCTGGTCGGTTCCTCCTCCCTACAGTGGGGGTTTGGTCTCCGGAAGTCAAGCCTCAGTAGGCAGTGGTCTGACCACGACAGGGGTATGATGTTGTTACCCCTCAGACCAAGATCACAAATCCACTGCTCCGAGAGGAATACGAGGTCGAGCATGTGACCCGCTGAATGGGTTGGGCCCCGGATTACTTGGGTCAAGCCCATGGCTGTCATGGAAGCCATGAACTCCTGCGCCCCATCAGAGTGTTCACCGAGCGATGGCAAATTAAAGTCCCCCAGGACCATCAGCCTAGGGAACTCAATTGCCAGCTCGGCTACCGACTCGAGGAGCGAGGGGAGGGATGCTGCAACGCTGTTGGGAGGCAGGTACGTTAACAGCAGACCCACTTGACCCTTGAGGTCCAACTTTACCAGCAGAGACTCACACCCGACAAGCTCCGGAGCAGGGACCCTACGAGGAGCTAATGACTCCCGGATAACAATAGCCACACCCCCACCCCTTCTCTGAGCTCTCGGCTGGTGCAGCACCTGAAATCCTTCTGGGCACAGCTCTACAAGGGGGACTCCTCCCTCTGGGCCCAGCCAGGTTTCAGTAATACATGCCAGGTCTGCCCTCTCGTCTAAAATTAAGTCCCGGACGAGAGGAGCTTTATGTACCACAATAATGTATTCTGAATATAAAAATTAATTCTAACTTTTGCTTTTTGTCCATAATTGTGGTTCGGCCTTTGTCTGCTGGTAGGATGATGATCTGATCCTGTTCTTTATTTATTTATTTTTTTCAAAACAAAAAGAACACATAAAATCTTCCTTCTTTACATACTGTAGAAAGTGTATCAGTTGGTTATAAAACGTTTTTGTGCATCTCTTCCACAGTCATCAAACAAAATTCATAATAACATAAGTATTTTAACTCAAATATTTATACATGTTACCCTTGTACCTCCATTTATATTTGACTATAATTATTTAAACATCCTTCATCATAAAATATACCGAAATTTAAAAAATAACCACATACTGGCATTTCATTTAATATTTCTATAATCCTCCAATGACACTGAATTCTTATGTCCTGTTCTAGTTAAACGTCCATACTATTTAATAACAGACTTTTCTAATCCTCCTTTCCAAATCGCTGTTAGCAATTTTCATTTAGTTTCCTTATATTATACT
Source organism: Thamnophis sirtalis (assembly GCF_051295495.1). Lineage (NCBI taxonomy): Eukaryota > Metazoa > Chordata > Lepidosauria > Squamata > Natricidae > Thamnophis > Thamnophis sirtalis. The sequence goes on from NW_028261383.1 coordinate 3,177,287, forward strand.
CATATATATGTATATAGGTTGTCATCATTATTCTTCCTTTATTTGACTACATCCTGTATCATAACATTTTCCCCCTAATAATCAAAACTTAACTATATGTAATTTAGTTCTTTTTTATTAACCTTTGTATATAATACAAAAGGATTTCTAATCCTCCTTTCATGAGTGCCATTCACTATTCATATCTAATTATTACTTATCATAACACGACACATTGTATAGATTATTATCATTATCGATTATTTGTTTAATTATATCTATTATTACTAAATTTCAGTAAGTTTAGCTAGTTTTAAGTTATATTCTTCCATCTATCAACCTATATCTTTCCAATAACAAAACAATCTCATATCTGCTGCCATTTGTGGTATCAATCCTCTAGTCATCTTCTTGATCAGCTTTGTATGGACTTCTCTTAGCAACTCCTTGCTTGTACGATCTCTCATATAATCTTGATGCCCTCTTTCTGTTTCCTTGTTCAGTTTGTCTTTGATTGTCAGAAGTGTTATCAAAACTTTTGCTAGTGGAATTTCTTTCTTTAGGTCCATAATTTTATCTTCTATATGTTGGCCCTTGAAGTATATTTCCTCTCTATTTAATTCCTCTTTCTGTATTCCATTCTTTCCATTTTCAGGAACAAACCAATTACCATAGATATCAGCAGGTTTAGTCTCTTTATATTCATTTTCCACTTCGGTGTTTTGAGTTTCAATCACCCCGTTTTGCATTTGATGAACATTTTTAATTTTTTCATCATAATTTCTTGTTATGTGTTCTAAGTATTCAAATTGTTTCTCTTCTTTATTTAATAATTTCTGTAGTTCTAAAAGTATATCTTGCAAAGTCAAGACCTCTATTTTTTCTGGGTATTGTGTCATTCTTGACAAGCACAGCAACCTTAGCTTGAAAGATTTCTCCTCTGATCAAATTTCAAAGAGACATCTTTGCATTCTTTTATCAGTGTGTAGCTGATATTTCCATAAATCATTCCATAGATGTTCCATAAAATAGCAAGGAAATGACCTTAATGGTACAAGGGATCCTATTTCACAGTGAAGATCTGGGGTCTCTTCTCCATGTCAAGTGGTCCACATATCACTTCAATGCAGAGTTTCATAAGCACAACCTATTTGTGGAGCAAAGGCCCAGAGCAAAGATCTTTCTCTTTCTATCTGCCCATTGACCTGCACACTAGTTATTTACAGTATTGTTGGCATCTGATTTCATTTTGACTTCATTGACAGAATTTCTTCAGTCTGCTTGTATGCAACATCTACTACCTTTCAGGTTTTAACTTTGGACCTCATTGGTTTATCCTGGTTGTATCTTTTGCTATACTGTGCTTCCCGTTGGTTTTCAAAACTCTGCAGTGATAATCATGAATGGAAGAGATGAAGGACTTCCTTGACCATCCTTATTTTCCAAGTCATTTTTGGTTCTTCTAAGAAAAAAATTATCCTATATTTCTCAGTACAGAGCCTCCATTCCAACTCAAATGAAGGAGTCTTGCTAGAGAGCTTTCTGTCTCTATGTAATATTGCTCATTTTCTCTTCTATTCCAGCTCCATCCTTTCCTTCGGATGTCTCAGTTTTATAATAATTCCATCGATGGGGTATATTTGGATGACAATGGAGATCTGGTAGCAGATCTGGACATTGTGAACACAGTGGTTTTCTCCAATCAATCTGTTAGCAAAGTGACAGTTGGGAGTCTAGAAAGAGTGGGATCCTTGGATTTCAAGTTGCTCATGAACCAGAATGCTATTGTAAAGATGGAAATGCTGAATAAGGTGGGGACAACTTTATTCTCTTTTTTTAAAAAAGGCCTTAACAATAGGATTGCAGAATTGGGGCAGGGACATACTTGGAATGTTATCTCATTCTCCCAAAGTGGAAAGATATATTGGTTAGATGTTCATGTGTCTGTGACAAAAATACCCTTAAATATCCCTGTTAACTATTATCAATCTTCCACAAAGGAATAAGATTGAAATCAAGGGATAAAATGACTGATTTTTCCAAAGCAGAAATCCATTCAACTTTCTCTTGAGTAGGTACTGTATGTTGAGAATGTAAACTAAAAATTGTACTGTGGCAAACATGAGAAGAGAAGAGAAGCAGGCAAACATTGAGAAGCTAAATAGGTTTGATGAGCTCTAAGTTTCTTGTAGGTTTCAAATTTAGCAAATGTAAGACTTGAACTGGAGATGCTCTAACTTTTCTTTTTACATTCTTTATCCTACACAATAATTCATGTTATGGATGCTATTTCTTTGCCTCTCTCTTCCCAGCCCCTGTCCCTTTCCAGATGTGTGGAAAACTGTCCTCCTGGATTTATGAAGGTGGCTCAGGAAGGGAAGCCCATCTGCTGCTACAATTGTCGTCCTTGTGCAGAAGGCTCCATCTCCACCCTGGAAGGTAGGCGCCAAGAGGGGAAAAGAGCAGACTTAGGGAAGGATCATAAATCCTGAGATGAATGTGTATTTTGAAAGTCTTTTCCAGAGGGATCATACCTCTTTGAGTCTTGGTCAAGATATACATTTATGTCACAGTGAATAATAAGAAATGACCTTGGAGCTTTATCTGGTACATAGGCCATGCAAACAGGGATACAGATCATGGATTAAGATACAGGATAGGTCTGGGTTGAGTATTGTGAGAAAGATGACATCTTTTGATCTTTAACCTTTACAATAATCCTTTGACTGCTCCATCACTTCAGGTAGTTCTTTTTGGGTCAGCCTTAGATAACTCCTGGGTTTATGTATCCTGTGATTTACATTACACAAGTTCAGCTGGAGGCTCTTCTTTAAAGTCATGGTGAGTATTTGCCCATGACAAGGAAAGTAGAGGAATCAAGAGTTGCGACAGAAACAGGCTTCTTGTCAAGCTTCAAATGGTATTTTTACTGTTGCAACTATTATGGTTTCTCTATTTGCCAGCACACTATTGGGGGGGAAGGGAAGGGGGAGATACAATGATGCTCCAGACATCAATTTGCCAGTCATGGGAAGCAAGGGCCAAATTTTGGTAGATGTTTACAAGAGCTGAAAAAGACTTTTTCACAACAATACCAGATGTCTCCATTAGACAATGTAACCTGGCCTAATAGGGCGAGATAGATGTTGAACTTTAACTATATGGGATTGCACGGGAAATAGTTAGATCTGTTTTTTCCCGTTTTTTGGCTGATATGATGTACTCATTAACGTTTTCCATTAAGAGATTGCATCATCTCAGCCATGCGTGCTTTCGGTTGGGTTTGTCATTGAGAACATTGACACTTCCTTCTTGACCTTATGTGAAGATGGCTCTCTTTTTTTGGCTCTTTTAAGAGCCAAGGTGGCGCAGTGGTTAAATGCAGCACTGCAGGCTACTGCTAGATCAGCAGGTCAGCGGTTCAAATCTCACCGGCTCAGGGTTGACTCAGCCTTCCATCCTTCCGAGGTGGGTAAAATGAGGACCCAGATTGTTGGGGGCAATATGCTGACTCTCTGTAAACCGCTTAGAGAGGCCTGAAAGGCCTATGAAGCGGTATATAAGTCTACTGCTATTGCTATTGCTATTGCTATTTTCTGCTTATACAAAAGTGTCAAATGCATTTTGATGTCCTCATTCCATATCCAACTCATTATCAAGGGTTACTCTACCTAATATATATCCCCCCCCCTGGCAAATATAGTGTTTATCCACCTCAGCTGCATAAGGTACTATGAATGATCATTCATATGCATTTCATTCCAGTGTAGCTGGTTCTCATTGGTGCCATAAAGCTCTCCAAAGAAGGTTGGGCTCCAATTTTCAATAGATATAGCAGTGGAAGGATAAAATGATAAAACTGTTTCCTTCCTTGAATCCTTTCTTCCTTCTCTATCAACAGGTTCATTGATAAAATGGTGTCATTAAAAAAGAAAAATAACATTAAAATGTTGTAGCTGGAAGGAAAGGAAGAAGCATATTGAATTAACCTAGACACAGTAATTCACACCAAAAACAAGTGTATCCAGAAAGGGCTTTTGATTAAAATTACATTTCATTGCATTTCATTAAAGGATGTGATAACGGGAGACCCTATTTATTCCCCTTTTTCAGATGCAGACAAATGTACCAAATGTCCAGATGATCAACATCCAGACACCAATCGAGTTCACTGTATTCCCAAGATTCAAAGCTATCTTTCTTATAAGGAAAATCTGGGGATTATCCTGACTTCCATTGCCTTATTCCTCTCTTTGACAACAGGCTTTGGCTTGTGGATCTTCATTAAATTCCTGGAAACACCAATTGTCAAAGCCAACAACCGTGATCTCTCCTACATTCTCCTGGTCTCCCTCCTGCTTTCCATTTTGACCTCCTTCCTATTCATTGGCTGGCCAAGCAGAGTGACCTGCCTCCTCCGACAAACAGTCTTCAGCATTATCTTCTCAATTGCAATTTCTTCAATCTTGGCCAAAACAATCACAGTGGTGTTGGCCTTTTTGGCCACAAAACCAGGGAATAAAGTGCAGAGATGGCTGGGGAAGAGCTTAGCCAACTCCATTGTCCTTTCTTGTTCTGGCCTCCAAGTTGTCATCTGCAGCATCTGGTTGGGCAATTTCCCTCCATTCCCTGACTCTGACATGCATTCCCTACCTAGAGAGATCATCCTACAATGCAATGAAGGCTCTGTCACCATGTTTTATATTGCTCTCGGATACATGGGCTTCCTGTCTGCTGTCTGCTTCACAGTGGCTTTTCTAGCCAGGAATCTCCCTGGTGCCTTCAACGAAGCCAAGCTGATCTCTTTCAGCATGCTCATCTTCTGCAGTGTCTGGGTGTCCTTTCTGCCTGCCTATCTGAGCACCAAAGGGAAATTCATGGTGGCTGTGCAGGTCTTCTCCATCTTGGCCTCCAGCAGTGGTTTGCTGGGTTGCATGTTCATCCCCAAATTCTACCTTATTATTTTTAGGCCAGAACTTAATACCAAAGAACATTTGATGTGAAAATAGAATTGGAAAAAAAAAAGAATTTTACAAATCTATAATTTTTCAAAAGTGTCAATTAATAGCCTGAAATAGCACATTTTGATCATTTAATATTTATTTATTAAACCTGAATGCTGTCCATCTTGGGTAGAGACACTCTAGTTATTTACAATCAAGACAAATGAAGAAAAAAAATAAAATAAGACATCTTCCGCTTATTCCTAAAACTACTCCTATTTATTTTCTTCTATATTCTTAAAGAAACCAATAACAATAGATTAAGTCTCATTTTAACCATAATAATGTGGGTAAAATCAGTTTATAGATGAATGGGACTTTTTTTTTTTTTTTTTTTTTTTTTGTTACATAAACAACACATGACCCCCCAGTGGGAAAAGAAAAAATCAAAACACAAAAAAGACAAAAAAAAACAACAAAAACAAGGCAGGGAAAAAAAAGGAAAAACAAAAGAAAAAAAAGGAAAAAAAACAGGTATATATTATAAAAAAGTATATCAGCTGGTTACAACATGTTTTGGTGCATCTCTTCCATTAATTCATATTAATTCAAATATCTTAACTCAAATGTTTACCATATTGACATCATTATACCTCCACTTTTAGTTGACTACAGTTATTTAAACATCTTTCATCCTTAACTATGCCAAAGATTTAATCCATAACCACATGCTAGCATTTCATTTACTTGTTTGTAAAATCCTCTATAAACATCAAATCCTCATATCCTGTTTTAGCTAAACATCCATAATATTTAATACCAAAAATTCCATCTTCCATGTATATAGTTTATTATCATTCTCCTTTCTTTATGTAATTATATCGTATATCATAACATTTTCCCCATATTAGTTAACATTTAACTGTATATAGTTTTATTTTATTTTTTAATAGTGATAATTATTGTGATTAATAACCTTTGTATAGGGTCCAAAAATATTTCCAACCTTCCCTTCTCATATCCAATTATTATTTATCATATCAACTCCACATTATATACATTACTATCATTATCAATTATTATTCAACTATGTCCATTACAAATAAGGATAATTAGGTTTAGCTACTTTTGAATTGTATTCTTCCATCTATCAGCCTGTGTCTCTCCAATAACAAAACCTCCTTAATCCCATTACCATTCATGGATCAAGTTCTACAAATGTCTTTATAAGCAAGTCCAAACAGGAACATCTTCGCAACTTTTTGCTTAAGATGCCTCTCATATAATGTCCTACGCGTTGTCCTATGCTTGTTGCACTTTTCAGCTTGTCTTTAATTCTCAGTGTTGGTATCGAAAATTTTGCAAATGATGTTTCATAAAGTATAAATTCTTTAATGCTTCTCATTCCTCCTGCGCTCTGTCCTTTGAAATAAATCTTCTGTATGGCTACCCCCCCTTCAAACGTTGCATCTCTTTCTCCCTCCGAAGTAAACCAGATGCCCGGAGTGTCAGCAAGTTGAGAATCTTTAAACCAGATTCCCGGAATGTCAGCAAATTGAGAATCTTCATTTCTGACATCCTTCATTTGTATTTCAGGAACATTCAAACATTCAACATTCTCACTTTTTTCTTCATATTTTGATGTTAAAAACAGCAAATAGTCCAGTTTTTTTTCAAATCTATCATACGTGTCAGACAACTTTTGTAACGTGGAAAAAATCATTTGAAATGAATCATTTGAGACTTGCATAGACGCCATATTTGTGACGCAGTCAGTATTTTTTCCTTTAGAGGCTTTAAGGTATTTGCAAGTAAAAGCAAGCTGGGAGCTGTGCAATCTTATCTGATCTTAGACCAACACAGCCAAGCAATAAAAGTGTCAAATTGTAGGGAGCCAAAATATAGTAAATTGGTTCACAGCCCACTTACAGGGAGTCAGAGGAGATGTTGAAGTAATCTTTCCTTTGTCCATGTAAATAGCATTTAAAACATTTAAGAAATAGTGTAACCACCGGCCATAAACCCATTAAAAAAATCCAATTCGCCGCTAGATTCTTCTGTTCTTTGGTTTCAATTAGTTTAAATTTTTATGCGGACCGTGTCTCTCTGAGTAATAAAATCACCTTACCAGTTGAAAACACTCACGCCATTCTTAGGGGCAACCTGCAGTTTCGGATAGCTTACAGCTAATCCAGAAGTCTCTGGCAAAGGAGGTTAAATTCCAAGCCCCCCAGAGACTTTGCGAATGTCTCTGGGGTCACTGGATCTCCTCCAACCTTTCACTGTCTCTCCGGGACAGCTTGGGTCCAAAAAGGACCGTCCAATTTCCTTCGGAATAGAGGAATTTCAGGAATAGCCTGAAAATCCGTCTTCTCACTGCTAAGCCCCGCTGTGAATGGGACTTTTTAGTAGGCTAGTGGAGACCTAAGGAATGTTGCCTTGAAGCTCATAGAGACCTGTGGTAAGTAATTATGTGTTGGGTGCTCAAACACTGGAGGTTTTAAGAGGAGATTGTATAAGCCATTGTATGAAATGGTACAGGGAATGCTGATTACCATAACAGGATCTTTTGTGGTAAATTTAGGTAAGTTCACACCACATCCTGAATCCAGTAAAGTGAACTTTTACATTGCCTCATGTGCCATACCAAAATAGTTATACAAGGTGGTGGCTTAGTGTGATGATCTACTTCCCACAATACACAGGAACGGGATAGATTACCACCTACCAGAACATGTGAAATGAGGTAAACATTTTTTAAATTCATAGTCAACACATAAAGAGGCTCTATGGCCAACCAAGGATGAGACCCCTGTCCCTTAAAGGTAGCTTTTGATATGGAAGGGACAAAGAAGGTACTTTTAAACTGGTTCCTTCTAAAGTTGAACTCCTTTGCACAATTTGAAAACATTCAGGACCATCCGCGGACAGTGCCAGGCTGATATGTGTCCAGCTTGCTAAAACCACTATGGAAATGTCTGAAAAAAAATGGATGTCATTAAAATGAACTTGGCCCATTAGTCAGTTTAAAAGTGCATGAAAGATGGTCCCTTTACAATCCAGGTTAACACAGCCATATACTTATATGATGGTTAATGGAGTTGGGCTTACTCTTCAGGGAATCCAGAGTCACCAGCCACCATATGGAACATTCACATGATGCCCTTGCAGAGGTTCATTCATGGGGTTTGAAAACAGGGGCAGGTCTACAAATGGGTTTGGACCAGTGGTGAGATTCTATTTTTTTTACTACCGATTCTGTGGCCATAGCCATGTGTTTCTGTGACTGGGTGGGTGTGGTTAGCTGGTCATGTGACTGGGGAGCCATGATTATGTGGTCATGTGACTGGGTGGGCATGGCTGTGTGGTTGTGTGACTGAGTGGGTATGGCTATGTGGTCATGTGAGTGGGTTGTCATGGCCAATTTAGCAATCCATTTTGCCAAATTTAGCAGCCCATTAAACAATACATAGCAGCCCCTTTTCTGTTCTTCTTTTTAATACTGCAAAAAGTTTTTCTCTACGTTGTTTACTAGGGGGGAGAGGTTGGCAATGCTTGGGGAAAGAAAGGCATGCTTTCCACAGGCCTCCTGGTTATATTTAAAGGGCCAATTAATGTCATTGGTGTTGAGAAATTCATTGGTGAGGTGATAGTTACTGGATTTCTGATGTTCACTGGTGCAGTAACTGGAGAGGTTTGGTGAGTGTTAACCTGGAACTCATTAAGTTGGTGAGGTTAACTGTGCTGAAAACATTGGCTGGCCTTCTTATATTCATTGCAGAAGCCACAATGTTTGAAGCTGCTCCTTTGGTACTACGTGAATTTTGCCCCATTTCTTACCACAGTTGTTAAGTAAGTCACTGCAGTTGTTAGGTTAATAAGACAGATGTTAATTGAATACTATATGTCAGAAGGTTGCAAAAGTTGATCTCATGATCTCAGGACGCTATAACTCTCATAAATATGAACCAGTTGACAAGCATCTGAATTTTGATCATGTGATCATGAGGACGTTTCAATGACTGTAAGAGGAAAAGCAGTTATTTCAGTGCGAATGTAACTTTAAATGGTCACTAAATGAATTGGTGTAAATGGAGGAATACTGTATATGTAAAAGTTAATGCTGTTAAATTCAAGGGGCTTATTGGCTTTGGCTTCCATGTAATTTCTGGAATAAAGTTATTGGCCTCATGAAATGGAAGGTGGGAATTGAGGATGGAAGGGATGGTTGTTAAATCAAGGGCTCCCTGAATGGACTTCAACCTCCAGAATTCCCTGCTCTTCCTTCTGCTGCAGATCCCAAATCCAGTGAAGAGATGAAGAAATGAGACAGCATTTTATCAATAAAAATCTAATTTTGAATTATTCACTTTATATGGTCACAATCTTCAAACCTAACCTACAGATGTAAAGATATAGGCAGATTTCATGTAGGAAAAGCTAAAATATTTGCTAGATGTTAACCAATCTCCCTGATCCTAACACCAGAGGTGGGTTTCAGCCAGTCCGGTCAGGTACACGCAGATCGGGGGCAGAAATCGGGCGTCCGTTTGCTTACCGGGGTCTCTGGAGGCCACATACTGGAACAGTCCCTTCTCTGGCTTGCCCCCCCTCTCTCCCCCCACACACCTGGTCACTTCTTGCTTGCTCTCTCGCTTTACCTGTCTGCACCAGGCTTGCCCCACCCACCCACTTCCCTTGCTGGAGTGGAGGACTCAGCTGTCAGAAGAAGCCCATGCTTCCTTCTCTTTGACAAGCACCTTGCATAACCAGGACTTTGCAAACCATTTCTCAAAGAGAAGGAAGCTGGGGCGGTGGATGGACTTCTTTGGAGGAGCCCAGGCTGGATCGAGCTTCAACACTGCTCTGGCCTTGGTTCGTCTGAAAAAGTCCTCGTCCGCTGCTTCCTTTTCTTTGACAAGCAGCTTGGAAAAAAATGGGACTTTGAAAACTGCTTCTCAAAGAGAAGAAAGGCAGGGGGAGCGGGACGGATTTCTTCAGATGAGCCAAGAAAGGATGCTTTGCCACCGCTGCTCTCCTTCCCACACTGCAGACATGTCCTTGAGGGGAAGATGTCCTACCAAGGCAAGAACATCTCTTGGATAACAGTGAGGTGAAGCGCCCTCAGACATATTCTGCTGACCTTGGGCGTCTGAGACGGGAGAAGCAGGTGGGTGGGAAGCTCCAAAGGTCTGCAAGAAGGGGAAGGGATGCCTAGCAGTTGGGGTACACAGCTTCCCTTTCAGCCTCCGAAGCCAAACTTGGCCCACTCAGCTTCTGGGGATGCTTTCCCGGCCGGCTACCGATTTATAAACAGAAATTAACCATCTTCTTTTAAACATTCCATTCTCATTGAAATGGAAAGTTTAAAAGAAGTTGGTTGATTTCTGTTTATAAAGGTTATGTGGAATTGGTGCACGGGCTGCTGATCAACCCAGGCCCTGGCCAGAGTAGCAGGGCTGTCCTGGAGCATCTCCCAGGTGGGAAGGAGCACCAGGAGAAAGTGGCTGCTCTCTGCCAAAAATCCAACTGCAGCTGGCAAAGGAGCATGAAGGAGTGGCTGCCCAGCAGAACTGGGAGCATCCCAGGTTGGTGGGCTGGTGGGGAGGTTGTGCTGGCCTGAAGATGGCAGGGAGGTGGGAGTCAGGACTGCCCTGGGCATCTGCAATGGACAGCAACCTTCCACCCACAGCTCTCAGAGGAAGGAGGCAGGGAAGCAAGCCCTACATGGCGTTGTTTGCCTCCTTCCTTGAAAGCTGGATTCAGGGACGGCCAGCCTCTCCTGCCACTGCACCCTTCACTTGCCTTCTGCCCAGAGGCTCTGCAGATGGGGGTTCTCCCATGAGACTGGGTTTGGCGGAACAAACAGTGTCTACTATTACTATCACTACCACCAGCAATAGCAGTGTCGCAGTGGTGGCTGCTGCTCTCTGCTTCTGTGGGCATGGCTGCTCTGTGCTTCCCATGCTTTACAACCTGGTGGGAGATAACTGCAACTGAAGTGGCACTTCGCTTGCTGCTGCTCGGATACTGGGGAGGGAGGTGGGAGTAATGCTGTCTGGGTTTGGGAGAAGGTGGCCAGGGATAATTGGTTGTACGATCAAATCATCCACAGCCTACTCTTTTTTAGGGGGTCAGCCGCCTTTCCCCAAATCTGGACAGCACTATTCCCGCCTCTCTGCTGTCCGAGCTGCAGCAAGTGAAGTGCCACTTCAGCATCAGTTATCTCCAGCCAGGTTGCAATACACGGGGAGCAGAGAGCAGCCTGCGCTACTGCTACCCTGCTGTTGCTGCTAGTGGTGATAGTAAAAGTACACGTGGATGCATCTTCACTGTATATTCTGCCGCACTCAGTCTCATGGGAGGCAAAAAGGGATGTATCCTGCCTGCAGAACTTCCAGGTGGAAAGCGAGTGAAGGGCGCAGTGCTGGGAGAGACTGGCAATCCCTGAAGCCAGCTCTCGAGGAAGGAGGTAGAGAGCCCGAGCCGGTGGGCAGGGTGAGCGAGCATCAACCGAGTGGACAGATATGGGGTGTGGCCAGCCAGAGGTTACTACCTGTTTGGCAACCCATACCAAATTTTCCCTAGCGGTTCGTGCGAGTTGGTGCGAATCGGCTGAATATCACCTCTGGTTTAGACAAATTTCCAACTGAATATCCTTTCCTCTTGACCCAATCAGGCTTCAGTGAGAGATGGTGGGTAACATCATGGATGATAGCAGCATTGGTATTCATCAATCTAGCAACCAAAAGGATCAACTCAAACTCAGAGCCACCAAGGATCTGTTAGCCGAGCTCAGAGAGTAGAAACTGAGGGCGGCATGTAGAATAACTTTCAAGTAATGAACTTGGAATATGGGCCATCACTGCTCTACAGAGTCAAATAAAGTAGACAAATTTTATAGATGGGAGATTTTATTTGGTTTCATCACCTACATTATCTCAACAGATTTCATAGGTTTTACGTATAAATATACAATGATATACCAATTTTGTCTATTTATTAATTGATCTCAAATTATGTTCATATTTTGCTGTTCTCTCTCTCTCTCTCTCTCTCTCTCTCTCTCTCTCTCTCTCTCTCTCTCTCTCTCTCTCTCTCTCTCTCAATCCCTCCCTCCCCCACTCCCTCCCCCACTGGTCTCTGACCCTAACCATCTTCTGGTTTCTTCCATGATTGAGTTCTACCTTCACAAACAATTAAGTTTTTTTTCCCCTCCAAGAATAATATTTCCCTTTTTTCAGAATTGAAATGCCCCAATAGGAGAACATGAAGTCAAATTTTTCAAAACTAAAATTAATAAAAGTAATTTTTAGGGATTTTATTCTTGTTTGGTACATTATAAGAGAAAAGAAGGAGTTATATGAACAAGAGCGTCCACCCATCTCTTAACAAAGGCAGCCAAAGTCCACCAAAAAGCACGATCAACTACATTCATGTTGAGGACCGAAATGTCAAATTCATACAAAAATTCTCTTTTGAGGGTAGATGGTTTCCAGAGGTTTTCTAAGAGGAATTTGGGGAGCAACTTCTCTCTCACTCCTTGGCTCACTTTCAGAGTTTCACCCCATCTATGACTCCTCCCATTAAGCACCTGCTTCTAATTCACTTAGAGTTTAGAGAGTTGATGTCTCTCCTTGTGGCCATTATCCAAATCATAGTGATTTATTTGCTGTCTGGATGCTAAATCTCTAAAGACATTTAGAAAAACTTTCGGATGCCACACAAACACAGCCATAATATGCTTTCACCTTGATATCATATCAAAGCATTTTTGCCAAATGTATGGATGTTTCTGGAGAAAGAGAGAATCTGGGAGGGTTTTAGGACAGGCAGGGACTGTATTTACTCCCCTCACCTTCAGATGTGAAGCCTTGGCTGGACTCGGTCTGGATTAGGAAACCTCTGACACTTCTGTCTTAAAAAGGCTTTGGTTTATTCCAGGTCTTCATACCAGTGTTTCCTCAGACCCAGGGCTGGAGATTCTGCCTGGAACACAACTCATGTTGCTGCTTCTGCTGCTTCTGCTGCCCCAGGAAGTTTTGGTGAGCCTCACAGCCAAATGCCGCCTGACTCTGAAGAGGGACGGGGTCCACCCAGAGAACCATTACAGGCCAGGAGAGTTAATCATTGGTGGCATTGTCTCTGCAAGGAAGGCTACATTTTTACCACTAAGCTTCAACAAAACTCCCCTGACTCAATCTTCTTGGTACGTTAAAGTTCCTGCACAGAATTAGAGCCTCTCCATGAAACCCTGAGTTCTACTGTTCCAGCGTCCTCTCCTTCAGGGTTTGATCTTATTGATCTGCTGTTTAACTCTCCTTCTGACTAATTTCATTTTTGGGGATCCATTTGCCTCTTTTCTACTGATTTGAAAATCACAAACAAATAATCGGTAGAGATCTTATTTTGAAGCAGAAGAATCCACAATTTTTCTCAGAAACGTTTTTTTATTTTTTATTTTTTTTAAAAAAAAATTATTTTTATTACATAGACAACACATACACACAACAATAAAAAAAGAAAGCAAAGAAAACAAAAAAAACATCATCACATAGAGCATGTGGTTTGGTTACAGGTGTTTTAACATCCATATTCTCGAATAACGTTTCCCATCTCAGATTTTTCATCTAGTATAACTAAATACCTTACTCTCATTGTGCAATTACAATTAGTGTTATTTTTTTCCAGTAAATCATGATTCCCTTACATTGTCTATTTCATAACAGTATACCTTTATATACTCCCCATGTGATAGATTTTTTTTTTTTACCAACCATTTATATTTGTATATCACTATTTTCAATTATGCATAATTCCACCAATCAACTATCATCCAATTTTATTGACATCCATTCAGCAGTGCTGGATTGTGGAGAGACAAGAGACTACCATTCTCATGCACGATAAGGGCACCAAGAGCGGTTGAAAAATGCAGAAATGTTTAATTTTATTCTGTACTGAGTCACTTGTTAAATGAATATTAAATCCATAGATTCCAGATCATAATTGCCCTTTTTTTAAACATTGTGAAACTCATTTGAGTGGATGGCAGCATCCTAATCATTTAAGGAGTCAAATGTCACTAAGGTCTCTATTATGAACATGCCTGAAAAAGAATAACATAATAACAGCAGAATTGGAGAGGACTTTACAGGTCTTGTAGTCCAACCCTCTGATCAAGCAGGAAACCCTAGACCATATCCAGACAAGTGGCTATCCAGTCTCTTCTTAAACACCTCCAGTGATGAAGTACCCAGAACTTCTGGAGGAAAGCTGTTCCACTGGTTAATTGTCTTCACTGTCAGGAAATTTATCATTAATTCCAGGTTTTCTAAAAGTGTACTAATTCTTCCCGTAATCTTAAGTCCATCCCTCTGTTAAGGCAACCTAGGATTGTGCTGACTTTTTTTAGCTTGTGCTATATTGCTGGCTCACTTCTAAGTGTTTTTCCACTAGGACTCCAAGATCCCTCTCAGAATTACTTACATAAACACATAAATCACACAAACTCTTCCAGAAATTAAGCACCGACTCCTTTTGTTAACAATCATAGCTGCTCATTTTATGGGTATGTATGTGGGGCTGTTTGTATGTATGGGAAATCTCTGTTTGTGTCCTTTAATGGTTCTATATTTCATACTAATTCCAATTATTAATTGCTAGGAAAGATAATGAAACAAAGGGACAGAGAGAGATTAGTAGTGAACTTAATACAAAAGTGGGAATAATGACAACATGAAGAATAAGACAAAACCTATGATAGAATAAACTTAAAGGTAATGTGGATTTTAAAAATCATTATGTGAAAAGTGCTACATTGAGAATATACTGTAAGTACAAATGGAGATACCTTTATGGATCTCCTCACAAGGAGCATTCATTAGAACAGAAAGAGAAAAATGGTTGACATAAATATTCTTGCATTTATTAATACAAGAAATTGACATGAAGTAATGAGAACAATTGGTCATAAGAGAGCATATGAATTAACATACATTTAGAATTGTCTTAATTAATCCATATTAACCGTTCCACTGCTTATTTGTTCTCATGATCTGGAAATTACTCTTTAGTTCTAGGTGGTTCTTTCCTTGGTGCTTTGGAGAATAGTTTGAATCCCTCGTCTTTGTGGAAGCCCTTTAGATATTAGAATGCTGCTATCATGTCACCTCTAATCTTTCTTTTCATTAAACTAGACATACCCAATTCCTCCTGTTCTTCATATGTTTTAGTCTACTGTCCCCTAATCATCTTTTTAATTCTTCTCTGCACTCTTTCTGGAGTCTCAACATCTTTTTTCACATTCTGGCAACCAAAATTGGATGCAGTATTCCAAGTGTGCTCTTAACAAGGCATTATAAAGTGGTATTAACATTTCATGTGGTCTTGATTCCATCCCACTATTAATGCAGTCTAGATCTGTGTTGGCATTTTTGGCAGCCACAGCACACTGCTGGCTCATATTCAACTGCTCAGCCAGTTGGACCCCAAGATATCTCTTGCAGCTGCTACTGCTGAGCCAGGTATCACCAAGAATTCTATACTTATGCACTTGGATTTTCTTGTCTAAATGTAAAACCTGAGTTTTCTTTACACGCAATTTCATTTTGTTAGATAGGGGCCAGGGTTCAAGTCTGTCAAAATCCTTCTGAGTTTTGATCCTATCTTCTGCAGTGTTGGCTATTCCGGTCATATAGGTGTCATCTGCAAATCTGATTATTTCCCCTTCTATCCCCTTATCTAAGTCATTGATGAAGATATAGAAGAGTACTGGGCCTAAGAGAGAGCCTTGGGCTACCCCTATGCATACTACCCTTCATGTAGATACAATCCCATTAAGGGTGACAAGTTGAATGTGATTGAACAGCTAGTTACAAGCCCATCTGGTGGTGGTGCTGTCTAGCCAACATTTTTCTAGCTTGCCATGAAGTAGGCTGTGGTCTACTTTATCAAACGTTGTGCTGAAATCTAAGTAAATTGTATCCACAGCATTTCTCTGGTCTACTTAATTTGTTACTTTGTCAAAGAATGCAATAAGTTTTTTCGGGCATGATATGTTTTTGAGAAATCCACGTTGGCTTCTGCTTATAACTTTATTTGCCTCTAAGTGTTTGCCGATTTGTTGCTTTATTATCTTTCCCAGAATTTTTGCAATTATTGAAAGCAATAGCACTTAAAATTATATACCACTTTACAGTGCTTTACATCCCTCTGTAAGTGATTTACAGAATCAGCATATTGCCCCCAACAGTCTGGGTCCTCATTTTATCAACCTCAGAAAGATAGGAGGCTGACTTAGTCTTGAGCCAGTGAGGATCACACCCCTGGCAGTCAGCAGAATTAGCCTGCAATACTGCAGCACTATGGCCCATGTGTCAGGCTGATAGGTTTGTAGACTCCTGGATCCACTTTTCTTCTTTGTAGATGGGGACTACACCAGCCTGATTCCAATCTTCTGGTAATTCCCTGTTTCCCCAGGATCTTTGAAAATGGTTCTGAGATCTCATCTGCCAATTTCTTCAGCACGTGAGGGTGCAATCCATCTGGTCCTGGTGATTTGAACTCTTCTAGAGTGGATAGGTTTCCTTTACCATTTTCTTGATTACTTTGACTTGCATTCCTAATTTGCATTTTAATTTTAATAGGTTGTTTTTTCTCTTTTATGTAAAATAGGTGCAAAAAAATGAGTTAAGCAGTTCCGCTTTCTACCCACTGTTTGTCACCTTCTTGCCATTTTCTGGTGTTAATGGACCAAAGTTTTCTTGACTTTTTTTTTGTTTTTTTACATGTTAGAGTTATAACATATAAGATGTTACAGATGTAAAATGTAACAGGTTACAGATTGCATGATTAAATGTGCTATTCGATTTGGATATGAAATAGAGATGGAAGGATTTGGGTAACTGGTATTCAGTTTACACTGTGTCATAATTTAAAATATAAACCAACATTATCTGTTTTGGTACTTTCTAACAGACTTGTTAGACATTTTAGATACAAATTGACATAATAATGAAAAGAATTTGAAAGATTACAATTGCAAAGAAACCAAAAATTTTATTAGTACTTCTGAATAATGAATTGGAAAAGATTCATAGTGGATGGATGAATTTTATATATGGTAATCGCAGAATGATTATTGTATGCATAACAATGGGAAAATCATGGGATCCCTACAATCGGAGGAATAGATTATGAAACATTCAGAATTTACAGAAATGACAAGTTATCTGTTGAAAAGAAGGCTAGAAATCATTCAGATATTTCTAAATTTAAAGATTTTCAAAAAAAATATTTTTGCACGTTTATCTTTCTTCCGTTCTCTCTTCCTTTTCCTTTTTATTAAAATATTATTTTTATAAAAATTCTTAATAAATATAATTTTAAAGAAATAATTAGACAAAATTATAATAATTAGATTACTTGAGAAGTAATCAGTATCTTAAAATAAAATTAAACAATCAGATATATGAGTTACAATCAAATAGATGACATTTGAAAAAATCTGCCACATACAGAATTCAATGCTCCCAAAACTCTCAGCCTTGGGTGAATTAAAACTATTATTTTTGAGAGAGTTTAATTAAATGTTCTTGCTACTGATTATCTTCTAATATATTCAGGAAAGCATTACCAGATTATTGGAAAATGCTGTCCTTCCTTTTTGTCATCCAGGAGATCAACAAGGATCCCAACATTTCATTCAATGTCACCTTTGGTTACAACATCTATGAAAATTATTTTGATCAACCAATGACCTCAGAGGCTTTGCTGGAACTGCTTTCGGAGGGGGAGGCCAACGTTCCCAACTACAGCTGTGGAAGACAGAGAAACACAGTGGCTGTTCTGGAAGAGGCTAATACTGACATCTCCATCCAGATTTCGACCATGTTGGAAACCTACAAAATCCCACAGGTGTGTCTTTCTTGAGAAGATTTTTTTTAGACACACAGCTTTCAATCAAACATCTTCTACCATAAATGAAGAGCCAGGTTCTATTATGGGAATTGTACGAAGTCAGGATTAATCTTTCAAATGAGAGAATAATCCGAGCACACACATCCCTTCCTGGTACACTCCTAATGCTGACTGGGAATCTCTGCAGGCTATTAGTAAGAAGAAAATACCACGTTGAAGTGACATAAGAACAGAATGATCTGTCAGGTCCCTGAAGAAAGTTATTCTTTGCTAGCAGTGGAACAATTCCTCACTTATAGCTAGATTTCTGGTACTTAAATAAAATAGCATTTCTTTATTTATTTTCCTTTTCAGATCAATTACGGTTTCGATTCCCAGGTTCTGAATGATAAAATCCAGTTTCCTTTCTTCTACCCAATGATCCCGACTGAAGGACTTCAGTACCCAGGGATGGTGAAGCTGGTCCTCCATTTCAGGTGGACCTTAGTGGGTCTCCTTGCTCCAGAAACTGAGAGTGGACAAAGGTTCATGAGGATATTGACTTCCATGCTAATAAAGAATGGCATTTGCCCAGTTTTATCACAAACCTTTCCCTCAGCTTCTGAGAATGTGTTTGTAGACCTCCCTCTTTACCACAATTGGAGAAAGGTGAATGTCTTTATTTATGGTGTAGACCTAAATACATTCTCTATAGGGGTTATAATTATGCATCAGGTGTTTGAAATGCTCACTGAACCTCTTAGAGGAAAAATCCTGATCATCACAGCCCGCTGGGACTTCACTATTTATTTGGAAGATCAGTATTTCCCCACTAAATACCTCCATAGTATTTTTTCCTTTCTTATGAAGAGCAATCAAATGGGAAAGTATGGTGGTTACCGGCAGTTTGATCCTTTCATGAGTCATCTTGCAAAGAACTCCTTCCTGTGTTCTTACACCAAGGATGCCTTTTCAGTGAAAATCTGGAGAAGGTGTAGGGAGAGAGAAGAACTGGAGACTCTGAGGAAAGAGGAGATGGATCCTATCCTGACTCTTGACAGCTATTTCATTTATAACACAATCTGGGCTCTGGGACGAGCCTTCAATTCCGCTTATTCATGCAAACAAAAGAGGATAATATATAAAGGGGGTCAAAACTTGAAAACTCCATTGCTGAAGGCATGGCAGGTATTTTTTTTTTAACATTACTTTATAGCCATTGTGGATTAATTTTAAATTGTAAGAACTGTGTAATTATTCTGACCATAGTTATAATGTATTCTGAATATAAAAATTAAGTTGAATTCTAACTTTTGCTTTTTCTAAATATTGTGATCTGTCCATAATTGTGGTTCAGCCTTTGTGTGCTGGCAAGATGATGATGATCTGATCCACTTCTGATGTCCGCTCTACCTCTGCTGTTAGTTGAAGCTAAGCAACTAACTTGGGTCAGGTGAAGAGATGAAGGGTTGGACCAGTGACTTGCGGTGAGGGTTACCGTTGGTGAGGCAAGAGCACAGCAGTGGCGAGAAGCAACGTCCCCGCCGCTGTGTCCAACAGGCGTCTCACATTTATGTCCTGTTATAGTTAAACATCCATAATATTTAATAACAGACTTTTCTAATCCTCCTTTCCACATCGGTGTTAGCAATTTTCATCTAGTTTCCTTATATTATACATACATACATACATACATACATACACACACACACACACACACACACACACACACACACACACACACACACACACACACACACACACACACACACACACACACATATATATATATATATATATATATATATATATATATATATATATATGTTGTCATCATTATCCCTCCTTTACTTCACTATATCCTATATCATAACATTTTCCTCCTAATAATCAAAACTTAACTATATCTAATTTAGTTCTTTTTTTATTAACTTTTGTATATAATGCAAAAGGATTTCTAATCCTCCTTTCATGAGTGCCATTCACTATTCATATCCAATTATTACTTATCATAACATAACACATTGTATAGGTTATTATCATTATCAATTATGTATTTAATTATATCTATTATTACTAAGTTTCACTAAGTTTAACTAGTTTTAAGTTATATTCTTCCATCTATCAACCTGTATCTTTCCAATAACAAAACAAACTCATATCTTCTGCCATAGTATTTTAACTCAGATATTTATACATGTTATCCTTATACCTCCAATTTTTGTTTGACGATAATTGTTTGAACGTCCTTCATCATAAAATCTACCTATATTTAATACATAACCACATACTGGTGTTTCATTTAATATTTCTAAAATCCTCCAATAGCACTGAATCCTTATGTCCTATTCTAGCTAAACATCCATAATATTTAGTAACAAACTTTTCTAATCCTCCTTCCGAGATCACTTTTTGCATTTTTCATCCAGATTCCTTATATTGTACACACACACACACACACACACACACACACATCATATATATATGATTTCTTTTACAACCCCCGGTATGCCCAAATATGGGAGGAAAATCACTACTTCCATTCTCTGTCCTTCGGCTCATCACAAGAGACCATCCAGGCAGAAACCCGATAGTTTTACTGTTGCCTTTTTGTTGTATTTATATATATAAAGCTGATAAAAGGAGAAGAGCCTGTGGCCTAGTGGTTAACACATCTGCCTAATATATAATACAGCCCAGGTTCGAATCCCAGTAAGGGTATGGCTAGCTGATGAGAGCTAAATAGCTTGAAATAGATCTATACTAGTCTCCCTTTATTTATTTATCAGCACAAATACAACACACACACATATATATATAGTGCCATTCATTATTCATATCCAATTATTATTTATCATAACACAGCACATTGTATACGTTATTATCATTATCAATTATTTATTTAATTATATCTATTATTACTAAGTTTCACTAAGTTTAACTAGTTTTAAGTTATATTCTTCCATCTATCAACCTGTATCTTTCCAATAACAAAACAATCTCATATCTGCTGCCATTTGTGGTATCAATCCTCTAGTCATCTTCTTGATCAGCTTTGTATGGACTTCTCTTAGCAACTCCTTGCTTGTAAGATCTCTCATATAATCTTAATGCCCTCTTTCTGTTTCCTTGTTCAGTTTGTCTTTGATTTTCAGAAGTGTTATCAAAACTTTTGCTAGTGGAATTTCTTTCTTTAGGTCCATAATTTTATCGTCTATATGTTGGCCCTTGAAGTAGATTTCCTCTCCATTTAATTCCTCTTTCTGTATTCCATTCTTTCCATTTTCAGGAACAAACCAATTACCAGAGATATCAGCAGGTTTAGTCTCTTTATATTCATTTTCCACTTCGGTGTTTTGAGTTTCAATCACCCCGTTTTGCATTTGATGAACATTTTTAATTTTTTCATCATATTTTCTTGTTATGTGTTCTAAGTATTCAAATAGTTTCTCTTCTTTATTTAATAATTTCTGTAGTTCTAGTATATCTTGCAAAGTCAAGACCTCTATTTTTTTCAGGGTTCTGTCTCATTCTTGACAAGCACAGCAACCTTAGCTAGAAAGATTTCTCCTCTCTGATCAAATTTCAAAGGGACATCTGTGCATTCTTTAATAAGTGTGTAGCCAAAACAAAGCCTTGGGGCATCAAGTCAGCAATCTGTGAAAGAAAAGAAAAGAAGAAACGTTCTGTTTTGAATATTCAAAGAATATTCTGCTGCTTTTAAGAGTGTAAACACTCTTAAAGAGTTTCTTTTTTTATATAGCCACTGGAATAAAGAGGAAAGCTTTAATCTGTGAATTACAGAGAGTCACAAATAGAGAAGAAGAAAACTTAGTCCGTCCATTTCAAAAGGCTTGCGTAGATTTGATCCATGTAAATAACATTTAAAAAGGAAGCTAACCGACTTCCGGTTTGAGATTGCTTGCTGACGGGGGCGGATTCTTTCGGCTCCCAAATCTTGGACACGTTAACTGCCAGATGAGCCATCCATCAGCTATCTGACAGCTTGTTTACCTTTTTCTTCGGGCCAGAAGATAAAGTGAGCTTTCTACTGGGCATCGTGCCAACTTACTCTCGCAGATTGTATCTGGGAGGGGGGGCAGCCGACGGCAGAATTGCCTCTGTGCCAGGAATTTCTGCTGCATTAGCAGTACAAAGCAACACTCAAACCTTGATTTATTGATCCCAAGACGGGCAGACCCCATACATGTGGATTTTTAATTGTTCGTATCAATTCTTAGCTTCAGTTTTTGTTTTTACAAGAACTCCTTCTGATATCTTGCTTTCTAAAGAGATACTCAAAATGGTGCCGAGCAGCTTCGTAACACTGTTTGAGTTCTGAATTTCTACGGAGTTTAAAACCGCAAAGGGAAGGAGTGATTTAATACTAAAATTATCAGTTACAGATGCACAATTGACTAGCACAGACTTATTAATTGGCTGAAGAAGATTAAGACTTGGAATGGCTTTCAAGCAAATCCCCCCCCCCCAGCTTCAGAAGCTCGTTTGTCCCTGGCACGAAGCCACAGTCTTCACTTCCTCCCCCCACAGGCGAGATACTGACTAAAGAATTCTTTCAGAAGAAGCTGGCCGAGGCTTTTGAATACTTCTCAGTTACGATGGAAATAAAAATTAAGGAGGAGATATTGGTTGCGTATAAAGATCTGTCTGATAAACTTGAGACTCGGATTCAGAAGATGAGGGATGACATGCTGGGGGTTGTTAATTGTTAACAGAATATATCTCAGAAATTGAAGACAGATTAGAAGATCTTAATGATGCTAAGACTAATATAGTATCGAAAATAGACGTGGTGCAACAAAAAGTTGGAAATGCTGAAAAAGAAATCATTATGCTACAGTATAGTCAAATGGAGTTTGCTTTAAGAATAAGAGGTTTGCGTGAAAACAGTCAGGAGAATCTGAAACAGATTCTTTCAGAAGCCTTTGATAATCTGTTGGGAAGGCCAGGGGGAAATTATGATTGGCAAATTGATAAGGTTTACCATCCTAACTTCTGGCTGGCGAAACAGAAGCAGCTCCCAAGGGACATTGTGATTTATTTTACTACAAGAGACATGAGGAATATGATATTGCAAGAGTCCTATAAAACTAAGCTTCAAATTGGGGGTCAGGAGGTGATTGTTCTGAAAGAGATACCACCTCAAATGCTAAGATCCAGGAAAGACTATGTTTTTTTTGTTGAAGAGCTTAAAAGTCATCAGCTACAGTTCAGATGGGAGGCACCAGTTGGACTATCATTCATCTTTGAGGGACAAAGATACCGTCTTAGATCAGTAGGGGAAGCTCGAGATTTTTACCATAATATTGTGAAGCCCAGACATCCTGCCCCACCTGGACCTAGAGAAAGAGAACAAGAAGGACAAGATACACAGCAAACTACACAACTATCAACAAGGATGGATCATCTCTCTCCCTCAGAAGTACAAGGCGCCAAGGAACAAAGTCAATATCATGTAATTACCAGATGAATGGGTCAACAACTAAAAATACAACAATCAACTAATTACCAATGATTTGTTTTCTAGGGTGAAGAAGATAAAGATATGTGCCAGAGTTTCATCAGTTCATAACCCAGTTTGGATGGAGTTGGGAGGGGTGACGCAATCAAGAAGGGGTTGGGAGATTGAATGAAAATTTATTCAGACATGTGAAATATATTAATGAATGTAAAAATTGTTAGCAGAATACTTTGTTTTTAATATGAATAAAGGTACATCTATGGACTGACTGTACAGCTGTAGAGATTAACTTGACTTTGCACTTAATAACTATAGTTAGGTTGTCAGTGGCGCAATACTGGAAGAAGGAAGACTTGCCTATAATTCAAGAAAGGACACTGAAAGTCACAAATTTAGCCGAATTTATCGTAAGCACCAATTAAACGAGAGAAATAAATGAGACTAGGTAAAATGGGTAAATGGGTAAAAACTAGGGATTGATTATATACAAAATAAATATGGATAAACGAGATGGGGAAAAACGGATTGATTATATTCAAAATAAATACGGGACTAAGAAATTCCAGATAGCTTATGATTAACACCAGGACTGATATAAATTGTTTAAAGTTAGTTTAGCAAGGATGAGCTAAGCTCGATGTAAAGAAGTTATCAATTTTTCTATTCTTTTTTTTTTCAAATATATTTTAGACTGTTTTTGTTAAAGATTTGTACCGTGTATGGGTTCTGGGAAGTCGGGGGAGGGAAGGCTGGGGGGGGTTGGGGGGGAGGGTAGGAGGGAGGGAGGTTTGACGAGGGGTGTTAAATTCTAATGTAATATGATTGCACATGTGTACTGTTTTCTCTTATTTTTTCTTTAAAACTACAATGTGTTAAGTATATTGTTATGGAAGTACAAATACTATCAACATAGATTGGAGTTTGCTCAGAAGCGGAAATACACCAAATGAGAGGAAGAGTGGGAAACAGAAGGGAGATGGGAAGAGAGGGAGAGGAGAGGGTAAGGGGGGAAGATGAGGAGGATAAGGAGGAGTGGAATGTAGAGAGAGGAGAAGTAGAAGGGAAGGGGAAGTAGAGCAGGAAAGGATGATGGAGGGAAGATAGGAAGTAGGAGGGAGGTAGAAGAAAGAGGTGTATGGAGAGCAGAAGAGCTAACAATGGGCTTTTATCTTTTTTTGGGGGGGTTGATGATTTATTACTATATGATACCGGCTATGTAGAGTATACATGTGATTGTATGTTATGAAAATGGAAATAAAAAATATGTTCAAAAAATAAAAATAAAATAAAAAGGAAGCTAACCATTGTCCAAAACCTTTCCAAATTCAATTCTGCTGCTTGATTCTTCTGTTTTTAATTTAAATTGGTTGTTAAGTTTTTGTAGGCAGATTCTTTTTTAAAGCAATACAAATTCCTCACCAGCTGGAAACATTTTCTCTTTCCGTATCCTTCCGTTGGGCCGCCCCGACTTTGTCAGCCTTGTGGCTGGAATTTTTGTCACCGACTTGAAGATCTTGTCTTGCTTCTTTTGAGAATTTTGCAATATCCCAGAGATCAGCAAGATGTAATCTTCCTGTTCACCGTCTCTTCGGGATGGTTTAGGTCCATTGGGACCCCCCAGTGGCAAAAGTATTGGTTGTGGTCTCAGAGCATTGAGACCACACAACCATATCGTCGCGACATTGGCTCCTCCCTCTGATCTGATCCTGTTCTGATGTCCGCTCTACCTCTGCTGTTAGTTGAAGCTAAGAAAGCTTGGGTCAAGTGAAAAGATGAAGGGTTGATTTCAGAAAATTTTGGAAGCAGCAAAAGATTTATGGAATGATTTCCATAAATCATTCCATAGATGTTCCATAAAATAGCAAGGAAGGGAAACTATTTTACAGTGAAGATCTGGGATTTCTTCTCCATGCCAAGTGGACCACAAATCACCTCAATGCAGAGTTTCATAAGCACAACCTATTTGTGGATCAAAGGCCCATAATCATCTTTAGAGTGAGCAAAGATATTTCTCTTTCTATCTGGCCAATGACCTGCACACCAGTTATTTACATTATTGTTGGCATCTGATTTCATTTTGACTTCATTGACAGAATTTCTTCAGTCTGCTTGTATGCAACATCTACTTCCTTTAAGGTTTTAACTTTGGACCTCGTGGGTTTATCCTGGTTGTATCTTTTGCTATACTGTGCTTCCCGTTGGTTTTCAAACCTCTGCAGTGATAATCATGAATGGAAGAGATGAAGGACTTCCTTGACCATCCTTATTTTCCAAGTCATTTTTGGTTCTTCTAAGAAAAAAATATCCTATATTTCTCAGTACAGATCCTCCATTCCAACTCAAATGAAGGAGTCTTGCTAGAGAGCTTTCTGTCTCTATGTAATATTGCTCATTTTCTCTTCTATTCCAGCTTCATCCTTTTCTTCGGATGTCTCAGTTTTATAATAATTCCATCGATGGGGTATATTTGGATGACAATGGAGATCTGGTAGCAGATCTGGACATTGTGAACACAGTGGTTTTTTCCAATCAGTCTGTTAGCAAAGTGACAGTTGGGAGTCTAGAAAGAGTGGGATCCTTGGATTTCAAGTTGCTCATGAACCAGAATGCTATTGTAAAGATGGAAATGCTGAATAAGGTGGGGACAACTTTATTCTCTTTTTTAAAAAAGGCCTTACCAATAGGATTGCAGAATTGGGGCAGGGACATAATTAGAATGTTATCTCATTCTCCCAAAGTGGAAAGATATATTGGTTAGATGTTCATGTGTCTGTGACAAAAATACCCTTAAATATCCCTGTTAACTATTATCAATCTTCCACAAGGGAATAAGATTGAAACCAAGGGATAAAATGACTGATTTTTTCCAAAGCAGAAATCCATTCAACTTTCTCTTGAGTAGGTACTGTATGTTGAGAATTTAAACTAAAAATTGCACTGTGGCAAACATGAGAAGAGAAGAGAAGGAGTCAAACATCAAGAAGCTAAATAGGTTTGATGAGCTCTAAGTTTCTTGTAGGTTTCAAATTGAGCAAATGTAAGACTTGAACTGGAGATGCTCTAACTTTTTTTTTTACATCCTTTATCCTATACATGCTATGAATGACATTTCTTCCCCTCTCTCTTCCCAGCCCCTGTCCCTTTCCAGATGTGTGAAAAACTGTCCTCCTGGATTTATGAAGATGGCTCAGAAAGAGAAGCCCATCTGCTGCTACAATTGCCGTCGTTGTGCAGAAGGCTCCATCTCCACCCTGGAAGGTAGGTGCCAACAGGGGAAAAGAGCAGATTTAGGGAAGGATCATAAATCTTGAGATTTTACATGAATGTGTATTTTGAAAGTCTTTTCCAGAGGCATCATATGAGTCTTGATCAAGATATACATTTATGTCACAGTGAATTATAAGAAATGACCTTGGAGCTTTAGCTGGCATATAGGCCATGCAAACAGGGATACAGTTCATGGACTAAGATACAGGATAAGTCTGGGTTGAGTATTGTGAGAAATATGACATCTTTTGATCTTTAACCTTTACAATAATCCTTTGACTGCTTCATCACTTCAGGTAGTTCTTTTTTGGTCAGCCTTAGATAACTCCTGGGTTTATGTATCCTGTGATTTACATTCCACAAGTTCAGCTGGAGGCTCTTCTTTAAAGTCATGGTGAGTATTTTCCCATGACAAGGAAAGTAGAGGAATCAAGAGTTGGGACAGAAACAGGCTTCTTGTCAAGCTTCAAATGGTATTTTTACTGTTGCAACTATTATGGTTTCTCTATTTGCCAGCACACTATTGGGGGGGAAGGGAAGGGGGAGATACAATGATGCTCCAGACATCAATTTGCCAGTCATGGGAAGCAAGGGCCAAATTTTGGTAGATGTTTACAAGAGCCGAAAAAGACTTTTTCACAACAATACCAGATGTCGCCGTTAGACAATGTAACCTGGCCTAATAGGGCGAGGGAGATCTTGAACTTTAACTATATGAGATTGCACGGGAAATAGTTAGATCTGGTTTTGCCCTTATCTTTGCTGATATGATGTACTCATTAAAGTTTTGCATGAAGAGATTGGATCATCTCAGCCATGCATGCTTTCAGTTGGGTTTGTCAGTGAGAACATTGACACTTCCTTCTTGACATTATGGGAAGATGGCTCTCTTTTCTGTTTATACAAAAGTGTCAAATGCATTTTGATGTCTTCACTCCATATCCAACTCATTATCAAGAGTTACTCTACCTAATATATATTTCATCCCTGGCAAAAATAGTGTTTATCCACTTCAGCTGCATAAGGTACTCTGAATGATCATTCATATGCATTTCATACCAGTGTAGCCTGGTTCTCATTGGTGTCATATAGCTCTCCAAAAAAGGCCGGGCTCCAATTTTCAATAGATACAGCAGTGGAAGGATAAAATGATAAAACTGTTTTCCATCCTTGAATCCTTTCTTCCTTCTCTCTCAACAGGTTCATTGATAAAATGGTGTTATTAAAAAAGAAAAATAATATTAAAATGTTGTAGCTGGAAGGGAAGGAAGAAACATATTGAATTAATCTACACAGAATAATTCACACCAAAAACAAGTGGACCCAGAAAGGGCTTTTGATTAAAATTACATTTCATTGCATTTCTTGTTCTGGCCTCCAAGTTGTCATCTGCAGGATCTGGTTGGGCAATTTTCCTCCATTCCCTGACTCTGACATGCATTCCCTACCTAGAGTGATCATCCTACAATGCAATGAAGGCTCTGTCACCATGTTTTATATTGCTCTCGGGTACATGGGCTTCCTGTCTGCTGTCTGCTTCACAGTGGCTTTTCTGGCCAGGAATCTCCCTGGGGCCTTCAACGAAGCCAAGCTGATCTCTTTCAGCATGCTCATCTTCTGCAGTGTCTGGGTGTCCTTTCTGCCTGCCTATCTGAGCACCAAAGGGAAATACATGGTGGCTGTGCAGGTCTTCTCCATCTTGGCCTCCAGCAGTGGTTTGCTGGGCTGCATGTTCATCCCCAAATTCTACCTTATTATTTTTAGGCCAGAACTGAATACCAAAGAACATTTGATGTCAAAATAGAATTGAAATTTTTTTTTTACAAATCTATAATTTTTCAAACGTGTCAATTAATAGCCTGAAATAGCATGTTTTGATCATTTAATATTTATTTATTAAACATGAATGCTGTCCATCTTGGCTAGAGATACTCTAGTTATTTACAATCAAGACAAATGAAGAAAAAAAATAAAACAAGACATCTTCCGCTTATTCCTAAAACTACTCCTATTTATTTTCTTCTATATTCTTAAAGAAACTAATAACAATAGATTAAGTCTCATTTTCAGCCATAATAATGTGGGTTTAATCAGTTTATAGATGAATGGGACCTTTTAGTAGGCTAGTGGAGACCTAAGGAATGTGACCTTGAAGCTCATAGAGACATGTGGTAAGTAATTTTGTGTTGGGTGCTCAAACAGTGGAGGTTTTAATAAGAGATTGTATAAACCATTGTATGAAATGGTACAGGGAATGCTGATTACAATGCCAGGATCTTTTGTGGTAAATTTAGGTAAGTTCACACCACACCCTGAATCCAGTAAAGTGAACTTTTACATTGCCTCATGTGCCATACCAAAATAGTTATACAAGGTGGTGGCTTAGTGTGATGATCTACTTCCCACAATACACAGGAACGGGATAGATTACCACCTACCAGAACATGTGAAATGAGGTAAACATGTTTTAAATTCATAGTCAATACATACAGAGGCTCTATGGCCAACCAAGGATGAGACCCCTGTCCCTTAAAGGTAGCTTTTGGTATGGAAGGGACAAAGAAAGTACTTTTAAACTGGTTCCCTCTAAAGTTCAACTCCTTTGCACAATTTGAAAACATTCAGGACCATCTGCAGACAGTGCCAAGCTGATATGTGTCCAGCTTGCTAAAACCACTACGGAAATGTCTGAAAAAAACTGGATGTCATTAAAATGAACTTGGCCCATTAGTCAGTTTAAAAGTGCATGAAAGATGGTCCCTTTACAATCCAGGTTAAGACAGCCATATACTTATATGATGGTTAATGGAGTTGGGATTACTCTTCAGGGAATCCAGAGTCACCAGCCACCATATGGGACATTCACATGATGCCCTTGTAGAGGTTCATTCATGGGGTTCGAAAACAGGGGCAGGTCTACAAATGGGTTTGGACCAGTGGTGCGATTCTATTTTTTTTTACTACTGATTCTGTGGACATGACCATGTGTTTCTGTGACTGGGTGGGTGTGGTTAGCTGGTCATGTGACTGGGGAGCCATGGTTATGTGGTCATGTGACTGGGTGGGCATGGCTGTGTGGTTGTGTGAGTGGGTTGTCATGGCCAATTTAGCAATCCATTTTGCCAAATTTAGCAGCCCATTAAACAATAGATAGCAGCCACTTTTCTGTTCTTTTTAATACTGCAAAAAGTTTTTCTCTACGTTGTTTTTACTAGGTGGGAGAGGTTGGCAATGCTTGGGGAAAGAAGGGCATGCTTTCCACAGGTCTCATGGCTATATTTAAAGGGCCAATTAATGTCATTGGTGTTGAGAAATTCATTGGTGAGGTGATAGTGACTGGATTTTCGATGTTCACTGGTGCAGTAACTGGAGAGGTTTGGTGAGTGTTAACCTGGAACTCATTAGGCTGGTGAGGTTAACTGTGCTGAAAACATTGGCTGGCTTTCTTATATTCATTGCAGCAGCCACAATGTGGGAAGCTGCTCCTTTGGTACTAAGTAAATTTTGCCCCATTTCTTACCACGGTTGTTAAGTAAGTCACTGCAGTTGTTAATAAGACAGATGTTAATTGAATACTATATGTCAGAAGGTTGCAAAAGTTGATCTCATGATCTCAGGACACTACAACTCTCATAAATATGAACCAGTTGACAAGCATCTGAATTTTGATCATGTGATCATGAGGACGTTTCAATGACTGTAAGAGGAAAAGCAGTTATTTCAGTGCGACTGTAACTTTGAATGGTCACTAAATGAACTGGTTAAATGGAGGAATACTGTATATGTAAAAGTTAATGCTGTTAAATTCAAGGCGCTTATTGGCTTTGGCTTCCGTGTAATTTCTGGAATGAAGTTATTGGCCACATGAAATGGAACGTGGAAATTGAGGGTGGAAGGAATGGTTGTTAAATCGAGGGCTACCTGAATGGACATCAACCTCCAGAATTCCTCAGCCTTCCTTCTGCTGCAGATCCCATATCCAGTGACAAGATGAAGAAATGAGACTGCATTTTATCAATAAAAATTTAATTTTGAATTATTCACTTTATATGATCACAATCTTAAAACCAGACCTACAGATGTAAAGATATAGGCAGATTTCATGTAAGAAAAGCTAAAATATTTGCTAGCTGTTAACCAATCTCCCTGATCCTAACACCAGGGGTGGGTTTCAGCCAGTCCGGTCAGGTACACGCAGATCGGGGGCAGAAATCTGGTGTTGGTTTGCGTACCGGGGTCTCTGGAGGCCACATACTGGAACAGTCCCTTCCCTGGCCTGCCCCCCCCCCACTCTCTCCCCCCGCAAGCCCAGTCACTGCTCACTTGCTCTCTCGGTTTACTTGTGCACATCAGGCTTGCCCCACCCACCCACTTCCCTTGCTGGAGTTGAGGACTCAGCTGTTGGAGAAAGCCCATGCTTCCTTCTCTTTGACAAGCACCTTGCATTCCGCCGCACTCAGTCTCATGGGAGGCGAAATGGGATGCGCCCTGCCTGCAGAACCTCCGGGTGGAAGGCAAGTGAAGGGCACAATGGTGGGAGAGACTAGCCATCCCTGAAGCCAGCTCTCAAGGAAGGAGGTAGAGAGCCTGCCCAGGGCTCACTTCCCTGCCTCCTTCCTCTGAGAGCTGCGGGCAGCAGCGAAAATGAGCCTTCTTTGCCAGACTTTCAGCTGGCAAAACATAAATTGTTGAGGTTCTGTGGGCGTGGCTAGGTTGTGGAGCATGTGACTTAAATGTGTGTGAGTGATGTCAAGTTGGTCACACCCACTCAATCACATGCCCCCACACTTAGCCATGCCCACAGAACCAGTAGTAACCAGTATTAGCCTATCACATATACTAGATAAATAAGAAGTTTCACAGAACACAGCAGGAATAAATAGACATAGACTACAGGTTAGTGGTGGGTTTCAAATTTTTTTAGAACCTCTTCTGTAGGTGTGGCCTGCTTTGTGGGAGTGGCTTGCCACCCATGTGACCAGGTGGGAGTGGCTTGGCAATCATGTGACTAGGTGGGCATGGCCAATTTGTAAAATGTGGTG
Organism: Thamnophis sirtalis; assembly: GCF_051295495.1. Taxonomy (NCBI): domain Eukaryota; kingdom Metazoa; phylum Chordata; class Lepidosauria; order Squamata; family Natricidae; genus Thamnophis; species Thamnophis sirtalis. The sequence goes on from NW_028261383.1 coordinate 3,208,900, forward strand.
AAACTCACTTAACAATGCTCTTGCTTAGCAACCAAAATGTTGGCTCAGAAACTCTGGCATTTGAAGCACGCAAGTCCTAAAGATGTCATGCTACAAGCCTCTTGCACCCTTAACCATTTAGAAAAAAGAACCCCAGGGGTGTTCAAACTTGACAGCTTTAAGACTTTAAGGTTTAGATAGGACTCTTAGAGGTGGGTGGGGCGACTGGTGAGCCAGTCAATCAGTGAGTGGTGGGTGGGGCAAGTGTGGTGTGGATGGGCGGTGGGAGGGAGCTGGAATCGGTTCTAAACGGCATGGTAGATTTGTGGAACCTCTTCTATAGAAGAGATTAGAATTGGCAGGAACCCACCCCTGCAACAGGTAGTCCTCAAGTTGCAACCATTCATTTAGTGACTGTTCAAAGTTAAAACAACACTGAAAAAATTGACTTATGACTATCATTCACACTTATGTCCATTGCAACATCCCCACGATCATGTGATCACAATTCCGACACTTGGAAACTGGCATGTATTTATGACAGTTGCAATGTTCCTGGGTCATGTGATTAACTTGTGGTCTTTTGGGCAAGAAAGTCAATGGGGAAGCCAGATTCACCTGACAACTGTGTTATTGTGTTACTAACTTAATTGCTGTGATTCACTTAACCAATTATAGTCATAAAATGGAGCAAAACTCAGTTATCAATTGTCTTGCTTAGCAACAGAAGCTTTGGACTCAGTTGTGGTGTACGTCAAGGACTACCTCTACAGTAGCAATCTATTAGACCCATTTCAGGTTAACAGGTAGCATAAAAAGACATTAACCTTTAATCTCATTTCATCCGACTGATGGAGTAGCTAAACTGATGAAGGATGCTGTTAGCTTGAAAAGGAGATAGCAGATTCCTGATTTTTTTGGCTACTAGAGACTTACAGGGTCTTTTCCAAGAACATCTACAGTATGAATACACTCTTAGTTCTTACTCTGACACCAAAACTTTCTAAAATGCACAGATGAAAAACTCTATAGAGTTTCAAAGGCAGTGCTTAAGATAAAGTCAACTTGTTTAACGTGTCAGTGTCTATTTACAATACAGAGGGTATTTTGGAAGAGAGCATAAAGTTCTTTCCACCAACATTCAATAGCAGTAGACTTATATACCGCTTCATAGGGCTTTCAGCCCTCTCTAAGTGGTTTACAGAGAGTCAGCATATTGCCCCCAACAATCTGGGTCCTCATTTTACCCACCTCGGAAGGATGGAAGGCTGAGTCAACCCTGAGCCGGTGAGATTTGAACCGCTGAACTGCTGATCTAGCAGTAGCCTGCAGTGCTGCATTTAACCACTGCGCCACCTTGGCTTATTCAAATTAAGAATGGAATATAAAAAAAATCTGAATGATAAAATAGAAATAAAAGTGATAAAGTTAAAACTAAAAAGTAATAAAAGAAAATCTGGATAAAATATTTTGAAATCATTAGGGGATTTTTAGCCTACACCTACCTAAGTTTGGAAGCCAGATTATCTATCTATCTATCTATCTATCTATCTATCTATCTATCTATCTATCTATCTATCTATCTATCTATCTATCTATCTATCTATTCGAGTTTGGAAACCAGATTATGCATAATACAGAATTTGAAACTTTGAAGTCTGGATTTCCCTCATCCCACTTCCGTGCACAAGTGAAAATTTCATGGAGAAAATGTTGCAGAGAAAGAAGAATGGATAATGCAACCACAGGAGGGCGTATGACAAGTCAAGCATTAAGGTTGGCAGCAAAAAAAAAAAGTGAAGAGAATGTCTACCACAATTAGTGGGACCTGCTCTGCTACATTAAACCCCCATGATTTGTCTTCTAAAAATTAACAAGAAATCTCTTTCCAATTCCTCCTTATAACCCAATACAGGCAGAATCCCTCACTTCAAGGCAAAGAGCTTAAACATCCACACACCCATCCATCTGAACAAAACCACATCTCACCCTGTCCGAAAAGGACCCTCCAACAAGAACAGACTTGTAGGCATCTCAGGGAAGACCTTCTATCTATAAAGCCAAAGGACAAAGGGGGAGGAGGGGGAGGAGGGGGAGGATGAGGTGCAATCCTGTAAATCGCAAAGGTAGCACCCCTTAAAAAAGAAGCAAGCTAGCAAACAAGTTCGCTACAATAAGTCCTATAAGGGAATGTATTTCGGAATCAGCCTGCATGCAAAATGCATCTGGCTGCCCACACAACAGCCTGCCCTTTGCTGATGCTACATAAGTAACGGGGACCACCAGGAAGGCTGCGTGGAAGGCAGCAAAGCATGGCAAATTGGGGCTGCTCAGATGGGGTGCAGTGTTTCAGGCAGGCAAGCTGGAGAGCAGAGACAGTATGCAAGCGAGGACCCACTCAGTAGAAGTGAGGAGTGACTGGGTGGGGCGGGGCAAGGAAGCAGGCAGAGCGATCGAGTGAGTATCGAGTAGGCCGGCAGGGTGAGCGAGTGAGTGTTGAGCCGGTGGGCAGGGTGAGTGAGCATCATCCATCTGCCAGTCAGTGTCGACTGGCAACCACACGGAGGAGAGCCTTTTCAGTAGTAGCTCCGACCCTTTGGAACGATCTCCCCGTGGAGATTCGTACCCTCACCACCGTCCAGACCTTCCGCACAGCCCTTAAGACCTGGCTATCCCGTCAGGCCTGGGGATAAAGACCACAATCTGTCCCCACCCGGATGATGAATGAATGTTGTGTACTATTTTACTCTCATGTATTGTTTTATGTTTATTGTTTTGTACCCCCCCCCCTCCCTATTTTATGTAAGCCGCCCTGAGTCCCCTCAGGGAAAAGGGCGGCTATAAATGTTAATAAAATCCTAAATCCTAAATCAACCGAGTGGACAGATGTGGGGTGTGGCCAGCCAGAGGTTGCTACCTGTTTGGCAACCCAGACCAAATTTTCCTTAGCGGTTCATGCGAGCTGGTGCAAATCGGCTGAATATCACCTCTGGCTTGGACAAATTTGAGTTCCACCTTCACAAACAATTAACAGTTTTTTTTCCCCCCTCCAAGTATAATATCTCCCTTTTTTTCAGAATTGAAATGCCCCAATAAAAGAACATGAAGTCCAATTTTTCAAAACTAAAATTAATAAAAGTAAATTTTAGGGATTTTATTCTTGTTTGGTACATTAAAAGAAAAAAGGAGGAGTTATATGAACAAGAGCATCCACCCATCTCTTAACAAAGGCAGCCAAAGTCCACCAAAAAGCAGGATCAACTACATTCATGTTGAGGATTGAAATGTCAAATTCATGCTAAAATTCTCTTTGGAGGGTGGAAGGTTCCAATAAGTTTTCTAAAAGACATTTGGGAAGCAATTTCTCTCTCACTCCTTGCCAATTTTACTGATTTTCACCCCATCTATGACTCCTCACATTAAGCACCTGCATGCTGATTCACTCAGAGTTTAGAGAGTTGATGTCTCTCCTTGTGGCCATTATCCAAATCATAGTGATTTATTTGCTGTCTGGATGCTAAATCTCTAAAGACATTTAGAAAAACTTTCAGATGCCACAGAAACACAGCTTTCACCTTGATGTTTCTGGAGAAAGAGAGAACCTCGGAGGGTTTTAGGACAGGCAGGGACTGTATTTACTCTCCTGCCCTTCAGATGTGAAGCCTTGGCTGGACTCGGTCTGGATTAGGAAACTTCTGAAGCTTCTGTCTTGAAAAAAGGCTTTGTTTTCTTCCAGCTCTTCATACCAGTGTTTCCTCAGACCCAGACCTGGAGATTCTGTCTGGAACACAACTCATGTTGCTGCTTCTGCTGCTTCTGCTGCCCCAGGAAGTTTTGGTGAGCCTCACAGCCAAATGCCGCCTGACTCTGAAGAGGGACGGGGTCCACCCAGAGAACCATTACAGGCCAGGAGAGTTAATCATTGGTGGCATTGTCTCTGCAAGGAAGGCTACATTTTTACCACTAAGCTTCAACAAAACTCCCCTGACTCAATCTTCTTGGTATGTTAAAGTTCCTGCATAGAATTAGAGCCTCTCCATTCAACCCTGAGTTCTTCTGTTCCAGCCTCCTCTCCTTCAGGGTTTGATCTTATTGATCTGCTAGTTTAACTCTCCTTCTGACTAATTTCATTTTTTGGGATCCATTTGCCTCTTTTCTGCTGATTTGAAAATCACAAACAAATAATCAGTAGAGATCTTATTTTGAAGCAGAAGAATCCACAATTTTTCTCAGAAAAGTTTTTTTTTGTTCAACATTTACAATTATAGGTATACATTCACATAGCTATTACTCTTTTTTACATTCGCCATTCTTACACATTTGTCACTCCATTTACAGGGTTATGACATACCATTTGGGTTGCTTTGTTCGCCATCCCTCACCTGTTTTGACACCACCTTTTACCTTTCTTTTCTCCCTCCTCCCCTTCTCTACTTACTTCCTTCCTCTCTCCTTTCCCTTCCTTCTTCCCATACCTCTCCCCTACTCCTCTCTTCCTTTTCCCCTTCCTACCCTTGTTTAGTTCCCTTCATGATCACCACCTTTCCAGACATATCACCATTTACCATTACCTTAGCCGATTGATTATTACAAATTGTTTTGAACATGTTAATAAACCCTTCACCAAACTCCATCGTTTGAATTGCCCGTTCACATTGTCAAAGACCTTTTGCGTGTCCAGGAATAGCAACACCATTTGAGAAACATCCAATTTTATTGACATCCATTCAGCAGAGCTGGACTGTGGAGGGACAAGAGACTACCATTCTCATAAGGGCACCAAGAGAGGTTGAAAATGCAGAAATGTTTAATTTTATTTTGTACCAAGTCACCTGTTAAATGAATATTAAATGAATAGATTCCAGATCATAATTGTCCTTTTTTAAACATTGTGAAACTCATTTGAGTGGATGGCAGCATCCTAATCATTTAATGAGCCAAATGTCACTAAGGTCTCTATTATGAACATGCCTGAAAAAGAATAACATAATGACAGCAGAATTGGAGAGGACTTTACAGGTCTTGTAGTCCAACCCTCTGATCAAGCAGGAAACCCTAGACCATATCCAGACAAGTGGCTGTCCAGTCGCTTCTTAAACACCTCCAGTGATGAAGTACCCAGAACTTCTGGAGGAAAGCTGTTCCACTGGTTAATTGTCTTCACTGTCAGGAAATTTATCATTAATTCCAGGTTTTCTAAATGTGTCCTAATACTTCCCGTGATCTTAATTCCATCCCTCTGTTAAGGCAACCTAGGATTGTGTTGACTTTTTTTAGCTTGTGCTATACTGCTGGCTCACTTCTAAGTGTTTTTCCACTAGGACTCCAAGATCCCTCTCAGAATTACTTACATAAACACATAAATCACACAAACTCTTCCAGAAATTAAGCACCGACTCCTTTTGTTAACAATCATAGCTGCTCATTTTACGGGCATGTATGTGGGGCTGTTTGTATGTGTGGGAAATCTCTGTTTGTGTCCTTTAATGGTTCTATATTTCATACTAATTCCAATTATTAATTGCTAGGAAGGATAATTAAACAACGGGACATAGAGAGATTTAAGTGAATTTAATACAAAAGTGGGAATAATGACAACATGAAAAATAAGACAAAACCTATGATAGAATAAATTTAAAGGTAATGTGGACTTTAAAAATAATTATGTGAAAAGTGCTACACTGAGAATATACTGTAAGTACAAATGGAGATAACTTTATGGATCTCCTCACAAGGAGCATTCATTAGAACAGAAAGAGAAAAATGGTTGACATAAATATTCTTGTATTTATTAATACAAGAAATTGAGATGAAGTAAAGAGAACAATAGATGGGTAAGAGAGCATAGTTTGCAGTGATTCCCATCTGCACAAGTTGAATTTTTTTTAATATGAATTTACATACATTTGGAATTATCTTAATTAATCCATATTAACCGTTCCACTGCTTATTTGTTCTCACGATCTGGAAATTACTCCTTAGTTCTAGGTGGTTCTTTCCTTGGTGCTTTGGAGAATAGTTTGAATCCCTCTTCTTTGTGGAAGCCCTTTAGATATTAGAATGCTGCTATCATGTCACCTCTAGTCTTTCTTTTCATTAAACTAGACATACCCAATTCCTGCAACTGTTTTTCATATGTTTTAGGCTACAGTCCCCTAATCATCTTTTTAATTCTTTTCTGCACTCTTTCTGGAGTCTCAACATCTTTTTTCACATTCTGGCAACCAAACTTGGATGCAGTATTCCAAGTGTGGTCTTAACAAGGCATTATAAAGTGGTATTAACATTTCATGTGGTCTTGATTCCATCCCACTATTAATGCAGTCTAGATCTGTGTTGGCATTTTTGGCAGCCACAGCACACTGCTGGCTCATATTCAAGTCCTCAGCCAGAAGGACCCCAGGATATCTCTTGCAGTTTCTACTGCTGAGCCAGGTATCACCAAGAATTCTGTACTTATGCATTTGGTTTTTTTTTGTCTAAATGTAAAACCTGAGTTTTCTTTACATTGAATTTCATTGTGTTAGATAGGGGCCAGGGTTCAAGTCTGTCAAAATCCTTCTGAGTTTTGTTCCTATCTTCTGCAGTGTTGGCTATTCTGGTCAGCTAGGTGTCATCTGCAAATTTGATTATTTGATCTTCTATCCCCTTATCTAAGTCATTGATTAAGATATAGAAGAGTACTGGGCCTAAGAGAGAGCCTTGGGCTACCCCTATGCATACTACCCTTCATGTAGATACAATCCCATTAAGGATGACAAGTTGAATGTGATTGAACAGCCAGTTACAAGCCCATCTGGTGATGGTGCTGTCTAGCCAACATTTTTCTAGCTTGCCATGAAGTAGGTTGTGGTCTACTTTATCAAATGCTGTGCTGAAATCTAAGTAAATTGTACCCACTGCATTTCTTTGGTCTACTAAATTTGTTACTTTGTCAAAGAATGTAATAAGTTTTGTCTGGCATGATCTGTTTTTGAGAAATCCATGTTGGCTTCTGCTTATAACTTTATTTGCCTCTAAGTGTTTGCAGATTTGTTGTTTTATTATCTTTCCCAGAATTTTTGCAATTATTGAAAGCTATTGCACTTTACAGTGCTTTACATCCCTCTGTAATTGATTTACAGAGTCAGCATATTGCCCCCAACAATCTGGGTCCTCATTTTATCAACCTCAGAAAGATGGGAGGCTGACTCAGTCTTGAGCCAGTGAGGATCACACCCCTGGAAGTCAGCAGAATTGTGTCAGGCTGATAGGTTTGTAGACTCCTGGATCCACTTTTCTTCTTTGTAGATGGGGACTACACCAGCTTGTTTCCAATCTTCTGGTAATTCCCTGTTTCCCCAGGATCTTTGAAAATGGTTCTGAGATCTCATCTGCCAATTTCTTCAGAACATGAAGGTGCAATCCTTCTGGTCCTAGTGATTTGAACTTTTCTAGAGCGGATAGATGTCCTTTACCATTTTCTTGATTACTTTGACTTGCATTCCTAATTTGCATTTTAATTTTAACAGGTTATTTTTTCCTTTTTATGTAAAATAAGTGCAAAAAAATGAGTTAAGCAGTTCCACTTACTCCCCACAGCTTGTCACCTTCTTGCCATTTTCTGCTGTTAATGAACCAAAGTTTTCTTGACTTTTTTTGTTTTTTTACATGTTAGTTATAACATATAAGATGTTACAGATGTAAAATGTAACAGGTTACAGATTGCATAATTAAATGTGCTATTCAATTTGGATATGAAATAGAGATGGAAGGATTTGGGTAACTGGTATTCAGTTTACACTGTGTCCTAATTTAAAATATAAACCAACATTATCTGTTTTGGCACTTTCTAACAGACTTGTTAGAAATTTTAGATAGAAATTGACATAATAATAAAAAGAATTTGAAAGATTACAATTGCAAAGAAACCAAAAATTTTATTAGTACTTCTGAATAATGAATTGGAAAAGATTCATAGTGGAAGGATGAATTTTATATATGGTAATCGCAGAACGATTATTGTATGCATAACAATGGGAAAATCATGGGATCCCCACAATCGGAGAAATAGATTATGAAACATTCAGAATTTACAGAAATGACAAGTTATCTGTTGAAAAGAAGGCTAGAAATCATTCAGATATTTCTAAATTTAAAGTTTTTTAAAAAATTATTTTTGCACGTTTATCTTTCTTCCTTTCTCTCTTCCTTTTCCTTTTTATTAAAATATTATTTTTATCAAAATTCTTAATAAATATAATTTTAAAGAAATAATTAGACAAAATTATAATAATTAGATTACTTGAGAAGTAATCAGTATCTTAAAATAAAATTAAACAATCAGATATATGAGTTACAATCAAATAGATGACATTTGAAAAAATCTGCCACATACAGAATTCAATGCTCCCAAAACTCTCAGCCTTGGGTGAATTAAAACTATTATTTTTGAGAGAGTTTAATTAAATGTTCTTGCTACTGATTATCTTCTAATATATTCAGGAAAGCATTACCAGATTATTGGAAAATGCTGTCCTTCCTTTTTGTCATCCAGGAGATCAACAAGGATCCCAACATTTCATTCAACGTCACCTTTGGTTACAACATCTATGAAAATTATTTTGATCAACCAATGACCTCAGAGGCTTTGCTGGACCTGCTTTCAGAGGGGGAGGCCAACGTTCCCAACTACAGCTGTGGAAGGCAGAGAAACACAGTGGCTGTTCTAGAAGAGGCTAATACTGACATCTCCATCCAGATTTCTACCATGTTGGAGATCTACAAAATCCCACAGGTGTGTCTTTCTTGAGAAGATTTTTTTTAGACACACAGCTTTCAATCAAACATCTTCTACCATAAATGAAGAGCCAGGTTCTATTATGGGAATTGTATGAAGTCAGGATTAATCGTTCAAATGAGAGAATAATCCGAACACACACATCCCTTCCTGACACACTCCTAATGCTGACTGGGCATCTCTGCAGGCTATTAGTAAGAAGAAAATACCACGTTGAAGTGACATAAGAACAGAATGATCTGTCAGGTCCCTGAAGAAGGTTATTCTTTGCTAGCAGTGGAACAATTCCTCACTTATAGCTAGATTTCTGGTACTTTAATAAAATAGCATTTCTTTATTTATTTTCCTTTTCAGATCAATTACGGTTTCGATTCCCAGGTTCTGAATGATAAAATCCAGTTTCCTTTCTTCTACCCAATGATCCCGACTGAAGGACTTCAGTACTCAGGGATGGTGAAGCTGGTCCTCCATTTCAGGTGGACCTTAGTGGGTCTCCTTGCTCCAGACACTGAGAGTGGACAAAGGTTCATGAGGACATTGACTTCCATGCTAATAAAGAATGGCATTTGCCCAGTTTTATCACAAACCTTTCCCCCAGCTTCTGAGAATGTGTTTGTAGACCTCCCTCTTTACCACAATTGGAGAAAGGTGAATGTCTTTATTTATGGTGTAGACCTAAATACATTCTCTATAGGGGTTATAATTATGCATCAGGTGTTTGAAATGCTCACTGAACCTCTTAGAGGAAAAATCCTGATCATCACAGCCCGCTGGGACTTCACTATTTATTTGGAAGATCAGTATTTCCCCACTAAATACCTCCATAGTATTTTTTCCTTTCTTATGAAGAGCAATCAAATGGGAAAGTATGGTGGTTACCGGCAGTTTGATCCTTTCATGAGTCATCTTGCAAAGAACTCCTTCCTGTGTTCTTACACCAAGGATGCCTTTTCAGTGAAAGTCTGGATAAGGTGTAGGGAGAGAGAAGAACTGGAGACTCTGAGGAAAGAGGAGATGGATCCTATCCTGACTCTTGACAGCTATTTCATTTATAACACAATCTGGGCTCTGGGACGAGCCTTCAATTCCGCTTATTCATGCAAACAAAAGAGGATAATATATAAAGGGGGTCAAAACTTGAAAACTCCATTGCTGAAGGCATGGCAGGTATTTTTTTTTAACATTACTTTATAGCCATTGTGGATTAATTTTAAATTGTAAGAACTGTGTAATTATTCTGACCATAGTTATAATGTATTCTGAATATAAAAATTAAGTTGAATTCTAACTTTTGCTTTTTCTAAATATTGTGATCTGTCCATAATTGTGGTTCAGCCTTTGTGTGCTGGCAAGATGATGATGATCTGATCCACTTCTGATGTCCGCTCTACCTCTGCTGTTAGTTGAAGCTAAGCAACTAACTTGGGTCAGGTGAAGAGATGAAGGGTTGGACCAGTGACTTGCGGTGAGGGTTACCGTTGGTGAGGCAAGAGCACAGCAGCGGCGAGAAGCAACGTCCCCGCCGCTGTGTCCAACAGGTGTCTCACATTTATGTCCTGTTATAGTTAAACATCCATAATATTTAATAACAGACTTTTCTAATCCTCCATTCCAAATCGGTGTTAGCAATTTTCATCTAGTTTCCTTATATTATACATACATACATACACACACACACACACACACACACACACACACACACATATATATATGTTGTCATCATTATCCCTCCTTTACTTCACTATATCCTATATCATAACATTTTCCTCCTAATAATCAAAACTTAACTATATCTAATTTAGTTCTTTTTTTATTAACTTTTGTATATAATGCAAAAGGATTTCTAATCCTCCTTTCATGAGTGCCATTCACTATTCATATCCAATTATTACTTATCATAACATAACACATTGTATAGGTTATTATCATTATCAATTATTTATTTAATTATGTCTATTATTACTAAGTTTCACTAAGTTTAACTAGTTTTAAGTTATATTCTTCCATCTATCAACCTGTATCTTTCCAATAACAAAACAATCTCATATCTTCTGCCATAGTATTTTAACTCAGATATTTATACATGTTATCCTTATACCTCCAATTTTTGTTTGACGATAATTGTTTGAACGTCCTTCATCATAAAATCTACCTATATTTAATACATAACCACATACTGGTGTTTCATTTAATATTTCTAAAATCCTCCAATAGCACTGAATCCTTATGTCCTATTCTAGCTAAACATCCATAATATTTAGTAACAAACTTTTCTAATCCTCCTTCCGAGATCACTTTTTGCATTTTTCATCCAGATTCCTTATATTGTACGCGCGCGCGCGCGCGCGCACACACACACACACACACACACACACACAGACATATATATATATATATATATATATATATATATATATATATATATATATATATATATATATATATATATATATATATATATATATATATATATATTTAATTGGTGTCACAGCTGATATATCTTGCAAAGTCAAGACCTCTATTTTTTTCAGGGTTCTGTCTCATTCTTGACAAGCACAGCAACCTTAGCTAGAAAGATTTCTCCTCTCTGATCAAATTTCAAAGGGACATCTGTGCATTCTTTAATCAGTGTGTAGCCAAAACGAAGCCTTGGGGCATCAAGTCAGCAATCTGTGAAAGAAAAGGAAAGAAGAAACGTTCTGTTTTGAATATTCAAAGAATATTCTGCTGCTTTTAAGAGTGTAAACACTCTTAAAGAGTTTCTTTTTTTATATAGCCACTGGAATAAAGAGGAAAGCTTTAATCTGTGAATTACAGAGAGTCACAAATAGAGAAGAAGAAAACTTAGTCCGTCCATTTCAAAAGGCTTGCGTAGATTTGATCCATGTAAATAACATTTAAAAAGGAAGCTAACCGACTTCCGGTTTGAGATTGCTTGCTGACGGGGGTGGATTCTTTCGGCTCCCAAATCTTGGACACGTTAACTGCCAGATGAGCCATCCATCAGCTATCTGACAGCTTGTTTACCTTTTTCTTCGGGCCAGAAGATAAAGTGAGCTTTCTACTGGGCATCGTGCCAACTTACTCTCACAGATTGTATCTGGGAGGGGGGGCAGCCGACGGCAGAATTGCCTCTGTGCCAGGAATTTCTGCTGCATTAGCAGTACAAAGCAACACTCAAACCTTGATTTATTGATCCCAAGACGAGCAGACCCCATACATGTGGATTTTTAATTGTTCGTATCAATTCTTAGCTTCAGTTTTTGTTTTTACAAGAACTCCTTCTGATATCTTGCTTTCTAAAGAGATACTCAAAATGGTGCCGAGCAGCTTCGTAACACTGTTTGAGTTCTGAATTTCTACGGAGTTTAAAACCTCAAAGGGAAGGAGTGATTTAATACTAAAATTATCAGTTACAGATGCACAATTGACTAGCACAGACTTATTAATTGGCTGAAGAAGATTAAGACTTGGAATGGCTTTCAAGCAAATCCCCCCCCCCCAGCTTCAGAAGCTCGTTTGTCCCTGGCACGAAGCCACAGTCTTCACTTCCTCCCCCCACAGGCGAGATACTGACTAAAGAATTCTTTCAGAAGAAGCTGGCCGAGGCTTTTGAATACTTCTCAGTTACGATGGAAATAAAAATTAAGGAGGAGATATTGGTTGCGTATAAAGATCTGTCTGATAAACTTGAGACTCGGATTCAGAAGATGAGGGATGACATGCTGGGGGTTGTTAATTGTTAACAGAATATATCTCAGAAATTGAAGACAGATTAGAAGATCTTAATGATGCTAAGACTAATATAGTATTGAAAATAGACGTGGTGCAACAAAAAGTTGGAAATGCTGAAAAAGAAATCATTATGCTACAGTATAGTCAAATGGAGTTTGCTTTAAGAATAAGAGGTTTGCGTGAAAACAGTCAGGAGAATCTGAAACAGATTCTTTCAGAAGCCTTTGATAATCTGTTGGGAAGGCCAGGGGGAAATTATGATTGGCAAATTGATAAGGTTTACCATCCTAACTTCTGGCTGGCGAAACAGAAGCAGCTCCCAAGGGACATTGTGATTTATTTTACTACAAGAGACATGAGGAATATGATATTGCAAGAGTCCTATAAAACTAAGCTTCAAATTGGGGGTCAGGAGGTGATTGTTCTGAAAGAGATACCACCTCAAATGCTAAGATCCAGGAAAGACTATGTTTTTTTTGTTGAAGAGCTTAAAAGTCATCAGCTACAGTTCAGATGGGAGGCACCAGTTGGACTATCATTCATCTTTGAGGGACAAAGATACCGTCTTAGATCAGTAGGGGAAGCTCGAGATTTTTACCATAATATTGTGAAGCCCAGACATCCTGCCCCACCTGGACCTAGAGAAAGAGAACAAGAAGGACAAGATACACAGCAAACTACACAACTATCAACAAGGATGGATCATCTCTCTCCCTCAGAAGTACAAGGCGCCAAGGAACAAAGTCAATATCATGTAATTACCAGATGAATGGGTCAACAACTAAAAATACAACAATCAACTAATTACCAATGATTTGTTTTCTAGGGTGAAGAAGATAAAGATATGTGCCAGAGTTTCATCAGTTCATAACCCAGTTTGGATGGAGTTGGGAGGGGTGACGCAATCAAGAAGGGGTTGGGAGATTGAATGAAAATTTATTCAGACATGTGAAATATATTAATGAATGTAAAAATTGTTAGCAGAATACTTTGTTTTTAATATGAATAAAGGTACATCTATGGACTGACTGTACAGCTGTAGAGATTAACTTGACTTTGCACTTAATAACTATAGTTAGGTTGTCAGTGGCGCAATACTGGAAGAAGGAAGACTTGCCTATAATTCAAGAAAGGACACTGAAAGTCACAAATTTAGCCGAATTTATCGTAAGCACCAATTAAACGAGAGAAATAAATGAGACTAGGTAAAATGGGTAAATGGGTAAAAACTAGGGATTGATTATATACAAAATAAATATGGATAAACGAGATGGGGAAAAACGGATTGATTATATTCAAAATAAATACGGGACTAAGAAATTCCAGATAGCTTATGATTAACACCAGGACTGATATAAATTGTTTAAAGTTAGTTTAGCAAGGATGAGCTAAGCTCGATGTAAAGAAGTTATCAATTTTTCTATTCTTTTTTTTTTCAAATATATTTTAGACTGTTTTTGTTAAAGATTTGTACCGTGTATGGGTTCTGGGAAGTCGGGGGAGGGAAGGCTGGGGGGGGTTGGGGGGGAGGGTAGGAGGGAGGGAGGTTTGACGAGGGGTGTTAAATTCTAATGTAATATGATTGCACATGTGTACTGTTTTCTCTTATTTTTTCTTTAAAACTACAATGTGTTAAGTATATTGTTATGGAAGTACAAATACTATCAACATAGATTGGAGTTTGCTCAGAAGCGGAAATACACCAAATGAGAGGAAGAGTGGGAAACAGAAGGGAGATGGGAAGAGAGGGAGAGGAGAGGGTAAGGGGGGAAGATGAGGAGGATAAGGAGGAGTGGAATGTAGAGAGAGGAGAAGTAGAAGGGAAGGGGAAGTAGAGCAGGAAAGGATGATGGAGGGAAGATAGGAAGTAGGAGGGAGGTAGAAGAAAGAGGTGTATGGAGAGCAGAAGAGCTAACAATGGGCTTTTATCTTTTTTTGGGGGGGTTGATGATTTATTACTATATGATACCGGCTATGTAGAGTATACATGTGATTGTATGTTATGAAAATGGAAATAAAAAATATGTTCAAAAAATAAAAATAAAATAAAAAGGAAGCTAACCATTGTCCAAAACCTTTCCAAATTCAATTCTGCTGCTTGATTCTTCTGTTTTTAATTTAAATTGGTTGTTAAGTTTTTGTAGGCAGATTCTTTTTTAAAGCAATACAAATTCCTCACCAGCTGGAAACATTTTCTCTTTCCGTATCCTTCCGTTGGGCCGCCCCGACTTTGTCAGCCTTGTGGCTGGAATTTTTGTCACCGACTTGAAGATCTTGTCTTGCTTCTTTTGAGAATTTTGCAATATCCCAGAGATCAGCAAGATGTAATCTTCCTGTTCACCGTCTCTTCGGGATGGTTTAGGTCCATTGGGACCCCCCAGTGGCAAAAGTATTGGTTGTGGTCTCAGAGCATTGAGACCACACAACCATATCGTCGCGACATTGGCTCCTCCCTCTGATCTGATCCTGTTCTGATGTCCGCTCTACCTCTGCTGTTAGTTGAAGCTAAGAAAGCTTGGGTCAAGTGAAAAGATGAAGGGTTGATTTCAGAAAATTTTGGAAGCAGCAAAAGATTTATGGAATGATTTCCATAAATCATTCCATAGATGTTCCATAAAATAGCAAGGAAGGGAAACTATTTTACAGTGAAGATCTGGGATTTCTTCTCCATGCCAAGTGGACCACAAATCACCTCAATGCAGAGTTTCATAAGCACAACCTATTTGTGGATCAAAGGCCCATAATCATCTTTAGAGTGAGCAAAGATATTTCTCTTTCTATCTGGCCAATGACCTGCACACCAGTTATTTACATTATTGTTGGCATCTGATTTCATTTTGACTTCATTGACAGAATTTCTTCAGTCTGCTTGTATGCAACATCTACTTCCTTTAAGGTTTTAACTTTGGACCTCGTGGGTTTATCCTGGTTGTATCTTTTGCTATACTGTGCTTCCCGTTGGTTTTCAAACCTCTGCAGTGATAATCATGAATGGAAGAGATGAAGGACTTCCTTGACCATCCTTATTTTCCAAGTCATTTTTGGTTCTTCTAAGAAAAAAATATCCTATATTTCTCAGTACAGATCCTCCATTCCAACTCAAATGAAGGAGTCTTGCTAGAGAGCTTTCTGTCTCTATGTAATATTGCTCATTTTCTCTTCTATTCCAGCTTCATCCTTTTCTTCGGATGTCTCAGTTTTATAATAATTCCATCGATGGGGTATATTTGGATGACAATGGAGATCTGGTAGCAGATCTGGACATTGTGAACACAGTGGTTTTTTCCAATCAGTCTGTTAGCAAAGTGACAGTTGGGAGTCTAGAAAGAGTGGGATCCTTGGATTTCAAGTTGCTCATGAACCAGAATGCTATTGTAAAGATGGAAATGCTGAATAAGGTGGGGACAACTTTATTCTCTTTTTTAAAAAAGGCCTTACCAATAGGATTGCAGAATTGGGGCAGGGACATAATTGGAATGTTATCTCATTCTCCCAAAGTGGAAAGATATATTGGTTAGATGTTCATGTGTCTGTGACAAAAATACCCTTAAATATCCCTGTTAACTATTATCAATCTTCCACAAGGGAATAAGATTGAAACCAAGGGATAAAATGACTGATTTTTTCCAAAGCAGAAATCCATTCAACTTTCTCTTGAGTAGGTACTGTATGTTGAGAATTTAAACTAAAAATTGCACTGTGGCAAACATGAGAAGAGAAGAGAAGGAGTCAAACATCAAGAAGCTAAATAGGTTTGATGAGCTCTAAGTTTCTTGTAGGTTTCAAATTGAGCAAATGTAAGACTTGAACTGGAGATGCTCTAACTTTTTTTTTTACATCCTTTATCCTATACATGCTATGAATGACATTTCTTCCCCTCTCTCTTCCCAGCCCCTGTCCCTTTCCAGATGTGTGAAAAACTGTCCTCCTGGATTTATGAAGATGGCTCAGAAAGAGAAGCCCATCTGCTGCTACAATTGCCGTCGTTGTGCAGAAGGCTCCATCTCCACCCTGGAAGGTAGGTGCCAACAGGGGAAAAGAGCAGATTTAGGGAAGGATCATAAATCTTGAGATTTTACATGAATGTGTATTTTGAAAGTCTTTTCCAGAGGCATCATATGAGTCTTGATCAAGATATACATTTATGTCACAGTGAATTATAAGAAATGACCTTGGAGCTTTAGCTGGCATATAGGCCATGCAAACAGGGATACAGTTCATGGACTAAGATACAGGATAAGTCTGGGTTGAGTATTGTGAGAAATATGACATCTTTTGATCTTTAACCTTTACAATAATCCTTTGACTGCTTCATCACTTCAGGTAGTTCTTTTTTGGTCAGCCTTAGATAACTCCTGGGTTTATGTATCCTGTGATTTACATTCCACAAGTTCAGCTGGAGGCTCTTCTTTAAAGTCATGGTGAGTATTTTCCCATGACAAGGAAAGTAGAGGAATCAAGAGTTGGGACAGAAACAGGCTTCTTGTCAAGCTTCAAATGGTATTTTTACTGTTGCAACTATTATGGTTTCTCTATTTGCCAGCACACTATTGGGGGGGAAGGGAAGGGGGAGATACAATGATGCTCCAGACATCAATTTGCCAGTCATGGGAAGCAAGGGCCAAATTTTGGTAGATGTTTACAAGAGCCGAAAAAGACTTTTTCACAACAATACCAGATGTCGCCGTTAGACAATGTAACCTGGCCTAATAGGGCGAGGGAGATCTTGAACTTTAACTATATGAGATTGCACGGGAAATAGTTAGATCTGGTTTTGCCCTTATCTTTGCTGATATGATGTACTCATTAAAGTTTTGCATGAAGAGATTGGATCATCTCAGCCATGCATGCTTTCAGTTGGGTTTGTCAGTGAGAACATTGACACTTCCTTCTTGACATTATGGGAAGATGGCTCTCTTTTCTGTTTATACAAAAGTGTCAAATGCATTTTGATGTCTTCACTCCATATCCAACTCATTATCAAGAGTTACTCTACCTAATATATATTTCATCCCTGGCAAAAATAGTGTTTATCCACTTCAGCTGCATAAGGTACTCTGAATGATCATTCATATGCATTTCATACCAGTGTAGCCTGGTTCTCATTGGTGTCATATAGCTCTCCAAAAAAGGCCGGGCTCCAATTTTCAATAGATACAGCAGTGGAAGGATAAAATGATAAAACTGTTTTCCATCCTTGAATCCTTTCTTCCTTCTCTCTCAACAGGTTCATTGATAAAATGGTGTTATTAAAAAAGAAAAATAATATTAAAATGTTGTAGCTGGAAGGGAAGGAAGAAACATATTGAATTAATCTACACAGAATAATTCACACCAAAAACAAGTGGACCCAGAAAGGGCTTTTGATTAAAATTACATTTCATTGCATTTCTTGTTCTGGCCTCCAAGTTGTCATCTGCAGGATCTGGTTGGGCAATTTTCCTCCATTCCCTGACTCTGACATGCATTCCCTACCTAGAGTGATCATCCTACAATGCAATGAAGGCTCTGTCACCATGTTTTATATTGCTCTCGGGTACATGGGCTTCCTGTCTGCTGTCTGCTTCACAGTGGCTTTTCTGGCCAGGAATCTCCCTGGGGCCTTCAACGAAGCCAAGCTGATCTCTTTCAGCATGCTCATCTTCTGCAGTGTCTGGGTGTCCTTTCTGCCTGCCTATCTGAGCACCAAAGGGAAATACATGGTGGCTGTGCAGGTCTTCTCCATCTTGGCCTCCAGCAGTGGTTTGCTGGGCTGCATGTTCATCCCCAAATTCTACCTTATTATTTTTAGGCCAGAACTGAATACCAAAGAACATTTGATGTCAAAATAGAATTGAAATTTTTTTTTTACAAATCTATAATTTTTCAAACGTGTCAATTAATAGCCTGAAATAGCATGTTTTGATCATTTAATATTTATTTATTAAACATGAATGCTGTCCATCTTGGCTAGAGATACTCTAGTTATTTACAATCAAGACAAATGAAGAAAAAAAATAAAACAAGACATCTTCCGCTTATTCCTAAAACTACTCCTATTTATTTTCTTCTATATTCTTAAAGAAACTAATAACAATAGATTAAGTCTCATTTTCAGCCATAATAATGTGGGTTTAATCAGTTTATAGATGAATGGGACCTTTTAGTAGGCTAGTGGAGACCTAAGGAATGTGACCTTGAAGCTCATAGAGACATGTGGTAAGTAATTTTGTGTTGGGTGCTCAAACAGTGGAGGTTTTAATAAGAGATTGTATAAACCATTGTATGAAATGGTACAGGGAATGCTGATTACAATGCCAGGATCTTTTGTGGTAAATTTAGGTAAGTTCACACCACACCCTGAATCCAGTAAAGTGAACTTTTACATTGCCTCATGTGCCATACCAAAATAGTTATACAAGGTGGTGGCTTAGTGTGATGATCTACTTCCCACAATACACAGGAACGGGATAGATTACCACCTACCAGAACATGTGAAATGAGGTAAACATGTTTTAAATTCATAGTCAATACATACAGAGGCTCTATGGCCAACCAAGGATGAGACCCCTGTCCCTTAAAGGTAGCTTTTGGTATGGAAGGGACAAAGAAGGTACTTTTAAACTGGTTCCCTCTAAAGTTCAACTCCTTTGCACAATTTGAAAACATTCAGGACCATCTGCAGACAGTGCCAAGCTGATATGTGTCCAGCTTGCTAAAACCACTATGGAAATGTCTGAAAAAAACTGGATGTCATTAAAATGAACTTGGCCCATTAGTCAGTTTAAAAGTGCATGAAAGATGGTCCCTTTACAATCCAGGTTAAGACAACCATATACTTATATGATGGTTAATGGAGTTGGGCTTTGGGAATCCAGAGTCACCAGCCACCATATGGAACATTCACATGATGCCCTTGTAGAGGTTCATTCATGGGGTTTGAAAACAGGGGCAGGTCTACAAATGGGTTTGGACCAGTGGTGCGATTCTATTTTTTTTTTACTACCGATTCTGTGGCCATGGCCATGTGTGACTGGGTGGGTGTGGTTAGGTGGTCATGTGACTGGGTGGGCATTGCTGTGTGATTGTGTGACTGAGTGGGTACAGCTATATGGTCATGTGATTGGGTTGTCATGGCCAATTTAGCAATCCATTTTGTCAAATTTTGCGGTCCATTAAACAATACATAGCAGCCCCCTTTTTGTTCTTTTTAATACTGCAAAAAGTTTTTCTCTACGTTGTTGTTACTAGGGGGGAGAAGTTGGCAATGCTTGGGGAAAGAAAGGCATGCTTTCCACAGGTCTCATGGCTATATTTAAAGGGCCAATTAATGTCATTGGTGTTGAGAAATTCATTGGTGAGGTGATAATGACTGGATTTCCGATGTTCACTGGTGCAGTAACTGGAGAGGTTTGGTGAGTGTTAACCTGGAACTCATTAGGCTGGTGAGGTAACTGTGCTGAAAACATTGGCTGGCCTTCTCATATTCATTGCAGCAGCCACAATGTGTGAAGCTGCTCCTTTGGTACTAAGTGAATTTTGCCCCATTTCTTACCACAGTTGTTAAGTAAGTCACTGCAGTTGTTAGGTTAATAAGACAGATGTTAATTGAATACTATATGTCAGAAGGTTGCAAAAGTTGATCTCATGATCTCAGGACACTACAACTCTCATAAATATGAAGTTGACAAGCATCTGAATTCTGATCATGTGACCATGAGGATGTGGCAATGACTGTAAGAGGAAAAGCAGTTATTTCAGTGCGACTGTAACTTTGAATGGCCACTAAATGAACTGGTATAAAGGGAGGAATACTGTATATGTAAAAGTTAATGCTGTTAAATTCAAGGGCCTTATTGGCTTTGGCTTCTGTGTAATTTCTGGAATGAAGTTATTGGCCTCATGAAATGGAAGGTGGGAATTGAGGGTAGAAGGAATGGTTGTTAAATCGAGGGCTCCCTGAATGGACATCAACCTCCAGAATTCCCCGCTCTTCCTTCTGCTGCAGATCCCATATCCAGTGAAGAGTTGAAGAAATGAGACTGCATTTTATTAATAAAAATTTAATTTTGAATTATTCACTTTATATGATCACAATCTTAAAACCAGACCTACAAATGTAAAGATATAGACAGATTTCATGTAAGAAAAGCTAGAATATTTGCTAGCTGTTAACCAATCTCCCTGATCCTAACACCAGGGGTGGGTTTTAGCCAGTCCGGTCAGGTATGCACCGATCCGGGGCAGAAATCTGGCATCCATTTGCTTACCAGGGTCTCTGGAGGCCACATACTGGAACAGTCCCTTCTCTGGCTTGCCCCTCCTCTCCCCCCCCACACACCTGGTCACTTCTCGCTTGCTCTCTCGCTTTACCTGTCTGCACCAGGCTTGCTCCACCCACCCACTTCCCTTGCTGGAGTGGAGGACTCAGCTGTTGGAAGAAGCCCGTGCTTCCTTCTCTTTGACAAGCACCTTGCATAACCGGGACTTTGCAAACCGCTTGTCAAAGATAAGGAAGCTGGGGGGTGGATGGACTTCTTTGGAGGAGCCCAGGCTGGATCGAGCTTCAACACTGCTCTGGCCTTGGTTCGTCTGAAAAAGTCCTCGTCCGCTGCTTCCTTTTCTTTGACAAGCAGCTTGGAAAAAAAATGGGACTTTGAAAACTGCTTCTCAAAGAGAAGAAAGGCAGGGGGAGCGGGACGGATTCCTTCAGATGAGGCTGCTTTGCCACCACTGCTCTCCTTCCCACACTGCAGGCATGTCCCTGAGCAGAAGATGCTCAAGGCAAGAACATCTCTTGGTCACAGTGAGGTGAAGCGCCCTCAGACATATTCTGCCGACCTTGGGCAGCTGAGGCGGGAGAAGCGGGTGGGTGGGAAACTCCAAAAGTCTGCAAGAAGGGGAAGGGGTGCCTAGCAGTCGGGGTGCACAGCTTCCCTTTCAGCCTCCGAAGCCACACTTGGCCCGCTCAGCTCCTGGGGATGCTTTCCTGGCCAGCTGCCGATTTATAAACAGAAATTAACCATCTTCTTTTAAACTTTCCATTCTCATTGAAATGGAAAATTTAAAAGAAGTTGGTTGATTTCTGTTTATAAAGGTCATGTGGCAGTGGTGCATGGGCTGCTGATCAACCCAGGCCCTGGCCAGGGTATCAGGGCTGTCCTGGAGCATCTCCCAGGTGGGAAGGGGCACCAGGAGAAAGTGGCTGCTCTCTGCCAAAAATCCAACTGCAGCTGGCAAAGGAGCATGAAGGAGTGGCCGCCTAGCAGAACTGGGAGCATCCCAGGTTGGTGGGCTGGTGGGGAGGTTGTGCTGGCCTGGAGGTGGTGGGGAGATGGGAGTCAAGGCTGCCCTGGGCATCTGAAATGGGCAGCAACCTTCCACCCACAGCTCTCAGAGGAAGGAGGCAGGGAAGCGAGCCTCGCATGACGTCTTTGCCTCCTTCCTTGAGAGCTGGCTTCAGGGACGGCCAGCCTCTCCTGCCACTGCACCCTTCACTTGCCTTCTGCCCAGAGGCTCTGCCAATGGGGATTCTCCCACAAGCCTGGGTGTAGCAGAACAAACAGTGTCTACTATTACTATTACTACCACCAGCAATAGTGGTGTAGCAGTGGTGGCTGCTGCTCTCTGCTTCTGTGGGCATGGCTGCTCTCTGCTTCCCATGCTTTACAACCTGGTGGGAGATAACCGCAACTGAAGTGGCACTTCGCTTGCTGCTGCTCGGACACTGGGGAGGGAGGTGGGAGTAACGCTGTCTGGGTTTGGGAGAAGGTGGCCAGGGATAATTCATTGTATGATCAAATCATACACAGTCTCCTCTTTTTTAGGGGTCAGCTGCCTTTCCCCAAATCTGGACAGTGCTATTCCTGCCTCCCTGGTATCCGAGCTGCAGCAAGTGAAGTGCCACTTCAGCTTCAGTTATCTCCAGCCAGGTTTCAAGACATGGGGAGCAGAGAGCAGCCTGCGCTACTGCTACCCTGCTGTTGCTGCTGGTGGTGAAGGTAAAATGGATGCATCTTCACTGTATGTTCCACCGCACTCAGTCTCATGGGAGGCAAAATGGGATGCGTCCTGCCTGCAGAACTTCCAGGTGGAAGGCGAGTGAAGGGTGCAGTGGTGGGAGAGGCTGGCCATCCTTGAAGCCAGCTCTCAAGGAAGGAGGTAGAGAGCCCGAGCCTGTGGGCAGGGTGAGCGAGCATCAACCGAGTGGACAGAAGTGGGGTGTGGCCAGCCAGAGGTTGCTACCTGTTTGGCAACCCAGACCAAATTTTCCCTAGCAGTTCATGCGAGCTGGTGCAAATCGGCTGAATATCACCTCTGGTTTGGACAAATTTCCAACTGAATATCCTTTCCTCTGGACCCAACCAGGCTTCAGTGAGAGATGGCGGTTAATATCCTAGATGATAGCAGCATTGTTATGTGTAAGTCTAGCAACCAAAAGCAACAACTCGAACCCAAACCCACCAAGGATCTGTTAGCCAAGCTCTGAGAGAAGAAACTGAGGGTGGCATGTAGAATAACTTTCAAGTAATGAACTTGGAATATGGGCCATCATTGCTCTATAGAGTCAAATAAAGTAGACAATTTTATAGATGGTAGATTTTATTTGGTTTCATCACCTACATTCGCTCAACAGATTTCATAGGTTTTACATATAAATATGCTATGATATACCAATTTTGTCTATTTATTAATTGATCTCAAATTATGTTCATATTTTGCTGTTCTCTCTCTCTCTCTCTCTCTCTCTCTCTCCCTCCCTCCCCCTCTCTCCCTCCCTCCCCCTCCCTCCCCCACTGGTCTCTAACCCTAACCATTTTCTGGTTTGTTCTATGATTGAGTTTCACCTTCACAAACAATTAACAGTTTTTTCCCTCCAAGAATAATATTTCCTTTTTTTCAGAATTGAAATGCTCCAATAGGAGAACATGAAGTCAAATTTTCAAAACTAAAATTAATAAAAGTAATTTTTAGGGATTTTATTCTTGTTTGGTACATTATAAGAGAAAAGAAGGAGTTATATGAACAAGAGCGTCCACCCATCTCTTAACAAAGGCAGCCAAAGTCCACCAAAAAGCAGGATCAACTACATTCATGTTGAGGATTGAAATGTCACATTCATACAAAAATTCTCTTTTGAGGGTGGAAAATTTCAAGAGGTTTTCTAAGAGGAATTTGGGGAGCAATTTCTTTCTCACTCCTTGGCTCATTTTCAGAGTTTCACCCCCATCTATGACTCCTCCCATTAAGCACCTGCTTCTAATTCACTTAGAGTTTAGAGAGTTGATGTCTCTCCTTGTGGCCATTATCCAAATCATAGTGATTTATTTGCTGTCTGGATGCTAAATCTCTAAAGACATTTAGAAAAGCTTTTGGATGCTACACAGACACAGCCATAATATGCTTTCACCTGGATGTTTCTGGAGAAGGAGAGAACCTGGGAGGGGTTTAGGACAGACAGGTGCTGTATTTACTCCCCTGCCCTTCAGATGTGAAGCCTTGGCTGGACTCGGTCTGGATTAGGAAACCTCTGAATCTTCTGTCTTGAAAAAAGGCTTTGTTTTATTCGAGCTCTTCATACCAGTGTTTCCTCAGACCCAGGCCTGGAGATTCTGTCTGGAACACAACTCATGTTGCTGCTTCTGCTGCTTCTGCTGCCCCAGGAAGTTTTGGTGAGCCTCACAGCCAAATGCCGCCTGACTCTGAAGAGGGACGGGGTCCACCCAGAGAACCATTACAGGCCAGGAGAGTTAATCATTGGTGGCATTGTCTCTGCAAGGAAGGCTACATTTTTACCACTAAGCTTCAACAAAACTCCCCTGACTCAATCTTCTTGGTATGTTAAAGTTTCTGCACAGAATTAGAGCCTCTCCATGAAACCCTGAGTTCTACTGTTCCAACGTCCTCTCCTTCAGGGTTTGATCTTATTGATCTTCTAGTTTATCTCTCCTTCTGACTAATTTCATTTTTGGGGATCCATTTGCCTCTTTTCTGCTGATTTGAAAATCACAAACAAATAATCAGTAGAGATCTTATTTTGAAGCAGAAGAATCCACAATTTTTCTCAGAAAAGTTTTTTTAAAAAATTTTTTGTTCTATATTTAAAATTATAGGTATACATTCACATAGCTATTACTCTTTTTTACATTGGTCATTCTTACACATTTGTCATTCCATTTACAGGGTTATGACATACCATTTGGGTTGCTTTGTTCACCATCCCTCACCTGTTTTGACACCACCTTTTACCTTTCTTTTCTCCCCCCCTGCCCTTCGCTACTTCCTTCCTTCCTCTCTCCTTTCCCTTCCTTCTTCCCTTACCTCTCCCCTACTCATCTCTTCCTCTTCCCCTTCCTACCCTTCTTTAGTTCCCTTCATGATCACCACCTTTCCAGTCATACCATTACCTTAGAGGATTTATTATTATTATAAATTGTTTTGATCATGTTAATAAACCCTTCACCAAACTCCATCATTTGTAATTGTATTATCATGAATTGCCCGTTCACATTGTCAAAGAACTTTTGCATGTCGAGGAATAGCAACACCACTTGAGAAGCATCCAATTTTATTGACATCCATTCAGCAGAGCTGGACTGTGGAGGGACAAGAGACTACAATTCTCATGCACGATAAGGGCACCAAGAGAGGTTGAAAAATGCAGAAACATTTAATTTTATTCTGTACTGAGTCACCTGTTAAATGAATATTAAATGAATAGATTCCAGATCATAATTGTCCTTTTTTAAACATTGTGAAACTCATTTGAGTGGATGCCAGCATCCTAATCATTTAATGAGTTAAATGTCACTAAGGTCTCTATTATGAACCTGCCTGAAAAAGAATAACATAATAACAGCAGAATTGGAGAGGACTTTACAGGTCTTGTAATCCAGCCCTTTGATCAAGCAGGAAACCCTAGACCATATCCAGACAAGTGGCTGTCCAGTCTCTTCTTAAACACCTCCAGTGATGAAGTACCCAGAACTTCTGGAGCAAAGCTGTTCCACTGGTTAATTGTCTTCACTGTCAGGAAATTTATCATTAATTCCAGGTTGCTTCTCTCCTTGATTTGTTTCCATCCATTGTTTGTTTTCTTGCCTTCTGGCGCTTTGAAAAATAAGGTGATTCCCTCTTCCACAGCCCCTCAAATATCGAAACACTACTTTCATATGAACTTAGTCCTTCTTTTCACTAGACTAGCCATATTCAAATCCTGCAACCATTCTTCATATGTTTTAGTCCCCAAACTGTTCATTATCTTAGTTTCTCTTCTCTGCACTTTTCCAAAGTCTTGACACCTTTTTTGTTATGTGGCAACCAAACTGAATGCCGTACTCCAAAAATATGGTCTTACTAAGGTTTTCTAAAAGTGTACTAATACTTCCCATGATCTTAATTCCATCCCTCTGTTAAGGCAACCTAGAATTATGTTGACTTTTTTTAGCTTGTGCTATATTGCTGGCTCACTTCTAAGCGTTTTTCCACTAGGACTCCAAGATCCCTCTCAGAATTACTTACATAAACACATAAATCATACTAACTCTTCCAGAAATTAAGCACTTCCTCCATTTGTTAACAATCATAGCTGCTCATTTTATGGGTATCTATGTGGGGCTGTTTGTATGTGTGGGAAATCTCTGTTTGTGTCCTTTAATGGTTCTATATTTCATACTAATTCCAATTATTAATTGCTAGGAAAGATAAATAAACAAAGGGACAGAGAGAGATTAGAAGTGAATTTAATACAAAAGTGGGAATAATGACAACATGAAGAATAAGACAAAACCTATGATAGAATAAACTTAAAGGTAATGTGGACTTTAAAAATCATTATGTGAAAAGTGCTACATTGAGAATATACTGTAAGTATAAATGGAGATACCTTTATGGATCTCCTCACAAGGAGCATTCATTAGAACAGAAAGAGAAAAATGGTTGACATAAATATTCTTGTATTTATTAATACAAGAAATTGAGATGAAGTAAAGAGAACAACTGATCATAAGACAGCATAGTTTGCAGTGATTCCCATCTGCACAAGTTGAAAAAAGATTTAATATGGGTTAAGAGATATTTGGAATTGTCTTTTAATCCATATTAACCATTCCACTCCTTAATTGTTCTAGCTATCAGGAAATTTCTCCTCAGTTCTAGATGGTTTTTTCCTTGATTACTTTACATCCATTACTTCTTGGCCTGCCTTTAGGTGCTTTGGAGAATAGTTTGACTCTCTCTTCTTTGTGGCAACCCCTGAGATATTGAAACACTACTATCATGTCTCCCCTAGTCCTTCTTTTCATTAAACTAGACATACGGAATTCCTTCAACTGTTCTTCATATGTTTTAGCCTCCAGTCCCCTAATCATCTTTGTTGCTCTTCTCTGCACTCTTTCTATAGTCTCCACATTTTTTTTCACATTCTGGCAACCAAAATTGAATCCAGTATTCCAACAAGGCATTATAAAGTGGTATTAACATTTCACGTGATCTTGATTCTATCCCTTTATAATTATAATTATAATTATGCAGCCTAGAACTGTGTTGGCATTTTTGGCAGCCACAGCACTCTTCTCATCCACTAGGACTCCAAGATCCCTTTCGCAGTTTCTACTGTAGAGCCAGATATCACCAAAATCCTATAGTTATGCATTTGCGTTTTCTGTCTAAATATAAGACTTGAGATTCTTTACATTGAATTTCATTTTGTTACATAGGGCCCAGAGATTCTTCTGTGTTTTGACCCTATCTCCTGGAGTGTTGGCTATTCCTATCATCTTGGTGTCATCTGCAATTTTGATGATTTCCCCTTATCTTACTCATTGATGAAGATATAGAAGAGTACTTGGCCTAAGAGAAAGCCTTGGGCTACCCCAATGCATACTTCCCTTCACGTAGATACCATTCTATTAAGGATGACAAGTTGAGTGTGATTGAACAGCCAGTTACAAGCCCATCTGGTGCTGGTGCTGGTGCTGTCTAGCCCCAATTTTTCTAGCTTGACAAGAAGTAGGTTGTGGTCTACTTTATCAAATGATGTGCTGAAATCTAAGTAAATTGTACCCACAGCATTTCTTTGGTCCAATAATTTTATCTGGCATGATCTGTTTTTGAAAAATGCACATTGACTTCTACTTATAACTGTATTTGCCTCTAAGTGTTTGCAGATTTATTGCTTGATTATATTTTCCAGAATCCTTCTGGGTATTGAAAGCAATAGAACTTAGGCTAATATACCACTTCACAGTGCTTTATATCACTTTGCAAGCAATTTACAGAGTCAGCGTATTGCCCCCCCAACAATATGGCTCCTCATTTTACCAACATCAGAAAGATCGAGGCTGAGTCAACCTGGAGCCAGTGAGGATCGAATCGCTGGCAGTCAGCAGAATCAGCCTGCAATACTGCACCACCACAGCTCATATGTCAAGCTGATAGGTCTGTAGTTTCCTGGGTCCACTTTTCTTTTTTCCAATCCTCTGGTAATTTTCTGGTTTTCTCTTTGAAAATGGTTCTGAGATCTCATCTGCCAATTTGTTCAGCTCATGAGGGTGCAATCCATCTGGTCCTGGTGATTTGAATTCTTCTAGAGTGAAGAGGTTTCCTTTACCATTTTCTTGATTACTTTGACTTGCATCCCTTATTTGCATTTTACATTTTAATAGGTTGTCTGTTTTTTCCCTTTTATGTAAAACAGATACAAAAAAAATCAGTTAAGCAGTTCTGCTTTCTCCCCACTGCTCCTTACCTTCTTGCCATTTTCTCCTGTTAATAGACCAAAGTTTCCTTGACTTTTTTTCTTTTTTTTACATGTTACAATTATAAAAATGTAAAAATGTAAAATGGAACAGGTTACAGATTGCATTATTGCATGATTGTGCTATTCAGTTTGCATATGAAATAGAGATAGAAGGATTTGGGTAACTGGTATTCAGTTTACACTGTGTCATAATTTAAAATATAAACCAACATACTTCTAAATAATGAATTAGAAAAGATTCATAGTGGATAGATGAATTTTATATATGGTAAATAATATGGAAGCAAGAATACGATATGTATAATGATGGGAATATCAAGGAGAAATAGATTTTGAAAAATCAGAATTTACAGAAATGACAAATTATCTGTAGAAAACAAGGCTGGAAATCATTCATATATTTCTAAACTGAAAGGTTTTTTTAGAAGAAATAATTAGAAAAAATATAATAATTTGATAACTTAAGATATATGATGTGATCAGTATCTTAAAATAAAATTAAACAATTAAATAGATGAGTAACAATCAAAAAGATGACATAATTTTGGAGATTTGAAAAAATCAGTCAGATACAGAGTTCAATACTCCCAAAACTCTCAGCCTTGGGTGGATTAAAGCTATTATTGTTCAGAGAGGTTAATTAAATGTTCTTTCTACTGATTATCTTCTAACATATTCAGGAAAGCATCACCAGAGTATTGGAAAATGCTGTCCTTTCTTTTTGTCATCCAGGAGATCAACAACGATCCCAATATTTCATTCAATGTCACCTTCGGTTACAACATCTATGAAAATTATTTCGACCAACCAATGACCTCAGAGGCTTTGCTGGACCTGCTTTCGGAGGGGGAGGGCAACGTTCCCAACTACAGCTGTGGGAGGCAGAAAAACACAGTGGCTGTTCTAGAAGAGGCTAATACTGACATCTCCATCCAGATTTCAACCATGATGGAAACCTACAAAATCCCACAGGTGTGTCTTTATTGAGAAGAACTTTTTTTAGACAGGCAGCTTTCAATTAAACATCTTCTACCATAAATGAAGAGCCAAGTTCTATTATGGGAATTGTATGAAGTCAGGATGAATCTATCAAATGAGCACGTACATCTCTTCTTGGCACATTCCTAATGCTGACTGGGCATCTCTGCAAGCTATTTGCAAGAAGAAAATACCATGCTGAAGTCAGAGGAGAAACAACATAAGAGCAGAATGACCAAACAGGTCCCTACAGAAGGTTATTCTTTTCTAGCAGTGGAACAATTCCTTCATTAGGGCTAGATTTTTGATGTCATGGTATTTAAATAAAATAGCATTTCTTTATTTATTTTCCTTTTCAGATCAATTACGGTTTTGATTCCCAGGTTCTGAGTAATAAAATCCAGTTTCCTTTCTTCTACCCAATGATCCCAAGTGAAGGACTTCAGTACCCAGGGATGGTGAAGCTGGTCCTCCATTTCAGATGGACCTTGGTGGGTCTCCTTGCTCCAGACACTGAGAGTGGACAAAGGTTCATGAGGACATTGACTTCCATGCTAATAAAGAATGGCATTTGCCCAGTTTTATCACAAACCTTTCCCATAGCTTCTTGGAAAGTATTTGTAGACTTCCCTCTCTACCGCAATTGGAGAAAGGTGAATGTCTTTATTTATGGTGTAGACAGAATTACATTCCAGATGGGGGTTATATTTTTGCAACAGGTGTTTGAAATACTTACTGAATCTCTTAGAGGAAAAATCCTGATAATCACAGGCCGCTGGGACTTCACTATTTATTTGGGAGATGAGTATTTCCCTACTAAATACCTCCATAGTATTTTTTCCTTTCTTATGAAGAGCAATCAAATGGGAAAGTATGGTGGCTACCAGCAGTTTGATCCTTTCATGATTCATCTTGCAAAGAACTCCTTCCTGTGTTCTTACACCAAGGATGCCTTTTCAGTGAAAGTCTGGAGAAGGTGTAGGGAGAGAGAAGAACTGGAGACTCTGAGGAAAGAGGAGATGGATCCGATCCTGACTCTAGACAGCTATTTCATTTATAACACAATCTGGGCTCTGGGACGAGCCTTCAATTCCGCTTATTCATGCAAACAAAAGAGGATAACATATAAAAGGGGTCAAAACTTGAAAACTCGATTGGTGAAGGCATGGCAGGTATTTATTTATTTTTACATTGCACTTTATAGCCATTGAGGATTAATTTTACATTGTAAGAACTGTGTAATTATTCTGACCATAGTTATAATGTATTCTGAATATAAAAATAAGTTGAATTCTAACTTTTGCTTTTTGTAAATATTGTGATCTGTCCATAATTGTGGTTCAGCCTTTGTCTGCTGGTAAGATGATGATGATCTGATCCTGTTCTGATGTCCACTCTACTTCTGCTGTTAGTTGAAGCTAAGCAACTAACTTGGGTCAGGTGCAGAGATGAAGGGTTGGACTCCGAAAATTTCCATAAATCATTCCATAGATGTTCCATAAAATTCTAAGGAGATGACCTTACCTGGTAGAAGAAATTCTATTTCACAGTGAAGATCTGTGGTCTCTTCTCCATGCCAAGTAGTCCATATATATCACCTCAATGCAGAGTTTCAAAAGCACAGCCTATTTGTGGAGCAAAGGCCCCATAATCATCTTTAAAGAGAAAGTTGTTTCTCTTTCTATATGCTGTTTCACCTGCACACCAGTTATTTACAGTATTGTTGGTATCTGATTTCATTTTGCTTCCTGTTGGTTTTCCAAACTCTGCAGTGATAATCATGAATGGAAGAGATGAAGGACTTCCTTGACTATCCTTATATTCCAAGTCATTTTTGGTTCTTCTAAGAAAAAAATTATCCTATATTCCTGAGTACAGATCTTCCATTCGAATTCAAATGGAGGAGTCTTGCTAGAGAGCTTTCTGTCTCTATGTAACATTGCTCATTTTCTCTTCTATTCCAGCTTCATCCTTTCCTTCGGACCTCTCAGTTTTATAATAATTCCATTGATGGGGTATATTTGGATGGGAATGGAGATCTGGTAGCCGATCTGGACATTGTGAACACAGTGGTTTTCTCCAATCAGTCTGTTAGAAAAGGGACAGTTGGGAGTCTAGAAAGAGTGGGATCCTTGGATTTCAAGTTGCTCATGAACCAGAATGCTATTGTAAAGATGGAAATGCTGAATAAGGTGGGGACAACTTTATTCTCTTTTTTAAAAAACGTCTTATCAATAGGATTGCAGAATTGGAGCAGGGACACACTTGGAATGTTATCTCATTCTCCCAGAAAGATATATTGGTTAGATGTTCAAGTGTCTGTGAGAAAAATATCCTTAAATATCCCTGTTAACTATTACACAAGGGAATAAGATTGAAATCAAGGGATAAAATGACTGATTTTTCCAAAGCAGAAATCCATTCAGCTTTCCCTTGAGTAGGTATGTTGAGGATTTAAATTAAAAATTGTGCTGTGGCAAACATGGGAAGAGAAACAGACAAACTTCAAGAAGTTAAATAGGTTTGATGAGCTCTAAGTTTCTTGTAGGTTTCAAATTTAGCAAATGTAAGCCTTGAACTGGAGATGTCCTAACTTTTGCTTTTTGCATTCTTTATGCCATACAATAATTTGTGTAATGGGTGCTACTTCTTTCCCTCTCTCTTCCCAGCCCCTGTCCCTTTCCAGATGTGTGGAAAACTGTCCTCCTGGATTCATGAAGGTGGCTCAGGAAGGGAAGCCCATCTGCTGCTACAATTGTCTTCCTTGTGCAAAAGGCTCCATCTCAACCTTGGAAGGTAGGTACCATCAGGGGAAAACTGCAGACTTGGGAAAGGATCATAAATCCTGAGGTTTTACATGAATGTGCATTTTGAAAGGCTTGGTCAGAGGGATCATACCTCTTTGAGTCTTTGTTAAGATATACATTTATGTCTCAGTGAATCATAAGAAATGATCTTGGAGCTTTATCTGGTTTATAGGTCATGCAAACAGGGATACAGATCATGGATTACAATGCAGGATAAGTCTGGGTTGAATATTGTGAGAAAGATGACATCTTTTGATCTTTAAGCTTTACAATAATCCTTTGACTGCTCCATCACTTCAGGTAGTTCTTTTTGGGTCAGCTTTAGATAACTCCTGGGTTTACGTCTCCTGTGACCGACATTCCACAAGTTCAGCTGGGATCTTATGGAAAGTTGTCTCTCTCTCTTTTGTTTATACAAAAATGTATTTTGATGTCCTCATTCCATATCCAACTCATCTTCAAGAGTCACTCCATCTAATACATTTTTCCTCATGGCACACAAATGGTTTACCCACTTTAGAAGCATAAAGTATGCTGAATAATCATTCATATATACTTCATTCCAATGTAGGCTGGTTCTCATTGGTGCCCTAAATCATTGACAAAAAGCTGGGCTCTAAATTTTGTTAGGTTTAGCAGTAAAAGGGTAAAATGGTGGAAGTGCCTTCCTTTCTTGAATCCTTTCTTTCTCCCTCCTTCTCTCTAAATAGGTTCATTGATAAAATGATGCCATGAAAAATAAAAATGATATTAAGTTGCTCTATCTGGAAGGAAATGAAGAGATATATTGAATTAACCTATGTGCAATTATTCACACCAAAAAAAGTGTACCAAAACAATGCATTTCATTAAAGTATGTATTAAAGGGAGACCCTATTTCTTGCTATTTTTCAGATGCAGACAAATGTATCCAATGTCCAGAAGATCAACATCCAAACATCAATCGAGTTCATTGTATTCCCAAGATGAAAAGCTTTCTTTCTTATAAGGAAAATCTGGGGATTATCCTGACTTCCATTGCCTCATTCCTCTCTTTGACAACAGGCTTTGGCTTGTGTATCTTCATTAAATTCTTGGAAACACCAATTGTCAGAGCCAACAACCGTGATCTCTCCTACATCCTCCTGGTCTCCCTCCTGCTTTCCATTTTGACCTCCTTCCTATTCATTGGCCAGCCAAGGAGAGTGACTTGCCTTCTCCAACAGACATCCTTCAGCATTAGCTTTTCAATTGCAATTTCTTCAATCTTGGCCAAAACAATCACAGTAGTTTTGGCCTTCTTGGCCACAAAACCAGGGAATAAAGTGCAGAGATGGCTGGGGAAGAGTTTAGCCAACTCCATTGTCCTTTCTTGTTCTGGCCTCCAAGTTGTCATCTGCAGCATCTGGTTGGGCAGTTTTCCTCCATTCCCTGACTCTGACATGCATTCCCTACCTAGAGAGATCACCCTACAATGCAATGAAGGCTCTGTCACCATGTTTTATGTTGCCCTGGGATACATGGGCTTCCTGTCTGCTGTCTGCTTCACAGTGGCTTTTATGGCCAGGAATCTCCCTGGGGCCTTCAATGAAGCCAAGCTGATCTCTTTCAGCATGCTGGTCTTCTGCAGTGTCTGGGTGTCCTTTCTGCCTGCCTATCTGAGCACCAAAGGGAAATACATGGTGGCTGTGCAGGTCTTCTCTATCTTGGCCTCCAGCAGTGGTTTGCTGGGCTGCATGTTCATCCCCAAATGCTACCTTATTATATTTAAGCCAGAACTGAATACCAAAGAACATATGATGTCAAAATAAAATTGAAAGAAAAAAGATTTTTACAAATGTATTACTTTTCAAAAGTGTCGATTAATAGCCCTGAACAGCAGGTTTTGGACATTTAATATTTAGTTAATATTTATTTATTAAACCTGAGTGATGTCCATGTTGGCTAGAGATACTCTACAGAATGTAGTTTACAATCAAGAAAAAAGAAGAAAGATTAAAACAATAAATAACAACATTGGTTAAAATGGACAAAGATGGGAAGGGAGGGAACAAAATGCACATGGGGAGGACATATTTCTCTTGTTCCCAATACTGCTCCTATTTATTTTCCTCTATATTCTTAAAGAAATCAATAATAATACTCCAAGTCTCATTTTTAGCCATAGTAATGTGGGTAAAATCAATTTCCAGAAGAATGATACTTTTTAGTAGGCTAGTGGAGGCATAGGGAATGTGGCTTGAAGCTCATAGTGACCCGTGGTAAGTTATTATGTGTTGGTTGCTCAAACACTGGAGATTTTAAGACAGTACCGACTGATGTATGAAATGGTGCAGGGTTTCCTGCCTGAGCAAGGGGTTGGAATGCTGGTTAGAATGCCATCATCTAGCTGATTTGTGATAAATTTAGGTACATTCACACAACACCTTTAATCCTGTAAAGTGAACTTTTCATTGCCTCATGTACCATGCCAAAGTATGTAAACAAGATGGTGGCTTACTGTGATGATCTACGTCCCACATTACACAGGAAAGGGATAGATTACCACCTGCCAGAACATGTGAAATGAAGTAAACATGTTTTAAATTCACAGTAAACATACACAGAGCAGGAGTGGGTTGCTAACCGGTTTACTACCAATTCGCTCATGCATGTGTGCATGCTCGTACGTGTATACATAACTTCTGCACATGCACAGAAGCATCCAGGTAGATGGGTGAAACCTCCCACCGCTACCACTACTGGTTCAGCTCAACTGGGCTGAACGGGAGCAACCCACCTCTGATACAGAGGCTCTATGGCCAACCAAGTATGAGAACTCTGTCCTTAAAGGTACCTTTTGGTGT
This sequence comes from Thamnophis sirtalis, assembly GCF_051295495.1. Classification (NCBI taxonomy): domain Eukaryota; kingdom Metazoa; phylum Chordata; class Lepidosauria; order Squamata; family Natricidae; genus Thamnophis; species Thamnophis sirtalis. The sequence continues at coordinate 3,243,742 of NW_028261383.1, forward strand.
GGAAGGGAGAAAGAACTGCTTTTAAAGTGGTTCCCTTTAAAGCCCAAATCCTTTGCACCACCTGAAAACATTTAGGATCATCGGTGGACAGTGCCAGGCTGATATATATCCAACTTGCTAAAACCACTTCAGAAATGCCTGAAAATACCTGAATGTCATTAAAATGATCTTGGCCCATTAGTCAGTTTATGACTGTATGCAATGCATGAAAGAGGGTCCCTTTGCAATCCAGGTTATGGCAGCTACATACTTATATTATGGTTAAAATGGAGTTGAGCTCATCGGGGCATACAGAGTCATCAGCCACCCTATGGGACATTCACAGGATTCCCTTGCAAGGGCTCTCTCATGGGTTTCTAAAGGGGGGGAGATCTACACATGGGGTTGGACACATTTCCTGTTGAATATTGGCCTTCTTCCCTGTGGACCCAACCAGGTTTCAGTGAGAAATGGCAGGTAATGTCATAGATGAGAGCAGCCTTGTTATGCATCAATCTAGCAATCAAAAGCAACAGCTGGAACCCAAAGCCATCAAGGATCTGATAGCCATGATTTGGAATGCTGCATTAGAACTGTTCTCAACTAGAGAGGCCAATGCTGCTAAATATACCTGTGGAAGGGAGAAGGATATTTTTATTGTACTTGAGCGGACTGATTCTTACCAGGTTGACCAACTACAAAACTGCCCCATTACATGCATAACATTATGTACCCTTACTTCCCAACTAGTAAGAATCAGTAGAAAGAGGTGCAACAATTGAACATTCATTTTTCAAATATGTAATTGTGGAATTTCAGACCTGACAGGAAAGCAAAGAGCAAAACCAGAAATGCTAACTCAACTGCTCAAAAGAGCTCAGTGACCATCTTGCAATTCTATTGGACAAGAATGGGCACACAATCTTCCATCAGCCCTTTATTTCAAGCAAAATTATTAGCCCAGTTCACATATGGAGAATATTTTGGATCATTTTTCAGAGATTATCCTGTCAGAGGATATTGTTAAAATTCCTCTCTCTCATATTTCTATATTTCTTCTGGCTGTAAGATTCTCCTTTGTATTTAGTTCTTGTCTGATAACAATAATGTAGCACTTAGGAATGAAGATGCAACCCAATAGACCAGAAGTAGAAGACAGGATGGAGAAGACCTGCACAGCCACCATGTATTTCCCTTTGGTGCTCAGGTAGGTAGGCACAAAAGTCACCCAGACACTGCAGAAAATCAGCATGCTGAAGGTGATCAGCTTGGCTTCATTGAAAGCTCCAGGCAGATTTCTGGCCAGGAAAGCCACTGTGAAGCAGATGGCAGCTAGGAAGCCCATGTAGCTGAGGGTGATGTAGAACATGACAACAGAGCCTTCATTGTATTGAAGGATGATCACTCCAGGTTGGGAGTGGAACTCAGATTCAGAGAACGGGGGAGAAATTCCAAGCCAGATGGAACAGATGATAATTTGGACACAAGAACAAGAAAGGATGATGGAGTTGACACAGGTCTTCTCCAACCATCTCTTCATTCGGTTTCCTGGTTTTGTGGCTAAGAAAGCTAGCACCACCATGATCGTTTTGGCCCACACAGTAGACACAGCTACAGAGAAGACAATACTAAACATTGTTTGTCGTAAAAGACAGGTGGCTTTCTTTGGTTGACCAATGAAGAGAAAAGGAGACATGAAGCAAAGGAGGAGGGAGGCAAGGAGGATGTAAGAGAGGTCTCAGTTGTTGGCTTTGACAATAGGAGTTTCTCGGTACTGAAGGAACATGATTAAAACAACTCCAGTGGTTAGGAGCAAGACAAAGGAAAAAGAGATCAGAATGATAACCAGATTATCTTCATAAGACAGGAAGGATACACCTTTGGGGATGCATCGGAGTCTATCCTCATTTGAATATTTATCATCCGGACACTTGGTGCATTTTTCTGTATCTGAAAAAAAGCATTTTTTCTTTAATATACTTTATTTTTACCTTCCAATATATGCCTTCTTGGGACAACAACTGATATTACAGCATTTTCCAAGATGCATTTCGTATCTCCAGAGAAGGGAGATATGATGGGAGGTTATGTAGATTTCATTGCAACAATTGTTTTAGGAAATGGACCTAAGACATTTTATTAACTTCCAAAGAATTCCTAGAAAGATAAATACTGAAGAACAGATTCAAAATATTAAGCAGAAGAGAGATTTTCCCCCACAAACCTTGCCCAATCCACCACAATTATTTCTCTCTTATCAGCCTCTCCTTCAAGGTATTTTTGCTATTCTTTCCTTTATATAAGAACTGTGCATTTGGAAAATAGAAAGAAAAACAGTTAAGGTTCAATATAACATTGAACATGTGATTTCATCAAAATGTTCTGGATGGATCCACTTACACAAGGCATCACTTACACCTTTCTTCAGTGTGACCTACCTTCCTGAGTGGAGATGGTGCCCTCTGGACAAGGAATGCAGTCATAGCAACAAACTGGCTCTCCTTCCTGAGCCCGTTTGACAAATCCAGGATGACAATTTTCCACACATTTGGAATGAGGCAAAGGCTAAGAAGAAAAAGAAGGAATGCCAAAGAAAATGTCTCAGGACTAAGCATCCATGGAAAATGATAACATAAGATAACCTTTATTGTCATTTTTTTTACTGTGAGTACACTGTCTAAAAATTCTGTTGCCTGCTCTCAAAAGAAAGTAGTGAAAGAAAGAAAACAATTATTTGTGAAAGAAAGGTCACAAGGAATTATGAGTCCTTGTAAACAGAAATCATTGAAAATCCTTCATTGGAGCAGAAGGCCTATCTCCCACCCCATCCAAGTGGGGTGATTTTGAGACATGAATAACTCTGGCTAAGTCTGTGTTACTTATACACATCCTCTCCTGCTTTTTCATGAGACCCTGGCCCCACCAGGACAAGGTAATTCTGAAGTCCCAAAGGTGCTTTTTCAAGAGGCAACTGGACTTTCTTGTTTTTATTAGAAAACGTTTCGCTTCTCATCCACAAAGCTTCTTCCACACTGACTGGATGGTGGAGGATGGATATATTTATATTCCTTGCAGACAGCTGGTCATTTGCATTCTTTTAGAGAGTCTCTGAGGCCACTTGGAGCTTTGTCTCTGTCTTCAGGATAATCATTCTCACTATTCAGGTGACCCTGAAGAAATAGACAAACCTCCAAGTGGCCACAAGTGACTACCTAATAGAATGCAAATGACCCGCTGTCTGCAAGGAATATACTGTAAATCCCTCCATTCCCCACCATCCAGTCACAGGCAAAGAAGCTGCTTGGATGAGAAGCAAAATGACTTCAAAGAAAAACAAGAAAGTCCCGTTGCCTCTTGAAAAAGTACCCTTGGGACATCCATGATTCAGATGACTGAGAATCTCCATAGACATCTAATTCGGAAGCGTAATTTCCATTGGAGCCAAATACACTTCCATTCAGTCAACCTGAAGTTATGAGTACTACAGTCCCGTGAGAGCATGTGAGAGCCTCTCTTAGCATTTTCATGCAGCTTCTCCATTTCAACAGTAAAGCTTAGCCCAATGAAATGGGTCAGAACCTTTTGGAAGATAGAGAAAAGACATCAATATATCTCCCACCCTGTTGAGCAACTTTAGTAATAATAGATGATTTGGGTTGATAATAAGTTTCTGTCTTTCAAAACTTGCAAGTTTCTCTTTAATGAGATTCTTCTTGGAGTAAAACACCCAGCTCATGAGCTTAAAATCAGCTGCTAAATCTCCTTTTTGGTCCAAGTACAGTTTGTAGGTGGAAAAATTGAGAAACTCATTCTTCTCCAGAAAGGGATGGAACTAGAATGGGAACATCCAGAATTTTAAAAGCAGTAAACGTGGTAACTTACCTCTTTTTATCTGTTCTCATTTGAACGTTTCTTCTACAGTGGTCTAACTTGTAAATATTCTTATTTGGGAAAACAGGCTTTACCACTATCTTCAAACATGAAAAAGAAAGGTTCACCAACATTTGTCAATCATATATTGAAAATAGATGTATTTAAAAGGTATAATTTACAAAATCTGTTAATTACAGGAAACATTCTAGAGTAGATCATAAATACTCAGAAATGATTTACACCCTGGTCAGTGTCTCTTCGCACTTCTACCATCGGGTAGAAGACATCGAAGCATAGGCAGCCAAACTAATAGGTTTTAAAACAGTTTCTATCCTTGGGCTGTCAGACTTTTAAACACAACTACAATTACTCCACACACACGTGGAAACGTATGACTAGTTTTTCGTTTTCTTTTTTCCTAAATGCTTTCATAGAGGTTATTCTTTATACTATTTATGTTGTTTGTCTTTCTTGTCATAGGTTCCACCAGTGAGGCTAAAAACAATTGCGTTGTATACATGATGTACAATGACAATAAAGGCTATACTATACTAATTAAATTACATAAAGAGAATATTCATAAACCCCCTGAGAACAACCAGAAAACATGGATTTGCAAGAGGAAAGTTGCCAGGCTCACTTCTTCCCAGTAGACCAGATAGGGAATACATCCAGATGAGCTAATTCTACTTTATTGTAAGGGAACTATCAGATTATTATTTTATTTTCATATATTTTTGTACATCAACCCATTAAAACGCCTTCTTTATCATTAAAACCTGACCTGTCCAAGGAAGCATTGTTGCAAAAACTATGCCAGACTGACCCCCGGCAAAACTAGAGGCAATTCACACAAATGAGAGGCAGATTGAGGAAAGAAATCCCAAAGGATTTGAATCTATACGTATACAGAAATTAATATTTAACATTCTGCACCCAAAAATGTAAAAAAAAAAAGAATCTAAAGAATTTACATACTCAATAGATGTTAAAATGGACCTCTTCTAAAACTATACTACCACTAGGTTGATAGGGACACTCTCCTCTTTTTCACAACTCTCCCCTGCACATGTCTACACACAGAGACCCACACAGAGGCACACAGACATGCATACCCTTCCTTATAAAACTTTAGACCTCTGTTCCATTCCCCCAGAATGGAACCTCTTTATTTTTGGGAATAAATAAACCATCTCTTTTCTACATAGCGTGTCTGGATTTTATTCTCATTGGTTCTTGCTCAATCTGCTTGAATTGGGAGCCCAAATTATTCTTCTGACAGTACGTCACACTACATTAAGAGAATAAATACCTACCTACCTACCTACCTACCTACCTACCTACCTACCTACCTACCTACCTAGATATCTATCTGTCTGTCTGTCTGTCTGTCTGTCTGTCTGTCTGTCTATCTGTCTATCTGTCTATCTGTCTATCTGTCTATCTGTCTATCTGTCTATCTGTCTATCTGTCTATCTGTCTATCTGTCTATCTTTCTATCTGTCTATCTGTCTATCTGTCTATCTGTCTATCTGTCCATCTGTCCATCTGTCCATCGGTCCATCTGTCCATCTGTCCATCTGTCTATCTGTCTATCTGTCTATCTGTCTATCTGTCTATCTGTATCCATCCATCCATCCATCCATCCATCCATCCATCCATCCATCCATCTATCTATCTATTGTATGAAATTCAAAATACTTCTTGGTAGTTTAGCAAAATGGGCTGGGGAAAAAAACTCAGTAGAATTTAAGAGAAGGAGAAGTACAACGTTTTCCCTGTTGAAGAAGAAAAACCAAGCATATAGCAAAAAGAGCAAAAAGGAATACAAAACATGACGACGATATTTGTAAAAATATAAAAATGATATCAAAAGGCTAGTTCAGTGGTGGAATTCAAATTTTTTTTTACTACTGGTTCTGTGGACATGGCTTGGTGGGTGTGGTGTGACTTGAAGGTTTATTATTATTAACATTTATAGGCCGCCCTTTTCTCTGAGGGGACTCAGGGCGGCTTACATAAAATCAGGGGAGGGAAATACAAACAGTGACGTAGACAAACATAGAGTAAAAATAATGAGCAACATTCATTCATCATTCGGGAGGGGCGATTATCTTTATCCCCAGGCCTGACAGGCTAGCCAGGTCTTAAGGGCTATGCGGAAGGCCTGGACGGTGGTGAGAGTACGAATCTCCACAGGGAGCTCGTTCCAAAGGGTCGGAGCTACTACTGAAAAGGCTCTCCTCCTTGTAGTTGCCAGCCGGCACTGGCTGGCAGATGGAATTCGGAGGAGGCCCAATCTGTGAAATCTAATTGGTCGCAGGGAGGTAATTGGCAGAAGGCGGTCTCTCAAGTACGCAGATCCACTACCATGAAGTGGTAGGCATGGCAGGGGAAGAATACTGTAAAATCTCCATTCCCTCCCCACTCCAGGGGAAGGTTACTGCAAAAACCACATTTCCTCCCAATCAGCTGGAACTCAGGAGGCAGAGAATAGATAGAGGCGAGGCCAGTCAGAGGTGGTATTTACCAGTTCTCCAAACTACTCAAAATTTCCACTACCGGTTCTCTAGAACTGGTCAGAACCTGCTGAATACAACGTCTAGACTAGTTGATTTAAAAGTGAATGTGAATGTGAAATGTTATGATCACGGGGAGAAAGCAAATGCATTCATAAATGCACCATCCAGAAAGTGAATGTTGGTTGTTGTTTTTTTTTTTTTTTTTTGGTGAGACACAACTGCTCCTATTATGCAGAAAAAAACTAATCTGTTTTAAAGAACAGAAATGAAGAAACAGATCAAAGGAGCTGCTCTTAGCATTGAGGAAAGACAAGAAGGAGAAAAGCCACATTAGTTTACTGGAGCAGAAAATCAGAAGGAATTTTCAAGCCCCTTTTCCAATTAATACAATGTCTTAAATGATTGATGGATCTCGACAGACTTGGAAATTGGGCCCTATCTAACAAAATGAAATTCAGTAGGGATAAAAGTAAGATTTTATACTTAGGCAAGAAAAAAGCCAACTCTACAGTTAAAGACTAGGTGAAACGTGGCTCAATAGCAATAACTGTGAGAGGGGTCTCAGAATTCTAGGGGACAATCACTTAAATATGAGGAAACAGTCTGTGGGAGCAGACAAAAAAGCCAATGCAATCCTAGGCTGTATTAATAAAGGGATAGAATTAAGATCATATGAAGTATTAGTACCACTAGATAAAGCCTTAGTAAAACCACACTTAGAATTCTGCATCTAGTTTTGGCCACCTTATTACGGGAAAGTTATTGAGACTCTGGAAAAAGTGCAGAAAAGATCCACAAGAGATTAGGGGGTTGAGGTCTTATGAACAATGTTGCAGGAATTGGATATGTCTAGTCGAGGAAAAAGAAGGACTAGGATAGTGATGGCGAACCTTTTTCTTACGGCGTGCCAAAATTGTGCACACAGGTGCTATTGTGTGCATGTACATTGCCCACTCAATCTCCCAACCCAACTGTACATGCATGTGCAACCCCTCCCCAGGCTCTGGAGGCTTTCCTGAAGCCTGGGAAGAGGGAAAATGGCCTCCCCTGGCACTCCTGAAGCCAGAAATGGATCATTTCTGATCTTCCGGGTGGGCCATTGGGGCCATTTTTTCACCCTCCCCAGGCTTCAGGAAAGCCTCCGGAGCCTGGGGAGAGTGAAAAATGGCCCTAACGGGTCAACTGGAAGTTTGGAAATGATTCATTTCCAGCTTCCAGAGAGCCTCTGCAGGGGCTGGGGAGGCCATTTTTGTCCTCCCCAGGCTTTGGGAAAGCCCCTGGAGGCTGGGGAGGGTGAAAAACTTCAGGTTGGCTATTGGGGCCCTTTTTTGTCCTCCCCAGCCTCCGGAGGCTTTCCTGAAGCCTGGGAAGGGCCCAACTGGAAGATTGGGAACAAACTTCCGATTGGCCAATTGGGGCTGTATTTTGCCCTTCCCAGCCTCCGGAGGCTTTCCTGAAGTCTGGGGAGGGTGAAAGTAGGCTCCCCTGGCCCTCCGGAAATGTGAAAAATCAGCTGGCCGGCATGCACATGCGCACTGAAGCTGACAGCTGGCGTGCCACCAAATATGACTCCTCATGCCACCTGTGGCATGCGTGCCATTGGTTCACCATCACGGGACTAGGGCATCTTCCAATATTTTAGGAGCTGCCACAAGGAAGAGTGAAGTCAACCTATCTTCCAAAGCACCAAAAAGAAAGATAAGAAACAATGGATGGAAACTGACCAAGGAAAGAAGCAACCTAAAACTAAGGCAAAAAAATAATAATCCTAACAGTGTGAACAATTAACCAATGGAATGGCTTGCCTCCATTACCTCTAGTTTTCTTATCGCTGGAGGTTTTTAAGAAGAGATTGCACAGCCACAACTGAAAGATGCTACACAGAAGCTGAAGATCTGTAAACTGTTATTTCAGATGGTAGGACATGGAAAAATGGATTCACTTACAGTAGAGCAGATTCTGACTGAATGAGAGAGAAAAAACATTCTGAAAGGGGAGGATTTTTAGCGCTGAACCAGAGAACCAGACGATGCTAATCATAAACCCCTATATACGGGAATTTGTTTTAAAATGCATATATCTTTTAAAAATTAGCAATGTTTGATATCAAACTATATCTGTCATAGTTTCTGCTCTTATGAACCTAATAGCACAAAGATGTTTATGTAGTTCTCCTCCCTCTTCTTTGGACTTTTTCTCAAAAGAAACTAAATTTGATGGGTGCTTGTTAAAACTGCATACCTTCCATGGCTGCATCCTTAGAGTCCCCAATCTCTCTTCACTTTCCTTCCTTCTCCTGAATACAGAGGAATATGCAGCATTCAAGGCATGGGCCAGAGTCTGAATAACACTGTAAAAGTGGTGGAAATTGGAGATCCAGATCATGTTCTTTTTCTCTTGGGTCTCCAGTGGTGCTTTTTCAGTGCATCTTTTCCATCCTTTGATGGAAAGGACATGCTTTGAAAAAGAACAGAGAAATGACTGATCTCCAAAGGGTGGATCCACAAAGATATTGGGTTCAAAGCCTTCCTTTATTGGCCATCTTTTTTCCTCTAAAGCAATGGTCCAGATGCTATTCACATATTTGAGATGTTCACTGTATTCCAGTGGATATAATCCAATGAGTTTTGTGATCCAGACTTCCCCGTCAATGGGCCCTGGCAAATGCATAAGAGTTAAATGGAAAGGAATAATCCTATCCAAAATGGCACCGTATTCTATGTAGTGGAGAAATACATTAACTTGCCTCCACTTAGAAAGGGCATCCCTGATCTGTGCTGTATGTCCAGTTGTTGAGAATCGTTGTGATATAGCCACACAGATTCCATTCTTGACAAGCAAAGGAGTAAAAGTCCTCATGAAATTCTCTCCATTTTCTGTGTCTGAAGCAAAGACACCAATCAAGGTCCATCTGAAATGGAGAAGCACTTGGACAATTCCTGGATAGAAGATCCCTTTTTGGGGGAAAAGCTAGTGATAAAAGGGCAATTGACTTTTATCATGCAGTGACTCTGAAAATAATTCAAAACTAATCTGAAAAAGCAATGAAGAATCCTATGTTATATTTGGGGTCAGTTCAATTCCAAAATATTAGCTTCAAAGACATCCAATTTAGCTATAATGAACATATTCAAATAGTTTATTGTTGATTAGTCTATTTTTTTAATTTTGACCAAACAAGAAATATGTTGTTTTAATATAAAGATCCAAATAGACCATTCATCTAACCTGTGATCCAAGATACTTTCTTACAAAATTGACATTTAAATAATAGATGTGCTTTTGTCTATCTTTGGGGCTCAGCAAATACATGTCTCTTCATTACAAGGATCTTGGTTAAATCTTCCATATGTAACTCTTGTGTCCAGTGGTCAAATCTTGCTTGAATAAATACCACCTTAAGATGTTTAGACATTTCTGTATCGAAGTACTTGCCAATGTGGAAGTACATTAGTAGAGGCCCAACCATTTTAATGTGCCATCCTTACTGGGCATGATTGTATCTTTCTCTGCTTCAACATCTGAATTCTTTGGGCAGCAGTCTTTCAGGTTTCTTCTCCGGTTGCTGAAGAGACAGAAAGACCATAGCCCCTAATATAATTTGACAGTTGAAATGTTGTCTTTTCTAAAGGACAGAATGTTGGGAATCTATCAATTTCCATAGGTTGAATGTAACACCCATAATTGGACACTGGGCCTAGGAAAGAGTCTTGAGGTACCACACTGCATGCCCATTACCTCAAGATAGATATAGATCCTTTGAGGATTTACATACTGAGTGTTCTTAATCAGCCAAAACCAGGGGTCAGCAACCTGTGGCTCTGGAGCCACATGTGGCTCTTTCATCCCTCTGCTGCAGCTCCCTGTCACTCAAAATATGTTTCATAACTGCCAATGTGTGACACCCGCCAGCATGCAATTTATTTAACTTTTTGACCCCCAGTAGGCCAATCATGGATAAATCCAAGAAAAGAAAATTTTCAGAAGAAAACAGGACATTTAATTCAACTACATGTGCTAGTTTTGTGGCCTCTCAAGAAATAGTCAGACATGGGAAGGGGTTTGTGGCTCCCGGGTTTGCAAAGGGTGATCACATGACCCAGGAACGTAAATCACATGACCATTGGGATGCTGAACTGGTCATAAATGTGAAAAATGGTCATAACTCCCTTTTTTCAATGCTGTTGTAACTTTGAATGGTCACTAAATAAAATGTTGTAAGTTGAGGACTACCTGTACTTAAATACAAGCCAGCATCATGCTTCAGGTGCCAAAAAAGTCAATGCCATCCTAGGCTGCATTAAAGAGGGATAGAATCTGGACTATATGAAGTGTCAGTACTGCTTGTGTTCTGACCCCCCCTCGTTCCACACCAAAGCACACTCCGAGCCAAAGATAAGTTATGGCATTTAATTAACAGACAGACAGGTCCTTGGCAGCAAACCGGCACAGACAAGCTTGGGCAGCAATGCAGCACAGATAAGGCTTGGCAGCAATCCAGCCTTCCAAGCTCATAACAATGTTCTCTGACATTCATTCCTGCGTTGACTTCTGCAAGAAGGGTGTGTGCACAAGTAGTCTTTTTATAGTCTGGAGAGGAGCCTAATGATCACCAGCTGAGTGCAATTACCTCCTGTAACTGCGCAACTGTTCCTGACACCTATTAGCTCTCCAGTGCCGTGCATCCAGGAACAACTCACTACTGGCGTCCGCCTCACTCTCCCTTGTCTCCTCCCCAATGGTCCAAGGCTCAGGCACCTCCTGGTGGTCAACCAGCCTCTCTGCACCCTGCTCAGAGTCGGAATCCCGTCCAGGATCCTCCACATCCTCCAGAGCTGACTCATCGGGCCCCTCGCTGTCAGAGTCTGGTGGCAGCTCCAACGGCTCCTGCTGGGCCACAATAGCTTGATAAGGCATTGAAAAGACCACACTTGTTATATTGCATCCATTTTTTTTTGCCACAATATAAAAAAAGATGTTAAGACTCTTGAAAGACTACAGAGAAGAGCAAAAAGATGATTAGGCAGCTGGAGGCTAAAACATATGACCAACAGTTGCAGGAATTGGGTATATCTAGCTTAGTGAGAAGGACTACAGTAGTCCATGGTAGCAGTGTTCCATAAGAATAGTGTGTCAACCTATTTTCTAAAGAACCAGAAGGCAGGAAAGAAGCAATAGATGGAAATTTGTCAAAGAGAGAAGCAACCTAAAACCAAGAAGAAATTTCCTGACAGTGAGAACAATTAAGCAGTGGAACAACTTGCCTCTAGAAGTTGTGTCTAAAGTGATATAGTTCAACTAGAATACCTCCAAGATCCCTTCGAACTCTATTATTGTTTATTCTATTATTCTGTGTGTCTGTGTGTATCAATGTACCTTATCTCCAAACAAGAAACTTTTTTTCCTGACAACTAATCCAGATGCACCAGGAACACAGCAATACCCAACCATCCCTTCCAAGATCTTGGCAATCTTGGGAGGGGAATCATACATAACCTCAGAGATGTGAATGCCAAAGAGCTCCACAACCAAAACCAGAAGAAGGGAAACAATGTCTCTTCGAACCAGGTTTTTGGTGGGTGTGTCAAGGAATTGGTGTCAAGTAAAAAAATATCTATTGATCCTGTATCTTTTTCCATATTTATGCAAAGATAGAATCTGAAAACAGTCAGTGTCCTCAATCTAGAGTGGCATCAAACTCCATAGCTCTGGGTGACCTTACTCAGCAGTCTCTGGAGAAAAGATACCATGTGAAGGACAGCAGAATTCAACAACAATACTGTGTCTTCCTCCAACATCATTTTCTGGTCATGTCCTGATAGGACAGAGCACAATCACTGCATAACACTGCCCCAAGGGGTGTATCTGTAGTTTTTCACTAACATGCTGTACATCAGCTTCCTTTCTGCAAATGGAGCCAAGGAAGAAGTTCAGGATCCCCAGAGGAAAAGTTGCTTCTCACCGTAATTATCACCATCCTGCTGTTTGACATGTCTCCTTCTATTTCTCCAGTAACTGCCTTTGATGTAAACATCAGACTGAAGCAACATGGAAGGATCTTGCATCAGAAAAAGATAAATGCTTCAGGTCACTCTCTGAGTTGTATGCATTTTAAGATGGACAGAGGCTGTGTTGTTATATGTACCTTTCTTTCCTTTCCAGGTGAAGCTTGGTGGGTCTCTATTTCAATCAGGAAAACCACTGGCTCTTGTGAGAAGGCTTTTAATTCTCCAACTCTTGTTCTGAAGCAGGAAGGGAATTGATTCAGCTCCATTAATTATGGATCTCCTGCTTCTCCTTCTGATGCTGTTGTCCCAGCCAATCTCTGGGAATCTTAGAATGAAATGTCCACTGACTCTGGAACACCAGGATGGAGAAAAACCATGGAGCTATTACAGCCCAGGAGACCATCTCATTAGTATAGTCATCACTGCAACAAAAATATCTCCTATAATGTTCCCTTTCAATGCAGCTCCTTCTAGTCAGTCTCCCTCGTAAGTCATTTAGGATAATGAAGTTGCATTCTCTTCATTTATAATTCTAACACTCTCATTTTGTTATCCTTATTAAACTTGCTCTTTATACTGCAGCACTTGTCCTGTCTAATTTCCTGAATTACTTTGATTTCCATGCTGTCTTTGTCTTATTTTTGGGAAGAGATTCAAATCGAAAGATGGGACAGAAAAAGAAAATCTGAAAGAAGTGCACATTATTTTCCTTTCCCTGTTCAATTTTGAATTCATGACTTGAATACTGACTTTGGTTTAAATTAGTGATTATTATAGTTTTCCTCTGCCCAGTTCATTTCAAATGTAACTACTCATTGATATTTACTTCCTGATCCTTCTAGAAATACAGGATGACTTATTTTTAGAATTGGCTTCTGAGTTATTTTTGAAACATCCTCTTCCTTTTAAGTTCTACTTTAACTAGTCAATTATTTCAAAATCTGGTTACTGGGCAGTGAAAATTACTGGCACAAATAATGGTGTCTTTGTGATGCTTAATCCAGGTGGGGGACTGTATGAACTCTCATTCAAATTAAATTGAGATGGGAGAATATCATTTGTTTCTGGGCTTGGAGTCAGTATTGGCATAAGACTTTGAAGGTGTCAAGAGACAAAGTGGATAAGACTGAAAAAAATGTATGTTGCTGGTTCTGTTGATGATGATAACGACAACATCATTTTTATAGGCATTTATCTACTGCACATTCAAAAGTGCTATGCTTTATTTTCATTACTCAGGAAAAAATATTTCAAAAGTATAAAGTATATTTTGCTATTGATGAGGATGGTGATGTTAAAATGAACATTTTTTTACAGTAAAATGTCTTCTAATCAGTCTAAACTCCTACGTTTGATTTTCGCTATTCAAGTGGTCAATAAGAATTCCAAGCTTCTGCACAACCTCACACTTGGCTACAACATCCATGACAACTTTATGAACACCATTGGCACTTCAGATGTCTTGATGGACATGCTATCTACTGGCGAAGCCAATGTTCCCAACTACAGCTGTGGAAGGAAGGATAATCCTTTGGCTTTTTATGATGGAGCTGACAGGGATATCTCCATCCAGATGTCAAGATTAGCAGGCCCCTACAAAATCCCACAGGTCTGTATGTGTGCCTCTCTATCTAGGAAAATGAGTGGATTGGTAGGACATGTTAACGATAAATCCAACCATTTCTATTCTATGGAATTCAAGAGCTGCTTCTCTTCATGGTCACTCTAGGTATGTTGACTTTTGATGGGATTGACATTGGGGAATGGGAACACATAAAAGCAGTCACACCATCTGATGACACCATCCCCATTTCTTTGGGTGCTTCTGTTGCACACTTGTGAATGTAAGGAGGGGCATTGTGTCTAATCAAAGGGTCTTCCGTACAAAAGAAGCACTGATGCAAAGCTGTTGTTTTGAACATCATCTTAGCCAAACTAAGGATATTTTCAATGATATACAATACTAGATTCATGAAAAGAATCTCAATGGCTTATCTTGGTTGGTGAGACACATAATACATATAAAATAAACTCTGCCTACAATCTGGGGTTCGATTCAACTTTCAATCCTTTCAAGGTTGGTAAAATGAGGGCACAGATTTTTTTGGGGGGGAGGGGGGAATAGGTTGAGTTTAAACCATCCAGAGAGTGCTAAAAAGCATTATGAGGCAGTATATACACTCTGTGGTGCAAGTGGAACAATCTGGAGCTGACCACCCTTAAAACTGTAGAGATGAAAGTGCATTTTAGGAGAAGCCCTCCTATTCTACCACCTCTTACAATATTAGGCAACACAGTATCAACATTAGAGATCTTGTTTCTAGGTTCTATCATCTGCGTCAACTCAGACTGTTTAAGGAGCTGCTGATGCAATTCTACAGAGGAATTATTGAGTCTGTCATTTGTATTTCTGTAACTGGTTTGGTACAGCAACTAAACAGGACAGGGTTTCAAGGATAAACACTTCAAACTGAATTATGTTGTCTGAGGTTTATTGATGCTGAACTAGGGGATGTGACAACAGATTCCAATGAATAGTTATGACTGCAGAAAAAAACAATTGCAACCAGTCTGACTTCCATTGAAGATCAGTATACTGCATGAGCCAGAAAGAGGGCTGATAAAATATCTACAGACTCCTCACATCCTGGACATAAGCTGTTTCAACTCCTCCCCTCAGGATGCTGCTATAGGGCATTACATGTCAAAACGACTAGACACAAAGATAGTTTTTTCCCCTCGTGCCATCACCCTGCTTGAATATTTTAACACAGCACTGTCTTATGTCTAAGAACATTTACTCAAATTGTATTATTATTATTATCTTTTTTGTTCATTAAACTCAGTCAACTGAGCATTTAAAAATGTGTCTCAAATACCATTGACCTGTCCTGATGGTTGATACAGGTTGCTGCCAGCATCCTAGATATCAACCAAGTATCTTCTTAAAATAAATCATGCACCAAGTAGTGCATTTTTTTGCAGTTCCACTGGTGTTATTGCAGGAAGCTGCAATTTCTTGATGTGTTTTGTAAAATTCTGGGACATGGTACCAAGTGCCCCAATGACAATATGTATTACTGTTACATATTTAATTCATAGCTGTGTAGTTTCTTCTTCTTCTTCTTCTTCTTCTTCTTCTTCTTCTTCTTCTTCTTCTTCTTCTTCTTCTTCTTCTTCTTCTTCTTCTTCTTCTTCTTCTTTCTTACTATCTTCTCCTTTTGCTATCATGATTATATTACCTTGTTGCTTGTATGTACACTTGTGGTTTGTCTGTGCATGTTGTCTGTACGTAAACTGATTACAATATCTTGTGGTTTATATGTACACTGAGAGCTTACGCACCAGAGACAAATTTCTTGTGTGTCCAATCACACTTGGTCAATAAAGTATTCGATTCTAAATAAGTCGAAGTGCTATTACTATTGCTAATCAGTTCATGATCAAATGCATAATAAAAGATTTGAAGAGCAATAACACCAGTGGATATATATATATATATATATATATATATATATATATATATATATATATGTGTGTGTGTGTGTGTGTGTGTGTGTGTGTGTGTGTGTGTGTGTGTGTGTGTGTGTGTGTGTGTGTGTGTGTGTGTGTGTGTGTGTTTTTTTTACTGGCTGAATTATTCAAGAACTATCCCAATCTGCAAAAGTAGTTTATTTAATTCTTCTATAGTTATAAGAGCCATGGTGGTGCAATGGCTAGAGTGTAGTATTGCAGGCTATTTCTGCCGCCTGATGGCTGCCTGCAATTTGGCAATTCAAATCTCACTAGGCTCAAACTTGAATCAGCCTTCCATCCTTCCGAGGTGGGTAAAATGAGAGCCCAAATAGTTGGGGGCAATATGCCGACTCTGTAAACCGCTTATAGAAACCGCAGTAGATCCAGCCAAGACACAGGAGGACTACTTGGCAAATCATCTCTGGGTTGAGTTCCAGGATGTTGCCTCTGGGGATGTGGACAAGGCCATTCGAGCTGTAAGTGCCTCCACCTGCATTCTGGACCCGTGTCCCTCCTGGCTGGTTGCCAACAGCAGGGAGGTGACACATGGCTGGATCCAGGCGGTCGTGACCGCCTCCCTTCGGGAGGGGCACTTCCCCGCCGTACTCAAAATGGCGGTGGTGAGACCCCTCCTGAAGAAACCATCCTTGGATCCAGCCATTTTAAACAACTTTCGTCCTGTCTCCAACCTCCCCTTTATCGGGAAGGTTGTGGAGAAGGTGGTGGCCTTCCAGCTTCAACGGGCCTTGGAGGAAGCTAGTTATCTTGACCCCTTCCAGTCCGGCTTCAGACCTGGTTACAGCACAGAAACCGGATGTTATAATTACCGCCTGATTAGTCTAATAGATATTATGGCTAAATTAAAGCAATATCTTTTTCCTCTTGAGTAGAATTCAGAGTGGGAAGATAGAGTATATCTTTGAAGAAGTACAAAGAATAAGAAGGGTTTAGACCAACGGTTCTCAACCTGTGGGTCAGGACCCCTTTGGCGGTTGAATGGCCCTTTCACAGTGGTCGCCTAAGACCATCGGAAAACACACATTTTTGATGATCTTAGGAACTGAGCCACCAATTTTATGGTTGGGGGTCACCACAACATGAGGAACTGTATTAAAGGGTCACGACATTGGGAAGGTTGAGAACCACTGGTTTAGACACAGATAATCCATATTGACAATTGCTTTGTCAGGAATCATCGAATGACACAATATGTCAGTCAGGAGAAACCAAGCTTTGCTCTCCCTATACACCTTATTAATACCTATTCATAAATCAAACTCAAAATTTATGGTCTTTGGAAAATGACTTGATAGCCATGCATGGCTATTCAATGGTATAAGACAATAGAGCAAGTAACCCTATTCCTTACCTAGAGGTAGTTTTTCTGAGACCAGAACTTGGCTCCCTCTTGGTCAAAATGCTTCACTTAGGGACAGGGCATAAGGGAATTTACTGATTAGATTTTTAAAAAATGGCATTATCCTATTTATTTAGCCCCATTTATATAATTTATATAAAGCCAAGATTTGCCAGTGCTGTTATATTGAGCTGAAGTTTGAGTTACTACTAAAAGAAAGCCAATTGCAACATCTGAGAAACTTCTTGGGTGTGTCTCTGTTTGTGTGAATAAAAGGATCTCAACTGGTGCCCTGAGAGTCCATTTGGGATTTCAAAACGTCTTTATCTAAAATGTGAGCACATTTTTTTAAAAAAAGCAATCATAGTTATCCATCTTCTTTAGCCCAATTTATTAAACTGTATGATGTCACGATTACTCCCCATGCTCTTATATAGAGCTGAAGTTTTGGGTCTAAAATACATCAATACTAGAAAAACCAGATCAAACCAACTGGCAAGTAGCTTGAGGTGGATAAAAGGTCTTCAGCTTCTGCCTCAGAGCTGAATTGGAAGTATTTTTGGTCTAAAATCAGGGCACCTAGCAATAGCACTTAGATTTATGTATCACTTTACAGTGCTTTTACAGCTCTCTCTAAGCAGTTTACAGAGTCAGCATATTTCCCCCAACAATCTGGGTCCTCATTTTACCCACCTCGGAAGGATGGAAGGCTGAGTCAATCTTGAGCCTGGTGAAATTTGAACTGCCAAATTTCAGTCAGCTGGCAGTCAGCAGCCAAGGAGCCAGCAGAAATAGTCTGCAGTACTGCACTCTAACCATTGTGCCACCATGGCTCATAATTATTGGTATAAAATTAAAGCTATGAAAACTGACAGACTCTCAAAATTCTGCCTGTTAGAACAAGCAACATTTCAACTAAAGATCTCTTGGGTTGCGTGATTTACAAGTTATATAATATAATTGTATGCGATCTCTCTCTTTCTCTTGTACAACTAGAATACAAGCTAAAAAGATATTTGCAGAAATTATCTGGGACATCAAAGCAGAGAAAGATAAAGTCATTCTCAGTAAGTCTGATACACTGAAGTGGATGAGAATCTAATAACGCCCCTTCCAAATTGTGAAGTATTTAAATACAGAGATGACTGCACATCTTAGGGTGGTATTTACACAAACAAGACTTAAGCAGGCTGGCACAATGGTTAAATACATAAAATTAACTAAGTATATTGAATAGACTTGAATTGTGAAGCTCTAGAGAAAAAACAAAGATATTTCAGTATCTTGGAATACACATTAAATGAAAGACCTATTGCAATCCTTATATTAAAACATCATATTTCTCTGTGGACAGAACTTTAAACTTACATATAATACAACTCTTTATTTGAACAAAACAGTTCATCTGAAATCTGCAAATATGGGTCTGATTGCAGAAAAATGTAAAGGTGATACAGCAATATAATCCTTTATTCTGATTCTTATTTTGTTCTTTCATTTTTTTTTCTGCTCTTGCTAATGTTCTGTGTTTAATATTCTGTAACTTGATATGGTCTACCGGCTAATCAACAATGCTATATTTTAATATGTTCACGACAACACAAGTTGGATTTATTGAAAGCTAATAACTGACCCTAAATACAGCATTCTTCACTATTTTTCAGATCCGTTCAACTGCTTCAGAAGCTCTGAGTGATAAAAGTAAATTCCCTTTTTTCTACCATGTGTTCCCCAAAATAGGGATTCTCTACTCAGGAATTGTGCAAGTGCTCCTCCATTTCAGATGGACCCTGATTGGTCTCTTTGCTTCAAACACAGAAAATGGAGAGAATTTCATGAGGACTATTACTCCTACACTTGTCAGGAATGGAATTTGTATTCTTATCTCACAACAATTGTCAACCACTATACCGACAGCAATGCTTAGGGATGCCATCTCTAACTGGAGGCAAATCAATGTCTTTGTTCACTTCGTAGAATATTATTTCCTTTGGGACAGAATTAGTCTTTTCCATTCAACACTTAGCAGTTTGCCAGAACCCATTGAAGGGAAACTTTGGATAAATGCAGGCTTTGGGGAACTGCAGCTAAGAAAACACCCATTTCTCAAATATGTCCATAGTGTTTGGACCTACAGTTTCCAGTGGAAGAAAGGGCCAAATGACAGTTCTAGTGAACCAGATCTCTTTGTGCAACCGCAGTTTGGAGATCAGTCACTTGACTGTTCTTTTTCAAAAGACCTCATTTCGGTCAAAGGCCGGAGAAGATGCACTCAGAAATCACCACTGAAGACCAAAGTGGAAAGAAATAAGATCTGGAAACAATATAACCGCCATGTTTACACTTTGATGAATACTCTGGCCCATGTCTTGAATGCTGCTTATTCCTCCATATTCAAGAGGGGAAGGAAAGTGGGAGAAGAGAGGTTGGGGTCTCAAAGGCTGCAGTCATGGCAGGTATGAGATCTTGACAATGATCCAAACTTACTTTCTTTGGAGAGGAAATACAAGGAAAGTGGGGGGGGGAATCATCTCAACCTTTTCCTGCTTCAAAAGGCCAACAAGATTGATCAATCCAATGACTTGTGGATAATTTTCCAAAGAGCAGGTACCACAACATACGTATGTGCGTACATACATACATACATACATACATACATACATACATACATACACGTATACGTGTATGTGTGTATGTATGTGTATGTGTAAGTGTATAGGTAGAGGTAGAGGTAGAGGTAGAGGTAGAGATGATAGATAGATAGATAGATAGATAGATAGATAGAGAGAGAGAGAGAGAGAGAGAGAGAGAGAGAGAGAGAGAGAGAGAGAGAGAGAGAGAGATTAAACAGTATTAATTTTATAATATATGCATTTTTAAAATAAATTCCTATCTTTATGAATTTGTGATTAGCATTTTAGAATTTTATGTTCCTAAATTTGAAGGAGACCCTGAGATCTTGTAGCGCCATGTCTCTCTTTTAAAAAAAATAAAATTCCCAGTTAAAGCTTCCTTAAGTGATGGCTGCTGGGTCTTTGCTTTAAAACAATCGGCAAAGGGGAGACTGAACTGATTAGGTTCACCGGATCAGCTCTAAAACTGCTCCTCTTTTTAGGATGTTTTTCATGTCATTCATCCAGAATCTCCTCTCTTGTGACTGAGCTCAGTTTTCTATGTCCAACACTCTGGAATAAAGCTTCTGTGTAACATTTCTCAGTTATTGGAAGAGGGCTGTATTCTCCCTTTTCCAATCAAGATATTATTTCAGTTGGAGAGCAACATGGCTCTTCTCCTACTTGTCTTCCCTTAAGGCTAAGATCCACTCCTCCTCTCTTCTTTGGTTTCATTGCCTTTCCCTAAAGCTGATCCACTATTTGTGCAATGGCTTCTCAAAAGTGTGTTGCCTATAAAGTGTCTCTCTACTTGACTCTCCAAGCTAGAACCTTCACTCCTGACGCTTTTATGGATACACTTACCTTCTTTCCATGAGCATCACACTGCCAACTCACATTTGGTTTGCAATCAATTATTTTGAGACCATCTTCACAAATATTCTTATCAAGTATAGTTTCCATCATCCTTTCTCCAGTGCATGATTAATGACTTTATCATCCATAGGATTATTATCCAATCATTAACATAGTACTACTAATTTATTATAATCAGTGACCAGTATGAAAACACACACATACACACATATATACACACACAAATACATATGTAAGAAAACATACAAATAAAATCTTAATGAAATACCTATATTAAAGCAACCATCCCTTTTTGCTTATATGATTTGAAATACTTTATCAAGTCCTTGTTGCTACAAGTCCCCTCCCCTCTCGACTTGTATGGTTGTGTGATTCTTGGTTATTTTAATTACTTGTATTCTGTTTTATGTTCCCCTTTTCCCCTTTTGAGTTGTTCGCCGCCCTGAGTCCCTCCCAGAGAAGGGCGGCATACAAATAATAAAATTCAATTCAATTCAAGTCAGATATTTTTTCTAGTGGCCTTCATTTATCCATTTATTTATATTAGGAAATTATAAATATTTTTCTTGAAGTTTGACATTTTAAAATAAATTCAAAATATCTTTTTCTATGAGTTGGTATAAATATTGTATCCAAAAATCATGATTTGTCTACTTTTCTGTATAACAGAAAATATATAATAGATGACCAAGGACTAACTGCTGTTTATAACTAGAGCATTTTATAAGGAACATTGAAATTGATTGAGTTCATTAGTACAATTTTTATCCACATAATTATCACACCATCCAGCCATCATTTAACTAGATTTCTAATCACATCAAAGATTTTTTTTTACTGAAATCAAATTATATCACCAGCATTCCCATAATCCATTTAGGAAGTATGTGAGAATGACTTTTGGAACAGGGAGAAGAGATGTTGCCTAAGGAAGGATTGGATAAGATCCTTATGCAGGTTCATAGTGGTTAGAGAAAGAAAATCAGAAATGATCCTATCTATTTTTCAGGCTGCAAAAAGAGTTGGTGTGAGATTTGGACTTTCAGACTTGCAATATTCTGTTAATGTAGCCTTACAATACAGTGGAATTAGCTCATGTGGTTGTATTTTATATCTGTTCTACCTGGTAGAACATTAGCTTAGTAACATTCTTCTTGACAAATCTATGCTTCCAGAGTTGAAGCATTTACAACTTCTAGAGGCAAGTTGTTCCATTGATTAATTGTTCTAACTGTCAGGAAATTTCTTCCTAGTTCTAGGTTGCTTCTCTCCTTAATTAGTTTATATCCATTGTTTCTTGTCCTGCCGTCAGGGGTTTTGGAGAATAGCTTGACTCCCTCTTCTTTGTGGCAACCCCTGAAACATTCAAACACTTTGTACTTTCAGAATTGCAAAATTTTTGTTAAAGTAGCATTACAATAAAGTAGAATTAGCTCAATCAGTCACCTTTCATGTCTGGTCTAGCTGGGACAACATCAGCCTCACAACTTTCTTACTGACAAACCCATGATTTCTGGTAATTACACTGTTGTTTTCAATGGCTTTATGAATAATCTCTGCATTTGTTTGTTTGTTCAATTTCTTTGTGACCCAATCTAGAATGTTCCCTATACTTTATCAGTTTTATCAATTATTTATTCTATCAGTATATTGTTTGTCAATATATCATTTGCTAAGCCTTTCTTTTTCTCTTTTGGGGATTTTGATACCGATTGTTCTCTCAACTCGGGATATTTGCAAGTTACACAGCTTTAGTAGAAAGATTCAGTTGTGAAAAGAACATGTGGGATAAGAAACCAAAGTTTCTGCTTTTAAGATTCTTGGATGTTTCATTCCAGCTTCATCCCTTTCTGAAGAAGAATGAATTTTGCAATCTTTCCCTGATTAAACTGTACTTGGACCAAAATGGTGATGTAGCAGCAGACCTGAATATCATAAGCATGTTATTTTTTTCTGGGGAAGATCCCATTACTAAGCAACTAGGCAGTTTTGAAAGACAGAGAATTACTATCAATCCAGATGCGCTTTCACAGCTAAAGTTGCTCAACAAGGTGGGTGAAATATTGGTGTCTTTTCTTTATTTTCCAAAGCCTTGGGACACATTTCAAGTGGCTAAGCCTATTCACCAAATACAATGACCTTCAATGAGAATTGAATCTGAGGAGTAGAAGAACCCTTATAGTTTTCATAAATAGCTTCGGAGGCTTCAGTACAATTGGCAAGGTGTCCTTTAGATGCTGTAATATGGAACACTGTTTCAAATTGATTCAGCTATGTCCAAAATGGGATGCTGAGTAACAATTCTTTAGGGCACAAATCATGACTATTTTGTGTCCCCTGTGCAGTGTGGTATCTGTATAAAACTGGTGAAAGGGAACATCAAGTGTTGGGGATTTGGGGGTTGCATCAACTTGTCTTGTTTCCTTGCCTAAGAATAGCAAAATAGAATGAAAGTCTTTTGACCAATGCTCAAGTTCCCAGTGGTGTGAAAGGCAAGGATAACATTGATCAAGACTGGACACAGTTCTTGTTGATATCATTGGGAAATTTGCTTTGAATTCAGGGTTATCTTGCCATGGGTGGGCAGGTTTATATTCTGTGATGTTCTTAAATAGAACGTACACAGTCAGAGTTATCCATAGTTGTCTGTCATGCCAAGGAATAGATGCCTTCTGCTCCTGGGGAGAAGGTCCAAGGCTTTCCATTCACATGAAATCATAATGACTGTTGTGATGTGCCCTGAGTGAGAAAACCAAAGCACTCAAACAAGGTTTAACCCAAACAAAAGCCCTTCTTCATATTGGAAGAAATGAGGGACAATTTGAAAGAAAAAGATTTGGTTTTTAGCTTATCACTTCATGTGGAAGACCCCTGAATGCAATTGTTTACTTTCATTGTTAGGTACCTTAAATCTCTCTGAAAAAGGAGGGTCCAAATTTAGCCAATAATAAATGTCATGCCAACTGGTGTCACCTAATTGTGATTTTTCAACTGAAAGGACCTTTTTTAGATTGACTTTAGAAACATCTCTTTCTGTCATAGGGCTCATATTCACATCCCAAGTGATACAGCAAAAAATGCCTGACTTACCATTTTCGAGGAACACATTCTCATGACTCACCTCTATCTCATCTCACTCCAGTCCTAGGCAATCAGTTTTAGTCTTAGTTCATCAACATGGTGGCCATATAATATTAGCAAATAAGCATATAAATAAACAAAGAAAAGATGCATTAAGGTTGACAGCCCTAATCTGTAATGAAGTTTTCCTTTACATCTTAACTTTCAAATAGGGCTGGCTTTGCAATGATACATGTAATTCAGAAGAAATTTTCCAGATCCAATTGGTCAGATTTTTTTTACCACATTTTTATTCTGTTTTGATAAAGTTAGTAAAATTAAAATTGCATAAACTTTTCACAATAAATTTCATTCTAAACTTTAATATGACTAAAGCATCTTAATTTAAATGCGTAGGTACATGAAGAAAGGAGGAGTGCATGCTGATATAACTATGTAGAAGAACCACTAGTTATTCATGCTTAAATCTTTTCTCCATTGCTTCTCTCCAGAATTTATTAAGTAGAAATGTCATTTCTTGCAATGTGAGAGCACAAAAGCAAAAGGGAGGAACTAAATGAAAAATCTGCCAATGGTTGTATCTCTTGCAATATTGGGAGTTAAAGTTTTCTTATTTACCTATGTGAAGTCCAGCAACTATTTGACTAATGATCATGTTTTCCTCCATTTTTCATGAATGGTTAGTTCTCACATACCTTGTTTGTCATTCTTTGTTTTTCTTCTTAGTCTTTACCTCAGTCCAAATGTGTGGAAAATTGCCAGCCTGGATTTTTCAAGAGGGCTAGGAAAGGAGAGCCAGTTTGCTGCTATGACTGTGTTCCTTGCCCAGAGGGGACCATCTCTACTCAGGAAGGTGGGTGACACCACATAAAAGGGTACTGGATTAAACCAAAGCATTTTGATCAATCTACATTTTAAAAGAAACACATCTAAGATTGACAATTTTGTGGTTCTTCGTTTTCAAGGTGCCCAATTTCCTCCATAATAGGAGGAATAAGAAAAAAGATATTGAAGGATGAGGTAGGAAGAGATAGAAGAACATGGTAGATTATGCATGGTTAGTTGTGCCAGAGGAAATCTCTCTTTTTTTGTCAGTTTGGAACTGTCCTCCTATTTTTACCTTTCTTAGGAACATCTGAATTCTTTGAAATTAAGGAATGGTTTCAGGCAGTGGTGGGTTTCAATTTATTTTATTACTGGTTTGCCTGCACAGAAGCATCTGGGTGGGTAGGTGGAGTCTCCCGCCGTCGCCACAACCAGTTTGCCCAATCCAGGGCAAACTGGCAAAAACCCACCTCTGGTTTCAGGTAAGTGACTTTTGCTCAACCAACCCAGTTTATATTACAGCCCAACCAGTGGTGGGATTCAACCAGTTCGCACCTATTCGGGAGAACCGGTTGATAACTTTCTAAGTAGTTCAGAGAACCGATTGTTGGAAGAAATCTCCTTTTGTTTGTTTCCACT
Source organism: Thamnophis sirtalis (assembly GCF_051295495.1). Taxonomy (NCBI): domain Eukaryota; kingdom Metazoa; phylum Chordata; class Lepidosauria; order Squamata; family Natricidae; genus Thamnophis; species Thamnophis sirtalis. The sequence continues at coordinate 3,269,030 of NW_028261383.1, forward strand.
TTTCAAGTCTAATCCTGTAAGGAAGGCAGGAAGGAAACATTCTAGTGTTGTTTCTAGCCTAATCTTTATTGACCTGCTTACAGAAACTGCCTCTCCGGTTAACCCTTATTACATTGTAACAGCTAAGGTGAAGTGTCCATCGACCTGAGTGACCTTGAGTTGGCCACGCCCACCCAGTCACCTGACCACCGAGCCCCACTTACCCAGATGGTCATTAGGGCAGAGAACTGGTTGTTAAATTATTTGACTCCCACCACTGAGCCCAACATATTTTGTATATAAATTAATCAATTAATTAGTCAGTCACTCTTTATTTAGATCATGGAACCACATAAGGCAAAAGATGTAATTCCGGGGACCATGGAGGGAGAGGGTTTGAGTTCAAGGGACAAGAGAAATACACACAAAAGACTCACCATAAAAGACATGGAACTGTTTTGTGTGAAAGGAGGCATGTAATTTAACAATTTGTAATTGTTTATAGCCCAGCTCAACATTTCCAGATTCAGAGTTGCCACCATCATGGTTTCCTTGGTTGGATTGTTATTGAATCTTCTCTCTTCTTATCATTCCAATTTTCTTGGATATTAAATAATGAAATAAAAATAGTTATAGCAATCACAAAAAAAGGAATATAGTTGTGGTTCTAAAAGGGGAAACAAACCTTACTTCCATTATTGGGATTAAAAGGAATTAGATATAACAGAAAGCAGGAAGGAAAGATAACTAATTAATCAACCAGTCTACATAATATCCATTTATACAAATGTGGAACTAATTCACTTTAAAATTATTACTAAATCTAGAAATTATGGTAATACTATAGATTTCTGCTTTTTCTGATTTTTAGGCACTAAAATCATTGCAAAGCTAGATAACAGATTGTTTCCTTTCTTGAATTACTTCAGCAATTAATTTTGCCTAAGATCCCTGTTTGCAAATTTATTTACTTGTGAAATTCATTGGCTGCTAATCTTACCACAGGGTATCAAATTTATATTACTGCCATCCCACACAAAGTGTCTCTGGGTGTCATCCAAGTAAAACAACAATTAAACATTACCCCAAACTATAGGAAATCAATAACACATTAGATACCAAGATTACAAGTGAGAAATACACCAAGATTTTACACATGATACAACCAGTGCACAGGGCTCTGGTACCACACAATGCCCAGGCCTGTTGGAAGAATAAAATTGAAAGGAATTTGAGGAGGCCTCAAATTAGCACTCTGACCTTGGGGGTAGTAAATGCTTCCCCCACCAGAAATCAGTGGTCCCACTATTTGCTTTGAAGGGTGCCATTATGCAATTCATTATAAAGAGGCTTTCCATGGACCTATTTCTCTTTTTGGATTTGTGTATATTAAGGGTTTTTTTCTGAGTTGAAAGTGGTCCAGAGTTTGCTTTAAGATGGTCAGATGGACAACTATTTTATATATGTATGCAGGGTCATATTAACCACTTACTATGGTTTCCCTGTCTCTTAGTATCAGCAATTATTTATTTTGTACTAGCTGATAACCCAACATTGCCCGGGTTTTTATTTATAGAAGGAAAATGTCTGGACCAAATGTAATTTCTAATGTTTGATTTGCCCCCTTACCAGATTGGAGTACTTGTGGAGTATTGTGAAGCTGTTACCATTGCAACTCCACTGTGCTGCACAGTAGAAGCCATTTTACGTCAGTATACTAGAAGCTATTTTAAGGCACAACAGGCTGTATTGTAACAGAACACACTCACTGAGGGGTTTTAGGGGTGTCTTACCCCCACAATATTCTTTTCCAGAGAGTAAGTCATCTGTGTACCAAGTTTGGTTGAAATTGCTTGAGGCATTCCAGAGTTATGCTAGAATACACACACACACACACACACACACACACACCCATTTATATATATTAATGCTACATTCTATTAAACTATATATATATGTGTGTGTGTATATGTATATGTATATGTATATGTATATGTATATGTATATGTATATGTATATGTATATGTATATGTATATGTATATGTATATGTATATGTATATGTATATGTATATGTATATGTATATGTATATGTATATGTATATGTATATGTATATGTATATGTATATGTATATGTATATGTATATGTATAGTTTAACAGAATGTAGCATTAATGCATAAAATTCACAAAATAAAAAAAAAATATCACAAAAAGTGCCCTTGAGATTACGTGAGGAGGCATTCCGTCATACTATGAGGTAACGTTTGTGGGATGTTCCCACATTCACAGTATTATCAACCAGCTCCCATTTGTTTTTGTTTTTGTTTTTCAATATTTGGACCTGCCATGGTTGGTGAGTATCATCTGACATCCATAGAAGATCTTTCTTGAAAGGTGAAAAAGAGATACAAAAGAAATATTACTTGTTGTTTTCTCAGATATTGAAAAATGCACCAAGTGCCCAGATGATCAATATCCAACTGAGAACAGAGTCCAATGTATCCCAAAAAGAATAACCTTCCTCTCCTATGAAGAACATCTGGGCATCATCCTGGTCTCAATTGCCCTAATCTTGTTCCTATCCACAGGATTCATTTTAATTATATTCATTAAATACCTAGAAACTCCCATTGTCAAAGCCAACAACCGGGACCTCTCCTACATCCTCCTGGTCTCCCTCTTACTTTGCTTCTTGTCCTCCTTTTTCTTCATTGGACAGCCAAGGAAAGCCACCTGTCTTCTCCGACAAACTGTGTTCAGCATTGTCTTCTCAGTAGCTGTGTCTTCTGTGTTGGCCAAAACAATCACAGTGGTATTGGCCTTCCTTGCCACAAAACCAGGGAATAAAATGAGAAGATGGTTGGGAAAGAGCTTGGCCAATTCTATCATCCTTTCTGGTTCTGCTGGACAAATTTTCATCTGTGCCTCATGGCTTGGAATTTCTCCCCCATTCCCTGACTCTGACCTGCACTCCCAGCCTGGAGAGATCATCCTGCAATGCAATGAAGGCTCTGTCACCATGTTTTATGTTGTCCTTGGCTATATGTGTTTCCTAGCTGCCATTTGTTTCACCGTAGCTTTCCTGGCCAGGAACCTGCCTGGGGCCTTCAATGAAGCCAAGTTGATCACCTTCAGTATGCTGGTCTTCTGCAGTGTTTGGGTCTCCTTCTTGCCCACCTACCTGAGCACCAAAGGAAAGTCCATGGTGATTGTTCAGGTCTTCTCCATCTTGGCCTCCAGTGCTGGGCTGTTGGGTTGCATCTTCTTCCCCAAATGCTACATTATAATCCTGAGGCCAGATCTAAACACTAAGGAATATCTAACAATAAAAGTAGGGAAATGACTGTGAAATTGTTTCTTAGGCGTGTAACATTTTATTTTTTCATTGCAGTTATTGGGCTTTTGTATTCTTCCTTTGCATCAATGTGACAATTAAGATTACTTAAAACTGAAGGAAATAAACATATAAAGAATGTAAGACTAATGAAATTAAATTCCGACATAAGCATCAAACAGTAAAAAAAGCAATTAGTAATTAAAATTGTCATGTATCCAGAGATGAACAAGCTAAGAAATAAGATAGTTATATTAAGGTAAGACAGCTGAATAGAAGAGACAAGACTCCCAAAAGAGAGAGGGAAGGAGTCTTTTGCCTGAGGTGTCTCGAATATGAAACTCTACATCTTGTGAACATGGTGACTTTTTCTTGAAAGTAGGTGTGAACAGTGGAGGTGCATATCAAGATCATGCAAAAGACCCCACTTCCAACACTTTTGATGTCTATATCAGTTATTTTTGGAGGTGTTAGGTGAATTAAAGCTCTTATGGGACTTGAGAATTCCATGACTCTCTGTTGAGTCACAACTATCCTAACATCTTTTCTGGACATGTCCAAAAAGTAGTGACCCTGCTTCAAAAAGGACCTAGAAAGATAGCAATAGCAATAGCAGTAGACTTATATACCGCTTCATAGGCCTTTCAGGCCTCTCTAAGCGGTTTACAGAGAGTCAGCATATTGCCCCCAACAATCTGGGTCCTCATTTTACCCACCTCGGAAGGATGGAAGGCTGAGTCAACCCTGAGCCGGTGAGATTTGAACTGCTGACCTGCTGATCTAGCAGTAGCTTGCAGTGCTGCATTTAACCACTGCGCCTTCCAGAGAAGGAAATGGAAAAAAGCTATGAATATGATTGGTCTCTTATCCAAATAAGCCGTAGGATCCTCTTGTCCCCAGATCAGAAGCTTTCAGCATTCTTCTATGTGAATGGGAAAATAATCTGATTTTCTAAATGGGATTTCTAAAGGTAGAAAATGGCAGGAAGGCATCCCTGAGACTTCACTGTCTAGACTAGTGGTTCCCAACCTTTTTTTGGCCATGCCCACCTAAGCATCATTAAAATCCTGATGCCCCCTCCCCTGAACTCTACTCATGTGGAGGAAGCCTAAAAAGCCATTAACTGGGTTTAAACAAGGTTAAATTGCCACCATTAAAAATCTAATTGCCCCCTTGTGGGGTGTGGGCCCCAGGATGGGAACCACTGGTCTAGATTTAACTGGGGAGCTGCAGGAAGAGTCCACCTTCTCTGGAAGCTACCCAGAGCCAAACCCAATTCTAGGGAATTTAAAAACTGCATATGGAATTGCAATTTTTAAATTGTAGGCCAGTATTTCTACCCAAACCAAGTGTGAGGAAAGAAAATCTTCCAGCTTTTTCACCTGCCATTACCTAGTGGAGGCTCAGGAAATTTCTGAAGCTGGTGCCTGGAGGGTTTGAGATCTCCCTGGACTAAATTCCCTCCCTCTAAGAGACAATTCTTCCTTCCCCTTCACTGATGGCACTTAGAGGTCTCTGAAACAATCCTATCTCTGCCACGAGTTGTTGCAAATTCTGCTTTTTCTTCTTCTTTTGAATCATCAATGAGTAGATTGCTACAGATTCAATTCTCAATTGAATTCTGCATTCTTAATGTACCCCTGAAGTTAAAATGTGTATTGATGTTAAATTTAATTTAAACTTCTACATTTTAAAATTGTATAGTAGAAAGGACTGTGATAAGGAGAGTATCTTCTGACCAAGAGGATCCTCAAATATACCTGCAGATTACATAAAATGTTGCAATCACTTCCTCTTTTGAAGTAGTATAACACATGAGGCTCTCCAGTTAAGATGCAAAAGGAAATGTTGGCATTATCAGTCTTAGAAAATATTTTATTTTATTCTATTCTTTCAATTTTTATGGCTGCTACCTTGGTAAAATAATAAAGACTAAAGCTGACTGCATTCCTTTGTGCTGAAGGAATTGGGACACAAGAAGGAGCCTTTTCTTGGAAAGATAGATTTCAAAGGCACTGCTTGATAGCTCAAAGTCCTTTCAGAACAAGAACTACAGATAGGTGACACCAACCAGTATATAAAGACAGTCCTATATTTATAACTAGTTGAATTTAGAGCATTCTTTTGCCTAGACGTGAGTTAAGGTAGATAATAGTACAGATAAACTCAAGACAAATCTAATCAAAGTAGGCCAATGGAGTCCTTTAGAGGGACACTTTCATTCAATGGGGCTTCAATTGTAGTTCCTCTTACAATCCAAAGGCCAAATCAAACTAGTGTTTTCCTTCAAATTGTCTAACATTATTTTAGATAACAGTCATAGTTTTTCTTTGGGTAAAAATCATATTTCAGGGCTTCAATTTTCTGAGTGAAGGTTCTGTCTCAGGTCAAATGATGTTTAATTATAATTATTTCATATGAACTGAAACCCTTGGACCTCCTTCTTAGGAGCAGAAGGCCAGTTGCTATTCAAACTGGTGTGAATGTGACTTTCCTCCCCACATTTGATTCTGAGTGTAGGTCATCCACATTGATGATTAGGCTCAGGCAACTTGAAATGGGTCTGGTCTTAAGACTGCAAAACAGAGAAAAAAAGAGAAAAGAGGAAAACCTTCCTGAGTAACTTCAGCTGTGATAGGATATTTTGGTTGATAGTAAGTTTCTGTCTTTCAAAAGTCCCCAGTTGCTTTTCAGTGAAGGGCTCCTTGTGGATAACCACCACAGCTACGATGTTCAGGTTAGCTGCTAGGTCTCCATTTGGGTCCGGATAAAGTTTCACCCATGAAACTTTGCAAAACACATTCTTGTCCAGGAAGTGATGAAACTAGAATGGAAAAATCCAGTAATTCCAAAAAAGATTTAAAAAAAACTAGTCTTTTAATCCCACTTAGTCTTTAGACATTTAAGTTGCAGCCATTCCTGGATAAGGAATCCCTCTGCTCAGTCATTCAGTCCTGGGTCATCTCATGGTTGGACTATTGTAATGTGCTCTACACCAGGGGTGGGTTGCTGTCGGCGTTGCTGTCAATTCGCTTTGTGTGTGTGGGGCCGGTTGACTATAAATTGTTCTGCACATGCACAGAACATGAAAAAATTACTAAAAAACACCGGGGAATGTGTTCAGGATGTGGCCAGCCTGGGTCGCTGCTGGTCATACCAGCAGCGACAACTATCGGTTTGGCTGAACCATGACAAACTGGGAGCAACCAACCTCTGCTCTACATGGGGCTACCCTTGAAGAACATCATGGCAGCATGGAGAGCTTTGGGGGGGCATAAGAATGGCTCCTGTAACACCACTGCTCCACAAGGTGCATTGGTTACTAGTCTGCTTCCAGGTGCAATTCAAGGTGCAATTCAAAGTGTAAAATGGTAAGTGAGCACCTATCTACCCCAGACGAGTTCAAATTACCATGACCAGATGGATTGCACCCCAGGGTTCTGAAGTAACAGGCCGACAAGATCTCAGAACCACTGTGTCAGCATTCCAAGTATCATGCAGAATTAAATCAGAGTCCAAGGCAAAATGATCCTTAAAGTTCCAATTTAATAAGTCAGACATCTTAGCACATCTGTGGAATCCCAAGGCTCTAGCAGATATGGCAGAAGCCTACAAGAAGAAACACCACTCACTCCAAACCCCCTTCCGTATGGGGGACAAAGTTTTTGTGTCTACCAAATACATAAGATTAAGAATGCCTAGCAAGGAATTTGGTCCAAAATTTCTCGGTCCATTCCCAATAGTGAAGATAGTTAACCCAGTTACAGTTCAACTCAGTCTACCTAGAAGTCTAGGGAAAATTGGCCCAAAATTTCATTGTAGCTTGTTGAAACCAGTAATTGGGTCTAGCATAAGACCATCCATCCAAGCTTTCCCTCCTCCTGTAGTGATAGAAGGGAAAACACAATCTGAGGTGGAAAAGATTGTAGACTCCAGGCTGAATAGGGATCGCTTGCAGTTTTTAGTGCAATGGAAGGGTTACCCTTTGTCTAAAGCCACTTGGGTGAAAAGCTGGAACTTAAAAGTGGAGAAGTTAGTAGAACAATTCCATGAGAAGTTTCCCGATAAGCCAAAGGGTCCCCTGGGGGGGGGTGATTAATTTTGTTATGTTAACTTTTATGTTATTCTCTTTTCAGGAAACATTTTTCTTCTGAGGAGAGGCCACCTGTCAGGCCTGCAGTTATATCCCTTTTAGGACCTTTGGCCTGCCACACTCTCTCTTATTTCATTATGCTGTTTCATTAATGTAGTAGTTGGGAGGGGGGAATAGAAAGTAGTAGAATTGTGGAATGTGTTGTTGTTATTCTTTTCTAGAAGCCCAAGGTCATCTCTGTCTCTGCACCTCTGCACCTGACCGGACCAGCTGGGTGGAAATGCCAGCTTGGAAGAAGAAGATTGGACCATGTGATGGATTTGTGGGTGTGGGGACAAGATCATGAACTTTCAACTGGGTGGGAATCCTAGGTAACTTCAAGAATTGGGATTCCACAGCCGTTGCCAACATGTCTGTCTTATTAAATTGGAACTTTAAGGATAGCTCTGCCTTGGACTCTGATTTAATTCTGTATGATATTTGGAACGCTGACATTTTTATTTACAGGAACTGGGCATGGCTAGTCTAGTGAAGAGAAGGACCAGGGGAGACATGATAGCAGTGTTCCAATATTTGAGGGGCTGCCAAAGAGAGAAGGGGGTCAGACTATTTTCAAAACCACCTGAAGGCCAGACAAGGATTAATGGATGGAAACTGACCAACGAGAGATTCAACCTAGAAACAGGGAACATTCTGACAGTGAGAACAGTCAAACAACAGAATAGCTATCTTCAGAAGTTATGGGAGCTTCATCGCTGGAGGCTTTCAAGAAGAGATTGGAGAATTGGCAAATAGGCTGACCCTGCCCCCACTACCCCCACCCTCCTAGCTGTTCTTCTTTTGTTGCCCTGAATAGGAGAACATAACCATGCACACAAAACCACACCCACAAAGCCACACCAAGCCAACAAAGCCACACCCACAAAACTGGTAGTATTTTTTTTTTAATCCCACCACTGGTTCACACCATCAGACCTTGCCCCTGGTACATTGACCTTCCCTGCCGAATCCAAACAAATTCAGACCATTTCCATTATACAGTTTGTAGATAAAGTATTTCCTTTTTTATTTGAAGTATCAAGGCTGGACAAATGGCTACAGAAAATTGAACTGGACTCTTTCCCCAGGAGGAGATTGAAAGGCTTAAGTACTTTAAAGTATTTCAAAAAACAACCAAAATAATGGAATTTTAGCCTCCATCACTATATATTTCTGGCATGGTCACACAATTCCCATTGCACACGTGTTATGATTAGAAAACCTGGGTGCGGTGTCTCAGTCCTCAAGTAGGCTAAGGGCATTAGCAGATATTCTGCCTTAAGGATTCAAGAATGCTCAGTGGACATTTTTGAATTTTATTTTACCCAGTTGGGGACATTATCTTCCAAACACCCTTTAGAACAGCTTGGACCATTATCTTGGTGTAGACTGTTGGAAGAAAGTTAAACTTAAACTCTTAAACTTTCTCTGTCTCACATTTCTACATTTCTTCTGGTCGTGAGATGCTCCTTTGTGTTCAGATCTGGCCTCAACATGATAATGTAGCACTTGGGGATGAAGATGCAGCCCAGCAGAGCAGCATTGGATGACAAGATGGAGAAGACCTGCACAGCCACCATGTATTTTCCTTTGGTGCTCAGGTAGGTCGGCACAAAACTCACCCAGACACTGCAGAAGACCAACATGCTGAAGGTAATCAACTTGGCTTCATTAAAGGCCCCAGGCAGATTCCTGGCCAGGAAAGCCACTGTGAAGCAGATGGCAGCCAGGAAGCCCAGGTAGCTGAGGGTGATGTAGAACATGACAACATAGCCTTCGTTGCATTGCAGAATGATCACTCCAGGCTGGGAGTGGAAGTCAAAATCAGGGAATGGCGGAGAAACTGCCAGCCAGATGGTACAGATGATAACTTGGACAGCAGAACTAGAAAGGATGATGGAATTGGCCAAACTCTTCCCCAACCATCTCTTCACTCGGTTTCCTGGTTGTGTTGCCAGAAAAGCCAGCACCACTGTGATTGTTTTGGCCAAAAGAGAAGAAATGGCAACTGAGAAGATGATGCTGAACAGTATTTGTCGAAGAAGGCAGGTGGCTTTCCTTGGCTGACCAATGAAGAGAATAGAGGACAAGAAACAAAACAGGAGGGAGATCAGGAGGATGTAAGAGAGGTCCCGATTGTTGGCTTTGACAATGGGAGTTTCTAGGTACTTAATGAATATGATTAAAACAAGGCCTGTGGTTAGGAACAAGAGTAGAGCAAAAGAGACCAGGATGATGCCCAAATATTCTTCATAAGACAAAAAGGTTATGATTTTGGGGATACATTGTATTCGGTCCTCATTTGGATATTGATCAGGTGGACACTTGCTGCACTCTGCCATATCTGAGAATACCAAAGACTTATTTTTTTAACAACTCTCCATTCACATTTTTAAAAGTGTATTCTTAGGATGTTGGATACCAAGAACATTTTCCCAAATGCATGTTTAAAATCTCCCCAAAATAAAGATAATAAAAATATCATTTTCATACATATACATATACTCTCACACACATATCTGTGTTTGTGTGTGTGTGTCTGTATGTGTGTGTGTAATGTTATGCCTCCCAGAGTCATCCTATAAGGGAGATGTGTGGCATAAAAATGTATTAAATAAATGAATAACTAATATATACATAGCTAAGATCTATGGAATTCAGGAAGTTTTAGGATTTCATGTCAATATGTAGAATCTACAGTATTAGAATTTAATAATGAGTTAGTTAATCTTTCTAGATACATTTCCCAAGTCCTGCAGGATGGCACTTTTTAATATACTCTACTCAGAGGATGTCCATCTTGTGAAATTTAACAAGATTGCAGAAAAAGCTAATCATGCAAATAATCTAGAATGGCTAACAGGAGCAATGGAAATATGGATAGAATGAAATGTCCCCATATCTGTCCACAGCACCTCATTATAAACCAGTAATAAACTCTCAGTGATCCTCACAGGGAAGCCCATTCAGAATACATTGCAAGAATCTTTCCAATAATTATACTAAAATATTTTCTCAAATTTCAAAGAAGTCTGATTTTCCTAGAAATATAGAACAAAACATCCAAACTAAAAACAGAAAATATATTTCATATGATAGTAATACATGTAGCCTAAGGTGACAAACTCTCTTACATCTTCGAAGCCACACTTTCAAGATCATGTTGCTGTTCTTCCCATTAATAAGAAATTCTCCACTTTTAAAATAAATAAAAAAACAGTTGAGCTTCAATCTGTCTCTTAACTTGCACTTCCATAAGAATGCTCTGAATATATCTACTTCCCCAAGGCTTGCTCCTTTCTATGGTGTCACCCACCTTCCTGAGTGGAGATGGTCCCCTGTGGACAAGGAACACAATCGTAACAGCAAACTGGCTCTCCTTCTCGAGCCCGTTTGACAAATCCAGGATCACATTTTTCCACACATTTGGACTGAGGCAGAGACTAAGCAGAAAAACAATTAATGCCAAAGAAAATATGTTACGACTAACCATCCATAGAAAGCAAAGGTCAAAATGCAGTGTTCCAATATCTCAGGAGTTGTCACAAAGAAGAGGGAGTCAAACTATTCTCCAAAGCACCTGAGGGTAGAACAAGAAGCAATGGGTGGAAACTAATCAAGGAGAGAAGCAGTTTAGAACTAAGGAGAAATTTCCTGACAGTTAGAACAATTGTTTGTTTGTTTGTTTGTTTGTAGTTTATTTATAGGCCGCCCTTTTCCCTGAGGGGACTCAGGGCGGCTTACAATCAAAAAAGGAAGGGGAGTGTAGGACAATACAAAAAAAAAGAAATGTGCACAAAGTAAATTAAACTATAAAACTCAACATTCACTCAGCATTCGGGAGGGGCAAAATAAGATTATCCCCAGGCCTGACGGGTTAGCCAGTTCTTGAGGGCTGTACGGAAGGCCTGGACGGTGGTGAGGGTACGAATCTCCACGGGGAGATTGTTCCATAGTGTCGGAGCCGCAACAGAGAAGGCTCTCCTCCGAGTAGTCGCCAGTCGGCACTGACTGGCGGATGGAATACGGAGGAGGCCAACTCTATGCGATCTGATGGGACGCAGGGAGGTAATTGGCAGAAGGCGGTCTCTCAAATAGCCAGATCCACTACCAATTAATCAGTGGAACAGCTTGTCTACAGAAGTTGTGAATACCCCAACACTGGAAGTCTTTAAGAAGATATTGGATAGTCATTTGTCTGAAATGGTATAGGGTTTCCTGCCTAGGCAGGCGGTTGGACTTCCAACTCTGCTATTGTATTGTATTGTATTGTATTGTATTGACATTCATACAATCTTGATTCAATTTCATTGAATTCAATCCAATTCTGAACGTGGGTGCTGGTGAATGGAATTGCTTTTTTCTTTGTTATTTGAAGGCAAGGAACAAGCAGAGTATCACAATCCCTAGCATTAACAGATTAACAGATTAACAGAGTTGGAAGGGACCTTATAGGTCATCTAGTCCAACCTCTGCTCAAGCAGGAGACCCTACACCATTTCTGACAAATGGCAGTCAAATCTCTTCTTGAAAGTCTCAAGTGAGGAAGCTCCCACAACTTCTGAAGGAAACTGTTCTATTGGTTGATTGTTCTCACTGTCAGAAAGTTCCTCATTTCTAGGTTGAATCTCTCCTTGGTCAGTTTCCATTCATTAGTCCTTGACTGGCCTTCAGGTACCTTGGAAAATAGTCTGACCCCCTCCACTCTTTGGCAGCCCCTCAAATATTGGAACACTGCTATCATGTCTCCCCTAGACCTTCTCTTCACTAGACTAACCATGCCCAGTTCCTGCCACCGTTCATCGTATGTTTTAATATCCAGTCCCTAATCATCCTGGTGGCTCTCCTCTGCACTTTTTCTAGAGTCTCAACATCTTTTTTATACTGTGGTGACCAAAACTGGATGCAGTACTGTATGTGTTGTCTTACTAGGGCTTTATAAAGTCGTATTAGTTCTTGATTGTATTCCTCTGTTAATGCAATTTAGGATTGTATTGGCTTTTTTTGGCTGCCTTTGCACACTGCTGGCTTATATGTAGCTTGTTGTCTACTAAGATTCTAAGATCCCTCTCACAGTCACTGCTATTAAGCCTGGTTTCACCCAGTTTATACGTGTACTTTTGGTTTTTCTTACTTAAGTATAGGATTTTACTTTTCTCAACATTGAATTTCATTTTGTTAGATAGGGCCCAGTGTTCAAATCTGTCAAGATCTATCTGTATCTTGAGCCTATCTTCTAGGGTATTAGCTATTCCTGCCAGTTTAGTATCATTTGCAAATTTGGTAAGTTCCCCATCTATTCCCTCATCTCAGTTATTTATGACTATATTGAAGAGTACTGGGCGTAAGATGGAACCTTGTGGTACCCCACTGCTTACTTCTCTCCATGTAGACTTAAACCTATTAAGCACTACTCATTGAGTATAAGTTTGTCAGCCAGTTGCAAATCCATCTGGTGGTGAAGCTATCTATCCCAATTTTTCTAGCTTACGAAGAAGTAGGTTGTGGTCTACTTTATCGAATGCCTTGCTGAAATCTAAGTATATTATGTCCACAGTATTTCGCTGGTCTACTAATTTAGTTACTATGCTGAAAAATGAAATAAGATTGGTTTGGCATGATCTATTTTTAACAAACCCATGCTGGTTGCTAGTTATTACTTTACTCATTTTGTTGGCAGATTTGTTTTTTTTTTATTATCTTTTCCAGTATCTTCCCTAGTATTAATGTTACGCTGATAGTTCCCCAGTGTTCCCCAGTTTTTGAAAGATGTGGTGCAGTGGCTCCTTGATGGCCTCTGTCACCAATTTTATGAAAATATGAATTTCACAGAAATTGGCCATGATCTTTGTTCTAAAGAATTATCAATGAAAATCTCAATTTGGACATAGCTGAATAAATTAAACAGTGTTCCATGTTGTAGCATTGGAGGGATACCATGGTTGATGGAACTAAAGCTTCCCCCTCTTAGAAAATTATAAAGTTTTTACTTCACATGTTCAATTCTTAGTAAAGGAGGAATTGACCGGAAGTTCTCCAGCTGAACAGACATGGGGGTTTGAGCTCTGAAGAGCCTCACATGAACCCTGTCTGACAAACCAATTCTGAGATCCTTTTTGGATCAGACCCCCCTGGAGGGGAGGCGAAGAAGGAGCAGCGTCTCATCTGAGCCAGAGGGAGGCAACAGGTCCTCGCAAATCAGAGATTTGCTCTCTGATTTGGAGTAGGGGTGGCAGCATGGCAACATAGCTGCACAAGAAGCTAGCTTCCAGCCAAAGCAACTGAGCAGGAGCATGCAGGACGAGATGAAAGACTAGTAAAAAGATCCAATTAACCCACAGTCATAAATCAAAACTTGGAAAAGGCAAAGAATCTTGAGAGTATAAATAATATTAATGGACAGATCTGGATTTTGGCAAAAAGAAAGAAAGAAAGAAAAAAAGAAAGAAAGAAAGAAAGAAAGAAAGAAAGAAAGAAAGAAAGAAAGAAAGAAAAGGAAAAATGGAGGGTTGAATCACTATCCCAAAATAGCCATTTGCTTGAAACAATTTGGACAGAAAAGGAGAAAGCAGAGAAAGGACAAACCCACTCAAATACAAACTCTAAATTTGGTTTTGGATTTGAAATAAAAACCAAACATACCGAGGAGATTTGCTTCATCTGAATTTCTTCTAACTAATATTTCTTAAGCAACTCCAATTAATGAGAGGTGGAATGTAACAAGGGAAAAAGCAATATTTTCTCACTGATAACTGATAAACTAATCTTGCCTGTGCGGGAAAATTTAATTAACCAACTGCCATAAATCAGAACTTGGAAAAGCAGGAGACGACGAGAATCATACTGGAGTTTGGCTGTATGCAAGTTTGTTCCAATTAATATACTTTGAGTAACTATAACCAACAAGAGATGGAAGGTAACAAGGGAAAAAATTATAAATCAAGACCTGGGAAAATACGAAGTTTTTTTTTTCTCTGCAAAAGATCAAGATGGCTTCCACTTCTCTTCCGCTTCACATTAACTGAATTAGCTAAATTTAAGGTGGACTAGAACTTTGAAATAAGAACTGTATAATTAACTGCAATTTGGAACTGGACATTAAGGAAGAACAAAAGACCAAGATGGCTCCCACTGCTCTTCTTCTCCACATCAGCTGAATTAGCTAAATTTAAGGTGGACCAGAACTCTGAAATAAGAACTGTATAATTAACTGTAACTTGGGAGTAAAGGTTAGGTAAAGTTAAAGGTTCCCCTCACACATGTGCTAGTCATTCCCAACTCTAGGGGGCAGTGCTCATCTCTGTTTCAAAGCCGAAGGTCATGTGGCCGGCATGACTAAATGCCGAAGGCGCACGGAATGCGGTTACCTTCCCAACAAAGGTGGTTCCTATTTTTCTACTGGCCTTGTTACATGCTTTCAAACTGCTAGGTTCACAGAAGCTGGGAATAGTAATGGGAGCTCACTCCATTATGTGGTGCTAGTGATTCAAAGCCCAAAACTGCCTCCTTTCTGATCAACAAGCTCAGTGTCTTAGCCACGGAATCACCATGTCCCATTCAGTAAAGGCTAACCACCATTTTGGCTATGCTTAGCCTACTTGAAATGGGTCCTCAGTTTTTTGTAAAAAAAAAAGAAGAAAAAGAAAAAAGACAACAATATTTTCCCCACCTTGTTAAGCAACTTTAGCTTTGACAGAACATCTTGGTTGATAGTAAGTTTCTGCCTTTCAAAACTCCCGAGTTGCTGTTTGGTGGGATTCCCCTTGGATAGAAACATCCAGCTTACAATGTCCAAATCTGCAGTTACATCTCCATTTTCAAGCAAGTGTAGTTTCAGCAGGGAAAGATTGCACAATTGGTTTTTTTTCAGAAAGGGGTGAAACTAGAATGGAATCATCCAGGAATTTTAAAATTAGAAGGCATGGCTTCTTAACCTTTCTTTGAGGAAAGACAAAAAGATGTAGAGATGTGCTGGACTATGGGAGGCGTGTGGGATCACCTTTTCCCTCTAACAAAATCTCCAGCTTGGAGAAGAGAGGATACAGCATTCTTTCAAATAACTGAAAGATGTTATTCAGAAGTCACAGAGAAAACAGGAATAACCAGTGGGGAAATTAAAAAAAAATACTACTGGTTGTGTGGTCATGGTTTGGTGGGCATGACAGGGGAAGGATACTGTAAAATCTCCATTCCCTTTCACTCCTGAGGGAATGATATTGCAAAATCTCCATTCCCACCCCACTCTGGGGCCAGCCACAGGTGGCATTTACTGGTTCTCTGACCTACTCAAAATGTATGCTACTGGTTCTCCAGAACCTGCTGAATTTCATCCCTGGGAACAGCCTATTTTACAAAGCACCTGAAGGCTAGACAAGGAACAATGGATAGAAACTGATCAAGGATAGATTCAACCTAGAAATATAGATAAATTTTCTGACAGAACAATCAACCAATGAAACAGCTTGTCTTCTGAAGTTGTGAGAGCTTCATCACTGGAGGCTTTCAAGAAGAGTCTGGATAGCCACTGGTCAGAAATGATATATGGTCTCCTTCTTGAACAGGGAGTTGGAGTAGTTAACCTACAAGGTCCCTTCCAAGTCTGTTATTCTAAGCTTAGGATCTTTTCATTGTATTCTAGAGTGCGGGATATGGAAAAATGTTACAAGTTACAAGGGATGAAATTCTGTTAATGAGAGGAAAAACATCCTAAAAGGAGAAAGAGTTTTAGAGTTGAGCCAGTTAACCAGGAAAGAGGAGGAGACCCTCACGGTCTCTTTCAAATTTAGGAATATAAAATTTCATGATACTAATCACAAACCCATAGATATAGAAATTAATTTAAAAATGGAAATCATAAAAATCATAGAATAACAGAAAAGATCTTGGAGATGCTTGAGGAAGAGCCTCTGTACAATGGATGCATGGTTGTCTGATCTTTTCTTGAAAACCTCCAGTAATGGAGTCACCACAACCTCTGGAGGCAAGTTGTTTCACTGATTGATTGTTCTCACTGTTAGGAAACTTCTCTTTAATCCTATGTTGGATCTCTCTTTAGTGATCTTCCATCCATTACTCCTTCCCCTGCTCTCAGGGGCTTTGGGGCCCCTTCTTCTCTGTGACAGAGATTTAAGTTCATTGAAAGACTGCTAGACATATCGAGTTCTCATAACCATTCATCCTATGGTTTGGACTTCAAAACCATTATCATCTTATTTGTTCTTCTCTGCATTCTTTCCAGCATTCTTTTTGTATCTTAGTGACTAGAACTGGATGCAGAATTCCAAGTTTTTTCTTAATAGTTTAGTACAGGGGCGTCAAACTCAATTTCACTGAGGGCCTCATCAGGGTTATGTTTTACCTTGGGGGGGGGGCATGTGGGCATGACCAGGGTGAGCTTGGCCACTTTGATGTCACTTGTGTCAGGGGCACCCCTTCCAGGCTCCGTTTTTGCCTGTGATGCCCTCCTCCAGTGCTCTGCCAGTGAAAATGGAGATCGGGAGGGCCACATAGAGTGCTCCTGAGCTCCATTTTTGCTTGGAGAGAAACCACGGGCCAGTCCTTTGCTATTTCCAGGATGGTGCTGCGGGCCAGCTCTAAGCACCCATCGGACGGATCTGGTTCCCAGGCCTTGAGTTTGATACCCCTGGTTTAGTATAAAATAATACTATCATTTCATGTGATCTTGGTAGTATCATTCTGTTGATGCAGCATATCACAAAGTGGTTGAGATGGTTCCCTTCCTCCTCACAAGGAACTAAAATTAATGGATCTATGTCATACTTCACACCTGCCATGGTTGCAAACTTGAAACCCATACATTCTCTTTGCCCTCTTTTTTTCTCCTCCAGGATCTGGAGGAATAAGCAGCCTTCAAGATGTGGGCTAGCGTCTTCACAATACTGTAAAAATGGTGGTCATTTTCAATCCAGATTATTTTCTTTTGTGCTTGGGAATGCTTTGCTGTTTTCCAGGTACATCTTCTCCGGCCTTTGACAGAAAACACATGCTTTGAAAAAGAACAGTGAACATTTCTATAACAAGGGGTTCCACAAAGGGGTTCCACAAAGAGATTGGATTCATAAGCATTATAATTTGACCATTTTTTCCTCTGATAAACAAGCGTTGAAATACTATGGATGTATTTGTACTCTCTTTCCCATTTTAGTTTTAATTCCAAAAATGTTGACAGGATCCAGACTTTACCTTCTATGTGTCCTGGCAAACCTTCAAGTGCTAAATGGACAGGAAGAAAGCCATTCACGATGCTAACAAATTTTGTAATGAAAACAAAGACATTGACTTGTCTCCATTTAGAAATGACATCCCTGAGAGGTTCTATGGGTGTAGATGTTGACAATCGTTGTGATATAACAACACAAATTCCATTCCTGACTAGCACAGTAGTCAAGGATCTCATTGAGTTGTCTCCCTCCTCTGTCTCTGAAATAAAGAGACCAATCAAGGTCCAGCTGAAATGGAGGAGTATTTGGACAATTGCTGGGTAGTGGACCCCTTCTTTGGGGGACATCCGATAGAAAAAGGGGAATTGACTTTTATGACTCAGAACGTCTGAAGCAGTTGCATAACCAATCTAAAAAAAAAAAGAGCAATGAAGAATGCTTTGTTACATTTGAGGTCAGATCAAACCCAAAATATTAATTTTTAGTAGATCCAACTTGGTGGCCATCAACATATTAGAATAGTTTATTATTGAATAGCCATTAGGCAATATCATGGCACAGAATATAAAACACAAATCATTAATAAATCCTTATGTAAAACCAAATAAAAATAAATTAAGTAACAGAATAAGAATAAAAAATTCAAATTATATTTATCTGTCACTTCTACAATTTACCACATTTATCAGACTCACTTGTATAGTTCATTTATTAACTATTCCATTATTGCTGCACCTTCCTTTTAAAGAAAGACCCTTTGATTGGATACAGAGCCTCTCTTCACCTTCACAGGTGGGCAGGCAAAAGCCCCAAAGCAATGGAAATGGTGTCATGTATGGTGTCCATGATAGGACTTCTTTCATTCTTGCCCCCTCCCCTATGCAGATCCCAATCCATAGCCATGGCCTATACAATAGCTATGATGAAAAGCAGCTCTTGAATCAAATAGAAAATATATACTTGCAACTATCACTGAACCACCCACCCCCTACCTCTCTTTACTAGAAAGAGAAACACACACACACACACACACACACACACACACACACACAAACCTGTGGGACTTTGTAAGTGTTTGCTAATGTTGACATCTGGATGGAGATTTCACTATCAGCTGCATCAAGAAGAACCAAAATATTTTCCTTTGTTCCACAGCTGTAGTTGGGAACATTGACTTTTCCAGCAGAGAGTATATCCAGCAAGGCATCTGAAGTATAAAGTGTGCTCAAAGAGTTGTCATATATGTCATATCCCAATGTGACATTGTACAGAAGCTGGGGATTCTTGTTGGCCACTTGAATAGCGAAAATGAATTGTAGGGTTCTTGTATGATCAAAAAATAATAAACTGTAAAAAAAAGCATCATCATTATTATCATCCTCATCCTCAAAATCATTTTTCATTTATCCCTTTGTCACCATCTTCCTGTTTAGACTTAAGCTAAAACTGATCCAAACTAAATGAGAGTCACCCATTACTGGCTTCTTGCGGTGATGTCACTTCAGAGCGGGTGAAGGAATAGTGGCTCCACTAGCTTTGCTTGAGTTTCTGCTGTGAAGATCCTGTAAAAGGATGAAGTTGAACCTGGAGGGATGAACAAGAGAGAGTGGGGAGCTTGGGTGACGGAGAGGAGGCAAGCAACTTCCCTACCAGATGAGAGAAACTCCTTGGAATCACCGGAGAAGAAATCAGCATCCATGGCCAATTCTGAGTGGTGACAGCCAGATATGAGGGAGAGAAGGTAGCAACATGGCAGCATTGGTGAGAACATTTCAAATAACTAAAATGGTATACACCTTACTAAAAACTCCTTGAGCTAGAATTTCAAAGCTTTGAATCGAGCTGGATACAGGTCAATATCGGGCAGCTATAAGAAGGGAGAAAAAGCATGTGATTTCCTCTAGCAGTAGAATAGCTTGGAGTGACTTGACAATGGAATGGAATAAGGAGTGGAGGACTGTTGAAGTGATTTGGACAATAAACAGAAATTGGAGCCAGACAAGACAGTGACAACAGTAAAGATGGCGAGAGAATTATTTTGGATTACTTGAGAGAAAGTTGGTTGTAGAAAAGCAAGGATCGTACTTTTGATGAGGGGAAAAAAAGCTTATATGAAAGAAGAGCAACAGCGCCATATAGTGGAGAGAGAAATAAGAACTGAGTAACAAAACTGAATAAACTGGCTGATGCAATCTGCTGAAAAATTGACAAGAGCAATTTTGTGGTCTCTGAAATCAGATTAAAAAATTGAAGGAGAACATTGAAAGAAGAAATATAAATGTAAACTGAATTGTGGTGAGATGAAATATTGATGAATTGTATTGAACCATATTGTATTTGGAAGAGAGAGTGCAGATGATATATGAACTATTGGTGATACTTTGAAATTATTAATGTTATAAGTAGATGACATAGTATTAGATAAAAAGTAAGGATTTATTAGTCTAAATATATTGCGTATTTTGAGAATATGAATAAAAAATAGTAATATAGTGTTTAGGTGGGGGTGATAGTTTGTATCAAAGAGATGATATAAGATTATGTATGAATCAAATCAAGAACATGTTAGGGTAAATATATTGAATATTGTGTGAATATTGTGTGGATTGACTTGCATACAAACTCAAATATATAGAAATTAAGTTGTTAGATTGTAGGACTGAATTGTATAGAATTGAATTGAACTGTCCATGGAAGAGGGAAAGTCCAAAGATTGAAGGAGCTGGTAAGAGGGTGGAAATAAGCAGTGGGTGGAGAGAAGTATATGTTATTGTGGGAAAAATTGTAAGGAAATTAAAATAACAAATGACAACAACAATTAGCATAATGAACAGGAAGGCAGCATCCAAGTCGGCATCAGCAACATCCTCACCCTCAAATCAGCACACAATTGAGAGCACACTGCGTCTAGAGAGAGCAAGCTTAACAATGAACCTTCAGTGTAGGCAAGATGCATTAGCAATGATACAAGAAACAATGTTGCAAACACAAGAAACAGTTATAAAAAACCATGAAGATACTAGGAAAAACCCTGAAGAAATTAAAATAGTAATGGGAGAAATGAAGAGTGAGATTAGAAGAATGTATGATAAAATAGGGAAAATACAAAATGAACTAACAAAAAATGAACAAAAAATTCAAAAAGTAGAAACAGAGGTAGAAAAAACGAAGAAGACAATGGAAATGATTAGATGAGCAGCTTACCACACTAAACAAAGAATTAGGGGAAACTAGTCTTTTTAGAAATGGAAAAAGCTGGCTTCTTTTTGCGTTTTCAAAATATAGTAGAAGAAAAGGAGGAGGATTTAGGGGAAACAATTACAGAGAATTTTTGAACATATTATAAAAAAAATAAACAAGAAATGAGAAGGGATATAGATGAGGTATACTGAATTCACACAAATTACGCCAGGAGACACAGATTCCCAAAAGAAATCCACGTACGCTTCACTAGAAAATTGGTAAGGGATGAAGTATAGAAGAAAGAGAGAAAAAAACAAATAACATATAAAGGAAATGAGACACAAATTCTGAGACAAATCCCGAAAATAGTAAGAGACCAGAGAAGGCGATATCAGTTCCTTACACAACAATTAATAAGGTACAATGTAATGTTTAGATGGCTTACACGAGAAGGAGTGATGATTACCTGGCCCCAAAAAATGAAATAGACACAGTCGAGAAAGTGCATGAGTTCTTTGAACACTACTTCACCATTGAGGAAGAACAAGAGAGTAAAGAGGAACCAGAGAGTAGAAGCCAAGAAGAACAGTCAGTTGAAAACAGAGGAGAAAGAGAAGAAAGAAGAAAACAGGAAAGAGAAAACAGAACAAGAGGGAAGCACTTATACAATTGAAACTACCAAAATTATGGAGGGAAGCATATATAACATTGATACCCAAAGAAGATTCAGATCATCAACATATAAAAAATTGCAGACCAATTTCTTTATTAAATGCAGATTATAAAATCTTTACATCAATAATGGCAGAGCAAATAAAAAAAAATTAAATGAAATCATTCACAAAATCAAAACGGCTTCTTACCAAAATGCCAGTTAAAAAATAATATGAGGATAATTATTAACATACTAGAATATTATGAAAAGAATCCAGGGAAACAAATTGCACTGGTCTTTTTAGACACCCAAAAGGCCCCTGACATTTAAATTGGCAGTTCACTATCACACAGTTAAAATGATGAGATTTGGAGAAAAACTTATAAAGATGATAGAATCAATATATTCGGCCCAGACAGCAAAAGTAATAATAAATAGTGTCACTACAGAAGAATTTAAAATATGGAAAAGAGTAAGACAAGGTTGTCCATTATCACCTTTATTATTTATATTAACACTGGAAGTTCTATTAATAGAAATTAGAAACAATCAAGAAATAAAGGGATTAAAAATAAAAAAGAGGAATATAAAACACAGGCATTCATGGACGATATGGTATTCATATTAGAGGAACCATTAAAATCAGGGATTAAATTAATCCAAAAAAATAGAGGAATTTAGTGGGGTAGTGGGACTTAAAATTAACAAGAACAAAACAAAAATCATTACGAAGAATTTCACCAAAAAAAGAGAGCAAGAATTAGAGGAAAACATGGGAATGCAGATAGTAAAAAAGGTAAAATATTTAGGAATTTGGTTGACCGGGAAATGCTCAACTATTAAGGAAGACAATTATGATAAAATGAATCAGAAAATTAAGAAAGATTTCAAAAATTGGAGGAAACTACAAATATCACTAATGGGAAAAATTGCCATTGTTAAAATGAATATCGTACCAAAAATGTTATTTTTATTTCAAGTGGTACCGTTTAGACTAGGGAAAAACTTTTTCATAGATTTAAACAAATTAATTGCACAATTTATTTGGTCAGGAAAAAAACCAAGAATTAAATTAAAATTGTTACAGGACAGTAGAGAAAAAGGAGGATTTGGACTTTCTGATTGGGAGCTTTACTATCAAGTAAAGTGCTCTACATGGGGCAGCCCTTGAAGAGCATTCGGAGACTTCAGCTTGTCCAGAATGCAGCCGCACAAGCGATTGTGGGTGCACCTCGGTACACTCACATTACACCTATCCTCCGTGAGCTGCACTGGCTGCCTATCGGTCTCCAGATACGCTTCAAGGTGCTAGTCGTCACTTATAAAGCCCTACATGGTATTTGACCTGGGTACTTGAGAGACCGCCTTCTGCCAATTACCTCCCAAAGACCTATTAGATCCCACAGATTAGGCCTCCTCCGAATTCCATCCGCCGGCCAATGCCGATTAGACCACCCCGAGGAGGGCCTTCTCTGTGGCTGCTCTGGCCCTCTGGAATGATCTCCCCGTGGAGATCCGGACCCTCACCACCCTTCAGGCTTTCTGCAAAGCCGTCAAGACCTGGCTGTTCCGACAGGCCTGGGGCTGATGAGTTCCCATCCCCACTTGAATCGTGTGGCTATTGACTGTTTTTAAATTGTTTCCATATTTTGTTTGCTTGCCTTTTGCTTTTATCTGTATTATTCCCTTCCCTTTTGGTTTGTTAGCCGCCCTCAGTCCCTCCGGGAATAGGGCGGCATACAAGTGTAATAAACCTTGAACCTTGAAGCAGCAGCTCTCACCTGGAAAGGGTCTGGATCAATCTAAAAACCAGAAGATTACTAACAAAAGAAGGTTACAATTTGGAACTGGGTTGGCACACCTTTATCTGGGATGGGAAAGAAAATTCATAGCTATTTCCAAAAACATTTAATTAGAAAAGCTCTACTTCAAATATGGTTAAAAATCAAAACAAAACATTACAACAAAATCCCAATCTGACTATCCACCATGGAAGCGCTGATATACCCGAACGTATTGGACATAAACAGGATAATAAGATATGAAAACGTATTAGATAACCAAGAAAGACTAAGAACAAGGCAAGAATTGAAAGACGAGGGAATAGACAAAGGCTGGTGACTGTATTTACAAATACAGGCAAGGTATAAAAAAGACAGGGAAAGAACTGGATAAAATTCTACAGGGAACTGAAGAAAAAATGATTAAAAATATATATCATAATTTATTAAAATTTAAAATGGAAGAAGAAACTGTGAAAGAAACAATGATAACATGGGTGACAAGTTTTGGATATACTATAGAATTGGCAGAACGGGGAAAAAATTGGGAAATAAATTACAAATTAACGATGGCAATGGCATATAGAGAGAACATGTACAAGATGTTCTACAGATGACATCTCCCACCAGCGAGAATTGCAAAAATGTTCCCGGAGTGCTCACCTATCTGTTGGAAATGCAACCAACAACAAGGAACTTACTACCATATGTAGTGGACGTGCGTATCTGCAAAAAAATATTGGGGGAAAAAAATAAAAGATTGGCTGGAGGAGATTACCACACACCAAATTGAACTAAAACCAGAATTATTTCTGTTAGGAATTATAAAATAAAATTATGAAAAAAAAAATTTGATGCTTAATTCTACACATAATCACGGCAGCGAGAATTACATTCACACAAAACTGGAAAAATAATTACACACCAACAGAAAAAAATATAATAAAAAAATATTGGAATGTGCAGAGATGGATGGGCTCACAATAGAATTAAAAGAGAATGAAGAATCTGAATATTACTCGTATGGAATTTATGGTATAATTAGCTAGAGGAAAGGGGGGGAAGCAGGAAAGCAAAAAAGAAAGGAAGAAAGATCAACAAATTAAAAAATAACTACAAAACCAGAAAATGATTAAAAGATAGAAATACAAAATAGACTGTAGCAAATAAATAATTGGAAATGGATGCAAAAGGATTCAAATATAATAGCAGTAGCAATAGCAATAGCAGTTAGACTTATATACCGCTTCATAGGGCTTTCAGCCCTCTCTAAGTGGTTTACAGAGTCAGCATATCGCCCACACAGTCTGGGTCCTCATTTCACCCACCTCGGAAGGATGGAAGGCTGAGTCAACCTTGAGCCGGTAAGATTAGAACCGCTGAACTGCAGATAACAATCAGCTGAAGTGACCTGCAGTACTGCACCCTAACCACTGCGCCACCTCAGCTAGAATATAGAATATATGGAATGTTATATATAGAATGAAGAAAAAAGATGTATGAAATAATATAAATGCACATATATATAAAGTTATAGTTATACAAGATTTATATGTGCAGATAAAAGAATCACAACAGATTTGTAAAAGAAGTGTAATGTGTTGCAAAGATGTGAAGTATGCATAAACAAAATAAAAAGTTAAAAAAAAAAAGAGTCACCCATTACCATTTGATTTTTTGGAGTGTTGACTACATTGTGGTAGTGTAAATGTGCCGATGTTCCTTTTTCAAATAATACAGTAATTCAATTTTTGAAATAGAACCACCAGAAAAGACAGAGCAGGGTTTAGTAAGTGAGCCAGCAAAGTTATTCTAAAAACAAAATATCCTTATTTCTCTTAAGAACTTTATTTAATATGGACAAGCAGAAGCAACTACAACCCTTGTGCCTTGCCAGATAAAAGTTGGTATTTAAGTGATGAAATCAGGACTGGGAAGGGAAGGTCCTCTGGATTTCTGAACTTCTCTTTTACAGGTTTTTTTTAGGGTTTCTTCTGCCATCTCATTGGAATTAAGTCTCTTGCACAAGATAAGACAAAAAGTTCAGATGTAGACATAATTAGAAAAATCTGCGCGGAAGCAGATAGGCTTACCCTAGAATTAAAAAATAAAGGGGAGTCGGAATATTATGAAGTATGGAACAGATTTTATTATTGGTATAAGACAAGGTGACAAGACTGGGACAAATTGTAAATAATGTGATTGGATAGAAGGATAGATATTGTACTAAGTAGACTGACAGTTAATGGATGAGATTATGTACATATACTGTGATTGTATTGCCATAACGGCTTCACTGCGCTGCACTATTTTAAATGCAAAAGTAATAAAAATATATATTTTTAAAAAAGAATGAACTTGGATTAGTAAGTGAACCAGCAAAGCCATCCTAAAAACAAATAAAAACAAATTGTAATCCGCTTAGAGAGGGCTGAAAGCCCTATGAAGCGGTATATAAGTCTAATAAATAAATAAATAAATAAATAAATAAATAAATAAATAAATAAATAAATAAATAAATAAATAAATAGATAAAAAAATAAATAAAATCATCCTTAGCAGCCGCGCGAGTGATAGTGGGCGCACCGCGGTTCGCCCACGTTACACCTGTCCTCCGCGAGCTGCACTGGCTACCTGTTGGTCTCCGGGTGCGCTTCAGGATACTGATGACCATCTTTAAAGCACTCCATGGTAGTGGATCTGGGTACTTGAGAGACCGCCTTCTGCCGATTACCTCCCTAAATCGACCAATTAGATCGCACAGACTGGGCCTCCTCTGAATTCCATCTGCCAGTCAATGCCGACTGGCGACCACACGGAGGAGAGCCTTTTCTGTTGCTGCCCCGACCCTATGGAACGAGCTCCCCATGGAGATCCGCACCCTCACCACTATCCAGACCTTCCGCGCAGCCCTCAAGATCTGGCTCTCCCAGCAGGCCTGGGGATAGGTTCCTAATTACCCGCCCGAGTGTTTGATTGCTGAATGAAAGTTGGGTTTTATTATTTTTCTGTTGTTCACATATTGTTTTGTTTTGACCTTGCACCTCCCCTCCCCTGTGGTTGTAAGCCGCCCTGAGTCCCCTCAGGGAAAAGGGCGGCATATAAATCCCAATAAATACCTAAATACCTAAATACCTTATTTCTATAAAGAACTTCATTTAATATGGGCAAGCAGAGGTAACTACAACCCATGTGCCATGCCAGATATAAGTTGGTATTTAAAGTGATGGTGACAAAAGGTAAGACAAAGGATAAGACAAAAGATCAAAATTATCCAAAGAAGTTATACAAATCTTGTAACAGAGGAAGAAGTGGAAGAAGAGTGTTAGAAATGCAAATGGGGGGAATGTAATACCGTCTGAATGACTTACCGAGGAACGGCAATATAAGGAGCCCCATTAAAATGTAAAGGCTGAAATAAAGTTCTTGATGCAGTGAGAACCACGTTAATTACATAGTCTCCAGACCTGTAGTAGCTCTGTGGTTTTCTTCTGTCCAGCTGCTTCAAAATTGTGGGGCATTTAGTTCTGAGCCTCCCAGAGTTTCTCTGGATTAGTAAAACCAACAGCATCAGAAGTAGAAGCCTGAGGTCCATTCCTTCTTGGACCAAATTAACAGCTTATCTGTTTCTAAACAGCAAAAAGTTAGAATTCAAAGTACTCTCTCAAGATTGAAATGCTAGTGGCTTTCCTGTTTCAGACAGAGGCAAATCTTCAACTGGAAAAGAAAGATACATTCTAGAGCACAGCTCTTCCATATACTAAAACATATGCCAAACAGAGCATGACCTGAGGTATTTACCCTTTTCTAATGCAAGATCCCATCCATGTTGCTTCAGCCTGATGTTTACTTTAAAGGCAATCACTGGAAAAGTAGCCGAGAGGTCCCTAAGACTGGGATGGTGATTACAATGATAAGCAACTTATCCTCTGGGGATCCTGAACTTCTTTCAGAGCTCCATGTGCAAAGGAGTAGTTGGAAAAAAGGATTACTGAAAACTTGCAGGTACAGTCCCGGGGTCACTCTTCTGCAGCAGATGTGACCCATTCTAATAGGACATTTTAGGAGATTTATGTTGGAGGGTGAAAATTCAACTCGCAGTTGAAGGATCAAGTGAAGTACTAATACCACTCTATAAAGCCCTAGTAAGACCACACCTACAGTACTGCATTCAGTTTTGGTCACCACACTAAAAAAGATTTTGAAACTCTAGAAAAAGTGCAGAGAAGAGCAACTAGGATTTTTAGTGGGACTGGAGACTAAAACATAAGAAGAATGGTTACAGGAACTGGACATGGCTAGACTAGTGAAGAGAAGGACCAGGGGAGACATGATAGCAGTCTTCCAATATTTGAGGGGCTGCCACAGAGAGAAAAGGGTCAAGCTATTTTCCATCTGAATGAAGGCCATACAAGGAATAATGGATGGAAACTGACCAAGGAGAGATTCAAACTAGAAATAAGGAGAAATTTTCTAACAATGAGAACAATCAACCAATGGAATAGCTTTCTTTAGAAGTTGTGGGAGCTTCATCACTTTTCAAGAAGAGATTGGACTGCCATTTGTCAGAAATGGTGTAGGGTCTCCTGCTTGAGCAGGGGGGGGGGTGTTGGACTAGATGACCTACAAGGTCCCTTCCAACTCTATTAATCTATTAATCTGTCTTGTAGTATCCGTCTACATAGTATCTTCTCTTCTATGCTTTTCAATATTAACAGAATGTTGGTAGGGTCACCTCCAAGCCTTGGTGTTTGATATTGCAATTTGCTGATTATACCCTGTTCCACTGCTGAATGTTCTTTCCAAAGGTTGGGTCACTGCTTGGAATTAGGGAGGTGGCTGAGGCATTAAAGAAGGTTGCATCCATGTGACCTCTCCCCTCTCAGCAATCCAATCAATCTCCATGAACCAAGGAGTTTAAGAGAAATGAAACAAGAGAAGAAATGTCTGTAGTATTGCTGTGCTTTTTCAAGACGCAACTGGACTTTCATTGTTTTTCCCTTCTTTCCTTTCTTTGTTTTCCTTTCCATGGTTTGGAACAACCATGATTGTTGCCCCTGAATTCTTGGCCATATATGAGTATGATACCCTACTAACTGATGAGCCTGCACTTGGGAAGTGGTTTTTACTGGTTCTGCTGCTTCTATAGTGAACATTTTAATTTGGTGACCCGTGAAAGGAGAGATCATCATGATGGCTTTAAGATGTGGGACCAGTGTTCTCCACTCTGCTTTTTAATATCCATGGGAAACCATTTAGAGAGGTCCTTGGAATTTGGGATCTGGTACTGTGTTTCTATGCTTTGCCTTCTGACCCTGGTCCATGCTGAAGGTGCCACCCAAGTCCTTGGTGACTGGAAATTGTGAGGGTGCAAATGAGAGAAAAATTAAGCCAAATAGGATGGAGTTGCTGTTTCTAAATTGGAGTCATTTTCATCCAGTTAATTCTTTTGACAAGGAGCCCTATCTCCAGGAGCAGGCCCATCACTTGTGTTGAGGAGGTTCCCTGTAATTGACTTTTCTACTAGAAGTGCAGATGGATGACAGGGCTGGGGGACTCTGCCCAGCTTTGGCTGGTGAATCAGCTGTGGCCTTTCAGAGACTCTTGCCTTCATCCCCACTTGGGTAATGTGGGTCTGCCTTTGAAAACCACTCAGAAACTTCTGCCGTTATTGGATGGAGTGGCCTGGATGCTCACCTGCAGCACAAGTCCTGTTATCAGCTACCAGAATATTTATGGTCTCAAGATAAATAGCTCCTTCTGGCTAAGAGCCCAGGATCACATCAAGATACTATTCAGGTAACTTTACAAAAAAGGTTACACTCTTCCTCCCCACAATCCAATGGACTGTGCCATGGAGATACAACTGGAGGCTATGCTCCCAAAACCGAAAATGCATTCCATGACTCCTAAGGAGATGGAGGAGATGTGATAAAGAAGAACCTGGCCAGGGGTTTTATACCACCTGCGTAGTTCCATGTCGTGGCCAAAGTCCTGTTCAGGGCGAAGAAAGACGTGGGATTGCGGTTATGTATGGACTTCCGCAGGATCAACGGAGTGTGTGTAGAGCACATGTACCCCTCATCCCTTATGAAGGATATGCTGGCTTGCTTGGCTGAAAACAGATATTTACCAAATTAGACCTCAGGGAATCCTATTACCTGGTTTGGATAAAGGAAGGGGATGAATGGAAAATGACTTTAAATTGCCTATTGGAGAGCTACTAATACAGGTAATGCTGTTTGGGTTGCAGGAAACCCAGAATCAACGGCAAAACTTTGTGAATTTTTACCACCAATTCATCCCATCCTTTGTGAGAGTGGCTCTCCCTCTCATGGACCTCCTGAAAACCAAATATCTAACTGGAAATCCTAGGCCGGCATACCCTGTTGAAATGGACAATGGCATGTCAGCAAACCTTCGAAACCCTGAAGGCATTTTTCACTAAGAAGCCAATACTGAGACACCCAGATCCCACCAAACCTTTTGTAGTCCAGACCGATGCCAGCGATGTGGCTGTGGAGGCTGTGTTATTATAACCCAATGAGGGGGTAAGCTACAACCCTGCACCTACACCTCCTGCAAACATACCAACACTGAATATCGATGGGCTATATGGGAGAAGGAGGCCTTCGCAGTCTGGTGGGCCCTAATGACATGGATGCATCTCTTGCAGGGTATGTGTGACTCCATTCAAAGTTTGGACTGACCATAAAAACCTCAAGGCCCTACAGACCCCATGCAAACTCTCACACTTCAATTTTACATTGAAGTATATTCCTGGGGGAAGGAATTTCCTGACAGATGCTTTATCAAGGAAGTCACTGTATAATGGCAACCGGGAAGATGTAGTGCACATTATGGTGCTGGGGCCTTCACAAGTGGCACAGGTGGATGAACAGAGACAAGGTGTGACTCCACAGGGACAGTGAGTGGATGCTGTCACCCATTCCCTACAAACAACCCTGCTAACTGACCTCTGGTTCCAGCCAAACGAGCAGCTGCTTATACAGCATGACAACCTGGCTTGGAAAGGGTTGAAAATATATGTGCCGAACTCCCAACACCTGGCCATGTTGTGGAAATGCCATGATGCCCAGAGTGCAGGATGTTTCAGATTCTTGAAAACCTTCCATTTGTCAAACCAACAGTTTTGGTGGCTGCAGATAAAAGAAAACCTGGAGGACTGTGTACTGAGCTGCCCCATTTGTGCCACCATGAAAAAGTAACCAGGGAAGCATCCTGTCCTCCTGCAGTCAGTGATAGGGGTATCCACTATCAGAAGCCCAGTGGGTGAAGGAGGGGGCTATAAGAGCCCCTTGGTTGGTAAAAAGGTTCTACTGACCAAACCCAAGAGAACTGGTGGGGGGAGAGTGGATACCAGGGAGATGGCTAATGGTGGCCTTTGTCTTCCAGATGCCATCCCTGTGGTAGTTGGCCACATGTCAACTCCAGACCGCTAGACATCCCAGGACCACCATTTGGGTGGCCGAGGAGTGGCCAACTGGGATGTGCACACATAGCCATCAATGGCCACACTGGACTGCCATCTGGGAAGGGAGGAGCCACCAGATGGGATAGCATTCTGAACTCACACTTGCATCCTATATCACATGGAACTGGCATCCAGAGCCCTACCTGCTGGCTAGAAGAGGCCTGAACTTCACTCAGCTGGTTCGCAGATGTACTGCTGATTATCGGCTCAAAGGTGGAAGCAAGAGGCAGGGCAGGCTCAGCTGGGATAGGCAGGTAGGGGCATGGCCAGACTGCAAGGCCATATTGGCAGTAAGCAGCTAGTGGGAGGGGAGAGGTGTAACACAGGGGGGGGGGGGTTGGAGCATGATATAAGTAGTGGTGTAGCCACTGTAGCACAAACTGTTTCCTTTTTGGTTGGTCGCTTTGTGCGAGGTCCGCATTTCCAGATAAATATTATCACATAGGCCAGTGTTGCTGGTTTTTTCTTTATGCAAGACAACGGAATGTGACATACTCACTGTTAGAAAATTTCTCCTTAGTTCTGGGATGATTCTTTTCTTACTCAATATGATATCTCTAATAAATTGGAATTTTGAGGAACTTCAAGCCTCTGAGTTTCCTTTTGTTGGAGGTGTTACTTGGAACCCTGACACTTTTCAAGCAAATATGAAAAAAATTATAAGGATAACACAATCCAGGGTAGAAACAAAACAGAAAACCACATATTCCAGGGGTGGTGATCACTTATTTCTCCAATGTCCTAGGTAAGGAGTGAAATGCTTAAAACCCTTCAAAGGTTAGCACTGTGGGAGCCTTCTGGAACTCACAGGGAAACTTGTCCACTTCCTTAGGAGTCACTCACTCAAACTCCCTTCCAGTTCACACAAGAGGTGGTATTCAGCTAGTAAAAACTTTGAGTAGTTTGGAGAATTGGCAAATAGGCTGCCCCTGCCCTCGCTACCCCCCACCCTCCTAGCTGATCTTCTTTTGTTGCCCTGAATAGGAGAACAGAGCCAAGCCCGCAAAGCCACACCCACAAAACCAGTAGTAAATGTTTTTGAATTCCGCCACTGGTTCACACCATCAGATCTTGCCCCTGGTACCTTGACCTTCCCTGCCAAATCCAAACAAATTCAGATCCTTTCCATTATATAGTTTGCAGATAAAGTATTTCCTTTTTTATTTGAAGTATCAAGGCTGGACAAATGGCTACAGAAAATTGATCTGGACTCTTCCCCCAGGAGGAGATTGAAAAGCTTAAGTAAAGTATTTCAAAAAACAACCAAAATAATGGAATTTTAGGCTCCACCACCATATATTTCTGGCATGGTCACACGATTCCCATTTCACAAGTGTTGTGATTAGAAAACCTGGATGTGGTGTCTCAGTCCTCAAGTAGGTTAAGGGCATTGGCATATATTCTGCCTTAAGGATTCAAGAATGCTCAGTGGACATTTTTGAATTTTATTTTATCCAGTTGGGGACATTATCTTCCAAACTCCCTTTAGAACAGCTTGGACCATTATCTTGGTGTAGACTGTTGGAAAAAAGTTAAACTTAAACTCTTAAACTTTTTCTGTCTCACATTTCTACATTTCTTCTAGTCGTGAGATGCTCCTTTGTGTTCAGATCTGGCCTCAACATGATAATATAGCACTTGGGGATGAAGATGCAGCCCAGCAGAGCAGCATTGGATGACAAGATGGAGAAGACCTGCACAGCCACCATGTATTTTCCTTTGGTGCTCAGGTAGGTGGGCACAAAACTCACCCAGACACTGCAGAAGACCAACATGCTGAAGGTAATCAGCTTGGCTTCATTGAAGGCCCCGGGCAGATTCCTGGCCAGGAAAGCCACTGTGAAGCAGATGGCAGCCAGGAAGCCCAAGTAGCTGAGGGTGATGTAGAACATGACTACATAGCCTTCGTTGCATTGCAGAATGATCACTCCAGGCTGGGAATGGAAGTCAAAATCAGGGAATGGGGGAGAAACTGCCAGCCAGATGGTACAGATGATAACTTGGACAGCAGAACTAGAAAGGATGATGGAATTGGCCAAACTCTTCCCCAACCATCTCTTCACTCGGTTTCCTGGTTTTGTGGCCAGAAAAGCCAGCACCACTGTGATTGTTTTGGCCAAAATAGAAGAAATGGCAACTGAGAAGATGATGCTGCACAGTATTTGTCGAAGAGGGCAGGTGGCTTTCCTTGGCTGACCAATGAAGAGAAAAGAAGACAAGAAGCAAAACAGGAGAGAGACCAGGAGGATGTAAGAGAGGTCCCGATTGTTGGCTTTGACAATGGGAGTTTCTAGGTACTTAATGAATATGATTAAAACCAAGCCTGTGGTTAGGAACAAGAGTAGAGCAAAAGAGACCAGGATGATGCCCAAATATTCTTCATAAGACAGGAAGGTTATAATTTTGGGGATACATTGTATTCGGTCCTCATTTGGATATTGATCAGGTGGACACTTGCTGCACTCTGCCATATCTGAGAATACCAAAGGATTATTTTTTTAACAACTCTCCATTCACATTTTTAAAAGTGTATTCTTAGGACGTTGGATACCAAGAACATTTTCCCAAATGCATGTTTAAAATCTCCCCAAAATAAAGATAATAAAAATATCATTTTCATACATATACATACACTCTCACACACATATCTGTGTTTGTTTGTGTGTGTGTGTTTGTATGTGTGTGTGTAATGTTATGCCTCCCAGAGTCACCCTATAAGGGAGATGTGTGGCATAAAAATGTATTAAATAAATGAATAACTAATATATACATAGCTAAGATCTATGGAATTCAGGAAGTTTTAGGATTTCATGTTAATATGTAGAATCTACAGTATTAGAGTTTAATAATGAGTTAGTTAATCTTTCTAGATACATTTCCCAAGTCCTGCAGGATGGCACTTTTTAATATACTCTATTCAGAGGATGTCCATCTTGAGAAATTTAACAAGATTGCAGAAAAGGTAATCATGCAAATAATCTAGAATGACTAACAGGAGCAATGGAAATATGGATAGAATGAAATGTCCCCATATCTGTCCACAGCACCTCATTATAGACCAGTAATAAACTCTCAGTGATCTTTACAGGGAAGCCCATTCAGAATACATTGCAAGAATCTTTCCAATAATTATACTAAAATATTTTCTCAAATTTCAGAGAAGTCTGATTTTCCTAGAAGTCAAAATATAGAAGGAAACATCCAAACTAAAAACAGAAAATATATTTCATATGATAGTAATACATGTAGCCTAAGGTGGCAAACTCTCTTATATCTTCGAAGCCACACTTTCAAGATCATGTTGCTGTTCTTCCCATTAATAAGAAATTCTCCACTTTTAAAATAAAAAAACAACAGTTGAGCTTCAATCTGTCTCTTAACTTGCACTTCTATAAAAATGCTCTGAATAAATCTACTTCCCCAAGGCTTGCTCTTTTCTATGGTGTCACCCACCTTCCTGAGTGGAGATGGTCCCCTGTGGACAAGGAACACAATCGTAACAGCAAACTGGCTCTCCTTCTTGAGCCCGTTTGACAAATCCAGGATCACATTTTTCCACACATTTGGACTGAGGCAGAGACTAAGCAGAAAAACAATTAATGCCAAAGAAAACATGTTATGACTAACCGTCCATAGAAAACAAAGGTGAAAAGAGACTCTCTGTTCTTCACTTAGATAAATTTGAACTCTCTAACTGGTTCCAAGTAATTACAAGAGATGCAACTGCTGACAGAGTCTCCATTTAATTCAGGTGTGTCAAACTCAATTTCATTGAGGGTCACACCAGGGTTTTGTTTGACCTCGGGAGGTGGTGGGTGTGGACAGCTATATGTCACTCATCTCAGGGGTGCCCATGATGGCCCAAGGGATCTGCCAGAAAAATGGGCTGTTTCCAGGGTGGCCCTGCAAGTCAGTTCTAAGCACTCCATGGGCTGGATTTGACCCCCGGGCCTTGAGTTTGAAACCCCTGATTTAGTTCATCCCTTTTGCTTTTGGAACATTACATTAAAATAAAGGACTTTTCTACTTAATATTTAGGAGGGATGAAACTGAGAAAAAATTTAAGCATTAAGTATCAACTAGCGGTTTCTTTCTCACATCTGTATTGAAATTTATTCCACTGTTCTTCATATCCATGATTTTAAAGTAGGATGATTTATTCATGTTAAATTTTAGAATAACAATTATCTAAAAGAGTTATTAAATATTTGTTTTTTTAAATGTAATAAAATAGAATAAAACTGATGAAGAAAGAAACTTATAACTGGTAGGATCTGCAAAGGTTTTTTTAAAGACTATATAAAACATTGCAAAGCTATTCCCCTTTGGAAGTAATCTAAAATAGTCTCCCAATTAAGATAACTAGGAAAAGGTCCTTATAAATTAGAGCTGTCAACATTAAAGGAGAAGGTGGAATTCAACTGATATAACAACCAGTTTGCTAGGTTTGCAAGACAAGAAACAATGGTTGAAAACTAACAAAGGAGAAAAGGAACCTAGAACTAAAGAGAAATTTCCTAAGGGTGAGAGCAATCAACCAATGGAATACAGTAGCTTGCCTTCAGAAGTTGCAGGTGCTCCATCACTGGAAGGTTTCAAAAAGAGACTGGACAACCATTTGTCTGAAATGGTAGAGGGTATCCTATTCAAGCAGGGGGTTGGATTAGAAGATCTCTAAGGTCCCTTCCAACTTTATTAGTCTATGTTCTAACTTGAAATGGATGCTCAAGTTTAGGAATTAGACATCAATATTTCTCCAACCTTGTTGAGCAACTTTAGCATTGATAGAGTATTTTTGTTGATAGTAAATCTCTGCTTCTCAAAACTTCCCAGTTGCTCATCGACAGGATCCCGCCCAGGAATAAGCACCCAGCTTACAACATTCAGATCTGCTGCCACATCTCCATTTTGGTCTGAGTACAATTTCCAGTGGGAAATATTGCAAAATTCATTCTTCTCCAGAAATGGATGGAACTAGAATAGAAACATCCAGAAATTTTAAAAGCAGTAAACTTGGTTTCTTATCCCAGGTGGTCTGTTCACAATTCAAACTTTCAGCCACAGTTGTAATTTAACTTGCAAATATAGTGAGTTGGGAGAACAAGCGTTACCACTCTCTTCAAAAGTGAAAAAGACTCAGGTAAATTGGTCAATCATATAATGAAAAAATATATATGTATTGACAAAAAAAGGCTGAATACTATAATTAAGTGTATAAAATGGTCTTAAAATTGTACTGAAAAGATTTTCTATGCTCCTCATATAACTGGGGAGCTATGAATAACAAATTAGTTTTTGGTCATCTATTTTTTCTATATTGTCATTATAAATAAAGATAGCTACTTGATAAAATATGATTTTGTGATGCAATATTTATATCAACACATAGACAAGCCTATTTTGATATTGTTTTAAGAATAAAGAGCTTCCCCAAAAAAGTTTGGATACTGCCTATTTGTATGCAAATTGCTAGTTTAATATATATGAAACATATTGTCTAGACAGACAATATCTGTCTTTAGCATGTGCACTTCAGGCTGAAATTAGGTGACCAACTCAGCTGATATGTTCTATTGAGGTGCTCTGCTATCATCCCCTTTCTACCACAAAGATCCTGCATAAGAATGGTAGTATGGACAACTGTTGGACCTTGCATAATGAGAGCTGTGGACCATAAACATGATGCCTTTGGTGTATCCCTGCATAACAGTTGCACCATCTCTGCTAAACTTAATAGGGAAACACAGATGGGAAGTTCAGCTGTTTGTGATGATGAAGACTCATCAGGGGATGGTGATTCATGTTATCTTGATAAGGGAAGGTCTGCATCTAATGTTGCAAATCAGCTATGAGTGGTGAGTACAGTGTCTAAAAAGAGAAGTCACTTTCCAGTTGGTGACTCAGTTATAATAGATGTCTATTTAGGAAAGGATGTGGAATATTGAAGAAGGCAAGGTGTCTGCCTAGTGCAACTGCTAGCAGAGAAAAGGGGTGCATAGTTAGGATTGTCAAGAATGCTAGTAAGGATTGTGATGCTATTGTGCATCTTAGCAATAATGATCTGTCCAAACCAGATATGTTCTCTATACATGATCTAGGTCTGTCCCAATGGTTCCTCAGATAGCCTGGACTCATATCATGCAGGGCTTTAAAAGTGAAAATCAACACTGGTACACAGTACAGCTTGTGGATCAGTGATGCAACATGGATGGCGCTAGGGACCTGCACTACTAAATTCTGCATCAGTTGTAGCCTCCAAACCTCTTCAAGGTTAGCCCCTTGGGGTGCAGAAGTGTTTGAGTGCCTAAGCACAGGGACTGCTGATCAAGGAAATGGTAAAATTGGTGCACAACACAATATTGTGCAAAGTCTGTGTTTGCTACCTGATCTTCAAGGTGTTGTGGGTCCAGCAGAACTCAAAAGTTCTGGAATGGTTTTTCAGTAGTGCTGAAACAAAGATGTTAATTTATTCAATCCTGAAGATCCATGCTGCAAAAATAATTTGGTTTCACCAGCATTCAGCCAAAGCTTCTTGTCCCCCATCCCTGCAATATCATTCCCTGAGTGATTAGTTTGGCCAATCTGTTGGCTTTTGGTAGCATAAGGAGGTTGGGAAAGTTTTTCTCCCTCTCCTTTGGAATTTCATGGATCCTCATATGAATCGTGGTGACACAGTGGTTAAAGTGCAGTATTGCAAGCTAACTCTGCCCACTGCCAAACGTTTGATCCTGACCAGCTCAAGGTTGACTCGGCCTTCCATCCTTTCAAGGTCAGTAAAATGAGGGGCCAGATTGTTGAGGTCAATATGCTGATTCTGTAAACTGCTTAAAGAGGGCTGTAAAGCACTGTGAAATGGTATATAGGTATAAGAGCTATTGCTATTGCTATCCTAGTAGGGACTCCATACCTGCCACGGCTGCAACCTTAGAGCTCTCAAACTGTCTTTACCATTCTTGCTTCTCCTTCTGGATCTGGAAGAATACGCTTCTTTCAAGGCATAGGCCAGAGTCTTAATAACACTGTGTAAACGGAGGTGAAAAGGGATCCATGCACTTCTACTTTCCTCTATAGGCTCCAGTGGTGCTTTCTGGGTGCATCTTTTCCGACCTTTGACAGAAAAAATGTGCTGTGAAAAAGAACACTGGAAAAACCGATCTTCTAATTGTACATAGAGTTTGGTTCCAAGGGGATCATCCTCTGGACTTCTTTTTTCCTGAAAAGCAAAACTCCAAATGCTATGGGTATATTTGTAAAGATCCTCCCTTGTTGGTACCAAATACTCAATGGCTCCCATGATCCAGATTTTCCCTTCAATAGGTCCCGGCATACTGTCAAATTTAAACTGGAAAATACGAATTCTGTCCCAAATGTTAATATTTTCTATGTAGTTTACAAAGACATTGACTTGTCTCCACTTAGAGATATCATCACCGAGAGGTGCTGTATATCCAGTTGCTGAGAATCGTCGTGATATAACAACACAAATTCCATTCCTCAGAAGCACAGGAGTAAACGTCCTCATGAAACTCTCTCCCTCGACTGTGTCTGACGTAATGAGACCAATCAGGGTCCATCTGAAATGGAGGAGCAGTTGGAGCATTGCTGGATATGTGATCCCTTTTGGAGGGAGCATCCGGTGGAAAAAAGGGAATTGGCTCTTATCATTCTGAGCCTCTGAAACAAATGCATCACTGATCTGAAAAGCAATGAATAATGCTATGCTATATTTGGGTACAGATCAAATCCAAAGCACTAGATTTTCACAAATTCAACTTGATACTCATGAACATATTAGAATACCTTAGAATTATACTTTGGATTTATTGATTACAATTACAAGAGCCATGGCACAGCAGTTAGAGTGCAGTACTGCCTGCAATTTGACAGTTCAAATCTCACCAGGTTCAAGGTTGACTCAGCTTTCCATCCTTCCTAAGTGGGTAAAATGAGGGTCCAAATTGTTGAGGGCAATATGCCGACTCTGTAAACCACTTAGAGAGGGCTGTAAAGCACTGTGAAGTGGTATATAAGTCTAAGTGCTATTGCTATTCTTAATTAAACTACATCAAAAAGCAGGATATACAGAACATTAACAAATTAATTAAAGCTTAGGAAATATTCCAGGGATGAAAATCTTAAAGGGGAAAACAACCTAAGGAGCTTGGGCAACTATGAAAAATAGATTAATAAAAGCCCAGTCCAGCACAATACCACTGAAAAAGAAAAAGAAGAAATTCAAGAAGAAGCTAGCATGGTTACATAAAGATCTTTCTCTGATAAACTGAAAGACAAAAAGGACAAGTGCAAAAAAATGGAAAGAATGACACATGACTAAGGCAGAATATGAGCAGATAGACTGAATCTGCAAATATGAAGTCAGGAAAGCAAAGGCTTAGAATGAACAAAGATTTGCAACAAAAGTCAAAGATAATTTAAAAAGTTATATACGTACGTATGTATGTATGTATGTATGTATTTAGTGTCACAATCCCTGGTATGCCCAAAATGGGAGGAAGTCTACTGCTTCCATTCTCTGTCTATCGGCTCGTCACAAGAGACCATCCAGACAGAAACCCAATATTTTTACTGTTGCCTTTGTTACATTTTTGTGTTGTATTTGTGCTGATAAATAAATAAAGGGAGACTAGTATAGATCTATTTCAAGCTATTTAGCTCTCATCAGCTAGCCATACCCTTACTGGGATTCGAACCTGGGCTGTATTGCATATTAGGCAGATGTGTTAACCACTAAGCCACAGGCTCTGATCCGTTATCAGCAGAGCCAGGGAGAAAGGTATATATTTAAAATCACAACCCCTGGTATGCCCCAATTATGGGAGGAAGCTAACTGCTTCCATTCTCTGTCCATTGGCTCGTCACAAGAGACCATCCAGACAGAAAGCCCAATATTTTACTGTTGCCTTTGTTACATTTGTGTAGTATTTGTGTGTGTGTGTGTGTATATATATATATATATATATATATATATATATATATATATATATATATATATATATATATATATATATATATATATATATATATATATATATATATATATATATATATATATATATATATATATATATATATATCACATGTTGGAAGAAGCTTTTTTGTTATTTTTTATTTTGTGGAAAGCCTTTCTTCATTGTGAGCCTTAGCTTTCCTCACTTTATCTTTATCTTTATACCTTATCTACCGTGTGCTGAGAAATCTATATACATTTGCTTCAAACTGCATTCAGTGTCCTTCCAATTTACAGGAGGACCCACCTTTGTTCAGCTGAATAAACGTGTTTATAAAGGAGATATGTGGGACTCTTCATCTTTGTTCACACCAAGCCACATTTGATCCCTGCCTGACTATAAAGGTCATAATGAAACTCAGCTCTTGAATTCCACAAGCAAAATATAGTTGGATCTATTGCTCACCCACAACCTTCCCACTCACTTTACCAGATAGAAACACACACACACACACACACACACACACACACACACACCTGTGGGACTTTGTAGGTTTTTACTAATGTTGACATCTGAGTAGACGTTTCCCTCATAGCTCCATCAACAACAGCCAAAAGGTTTTCCTTCCTTCCACAGCTGTAGTTGGGGACATTGGCTTGTCCAGTAGAGAGTATGTCCAGCAAGGCTTCTGAGGTGCCAAGGGTGCTGACATAGTTGTCATGCAGGTTGTAGCCAAGTGTGAGATTGGGCAGGAGCTGAGGATTCTTGTTGACTGTTTGAATGGCAAAAGCCAGGATTAGCAGTTTAAAATAAAGTCCTGCACTGTAAAAAAAAATGTTCACATTATTACCACCATCAACAGAAGCAACATTATATTTTTTTCATTCTAATTATCTGTGTCTCCATCAGCCTACTGTATCTTAATCCAATACAGATCCAAAGCCAAAGGCAAATGATAGCCACCCATCAGCATGCTATTTTAGTGGTCTTTGAGAAGATGGAATGGAGAGAATCCTCCAAATCCCCCTTTATTTGTAACACTCTTAATTTTCTTTTTTTTAAAATATTTTTTTGTTACATAAACAACACATACCCACAACAATGAAAAAAAACAAAAAACAAAAAAGAACAAAAAACAAAAGAGAAAAAAAACCCATCATCACGTATAGCATGTCATTTGGTTACAAGTGTTTTAACATTTATCATTCTTATACATTTATTATTTCATTTAATAGGTTATAATATACGGTTTGGGTTGCTTTGTTTACCATCCCTTCCTCCTGTTATAACACCACCTTATTTTCCCTTTCTTTTCCCCCTTCCTCCCTTCTCTCTAACACTCTTAATTTTCATTTGCCCACTAACTTATATTCAAACCCATTCAATCATTAAAGTTGAACCACCATAAAATGAAGAGGATGCTCCTTAAGTGCCCCATGAAAGCAACTGCAAATAGAAATCACCCTCTATTCCTTTAAGGGTCAGGCATTGAATGTCAATGAATAGTTATTTAAATATAGAAATGTGCTGGGAGAGGCATCTACCAACCTCTCAATCTCTACTTTAAACCAAACTCATTATCCCAGTGATGAGTGTAGTATTAGATGGGAATGCATAAATAATCTGGACTTGTTTCAAGTTTTATTTGCCATATGGCTGGATTTGAGTCTATTCCACAAAAGGAGGAAAGCCATGGAAATCAAAATAGTTGAAGAAATTAGAGAGGTCTTGTAATATAGGAGTGAGTGAAGTAAAGAGTGCTAGAACTGCAAATGCAGGGAAGACAAATCCACCACATTGAATAACTTACGAGCGAGACTCACTAGAAGGAGCCACGTTGAAAGGCAATTTTCTAGGCATTGACATGGTTTCAGTGGAGACTGTAGCAATGAGATGATCTCCTGGCCTGTAATAGTTCCATGGTTTTTCCCCATCCTGGTTTACAAAATTCAATGGGCATTTCATTTTAAGCTTCTCAGAAACTGCCTGAGATACCAGCAGCATTGGAAGCAGAAGATCCATAATTTATAGGACTGAATCAATCTCCTTCCTGCTTCTCCACAAGACCAAGAAGAGTTAGAAGAATTCAAAGCACTCTCAATTTCCCGATTCAGACAGAGACAAACAAATCCTCAGATGGAAAGGTGCTTTTAAGAGCACAATCATTTCCTGTCCCAAAACATGTGTCACATAGAGTGTGATCTGTGGCATTTATCCTTTATCTGGTGTAAGATTGGTTTCTCGGTGGTTCAGTCTGATGTTAAGATTAAAGGCAGTCAATGTAGCTGAAGATGTCTCAAAGACTGGGATGGTGATAATTACAGTGAGAAATAATTTCTCCTCTGAGGATTCTGAAGTTCTTCTTAGACTCCAAGTGCAGGGGGCCATCTGGAGATGAAAAATTGCAAATACATCTCTGTGGTTTTTGTAGTCCTTCCTGTCATAACATGCCCAGAAAGTGATGCTGGAGGAAAACAGTTCAACATAGAGATAATTGACTTCTGCTGTCCTTCACTGTGGTGTCTTGTCTCCAGAGATTGCCGATGAAGGTCACACAAAACTATGGAGCTTTGTTAAACTCTATGTTGATGATACAATTCTAGCCCTGCCTGTCTTCTAATGAAAGGAGGCAATCAGTATCCTTGAACTCTCCCTAATGTTAAGAGAAGGGTCTTTTGTGATTTTCTTTTCTACTAGATCACCATATTATAATCCTAAATTGGATCTGATTTTAAATTCCTTGTGCCTAAAATGCAATTTCATTTTCCATCAGTTCTGGAAATGTCAATTGTTGGATAAGAGACAGTTAAGAGGCAGCAACGTGGCATCCTGTGGCCTGTTATCATTGGGTGTATGTATATAAGGTAGGAGACCTTGTGGCTTAGAGGTTATTATAACTGCCTAACATGTAAAATAGCCCAAGTTCAAATCCCAGTAAGGATGTGGCTAGCTGATGAGAGCTAAATAGGTTGAAATAGATCTATACTAGTCTCCCTTCAATTATTTATCAGCAAAAAAATATATATATGGGAGGGCTTCCCTTTTCTGTCTATCAGCTCACTATGGGAGCCATCCAGACAGAAAGCCATTTTTTTATGTTACCTTGTTACATTTGTGTTGCAATTGTGCTGATAAATAAATAAAGGCAGATTAGTATAGATCTATTTCAAGCTATTTGGCTGTCATCAGCTAGACCTACCCTTACTGGGAATCGAACCTGGGGTGTATTATTTATTAGCACAATTGCAACATACATACACACACACACACACACATTTACATATATAAATATACAGTATATGTAAAGCTTTACTCGCACAAGCATGAAGCCGAAAACACCAGCCTGAAGATGGGAAGTGGCACCTCGCCGAAATGTTGCCAAGACAATCTCAATCTTACACAGGAAAAGACCCGAATACAACAAGACCAGCATACCTACACCCATGAAAACACACACACACACACACACACACACACACACACACACACACACAAACACACATCCTTTGGCATTGATGTAAGCCACTAAGTATATTTAGGATTTGAAGGTTTTTTTATTTATTTGTCAAAAAACACTGGGCTTGTGAGGTCTGTAGCTGTGATCCTACCAGTGCCCACTTCATGGTGGATGAAGCAACTTAATTTCCTGTCACATTCCTTGGGGATGAGCAGCCCAAACTGTGTGCAATAGGGAAAGAAGCAACAGGAGCTAAGCCTCCATAGATTAACATGCCTGAAGTAAAAATGGCACAGCTAATTACAGGTGGGAGGCGGGTGGATGGGCTTATCACATGTGCAATGGCCAAATTGATCAATGATGTATAAAAGCAAACATCTCTTCAATGGTAGTCTTTACACTTTGTCAATGTTAGCAGAGGCTAATGAAAATTAATGGATAATATATTTTAAGTTCTGGAGATTGCAATGTCTGTCTCTTCTTTTATAGCTACACCTGGAACTCATATTTTTAGGATAGTTTGACCCCATCTTCTTTATGGCAACCTCTCAAATATTGGAACATTGCTATCATGCCATACCTAGTCTTTCTTTTCATTAGATTAGGCATGCCTAATTCCTGTAATGGTTCTTCATATGTTTTAGCCTTCAGCCTCCTAACCATATTTCTTCTATTTTTCTGCACTCTTTCCAGAGTCTCTACATCTTTTTTATAATATGCTGAACAAAACTGGATGCAGGATTCTAAGTGTGATCTTACTAAGGCTTTATTGTTTAGGCCAGGGCCCATTTTTAAATGAAATTAAAGTGACCACAAGCAGATGTATGCATTTTCCTAACTTCTGGCTGAGTGCTTATGCCCAGTCTCACCCATCTTCCTTACATCATATCCATGGGGTAGTCAGTCATCCAATTATATAGGATTTTTTTTCTGGAAATCATGAGTCTGTACTTTAGCTCCCCTCTTCTTTAAAATCTACATAATTTAATTAACCAGTTGGATAATCCAAAGTTTCAAAGTTTAATAGCATTTGTATGCCGCCCAATCCCATAGGACTCTGGGTGGCTAACAATACAAATAAATCAAAAGGAATAGAAAAAAGAAGAGATAGATTTAAAAACACACCATGCACTCCATTCCAAGTGGGGCTGGACCATATTTTGGGGTCAACAGCCCCAGGCCTGCCGGAACAGCCAGGTTTTAGTGGCCTTACGGAAGGCCGTGAGAGTGGGAAGGGTCTGGATCTCTGCGGGGAGATCATTCCACAGGGCCGGAGCAGCTACAGAGAAAGACCTCCCCCAAGTAGTCGCCAACCGGCATTGCCCGGTCGATGGTACCCGAAGGAGGCCCAATCTGTGAGATCTTATAGATTATACACATCCTGATTTTTCAAGAGGTATATCTCTGCTCTCCTTATGCTACTGATGCTGAGATCTCGAGTCCAAAACTGCAAAAAAAAAAAAACAAAAAAAAAAAACTGTTGCAAACAAATTATGAGACAATTAAAATAATGGCATTTTAATATTCCTTTTGCAATTATACAATTATTTCTGGCATATCAACAAGGTTCCCACTGCACAAGTGTTATGTTTATAATATCTTGGTGGTGCGTTTCAGGGCTCAGCTAAGGGCACAGGGCAGATATGATATCATAATTGCTCAAAAGAGCTCAGCAGCCATCTTCCACTTCTAGACTACAAGGAGAGGGGACTACTGTCGAACTACCCTTTATTTATTTCAAGCAAAATCATTGGCTCTCTC
This sequence comes from Thamnophis sirtalis, assembly GCF_051295495.1. Classification (NCBI taxonomy): domain Eukaryota; kingdom Metazoa; phylum Chordata; class Lepidosauria; order Squamata; family Natricidae; genus Thamnophis; species Thamnophis sirtalis. The sequence goes on from NW_028261383.1 coordinate 3,313,956, forward strand.
ATGTATGGAGAACAGCTTGGAGCATTTCCTAAGATTTTCCTGTTGTAAATTCCTCTGGGTTTCATTTATATATTTCTCCTGGCCGTAAGCTGCTCTTTTGTATTCAAGTCTGGCCTCAGAATGATAATGCAGCATTTGGGGATAAAGATGCAGCCCAGCAAACCAGCAGTGGAGGCCAAGATGGAGAAGACTTGCACAGCCACCATGTATTTCCCTTTAGTGCTCAGATAGGTGGGCACAAAAGTCACCCAGACGCTGCAGAAAATCAGCATGCTGAAGGTGATCAGCTTGGCTTCATTGAAGGCCCCAGGAAGATTCCTGGCCAGGAAAGCCACCGTGAAGCATATGGAAGCCAGGAAGCCCAAGTAGCTGAGAGTGATGTAGAACATGACAACAGAGCCTTCATTGCATTGCAGGATGATCTCTCCAGGCTGGGAGTGGAAATCAGAATCAGGGTATGGTGGAGAAACTCCTAACCATATGGAGCATATAATAATTTGGACAGCAGAACATGAAAGAATGATGGAGTTAGCCAAGCTCTTCCCCAACCATCTCTTCACTTGGTTTCCTGGTTTTGTGGCCAGGAAAGCCAGTACCACAGTGATTGTTTTGGCCAAGAGACAAGAAATGGCAACTGAGAAGAAGATGCTGAAAAACATTTGTTGGAGAAGGCAGGTGGCTTTCTTTGGTTGACCAATGAAGAGAAAAGAAGACAAGAAGCAAAGCATGAGGGAGATCAGGAGGATATAAGAGAGGTCTCGGTTGTTGGCTTTGACAATGGGAGTTTCTCTGTATCTAATTAATATGATGAAGACAAGGCTTGCGGTTAGGAACAAGAGAAGGGCAAAAGAAAGAAGGAAGATGCCCAGGTGTTCTTCATAAGACAGAAAGGAAATAACTTTGGAGATACATTGGACTCTGTCCTCATTTGGATATTTATCATCTGGACACTTGGTGCATTTTTCTATATCTGAGAAAACAAATTTTTTTTTAAAAAAATATTCTGTCCTTTTATATTTGAAAAAAAAATTCTTAGGGCAACAGTTAATACCATGAGCATCTTCAAAGAAGCATTTGTTAATAACTGAACACTCCCCCCCCCCTTCACAAAAAAGAGAATATAATTGTATATCTCTAGCTCTATTGCTACGGTTTATCAAATTCCAGAAAATCTTAGGACATGAGTGATTTCTTCTGTAATGTGTAGAACTTCATAGGAAACTACATTATTAGAGTAAAAAATGAAACAGTTAACCTTTCTGGGAAAACATTTTGAATCATGTCAGATGGCACTTGTCAATATACTGGATCCAGAGGACTTATCTTGTAAAATCTAATTGGCTGGCAGAGAAAGCTAGTCCTGCAAAGTATCTGGAATGTCTACTGGCAGCAGGGATAATTATTTATGTAATGAGTTGCATACATAAATATCCATATCACTTCATTGTGAACTAGTAACACCTTCTCTGTGATCCTGTAGAGTGCATTGCAATACTCCTTCCAGAAGGTGAACCTAAGACAATTCCTCAAGTTTCAAAGAACTCAGATGTTCCTTGAAAGGTAAATGTGAAAGATCACATTCAAACTAAAAGCAGAAAAGATATTTTCTTTGGCAATAGGAAAGCTTGACCAATCTGCCGCATTGTCCAATCTCTAGCCAGCTCCCCCTTTAGAATCATTTCAGCATTTTATTGATTGATTGATATGATAGCTTTATTGATTAGCCTACAGACCATTTGAAAGGACAAGATTCAAACACATGTCACCAATAAAATTTTATACAAACAACTTAAAATAAGAGTAGGGTAAAATACAATAGTTATAGGATAAGATACAATATAATTTAATATATAAATATGTAAAATAGATTAAAATGACATAAAATTATATGTTGGTGTCCCCAATACACTCTTCCTCAATCAGTCCCATGTATGCTGATCTCAACCAAACCATTTTGTTTAAGTCCTGTGCTGTGTTAAATGATATTTTCAGGTTCTGGCCACACATAAAGTAAGTTGTGTTGATATGGGTATCCCAATGGTTCATTCATTTGGTATATGGACCAAGGTACCTGTCTCTCACCCCCTTTTACAAGCAACAATCAAATGGGATGTGAGCCAGGTCTTCTACTTCTGCCGCTCTGCAAATACAGAGATGCTCATTGTAGGGTATAAAATGGAATCCGGTCATTTGTCAAGCTGCTCGAATCTCACTCGCATAAATATCTCCCTAAGATGTTTTGGCAGTTGTAACTTCAAATAGCTGTGTACTTGAAAGGTATGTTGGTATTTGCTCAGCCATTTCAAGTTACCCACCTTACTAAGGATAGCTACATCATTTTGTGCTTCTATTTTGGGCATCTCTTTTTTTGAATTGTTCTCCTGTTACATAAGACACAGGAAGTCCACAGCTTCTTACAAAATGTGTTAGTTTGGTGATCCAGGAGATTTGTGATTGTTATTCTATCTGCTCTGATAGACATAACTTGGGTAGTCTATTTATTTATTTATTATTTGTTTTTTTGTTTTTTGCCATCAACTTGTGCAGGATGAATATAAAGAAAAAGTACTTGAACTTCAAATTGTCCTTAATTTACAGTTCCATGAAAATGCTGTGAACGAATCCGCTACCAGAAAGCCTGATCTTTTTTGGGAGGGAGTGTCACCCACCTTCCTGAGTGGAGATGGTTCCCTCTGGACAAGGAACGCAGTCATAGCAGCAAACTGGCTCTCCTTCTCGAGCCCTCTTGACAAATCCAGCTTGACAATTTTCCACACATTTGGACTGAGGAAGAGACTAAGCAGAAAAACAAGGAATTCCAAAGAAAATACATATTTTAGCACCAACCATCCTGGAATGCTGACATGTTCTTGAAATCAAACTAAAAGTGACTACTTAGTTTCTAGAACTGTAGTGATATGAGGTAGAGGTGAGTTCACAAGAACAGGTCCGTCATAACATGTGATGGCATCTATGCTGCAGTACATGAGACATGAATATGAGTTCTGCATCAGGAAGAGATATTTCTAAGGCCTAGATAGCTATCCCAAAATGGATCCTTCCTATTGAACAACTACAATTAGATAACAACAAATTTAACTAATAACAAATATAGGTTTGCTCATTAGTTAAATCTGGAGCTTCCTTTTTTCCAGACAGACTTGAGGCAGCTAACAATCAAGATGGAAAATTACATTCAAGGGGTTTTCAGTTGAGATGCCCTTTTACAACTCAAAGGTCAAATCCAAACAGCATTTCCTTTCAAATTGTCCCTCATTACTTCAGGTATCAAGTCATATGTTTCAGTCATATTTCAATGCTTCACTCTTCTTGGTCAGGGCATTATCTTCCATCAGAATAATCATTATGATTCATGTGAACAGAAAGCCTTGGACCTCCTTCCTAGGAGCAGAAGGCCAATTTCAGTGGGATGAAAAATTGCAATGGATAATATTGACCAAGTGTGGGTTGCTTAAAAACATCTTGCCCTGCCCTTTCATGGAACACAGTCTCCAATCAAGAAAAGTCCTCATTCCAAAACTTATTTCAAACTTGGACCAGCCAGTCCAAACCTGCATTCACGCACTGGTCAACATAGTCGCCTTATTCTTTGCTATTTGAGGACAAGAGAACCACAATTCCTAGCACTTGATGTCACCTCATACTATTTTCATGTGGCTTCTCCACTTCAACAGAAAATCATGGTTTGTAGGCTTAGCCAATGCAACTTCACTAACGAAATGGGTTGGAACCCTTTGAAAAACAGTGAAAAGACAATGTTTCTCTCACCCTGTTGTGTAACTTAAGCCATGATAGATAATCTTGGTTGATAATAAGGCTCTGTCTGTCAAGAGTCAGCAGTTTGTTTCTGATGAAATCTTTCCGTGGTAAAAACACCCAGCTCACGATCTCCAGATCAGCCTTTAAATCTCCATTGAGGTCCCAGTACAGTTTGAATTCAGAAATATTGCAAAACTCATTCTTCTCTAGAAAGGGATGGAACTAGAATGGGAACATGCAGGAATTTTAAAAGTGGCAAACTTGGTATTGTATCCCTTTTTGACGGTTCTCATTTGAATCTTTCTTCAACAGTGGGGTAACTTGTAAATATTCTTAATTGGGAGAACAGGTTTTATCACTATCTTCAAAACTGAAAAGGAAAGGTTCAGCAAAATCTGACGTAGTAAAAAAAAATGTTATTGACAAAATTAGTCAATTTTGGATTTGTCAAGAAGAAAGTTGGCTAATCAGGTAGATCAGATTGGAAATGCACCCATATGATCTTGTTCTAATTTGTTGTAAGGCTATATTAAAAGAATATCTATCTATCTATCTATCTATCTATCTATCTATCTATCTATCTATCTATCTATCTATCTATCTATCTATCTATCTACCTACCTACCTACCTACCTACCTACCTACCTACCTACCTACCATCCATCCATCCATCCATCCATCCATCCATCCATCCATCCATCCATCCATCCATCTATCTATCTATCTATCTATCTATCTATCTATCTATCTATCTATCTATTACATTTATATGCAGCTCATCTTTTAGTGTGAGGCAACTGTGTATGTCTGAAAATACATATGTCCAAGCAGAGCTTTTTACAGCCTGAAAACATAGGGAGGATCCTTTCTGACTTTCTCTCTCTGCCCAATATGTAGTTTTGGACACACACACACACACACACACACACACACACACACACACACACACACACACACACACACCAGTGGTGGGTTACTACTGGTTCGGACTGGTTCGGTCCAACCGATATTAGTTTTGCAGCATGGGTCGCTGGAACCAGCAGTGACCCAGGCCTGCCACGCCCCCAAACTGGTTCTCCCGGTGGCACCATCTTGCCTTTGGCTTCTGCGCATTTGCAGAAGCATTTTTATAGTACTGTGCATGCATTTTCTTATATTGTCCTTTGATCTGTTATCAGTCCATTTAGCAATTTCTATACAGGCCAAAGTTGTTCTTGACCATGTGGTTGTGTCCAGTTTTCTGGTAGCTCTTTACTTACCTTTCATAGTTCCAGGGTGGTCTTGATGACTGATTTTTAGGAGAAGTTTCAATGATGATGTCCCTTGATCTTAGTCTCAACCTTGAAAGAATGATTGCCATATAAGAGATGTGTTTCTTAGACATCCCTTTCACCTACAGTTTCTGTGCAGCATTTTCCCAGTGGAATTTTGGAGGGTGGTACCAGCTAGATAATGCACCTTTTGTACCGGGGTTTTGTTAATTTATTTTATTTTATTTTAGCCTCATAGTTTCATTGATTTATCTGAAATGTTGTAGGAATTCCTGTTTGAGCAGGAGGTTGGACTAGAAGATCTCAAAGCTCCCCTCCAACTATTGTCCCAAAGGTGCCTTTTCAAGAGGCAACTGGATTTTCTGTTTTTTCTTTGAAGACGTTTCACTTCTCATCCAAGTAGCTTTTTCAGTTCTGACTGGATGGTGGGACAGCCATGACTTGAATGACTGAGAACGTCCATAGACACTTCCAACTCTGTTATTCTGTTATTCTATTGAAGACTACTGAGTGTTCTTGGTAAATCAAAACTCTGACTGAAGTCTATTTTTCAGCAAGAAATTGTTGGTCCATCTACTCATTCAACTCTATTCAAGACAATCTTAACCTATATTTGAACCACAAGATCTATTAGACAAATAGAATAGAATAACAGAGTTGGAAGGGACCTTGGAGGCCTTCTAGTCCAACTCCCTGCCATGACAGGAAACCCTATACCATTTCAGAGAAATAGTTATCCAACATCTTCTTAAAAACTTCCTGTGTTGGAGCATTCACAACTTCTGGAGGCAAGCTGTTCCACTGATTAATTGTTCTAACCGTCATGAAATTTCTCCTCAGTTCTAAGTTGCTTTTCTCCTTGATAAGTTTCCACCCATTGCTTCTTGTTCTACCCTCAGGTGCCTTGGAGAATAGTTTGACTCCCTCTTCTTTGTGACAATCGCTGAGATATTGGAATACTGCAATCATGTCTCCCCTAGTTCTTCTTTTCATTAAACTAGGCATACCCAGTTTCTGCAACTGTTCTTCATATGTTTTAGTCTCCAGTCCCCTAATCATCTTTGTGGCTCTTCTCTGCACTCTTTCTAGAGTCTCCACATCTTTTTTACATCATGGCGACCAAAACTGAATGCAGTATTCCAATTGTGGCCTTACAAAGGCATTATAAAATTGTATTAACACTTCATGTGATCTTGATTCTATCCCTCTGTTTATGCTGCCTGGGGTCTGTATGGATCTGTAAAATCTAGGGGCTTTTTATTATGTATTATTTTATTATTTTTATTACATTTCTGATATTGACAACTTCATCACAACTGGATATTGTAGGAATTACTGATATGTATTAATGAACCTTCCAATAGAGAATAACACCATTGAGAAAACTTTTAAATAGTTCAGCTGACAGAAAGCAGAACTATTCAAAAGGGGCTTCATTGCTTTTCTACATTTTATGATGAATTTCATCACAAATATTTTAGGGTAAAAAATAGTTGACATGTTTTCTAATATGCTTGACATTTTCAATTAATAATAGTGGTCTTATGAGTCCATAAATCAATGAGTCCATAAATCATAAATCAATTTGGATTATTTTCATGAATCTCGGTTTTGTTTACCTTTAAAATATTATTTTTGTTAAGATTATGTGCAAAAGATCCCTCTCTACTTCATCTTCCTTTTTTACAGAAGACCGTTTGATTGATCACAGAGCTTCTCATATTCCCAAGTGAGCAGAAGAAGACAGCAATGATGATGATGATAAAGACGATGATGATAATGGTGGTTATATGATGGAAAATGTTATGAGAGGATATCACTATATTGATCCTTGCCCTCTCCACATTGTAGATCCCAGTCCTTAACTGTGACACCAAGACTGGCCATGAAGAGAAGTAGTATTTCATTTCCAAAGTGAAGATATGCTTGGATCCATTGCATATCAACTCACTACCCACTTTACTTACCTATGGAAAAACAGACATTACAAACCTGAGGGATTTTGTAGGTGCTTCCTAATGTTGACATCTGAATGGAGATGTCTTCAGGAGCTCCATCCACAAGAGCCAAAATGTTATCCTTCCTTCCACAGCTGTAGTTGGGGACATTCACTTCTCCAGTAGAGAGCATCTCCAGCAAGGCATCTGAAGTCTCAAGTACATTCAAATAGTTGTCATAGATGTTGTACCCAAGTGTGAGATTTTGCAGAAGCCGAAGGGACTTGTTGACCATTTGAATATTAAAAATGTAGCGTGGTATTCTTAACTTATCAAAAGGTAAACTAATGAAAAAAATATAATTGTTATCATAATTAAGAAGAATAACAAAATATTTTTCAATTTAATCCACTTTGTCTCCACAAGCTTTCTGAGTTCTTAAGCCAATACTGATCCCAAGCTAGAAGCAAATTATAGTTACCCATCACCTTTTCTTTTAAGGAATGTTGGGGAGATGAGAAGGAGATAGCTTTCCACTAAGATTAAGAATTACACATGAGCCATTATTTTTAGCTGTACTAATTTTCAATTGCCAAGTAGCCAAGACTCTAAAATCATTCAATCATTAAGGTAGAACCATCAAAATAAGAAGAGGCTGTTATGAAACAATGTGAAATAAGACACCAAGAAAAGCAGTTCTAAAAGAAACTCATTTTCTGCTCCTATAAAGATCATTCATTGAATATGAATGAATGGTTATAAAATATGTAAATAGGCTGGGCAGAGGCAACTGCAACCCATTTGAGTACTTTAAACTAAAATCACTATTCAAGTGATAAGTCAGGATTCGACCAGGAAAAATATATAATCTGGAGTTTTTTCGTTTCTTTTTTCTGCCCCATATTTGGATTTGAATTTTTTCTACAAAATAAGTCAAAAGAGAGAAACAATGGAAATAAAACATTTCTAAAAATTAGACAGGTCCTACAATACAGACAAAGCAAAATAAGAGAAAAATAATGAGAGTGTTAGGACTGCAAATAGAGGAAATGCAACTCCGTCACACTGAATGACTTACGTGTCAAACTGACAACAAGGAGCCCTGTTGAAAGGCAACATTCTTGGGCGTGTTATTTTTGTTCCAGTGGTGATCATACTAATGAGATGGTCTCCTGGTCTGTAATAGCCTCATGTTTTTTTCTCATCCTGGTGCTCAAGGCTCAGTGGACACTTCATGCTAAGCTTCCCATAGACTGGATGGAACAGAAGGATCAGTAGCAGAAGCAGAAGAGCCATGAATTACGGAGTTGAATCAATCAAACAAAGCTGAATCAATCACCTTCCAGTTTCTAAATGAGTACAAGAAGAAGAGTTAGATGATTTCACAGCACCCTCATAATACACAATTCTAATGACCTTCCTGATTCAGACAGAAAAAAAACTAAGCTTCACCTGGAAAGGAAAGAAAGTACATTCAAGAACACAATCCCTGCCTGTCCCCAAACTGGTGCTACAATATGCCTGCTGAGGCATTTATTCTTTTCTGATGCAAGATAGCTTCCTTGTTGTTTTAGTCTGATGTTTATCTCACAGACAGTCACTGGAGAAGTAGCAGAAGAGGTCTCAAAAGCCAAAATTTTAAAAATTATAATGAGAAACAATTTCTTTGGGGATCTTAAATTTCTTCAAGGCTCCATTGGCAGACGAGTAGCTGGAGAGAGGGGAAAAAACATCTTAGGGGAAAATCACAAATGCACCCTGGGAGCATTGTTTTGTAGTGATTGTACTCCTTCCTGTCAGATCTTGTCCAGACAGTGATGATGGATGAATACCCTGATGACTTCTGCTGTCCTTCAATGTAATAACTTGTTATCCAGAGCTATGTAGAGCCGAGGTGGCGCAGTGGTTAAAATGCAGCACTGCAGTTCAGCAGTTTGGCTGTTCAAATCCCACCAGGCTCAAGGTTGACTCAGCCTTCCATCCTTCCGAGGTGGGTAAAATGAGGACCCAGATTGTTGTTGGGGGCAATATGCTGACTCTGTAAACCGCTTAGAGAGGGCTGAAAGCCCTATGAAGCGGTATATAAGCCTAACTATTGCTATGTAGTTTGGTGACATTTTTTTTTTACAATACAATACGAAGAGGAACTTCCTGCTTTTTATAATAGCAATAATCAATCGATACCGCTCACCTTATATTATTTCCCCTTCTATTGTATTTCATTTAGATTTCACCATTCCTAACCCTCTTATTTTACTCATAACTATTATTTTTTGAGTTTTGTTATATTCTTTAATTGATTTTTGTTTCTTTCCTTCATCCACCTATACCATTTATCTCATATCTGGTAGAATTCTGATTCTTTCTTTCCCTGGATTTCTTTAGTTAGTTTATCCATTTCACCATAGTCCATAATCTTTCTTATTATTTCATCTTCATTTGGGATTAATTTGTTTTTCCATTTCTGGGCAAAGGCAATCCTTGCCACTGTAAGTATATGTAGTATTAAATACTGGATTTCTTTTTTGTATTTCACTGACATAATTCCTAATAAAAAAAACTTCAGATTTCCATTCTATTTTAACCCCTGTTATTGCCTCCAGCCAATTTTTGATCCCTTTCCAAAAAATGTTTGCCTCCTCACAGGTCCACCATAAATGGTAATATGTTCTATATATTGATTCACATTTCCAGCATTTTGGAGAGGTATTTGTTGAAATTTTAGCTAACCTTGTTAGTGCCAGGTGCCATCTGTAAAACATTTTGTACTGGTTTCCCTTGTATGGAACTGATAGTGTCATTTTTAAATTTATTCCCCCCCCAATTTTTCCCATTTGTCTAATTCAATATTATAGCCAAAGTTCTGCGCCCATTTTATCATTTGTTCTTTCACAATTTCCTCTTCCATTTTATACTTCAGGAGGAATTTATATATTCTCCCCATCATTTTTCTAGCTGGGCTTTGAATAATTTTATCCAATTCATGTGGTTCTGTTTCAATGTCATATAATTTAGTATGTTTATTGTATTCAGTTTTGATTTGGAGGTAAGTTAGCCAGTCAACTTTCATGTTCTGATCTGTCAATTCTTCAATTGTTTTTAAATTTCCCTATCAATTAAGTCCCTGTATTTTAGGATTTTGTTCCAATCTGTAAAATTTGGGTGACTTGTCCTTTCTGTTGGTGATAGCCAATTTGGAATTTTCACATAGTGGATTTTTTATTTTTATTTTGAACCATTGTTGCAATAATGCTCTTCTGATTAAATGATTTTGAAAGTATTTGTGCATTTTATTTTTATCATCCCATAGAAATGTATGCCAGCCTGCCTGCAGGTCATGCCTTCTAAGGTCAGAATTCTTTTATTCTTTAGCTCTATCCAGTCCTTCACCAATGTTATTGTTACTGCTGATGCATATAAATTTGGTAATGCTAAGTCTCCCCTCTCCTTGCTGTCTTGCATTGATTTTAGTTTAATCCTCGGTTTTCATCCCTGCCAAATGAACCTAGCGGTTATTTTCTTTAATTCTTGAAAGAATTTTTTACCTGGATTAATAGGTGCGGCTTGCAACAGGAAAACGATTCTTGGTAAGATATTCATTTTAATTGTTGCTATATGTCCCATAAGTGATAACTTAATATTTTTCCAATTTTCTAAATCTTTCTTTATTTGTAGCACTAATTTATTATGATTATCGTCTTTAATTGTGGAACATTTTGCTGACAGCCAGATCCCCAAGTATTTCACTTTCTTGGTTAATTGCAATCTGGTTGCTACTTCCAGTTCCTCTTCTTGCTTTTTTGTCATGTTCTTGGTTATCATTTTTGTTTTGTCTTTATTGATCTTTAGTCCTGCCACTTCACCATATTCTTCTAATTTTTGAATTAATTTCAAGCTGGATTCTAATGGGTCCTCTGGAACAAATACTAAGTCATCAGCATAGGCTTGGCCTTATATTCTTCATTTTTGAGTCTTAAACCTTTTATTCTCTGGTCTTTCCGAATTTCATTTCACTGTCTGACTCCTTTTTTATTTCAATCTTTTCTGTTAGATCTCCATTCATCAGAACTTTGGCTGTCTGAGTGTTATAAAATCCTTCTATCATTTTTATAATTTTTTCTCTGAATTTCATCTCATCCAATAGTGTTGTTATAAATTTCCAGATTACGTTGTCAAATGCTTTTTGTGCATCAAGGAAAACCAGTACCATTTGCTTTTCTGGATGCACCTCCTAATACTTTATTATGTCTAGGATGACTCTCGTATTATTTTTAATATGTCTGTGGGGTAATAATCCATTTTGGTCCGGAAATATTCGTTCATTTAAAACCTGTTTAATTCTTCCTGCCATAATTGCTGCAAATATTTTATAATCTGAGTTTAATAATGAAATTGGTCTGCAATTTTCAATTTCTTGTAGATTGGTTTCTTCTTTTGGGATTAGCGATATTATTGCTTCAGTCCATGATTCAGGTATCTTGGCTTTTCCTAAAACCTCATTAAACATTTCCACTCCTAGCTCTTCCAATATTGTTTTGTTATGTTTGTATAGTTCCACTGGTATTCTGTCTGGTCCTGGGGTTTTATTATTTTTCTGATTTTTCAGAACTAATTCCACTATTGGCCTGTTTATCGCCTCCCTTTGTTCTTTTGAGATTGGTGTCATCTTTTCTGTGTTTAAATATTGTTTTATCTTGATTTCCTCCATACTATCTTGTGCGTATAGTTTTGTGAAGTATTTATGAGTGATATGCTTCTTTTCTTCTGCCTTGTAGTGAATTTTTCCCTCATCATCTTTTAATTGATATATCGTCCTTTTTTCTCTTTCGTTCTTCAGTCTGTATGCCAGCCATCGTCCTGGTTTGTTGGCTTGTTCAAAGTAGTTCTGTCTGATTACTTTAATTTTCTGTGCTAATTCCTCTTGAGTCATTAAGTTGATCTTATGTTTTATCATCTCTACTTTTTCCTTTTTAGTTTTATTCTTTAGATCTTTTTGTAGTTCTTCTTCGGCTTCCCTACGTTCTTTTTGCATGCCTTCTTGTTGTTCTTTTTGTTTTCTAGTTTTTCTCACCATGTAGGCAATCGTAAGGCCTCTTGTATATGCTTTCATAGTATCCCAGATATTTTGAATTGAGATGTCTTCTTTTTGATTTATTCTAAAAAACAATTTTAATTCTTTCTCCAGCATTTGAGTGTATTCTATTTCATTTACAATACATTTTCTTCTTCTTTGACCTTTCCATCTTAATTTTATTGGATTATGATCTGCCCACTCATTTGCTTCTATTTCAATTTCGTTTACGTGATTACATAGCCCAGATGAGATCCAAACCATGTCGATTCTTATAGAGATTGATGGGGGTTTGAATAAAAGGTATATTGCTTTCTTGTTTTGTGTCTTTCTCTCCAAATATCCTTTAGTTTATATTCCATTGCCATCTCAAAAAAGGATTTGGGTAATGTATTTTTTTGTTTGTTTTATTTTTCTTTTTGCTTTCATAGTCCATTTTTTTATCCACTATTGCGTTATAATCCCCAATTAAGCAAATGTTTTCATATTCTAATTCATTTATTTTGTTGTGTAATTTCCTATAAAATTCCTCTTTTTTCTGGTTTGGTGCATATATGATTATTAATAATATCGGTTTTTCTGTTGTCTTTAATTCAATCATTAGTGTTCTGCCTTCATCTGAGTAGACTTCTTTGGAATTTATTTTTTCCTTTATATAGGTTGCTATGCCTCTTTTTTAATCTGCCAATGCTGTATATAATTTCCCTAGTTTTTTGTTTTCCAGTAAGTTCCTACGTTCCCTTTTAATATGCACTTCCTGTATACAGGTTGTATCAACCTTCAGTTTCTTAAGATTATTAAATATCTGCACTCTTTTTTTGGTGCATTTAGTCCATTCAAGTTTATTGACATTTGTTATTTCCTGGTCCATCTTTAGATGGGGTGTTTTTTTGTTACTTCTAGTTTGTATCTGCCTTTTCTCTCTCGCACCTTCCTTCTCTGCTCTCTCTCTTTCTTGCCTCTGTTCTTCTCTCCTGTTTCTTTCATTGTCTCCTAATGTTTCTTTCTCTTGACTTTACTTTCTAGTTCCTCTTTACTTCCTTGTTCTTCTTCCCCTTTGCAGTATTCTTCATAGAATTTCTGTGCTTCTATATTCTCTATCTTACATCTTTTTCCTTGCCAAGATACCAGAACCCCTTTTGGTACCAACCATCTCTGCATTATTCTGTTTTTATTTAACCGATTTGTTAAAAATTGGTACTGCCTACATTGTTCCTGAATTCTCTGTGGAATCTGTTTAACTGTGATCAACTCTTTTCCCTGTAATGTAATCATCTCTTCTCTGGTTTTTTTGTACACTTCATCTCTTGTTTTTTAGCAAATCTTACGTGCACTACTCTCGGGAGTCTGTGTCTTCTGTCATAGTTAGTATGCACCCGGGAAGCTTCATCGATGTCTCCTCTCAACTCTTGTTCTTTTCTTTGTAGAATTTCAGTGAAGATTTCAGTCATTTTTCCTTTCAGGTCTTCCTCCTCCTCTTCCAGTATGTTTTGGAATCTTACGTAGAATGCAACTCTTTCATTTTCAAGTTGGATTATTGATAGCTCTAATTGGTGACATTTTAGTTTGGTGATACTTAACTCAAGTCTTGCTTGTCATCTGATGCCAATTAAGAAATCAGTACCTTGAACTCTGCCTAATGTTAAGAGTTTGGCATCTTTGTGATTTTCCTTTCTATTAGACATGGAAGCCTCATTTGGGCCTTCAGGCCTGTCACATTTTCTACTGTGGGAAAAAGGGAGGGGAGTTATATAGAGTGTGGGTGGTATATAGTCAAAGTAACATTCTTTCTCAGAAACTCAGAAAGTCCCTGCAGCGTCGATGAGGTGAGTGGGTGGCATCTCCAATTGTGGATGGTATCTGATTGGGCCTTGTGATGGACATGTGGGTGCTGGGCAGGGACTTGGACTTTCACTTGGGTGGAGAAAACATGGAAACTTTCAGATTTGTGTTTTCCCAGATGTGCCAATATGACATCTCTAAAAAAAATGGAACTTTGAGGAAACTCAAGCCTTGGAGTCTTCTTTCTTTGGAGGTGTTACTTGGAATCCTGACTTTATCCCGAATCGGTTTTAAAGAACTCTACCTGTTCTGTAGAGAGTGCTGTCTGGAGTCCTGAGCCCCAGCATTGACCCAAACCTGGGTGACATAAAGACTCAGGGAAGATAGAGGAAGAAAAGAAACCCATGCAGGGAGCCACAGGAAATGGATCAGCAATTTATGTCAAGACCATCTACTCCCCTTCCCAAGCTGTAGTGGAAGCTGAAGAGGCTGCAGAAAGGGAATGCCAACAGAGAGCCAGGTGCAAAGAGCCAGCACCCAAGCAAACCTTGCAGCTGGACCTGACCCTGCAGAATGAGGCCACAGGAATCACCCCACTCCAGGAGATGCTGTTGGAACCACAAACAGGTGTAGGACAAGCATCAGCCCATGAGTGTAGATTGCCAAAGCAGACACACAGCAGTTAATCTGGAATTTCTACCACCATCACACAGCCAGTCACTGGCTGGTCTTCTGGAGCAGCTTGGCCAACTCAGCATAAGCAGCACTACTCAACCCCTTGGCACGGAACAGCCCAGGTGGACCTTGGCACAACCTATGTTCACCTTCCCAGGCCAAGAAGTTGCAGTGCAATGGAGCAGAGCATCAGCTTCTTTCCACTCCGTGCAGAGCAGTTCAGCCCACAGCCTCATGCCTCAGACTGGGCCAGCCGCAGCCCCAGGATACAGATGACCCAACAACAGGGTTTCCTGAACCAGACCAGCCATGGAATGCTGGACCCACAACAAGGCTCTTTGGGTCTCCTTACCTCCTTGCAGCAACTGGGTTTTGGACTACGGCCAGATCCCGCCTGGGTGGATGTTCTATCCTGGCCAAGAATGGGTGCAATATCAGTTGATGCCAGTTCCAGCCCTGCCACTGATGCCTTTTCATCTCCTGGGGTCTTTCCAACCCCCAGTCTGGGCTCCGAACAGGCACCAGCTTAGCAGCAACTGTAACTTTAGCCCCAGGCTGTGATTCCCCAGAAGGTTCTGGTCCAACAAATGCCTGTGATCTCACAGCAGGTTCCAGCTCAACAGCAGGGGCCAGACCAGCAACCCACGCAAGCTCAGCATCAAGTCCCACCAAACATTCTCCCTCCATGGTTCCAAGTGACATTTGATGGGACTCCAGGGAAGCTAGCTTAGTTTCTCAACTGGGTTCACATCAACCAATATGGAAATCAATACCCATCTCGATCAGGAATTGATTTCCGCTATTGCTGATGGCATGAACAAGAGAGAGGCGTCAGAATGGATAGCTGAGCTTCACAACGAAGGATCCCCTGAGCTAGAAGATGCCGATGAGATCGTCCAACTGATGCAGACCAGATTCGACAACATTGTGCAGCAAGTGGAAGCTGAGGCTCAGATTAAAGAACTGAAGCAAACGAATTAATTTGGAAATTTCGGATTCTGGCTGGAAAACTAAGAGACTGGCCAGAATGCTTCCTAGTGCATACTTTAAAAAGGTGCTGGACCCAGACCTCAGGCAAGCCTGTGGCATCAGGGGAGTACATGACCGCATACAGATGTACAACACAGCTGTCATTTTAGACTGCATGGCATAGGTTCACCATCAGGGGTGTAGGGTCTTCTGCTTGGGTGTGTAGTTGGACTAGATGACCTACAAGGTCCCTTTCAACTTTGTTAATTTAATCTAGTCATCCCAAAAATGATATTTCTAGTAAACATAGAAAATAAAATTTCACTTCAGTCACAAGCAAGTTTAAAATCAACTCCAATTTAAGATTTAAATATGCAGATCTAAAAGAAAACAAAACCACAAACAGGTCCAGCTGTTAACATTAGACAGGTTTCAAGGGCATTGGTCACTTAATAGGCATTAGAAGACAGCACTAGAGTTCAGTGACACTAAACTAGAATGTCACCAAACTCTATAGATATGGCTGATGTTGTCTCCAGTTCTCTCTGGAGACAAGATCCCACATTGAAGGACAGCAAAAGGCATTATCTGAGTTGTGAACTATCTTCCTCCAGCATCACTTTCTGGACATGTACTGACAGGAAGGATCACAGCCACTATAGACCAGTGCCCCAAGGGGTGGATTTTTTATTTTTCACTAAGATGGTAAGATTCTGCAGCTGTCCCTTTAAACATGGAACTCTGGAAGAAGTTCAAGATCCCAAGTGGAGAAGTTTCTTCTCACTGTAATTTTCATAATTCTGGTCTTTGAGACCACTTCTGTTACTTCTTGCCCTTGATGTAAACATCAATTTGAAGAAAGATGACAGGGATTTGCATCAGAAAAGGAAAAATATCACAAGCCGTATTGTGTGGCACATATAAGGGACAGGTAGAGATTGTGTTCTTGAAGGTACCTTTCTCTCCTTTCCCGGTGAAGATTGGTTTGTCTCTGTCTGACTCAGGAAACTGACAATGCTTTGAATTCTTCTAGTTCTTTTTGTTCTTCATGTTTACAAACAGGAAAGGAATTGATTTAATCATATAAATTATGGATCTTCTGCTTCTGATGCTGCTGATGTCTCAGGCAGTTTCTGTGAACCTTAAAATGAAATGTCCACTGAATTTTGAGAACCAGGATGGGGAAAAACCATGGAACTATTACAGTTCAGGAGACCATTTCATTGGCATAGTCACCACTGAAACGACATCATCACCTAGAATGTTGCCTTTCAACATGGCTCCTTCTAGTCCATCTCGTTCGTAAGTTATTCAATGTGATGGAATTGTGTTCCCTCCATTTGCAGTTCTAACACTCTTTATTTCACTTACTCCTATAGTATATTGTGGGACCTGTCTATTTTTTTTGAATTATTTTCATTTTCATGGCATGAGGCAAAGAAAACCTGAAACATCCAGATTATTTATGCATTCCCTTCTAACACTATGTTCATTACTTGGATACTGAGCCCAGTTTTAAGTAGTGATTGAAAGGGTTGTATGTTTTTTTCTTATGGTGTGGAAAACATCAATACTTCCAAAGGCTGTATATACGACATGCTCTTGGTGGTATGGAACAGAATTAAACAACAGAATTACATGAAAAACCCAGGCAGGCTCTCCATTTTAGAAGCACTGGTACACCCTAACCTCATTAATCTGGGACAGATTGCCTCATACAAAGATGTACTAAATGAAAAAGGGGGATTGAAAAGTAGATTAGAACTTAAAACACAAGGGGTGGAATTGGAGTGGTGGTCCTACCTACAAATTCAACCTTGCTATATGAAGGATGTGGAGTATTAATAGAGAATTAACAACTCTAGGCAAACTATTATTGGGGATGGAAAATTGATTAAGGTAATTTATACATTTTTACTAGGTTATAAAATGGAGGAAAAATCTGTCAAAGAGATTATGGTGGTATAACATTGGGTATAACATTGAATTGGAAAAATGGCAAAAACTGTGGAAAAAAACAGAAAACTAACACTGGCCAATCATGCAAGCAGAATTTATACAAAACGTTTTATAGGTGGCATCTTCCACCAGCAAGACTGGCCAAAATGTTTAGCAATGTATCCCCAAATTGGTGGAAATGTAATCAAGTATCAGGCACGTACTACCACATGTGGTGGACATGCAAAAAAGCAAAAGAATTTTGGTGATATATCCAGATGTGGTTGGAAGAAATGATTGGACGAAGGTTAGAATTATTCTAAGTAGAATTATTCTTATTAGGAATCATAACAGAAGATTATAATAAAGGGTCAATATATTTAATATTACATATCGT
This sequence comes from Thamnophis sirtalis, assembly GCF_051295495.1. NCBI lineage: Eukaryota > Metazoa > Chordata > Lepidosauria > Squamata > Natricidae > Thamnophis > Thamnophis sirtalis. The sequence goes on from NW_028261383.1 coordinate 3,331,776, forward strand.
AATGGCAGCGAGAATGGTATACGCTCAACAATGGAAAAATGAAAATATACCTTTAGAAAGGGAGATAATGAAGAAAATATTTGTATATACAGAAATGGATAAATTGATGCTAGAATTAAAAAACAAAAAAACAACCTGAATATTATGTTATATGGAATAGGCTTTACCAATGGTTGGAAATGAGAGGTGGGAGTTGGAACAAGAAATAATTAGGATTTGTGAAGATGAAATGTGATGTAATATATGTAAATATAAGTGAGTATATTGGGTAGAATAATAATATATAATTATTAATGTAAGAAGACAATGTTACTTGTCTGTTATTTGTTTCATATTTTAGTATGGCAGAAATAACACCAAGATGGTCATACTGTGTCCAATATTTTAATAAGAAATGAATAAAATTTTCTAGTAAAAAGAAAAAAAAGGAAGGGTTGTAGATGCCTCTGCCCAGCTGATTTCCATATTTAAATAACTACCCATATTCCATGTCCAGTTTTTAGAGGAATAAAGGATGACTTCTTTCTACAGTTGCTTTTTTGGGTCACATGAAATATCCTCTTCATTATATGGTAATGATTACATGGTTAGGGTTATATGGTTATACTTTAATGATTGAATGATTCTGAATGTAGGGCAGGTGAAAATTAGGACTACTTCAAATAATGGTGTCTTTGTAATTCTTAGCCATAGTGAAGGACTATCTTCATCCCATCTTCTCAATAGTATCTCCATAGACAATAGCAATAGTACTTAGACTTAAACCCTGCTCCATAGTGCTTTAAAGCACTCTCTGAGCGGTTTACAATGTCAGCATATTGCCCTCAGCAATCAGGTTCTCATTTTACCAACCTCAGAAGGATGGAAGACTGAATCAACCTTGAACCCATCAGGATCAAAATCCTGACAGTGGGCAGAGTTAGCCTGAAATGTTGCATTTTAACCACTGTGCCAACAAAGCTCCAGCCTCCAAGCTCCATCCCATCTTCTCAATGCTCATAAAACATACCTGCTAATGGGTAACTATCATTTGTCTTTGTCTTTGTATCTATAATGGCTTAAGACATAGTAGGCTTCTGGAGACAAAGGGGATTGAATGGGAAAAAATGTTGTTTCTGTTGATGATAATAACATGAGCTTTTTTTTTTTTTACAGTATGACAAATTATTTTAAACAACTGATCCTGATTTTTGCCATTCAAATGGTCAACAAGAACCCCCAGTTTCTGCACAATCTCACACTTGGCTACAGCATCTATGACAACTATGTCAATGCTCTTGGCACTTCAGATGCTTTGCTTGGGATGCTCTCTACTGGGGAAGCCAATGTTCCCAACTACATATGTGGAAGGAAGGACAACCTATTGGCTGTTGTTGATGGAGCTAAGAGGGACATCTCCATCCAGATGTCAACATTAATAGGCCCCTACAATGTCCCCCAGGTTGGTTTGTTTGTTTCTGTATTTGGCAAACTGAGTGGGTTTATGGTGTATGAGTGATAAATCCACCTATATTTTGTCTATGGAATTCAGGAGCTGTTTTTAACCATGGCCCTAATAGATTTTGTGGGTGTGTAATGCACAATGAAAAGGGGGAAAATTAAGGTATTATATCTTCTTATGACACCATCCTCATTGCATCCACTTTGCTGCACACTTGGGAAGATCTGTGTCAAATCAAAAGGTCTTCCACAAGACACAGTTTTGAGGGTAGGTTTTGTTCAAAATATTAATCAAAATAATGATATTATCCATGGTGAAGAAATCCATGATTCATGAATAGAATCCCAATTATTACCTACATTTTTAAAAACAAATACAACTTATGGACTTGTTCACATTTGAGCATTAATCTCTTTATATTAAAAAAAAAAATTACAAGCACACCCACACACCAATCTTTCAAGCACATTTTCTTTGGATTGTCAAATGTTCAACTTTGCATCAGATTTGATATTATCAAGCCAGCACGTTCTTTGCTTGCCTCTCCCATATGTTTCCAATCAATACGGTCCTGAGCTTTCATTTGCAAATTGGGTCGCCCACAATACTTGCTGATGTCATTGATCCATCTTGTTTTAGGTCTCTTTCATGTATGCATTTTATCAAGTGAGATCTATTCTATGATTGATTTGGTCCACTTCTTCTTGATATGTGACTAGCCCATTGCCATTTCAATCCTTTTACTCGCTTTATGATAGTGTATGCTTTTGTTTGTTCTCTAATCCGAGGCAGGTCTTTCTATCCATGGCTCTCTGTGCACTCCTAGCTTAACCTGGCTCTTTTTCAGTTTATGTTTAAACCAAATTGTTCTCCTGATTTGTGCAGCTCTTATATGTGTAGTTCTTATGGGTCTCGTGAGAGAAGAAGAGCATCATCCACAAATATTAAATGATTAAAATCAATGATGCCATTGATTTTTATTCCATCTTTTGCCTAGTCTTCTTTGTGAAATACTTCTATTTTTTGCAAATTTTTTATTTTATTTTTAAACATAAAAAACAACATAAAAAGATGTTCATCCATTACATACAGCATGTCATTTGGTTACAAGTGTTTTTGCATCCATATTCTCAATTACATATACAATCACAGATTTTTCATCTACTATAACTAAATACCTCACTTTCATTGTACAACGTATATTCAATTACGATTAATATTTTTTTTTCTTTTCAATAATCCTAATTCCCTTACATTCTTGATTGTCTGTTTAATAACAATCTACCTTTATATAATCACTTATCCCATTCTGAATATTTTTACAATATAAAAAAGATTTACCAACTATTTATATTTATATATCACTGTTTTCAATTGTGTATAATCCCACCAATCATCTATCGAGTATGCTTATGTTCATTATTGTCTTTGTACATCATACATTTGAACAAAGATGTTATTCCTTCATTTTTTAACAAGGTATTCTAAATAATCACTTCATATATATACCAATTTTAATTACTTCCTTATTAAACTTATTTATCAATAACAAGATATCTTTATGATATATACCTAGAGTTATACATTATATCACCAATCCTCTATTAAGTATATATAAATTAATTGTTATCCTTATTCATTTTAATACAAAAAGTTCTAAATTATTCAATTCATATATATATATATATACTTCTTGAAGGCAAAATATAATATATCTACACTACATATGCATCATATATATCAGAAAATGCAAACAAGACTTTTGTCCTGCAGTGGATAGGCAATGGGTAGAGTGACTATGTTATTGATGATGATACATTTCAGACTGGTAGAGCCCTCTTCTGGAAGGTTCATTGACAGATAGACATAATATTTACCACATCAAGTTGGATGGAAGATGCCAATACTAGTTCCTATTTATAAAAAAGGAATGCAATTGTAGACCTATTCTACTAGATGTTGTGGCTCAAATATTGTATATGTTCACTTCCTCTTGAGTAGATTTGAGAGTGACTGAATGAAAAGAGCAGTCCTTGCAGGATAACAAACAGGCTTTAGGCAGTGTTGATCCACTATGGGCAATAGCTTGAATCAACCAATTACAAAGAAAAAAGTAAGTGAAGGGAAAGAATAGTTTGCCGCCTTTCTAAATAGCAATAACAGTAGACTTATATACCACTTCATAGGGCTTTCAGCCCTCTCTAAGTGGTTTACAGAGAGTCAGCATATTGCCCCCAACAATCTGTGTCCTCATTTTACCCACCTCGGAAGGATGGAAGGCTGAGTCAACCCTGAGCCGGTGGGATTTGAACTGCTGAACTGCTGATCTAGCAGTAGCCTGCAGTGCTGCATTTAACCACTGCGCCACCTTGGCTCCTAAATGTTAGTACAGCATTCGACACAGTAAAGAGAGAACTATTTGCCCTTAAAATGTAACTTAGGCTGTTGGCCTCACCAAAACTTTTTCTACAAGCACTTGTTTGAGAGTGTGGTTTGGGCTGAAGGCAGGCATGGGAAGAAAGATCAATACTTACTAAGGGCTAAGAGAAGGGTGCATAGTTTCTTCATTTTTATTTACTTTAGACATTAATGACTTACTAGGAGTAATGAAGGATCCTGAAGTACAGATGCCTAAGGATCTAAATACATATTGTAGTATCATCTTTTATTCTGACAAGATGATATTATTTTCATAATCTCAAGATGAGCTTTGTAATTTGTTGGGAAGAGTTGGCTCCTATTGTCATACTAATTCTGTGATTCATGAGGTTGTTGGTGCTCTTTTGAGCTTGGCTGTTTTCTTGCAGACATTTCATTACAAAACAAGGCAACATCATCAGTTCTAGGGTCTGGATGGGGGTTAACAAGCTTGCCCTCAATCCAGACAAGACCGAGTGGCTGTTGTGTTTCCCTCCCAAAAATTTGGCTAGTACTCCATCACTCAGGCTGGGGGGTGAAATTCTACGCCCCTCAGACAGGGTTCGCAATTTGGGAGTCCTCTTGGACCCACAGCTGACCTTAGAACATTATTTGTCGGCTGTGACCAGGGGCGCATTTGCCCAGGTTCGCCTGGTGCACCAATTGCTTCCCTACCTGAACTGGGAGGCACTCGCAACAGTCACTCATGCCTCGTGACCTCAAGACTGGACTACTGCAATGTGCTCTACATGGGGCAGCCCTTGAAGAGCATTCGGAGACTCCAGCTCGTCCAGAATGCAGCCGCGCAAGCGATTGTGGGTGCACCTTGGTACACCCACGTTACACCTATCCTCCGTGAGCTGCACTGGTTACCGATTGGTCTCCGGATACACTTCAAGGTGCTAGTCGTCACTTATAAAGCCCTTCATGGTATTGGACCTGGGTACTTGAGAGACCGCCTGCTGCCAATTACCACCCAAAGACCCATTAGATCACACAGAGTAGGCCTCCTCCAGGTTCCGTCTACCAGCCAATGTCATCTGGCCACTACCCGGGGGAGGGCCTTCTCTGTGGTGGCTGCGGCCCTTTGGAATGAACTCCCCGCAGAGGCCTTCCGAAAAGCCGTTAAAACCTGGCTGTGTCGGCAGGCCTGGGGTCGATGAGTTCCCTTCCCCTCTCGAATCGTGTGGCTGTTGGTTGTTTTTAAATGCCCTATACTTTTATAGCTTTTGTGTTTTTCCCTTCCCCTCCTTGAGTTTGTGCGCTGCCCTGAGTCCCGCCAGGAATAGGTCGGCATATAAATAAAATGAAACTCGAAACTCGAAACTAGTAATGAGAAGGGTTTGCTCTCCTTTTATATTCTCATAGCTTGTTGGTGTTGATGGGAATGGTCTTGATGGTTCCTTGTTTAGGCTGCTTACTGTTAGCTTCATTGAGGTATTGTTTTCATGTTAATTTTTGATTTTGTTTTATTTATTTATTAATTTGTTTATTTACCACCCATTTCATTTTGAAATGACTCTAGGCAGCTCACAACATTCACAGCTTTCAATTCATAAATGTTAGTTAATTTTGGTGTTAATCTCTGCTCATCTGGGTGTTGACCATTAGTGCATTTTTTGAGACATTTTATTCCCTTTTTCATTTGTTGATTTTCTCTTTTGAATAGTCTGTTGATGGTGATTATATCTATATGCCTGTTGATGGCTGATTTATCACAGTACTAGGATTCCAAGAACTCTCTAGGGCAGGGGTGTCAAACTCCCACCCCACGGGTCAGATGCATCACTTGCTGACCATGCCCACCCCCAGTTTAGCAAGGGCAGGAGAAGTTGTGATACATCATGCGACGATGATGTGATGATGTTATTTTGACACCCCTGCTCTAGGGTTTTTGGATTTGGCTTGGTCTAGGATGGGCACAGCTTCCTTTATGAAATTACAGTTAAATCTGTCCATATGTGGTGAAATTAATGAGTTTTTATCATGTCTTCTGACTGTTAGTTGATGTTCTACTTATCTTCTGCTTGTTTGTCCTACTTAGCAGCTGTCTCAGTTCTTACACTGTATGTAGCAGATAACTCCTGGGTTTTATTTTCCTTCTGGGATTGCTGGGTCTTTGGGTTTGCATTGATTTGCTTATCTGAAAATGGTTTGGATGGCTTTAGTTGGTTTCTGCACTACACTGATGCCATGTGGTTGTAATAGTCTTTTAGTGGTTTCTGATATGTTTTTGATGTATGACAGTGCTATCCTTTTTGCAGCTTGGGTTGGTTGAGCTCTATTAGGTTGGGTAGTCAGGAACTTTTGATGAAGTTGTGTGGATATCCATTTGGTTGGAAGGTATTATACAGATGATCTGTTTCCTTTTTCTGATGTTCAGAATTGCTGCAGTGTGTTTGTGCTGATGGAAATAATGTCCAACCATGGAATAACCAAGATTGACAGGGAAGAAACCAGAATATAAAATGAAAGGAAATTCCATTCCTTACTAGCACTGATGAATGTACCTAGTTTGACAAGGAAATGTTCACAAGAAAACAATCAAGCTCAGAAAGTACCAAGGAATTTTCATTTTAACACTGAGATATAAATATTAATCTCCTTTAATTCTGTAAATAAATAAAACCCAATATTTTTGATTTTGGAAATGACATCATAACCATCGATGGCTGTTTGAGAATGAGCCAATAGGGTGAATTAGCATCTTTCCTTATCTATGGGTAGTTTTCTCTGAGACTGGATCTAAGCTTGATCTTCAACAAAGAAGCTTATTTAAAACAAGGACATAAGCAAAATTACTGCACAAAATTATATATATATATATATATATATATATATATATATATATATATATATAGATAGATAGATAGATAGATAGATAGATAGATAGATAGATAGGACGTTCCTCCATCCTGGTCCTCCTTGACCTCTCAGCGGCTTTCGATACCATCGACCATGGTATCCTTCTGCGACGACTGCGGGAGGTGGGAGTGGGAGGCACCGTGTTACGGTGGTTCTCCTCCTACCTCTCGGACAGGTCGCAGTCGGTGTTAGTGGGGGGGCAGAGATCGTCCCCTAGGCCCCTAAATTATGGGGTGCCTCAGGGTTCGGTCTTATCCCCCCTACTATTCAACATCTACATGAAACCGCTGGGAGAGATCATCCGCAGGCACGGGATTAGATACCATCAATATGCGGACGATACTCAATTGTATCTGTCCGCCCCGTGCCAAATCAATGAAGCGGTTGACGTGATGAGCCGGGGTCTTGAGGCCGTTATGGACTGGATGAGGGTGAACAAGCTTGTGCTCAACCCAGAAAAGACCGAGTGGCTGTTGTGTTTCCCTCCCAAAGATTTGGCTATTATTCCACCACTCAGGCTGGGGGGTCAAATTTTATACCCCTCAGAGAGGGTTCGCAACTTGGGAGTCCTCCTGGATCCACAGCTGTCATTTGACCACCACTTAACGGCTGTGACCAGGGGGGCATTCGCCCAGGTTCGCCTGGTGCGCCAGTTGCGACCCTACCTGAATCGGGAGGCTCTCACAACAGTCACTCGGGCCCTTGTGACCTCTAGGCTGGAATACTGCAATGTGCTCTACATGGGGCTGCCCTTGAGGAGCATCCGGCGACTTCAGCTAGTGCAGAATGCAGCCGCGCGAGTGATTGCGGGTGCACCCCGATTCACCCGCATAACACCTATCCTCCGCGAGCTGCGCTGGCTACCTGTTGATCTCCGGATGCGCTTCAAGGTGCTATTAATCACCCATAAAGCCCTACATGGCAGTGGATCTGGATACTTGAGAGACCGCCTTCTGCCAATTACATCCCTACGACCGATAAGATCTCATAGATTAGGCCTCCTCCGTATTCCATCGGCCAGCCAGTGTCGGCTGGCAACTACAAGGAGGAGGGCCTTCTCAGCAGTAGCCCCGACCCTTTGGAACGAGCTCCCCGTGGAGATTCGTACCCTCTCCACCGTCCAGGCCTTCCGCATAGCCTTGAAGAACTGGCTCGCCCGTCAGGCCTGGGGATAGGATAGTTACCCGCCCGAATGATGAGTGTTTGTTGTTTGCTATTTTATTACATGTTTTGTCCTACTGTCTGTATTCCCCTTTCCCAGTTTTTGTGTGAGCCGCCCTGAGTCCCCTCAGGGAAAAGGGCGGCCTACAAATTCTAATAAAATTCAGTAAATTCAGTAAATTCAGATAGATAGATAGATAGATAGATAGATAGATAGGGATGGATGGATGGATGGATGGATGGATGGATGGATGGATGGATGGATGGATGGAGGTCTTGGGGTATTTGGGTCTTTTCCCGTGTAAGATTGAGAGTATCTTGGCGACGTTTCATCATCTTTTTTTTAAATTAATTATTTTTAATTTTTAGTTTAAAACAAATACAACATCTTTCTTTACATGCTATAGAAAGTGTATCAGTTGGTTACAAATAGACTTTTGTGCATCTCTTCCACAGTCAAGAAACATAATTCATGTTAACTCGAGCATTTTAACTCAAATATTAATACATGTCACCATCATCATATATCCATTTTCATTTGACTATAATTATTATTAAATATTAATAATAATAATAATAATAATTATAATTATAATTATAATTATAAAATAATTATAAAATAATTATAAAAATAACAAAGAACAAAAATCTACTGAAGGCCCAACAGACAAAACAAGAATACAGAAAAGATGTGATAAAATCAAGAATGGAGAGTTGGCAGAACAAAGCACTGCATGGTCAATTTCTGGAAAAAATAAAAGATAAAGTGGACAGTGAACAAACTTGGTTATGGTTAAAAACAGGTACATTAAAGAAAGAAACAGAGTCACTAATCCTGGCTGCGCAAGAACAAGCTATCCGCACAAATGCCATTAAGGCCAAAATCGAAAAATCCTCTGATGATGCCAAATGCAGACTTTGCAAAGAAGCTGACGAAACTGTTGATCACATACTCAGCTGCTGTAAAAAAATTGCGCAGACTGATTATAAATTGCGGCACAATTCAGTAGCACAAATGATCCATTGGAATTTGTGCAAAAATTATAATATTAAAACAGCAACAAACTGGTGGGAACATCAGCCTGAAAAAGTCACAGAAAATCAGATGGTCAAGATCTTGTGGGATTTCCGTATACAAACCGACAAAATACTGGCGCATAATACACCAGACATCACACTGGTTGAGAAAAATAAGGTCACAATCATAGACATCGCAATACCAGGTGATAGCAGGGTCGCCGAGAAGGAACATGAAAAAAATCGCAAGATACCAGGACTTAAAAATCGAAATTCAACGATTATGGCACAAACCAGCAGTGGTAATTCCAGTGGTAATTGGCACACTGGGTGCTATTCCAAAAGCACTGGAATTACATTTAAAACAGTTAAAAATTGACAAAATCACCATCAGTCAAATGCAAAAAGCCGCACTGCTTGGATCTGCACGCATATTACGAAAATACGTTACGATGTCCTAGGCCCCTGGGTGGGGCCCGACTAGTAACCAATGCCAAATCCGGCGAAACAACTGGCCGCTGTGATACAATTGTATAATAATAATAATAATAATAATAATAATAATAATAATAATAATAATAATAATAATAATAATAATAATAATAATATGATGTCCGAGTATTCAGCACCGATATTTCAATGCAGTTTGGCATGGAAAAATGCGCCACTGTATCCATAAAAAGGGGCAAAATCACTGCATGTGAGGGAATTGAAATGCCCAATGGCCAATTAATTAAATGCAAAGAAAATGAAGCCTACAAATACTTAAGCATTCTGCAGTTGGATAATATCAAGAATGGAGAAGTAAAAACTATTGTCAGGCGAGAGTACACCAACAGAGTTAGGAAAATTTTGAAATCTAAATTGAATGGTGGAAATGCAATCAAGGCCATAAATACCTGGGCAATACCAGTTATAAGATACACAGCTGGTATAGTTAACTGGACACAAGCTGATTTGGACCTTTTGGACCGAAAAACCAGGAAACTAATGACAATGCACTACAGTTTACATCCACGTGGTGATACTGATAGACTATATCTGCTCCGAAAATCAGGTGGCAGAGGATTATTACAAGTGAAGCAAACAGTTGAAGAAGAAAAACATGCACTGGCTGATTATTTAAAAGAAAGTCAAGAACATCTATTAATCGAAGTAAAGAACAAAAATCTACTGAAGGCCCAACAGACAAAACAAGAATACAGAAAAGATGTGATAAAATCAAGAATGGAGAGTTGGCAGAACAAAGCACTGCATGGTCAATTTCTGGAAAAAATAAAAGATAAAGTGGACAGTGAACAAACTTGGTTATGGTTAAAAACAGGTACATTAAAGAAAGAAACAGAGTCACTAATCCTGGCTGTGCAAGAACAAGCTATCCGCACAAATGCCATTAAGGCCAAAATCGAAAAATCCTCTGATGATGCCAAATGCAGACTTTGCAAAGAAGCTGATGAAACTGTTGATCACATACTCAGCTGCTGTAAAAAAATTGCGCAGACTGATTATAAATTGCGGCACAATTCAGTAGCACAAATGATCCATTGGAATCTGTGCAAAAATTATAATCTTAAAACAGCAACAAACTGGTGGGAACATCAGCCTGAAAAAGTCACCGAAAATCAGATGGTCAAGATCTTGTGGGATTTCCGTATACAAACCGACAAAATACTGGCGCATAATACACCAGACATCACACTGGTTGAGAAAAATAAGGTCACAATCATAGACATCGCAATACCAGGTGATAGCAGGGTCGCCGAGAAGGAACATGAAAAAAATCGCAAGATACCAGGACTTAAAAATCGAAATTCAACGACTATGGCACAAACCAGCAGTGGTAATTCCAGTGGTAATTGGCACACTGGGTGCTATTCCAAAAGCACTGGAACTACATTTAAAACAGTTAAAAATTGACAAAATCACCATCAGTCAAATGCAAAAAGCCGCACTGCTTGGATCTGCACGCATATTACGAAAATACGTTATGACGTCCTAGGCCCCTGGGTGCGGCCCGACTAGTAACCAATGCCAAACATTGGTTGGCATACATCAACTCCATCAACTAATCAAGATGTAACAACACAGCCAACCAACCCATTTACAGCAACAAAGCCAGCACTCCACACATCCCCCACCAATATTTATAGAAAGACAGCAACTCCGATCATGCTTTGCTCGCACAAGCATGAAGCTGAAGGCACCAGCCTGAAGATGGCGAATGGGACCTCGTCAAAACGTCACCAAGATACTCTCAATCTTACATGGGAAGAGACCCAAATACGCCAAGATCTGCACACCTGTACCCGTGAAAATCTACAGATATAGATATATATATAAAAACATTCCAGCTTCCTTATCCCTATATATTGCAGTCTAGAATGCCAAGATTACGGAAATGCTCATATGTAGAGCTGATATTTATTTCTTCAAATAAATCTCTACCTGAACATATAAAATCACAGCATCTTCCAAGTATCTTATAGGTAGATAAAAGGACTTTGCTACTGCTTCAGGGATGATCTCTGAATTTATGCACTTTTTCTTTTTTTCTGAAATCAGGAAATATATTTAGTAGTCTAAAATTAAAGTTATGGAAAATGACAGAATACCAAAATTCTGTCTTTTAGAACATACACAATTTTAATTAAACACCTCTGGGATTATACAACTGACAAATTATACCAGGAACTTTGGTGTCCCTGACTTTTGTGTCCACCATGTTCTTTGGTGGCCTAGTTTCCTTTTACTGCTAACTTGTTACAGAAATATTATTTGCATTCTTTATTTTTTTTTCCTTTTAACTTGCTTTTTTATTTTTATTTTTTATCTACAATCTTGTTAATGTTCTGCATGTTATATCCTGTATCTTGATGGGATTTGAGTTATTAACAATATACTATTCTAATATGTTCATGAGTAACATTTATTAAAATCTAGTATTTTGGACTTGCTCTGACCCCAAATATAACATAGCATTCTTCATTGTTTTTCTCAGATCAGTGATGCAATTGTTTCAGAGGCTCTCATTGATAAAAGTCGGTTCCCTTTTTTCCACCAAATTCTCCCCCAAAAGGGGGTCACATATCCAGCAATTGTCCAACTGCTCCTCCATTTCAGGTGGACCTTGATCGGGCTCTTTACTTCAGACACAGAGGAGGGAGAGAATTTCATGAGGACCTTTACCTCTCTGCTTGTCAGGAATGGAATTTGTGTTGTTATATCACATCAATTCTCAGCGACTGGACATACAGTGCCTCTCAGGGATGCCATCTCTAAGTGGAGACAAGTCAATGTCTTTGTGAACTACATAGAAACTCTTAATGTTTGGGATAGAATTCTTACTATTCATTCTGCTTTTAAATATTTGTCAGGATCCATTGAAAGGAAAATCTGGATCGTAGAAAGCATTGAGTATTTGGTATTGGCACAAAGGAACCTTTATAAATATGTCCATAGTATTTGGAGTTTTGCTTTTCAAGAAAGGAAAAGGCCAGAACACGATGCCCTTGGAACCAAACTCTATGTAAAATTGAAACATCAGTATTTTCGCTGTTCCTTTTCAAAGCACATTTTTTCTGTCAAAGGTAGGAAAAGATGCACCCAAAGAGCACCACTGGAGCCTGGAGAGGAAAGGAGGCGGATATGGGTCCCTTTTCACCTCCATTTGCATAGTGTTATTAAAACTCTGGCCTATGCCTTGAAAGCTACGTATTCTTCCAGATCCCAGAAGAAAAACAAGAAGGGCCAAGAGAGGCTGCAGCCATGGCAGGTATGGAATCTTTACCAAGATCCATGACACTCTGCAGGAGGTAGAAAGAACCTTCTCAACCTCCTTTTGAAACAAAAGGCCAACAGGTTGTCCAATCTAACTACTAAAGGAATAATGTTGCGGGGATGGAGGACAAGAGGCCTCAGCTGAACCCTGGCAATACCAAGTGCCTTTATGTGCATGTCTGTTCAGGATCCGGGAATTTAGCATCTTTAGTTCTGGATCAGGTTGCACTTATCCCTGAGAGACGTGGTCCAGAACTTTTGTGGTTCTCCTGGATTCATTGATATTTGGACTTTTAGTTCTACTTGAGTTTAATCCACTACTCCAGGTCTGTTTCTCATGACTGAAATTGCCCAGATGCTAATTGCTTTGATGGTATTTCCTCCATTAAGATCTTCTTCATTGTCTTGATGTATTCATCTCTAATCTTTCTCTTGACTTCCGTGTGATTGATGTTGTCAGCTTAAGGATTCATCTCTAATCTTTCTCTTGACTTCCGTGTGATTGATGTTGTCAGCTTAAGGATGCCCAGGTATTTGTAATGATCACCCAGGTTATTCTGGTAGAGCATATTGATTCCTTCCCTTTTTGCTATTTTTCCCCATTTGATGGTAAGCATGGCACGTCCACTCCAAATCCCATTGCAATTTATTTTAATTATGTTTTATTTTATTTTAAACAATATTTTAATGTATTTTAATTATTTTTTAGTAATTTATTTTATTTTTTTGGAATGAAGGATATATGTTTATCCCAAGAATGATTAAACTCAGTTACTGATAATTGACCCACTGTCTATCTATTCTCTCTGTGAAGTGATACTTTTGAACTTCCCTCCAGTCAGTTTGATAGCATGTCCCCATGTTCTTGATTTTGGCTTAATATTGAAAATATTGCCTTCTAGAACCTTATCCACATCTTTAATATATTTAAAGGTTTCAATCATATCCACACTTTCTCTTCTGTCCTCCAGCCAGAGGTCACTAACTTTTCAGGCATCAGAGATCAATAAATTTATAATTTTAAATCCCACGGAACACTAATATGATCTGCCTAATGACCTGCTGGGTGGGCATGGCAAGGTGATTATGTGAATGGGTGGGTGTCACTCACATTGAATCAACCTCTACTTGCCACTCCCAGCCACTCCTTGCCTGCCCATTCTGGGCTCCTTAGGGCCCCAAAAGGAAGCAGTTGTTGGAGCTAAGCAGCCCCCATGAGTTCAAATTAGATCTGACTGAGAAGGAGGCTCAGCAGAAGCATCTCACTGAGGACTATGAGCATAGGCTTTCCAAACAGAGGGAAGACCTGCGAAAGTGCAAGGCCAGGTACTAGTGCCTGGAGGCTCAGCGGGCTGAGATGGTCAGCCAGTTCCAGGCCATGATGCAGTCCCACTGTAACAAGGTCCTCCAGCTCTTCACCATCAGTGGTCCAGCCTTCACCCAAAGCCCTGCAAAGGAGGCTGACACAGACCCCAAGTAAGAATTTCTCCTTCCCTCCGACCCTCACAAAAAGACCCCGAAGAGGGTGACTCTCTGCAGCAACACAAACATTCATTGCACATATCTGGCCCAGGGGTCATAGTTTGAGGACCTCTGATTTAGTGCAATATAAAAAATGCAAATGATTTTTCTGTAGACTACCAAAATTGCTTTGTGGACCACCAGTGGTCCACAGACCACTGGTTGGTGACCACTGCTCCAGGCTATACCTATTCAGTTCCTCCAATCTTTCCTGATGGATTTTATCCCTCAGATCTTACATCATTTTTCTTGCCTGTCTCTGGACTCACTCAATCTTATCAATATCTTTTTTTTAAAGTAAGGTCTCTAGAACTGAACATACTATTCCAAATGGAGCCTGACTAAAGCCCTATATATTGGGATTAGGATCCTTTTTTTTCTTTCTGGGGATCCTTCTGGTGATGAGATTTTGGGGGATCTTGTTTACCTTCACAGGTACCTGACCCATATTATTTCCTCATTTTGCAGACATCTGCTATGAGCACACAAGGTTTGCACACTTTTTATGCACCCCTCTCTCCATTTTGCAAGAAAATCTGTTGGATATCTTAACAGCTTTGAGTTAGTTGTAAAAATAATAAAAGCTTATATAAAAATGCAATAAAAATAAACTTGGGAGACAAAGATGGGAGATGTTGTGTAATAATAGATAAGGTGTGGGGAGCCTGCAACTGCATAATGGGCAGACAAAGACACTCAGAAAGGATCCTCCCTAATTTCTCAGGCTGTAAAAATAGTGTGTTGGAGATTTGTACTATAAGAATTGCAAGCTTCTCACAATTTCCTTTTACAATAATATAGAATAAGATCATGTGGTCATGTTTCCCATTTGGTCTGTTTGGGGGCACACTAGCCTGGCATCTTTCTTCTTGTGAATGCCCTGCTTTCTAATAGTTATCCTGTTTTTTTCCAAGGAGTGTATCAATACTCTCTGTGTTTCTTTGTTCAATTTATTTGTGAAGTTCTAAAATATTTCTTTTAATAGACAAATTTGGTCAATTATATTGTCAGGGTTCCAAGTAATAATCTCATATCAAGCAAAACTCCGAGGTACGTTAAATCCTCAAGTTATAGCTTAATTGGAAATACCTTATTGGCACAGATCTGGTGAAAACCGACTCTAAAGTTCCTGTAGGTTTTCATCTAATTAAAAGTAAACATTTCACCCACCCAGACCCTCAGTTGCATGGTCCAATCAGCATGCAGCCCAGTTGCTAGATAACCTCAGTCTCCTCCTTCTGAACACTTGCAGGACTGTCCTTGATTCCCAAGGGAAAGTATTTTGTTTTGGCTACAGCACCCAACTATCTCTATTCCCACCCCCCCATCCCTCAGCTCCAGAATGTCAGGACTGAAGCAGAAAAATAAAAATGGTCTCAGTTCAGCCAACTTCAGGGTTGACATATATTTTGTCAATACATATTTTTCAGTAAACAATTGACAAATTTATCTGAGCCTTTTTCACTTTTGAAGAGAGTGGTAGCACTTGTTTTCACAATATTTGCTAGTTAGGCAACTGTACAAAGAAAGAGTCAAATGTAAAAAGACTACCTGGGATTTTTAAAAAAACCCACAAGGTTTCTGTTTTTTAAAATTCTTGGATGTTTCTATTCTAGTTCCATGCATTTCTGGAGAAGAATGAGTTTTTCAACATTTCCCATTGGAAATTGTACTTGGACCAGAGTGGAGATGTAGCTGCAGATCTCAATGTCATAAGCTGGGTGCTTCTTCCCAGGATGGTTCCACTCGACAAGCAAATGGGGCGTTTTGAAAAGCAGAGATTTATTATCAATAAAGATACTCTGTCATGGCTAAACTTGCACAACAAGGTAGGAGAAATATTGATGTTCTTTCTCTATTACCTAAAGCCTGAGGATCTGTTTCAAATTGGCTAAGCATAATCAGTTGTTGACCTTTACTGAGAACTGAATCTCATGGTTTTCTTAGATTGCTTAGTGGGCTTCAATACTATTAATCAAGGGGTCTTTTGCATGCAGAAATGTGGAACACTGTTTTAAGCTGATTCCGCACTGTCCAACATAGGACACAAGTCATGACCTTTTGTGCATCCTCTGTGATATGGTATCTCTATAAAATTGGAGAGAGAAGCTCTTAAAGGACAACAATTATGGTACTGGTAGATTCAGCTTTGCTTGTTTCTTATTCTAGAAAAGCAAAGGAGAAGGCAGTTCTGTGAACAAACTCCCACGTTCAGGTTTGGATTGAATTGAATGAAGTTAAGACTGGATAGAAACTCCCTTAGTCCCTGTGGCAAACATTCCTTGAGGTTCAGATGGGGTACCTGGCCTTGCACTGGGGACAATGTTCATTGAAAGGGAGGGGATAGCTCATAGTCGATTAATAATAATTAATAACTGCCTCTACTGGATAGAACAATGGTCCATCTGCTCTTTGGAAGGAGAGCCAAGATGCTCAGTCCCCCTGAAATCCTACTGACTGGTTTGAGATAATGCCCTGACCCATAAAACTGGAACATTTAAAACATGACTTTGATCCAAAGAAAAACCTTCCTGATGTTGGAAGTTTAAAAAAGGACAATTTAAAAGGAACTATTACATGAATGTGTTCTTTGGCTCATAAGAGGGCATTTCATCTGTTAATCCTTGAATGATATTGTTTATCAGAATTGTTAGCTACCTTAAGCCTCTCTGGGAAGAAGTGAGGCTCTTATCTCTCTATAAATCTCTCTCCCCCCCTCTCTCTGTGTATGTGTGTGTGTGTTCCAGCATAACTCTGGAACGTCTTGAGCAATTTCAACCAAACTTGGTACACAGATTACTTACTCTCTGGAAAAAAAAATATTGTGGGGGTGTCTTATCCATAGATAGATAGATAGATAGCAGGGCTGGGTTTCGACCGGTTCGCACCGGTCCCTGCGATCCGGTTGGTCGCCGAACCCGGAAGTAAGTAACTTCCGGGAACGGCAAAGCCCCCCCCACGCCCAAGTGCGCCCGCACACCCGCGCCCGCTCCTTACCCAGTTTTTTCGAATTTTGCGCTTTCCACGCATGCACAGAATGCCTGCGCGATCCTCCAGGAGCAGCTGGAGCATCGCGCAGACGCTAGTACACATGCGTGCGCTGCGCACGTGCACGAGGACGCTGCATGCGTGCGCGCACGCGCCGCGTGCATGCGCGAGGACGCCGCCGGCCTCGTTCCAACCGATCCGGTTGGAACGGGGCGAGAAACCCACCCCTGATAGATAGATAGATAGATAGATAGATAGATAGATAGATAGATAGATAGATAGATAGGCAGACAGACAGACAGACAGACAGACAGACAGATATATGTTCTGTTACATTACTGCCTGTTGTGCCTTAAAATGGCTTCTACTGTATTGCCATAAAATGGCTTCTACTATACAGCGCAGTGGAGTTGCCATGGTAATGGCTATACAGTACTCCACAAGGGGGCTCCGTCTGGTAAGGGGGAAAGTCGAACATTAGAAATTATGTTTGGTTCGGATATTTTACCCCTATAAATAAATACCTGGGCAACACTGGGTTATCAGCTAGTTAATAATAAACACAGGCCTGTCATTCCATGCCTGCTGGTGTCACCTAATTGTAGTTCTTCAGCAGAAAGGACCTTGTCTTGGATGTCCAGCTGGGTTTTAGAAATAACCTTTTCCAACAAACGGCTCATAATCATGTTCATCTCCTACAGCAAAAGATGCTTGACTGTTTGAAGGGCATGTTCTCAGGACCTTGCCTCTATGTCATATATATTTTTATTCTCATTTGATGAAGTTGGCAGCCATATAAATTAAAGGAAAAAATACATATAAACGAAGAACACCTCCTGTAAAGTTGCCAAACTTAAGCTGTAAAAAAAAACCCTACATATCTTAACTAGGAGAATATTTTAGAATTTCAAAGGGGAATAGCTTTTCAGTGTTTTAAGTAGTCTTTAAGAAAGTTTTGCAGATCATACCAATCATAATTTTCTTTCTTTATCATAGTTTAACCCTATTTTCATAAATCTAATATAATAAAATTTTAAGAAATTATTTAGGATAAATTTTATTCTAAACTTTAATGTACATTAAAATCATGTTCATACATCAATGAGTGAGAATAAGTAGTCAGTGATTTCATATTTACCTAGGTCAGGGGTGTCAAACTCAAGGCTTGTGGGCCAGATCTGGCCCATGGGCTGCTCAGATCTGGCCCACAGGACTGGCCTGGAAATAGCAAAGGACTGGCCTGTGGTTTCTCTGCTAGCAGAAATGGGGCATAGGAGGACCTTGTGTGGCCCTCCCATGCTCTGTTTATTGCCTGGATGGTCTCCTGCAGCACTCTGCCAGTGAAAACTGGGTATGTGGAGACATGTGTAGGCACCTGTGCCCCATTGTGGCCAGCAGAGTGCTGCAGGAGGCCATCCAGGCTGAAATTGGGGAGCGTAGGGGCCACATGTTAGTCCCCCATGCCCTGTTTTGGCTGGCAGAGTGCTGCAGGAGGCCATCAAGGCCAAAAACAGTGTGCAGGAGGGGGCACCCTGTTTCAGCCTGCATAGTGCTGCAGGAGGTGTTCGTCCCATCTGCTTTCTGTCTCATCTCTCCTCAACCTGCCCGGCCCATGGAGGACAACTACAATGCTGATCCATTCCTCGAAGAAATCCAGTTTTACACCCCTGACCTAGGTGGAGCTGAGACACTACTTGGCAAATGTACATGTTGACTTCCATTTTCCATGGATGGGAGTCCTACTATTTCGTTGCAATTCTTTATTTTTCTTCTTAGTCTTTGCCTCAGTCCAAATGTGTGGAAAAATGTCATCCTGGATTTGTCAAGCAGAAGCGAGAAGGGGAGCCAGTTTGCTGCTATGACTGTGTTCCTTGTCCAGAGGGGACCATCTCCACTCAGGAAGGTGGGAGACATGAGGGGGGGAGGAGGGCAGGCCTACATCCAGAGCATTTTCATGGAACTGCAAGTTAAAAGGCTGATTAAAGCTCAACTATATTCTTCTTTATTTTGAAACTAGATAATTTCAATAGAATAGAATAGAATTTTTATTTGATCAAGTATGATTCGACAAACAAGGAATTTGAGTGCAGAAGCTTTCAGTGTAATCTAATGGGAAGAAATAAGAGGGTATGACAGAGTGGGAAACCTTTACTACTGCCAGATAAAATATCACTCCTGTTCTTTAGTTGGGAGATTTCCTTCAAATATTTTGACTTCTAGGAACATATTTTTTCTTTGAAACTTGAGGAATTATTTAAGGATAATTATTGGAAAGATTATTGCAATGTATTTTATACGAGCCTCCACTGGACGATCATTAGGAAGGTACCACTGGTCCACAATGAGGTGCTATAAGCAATTATAGAGACACTCATTCCACTCATATTACTACTGCTCCTATCAGGCATTCCAGATCTTATCCATAACTAGAGCTTTCGCTGCCAACTTACCAGAGTTCACAGGATCGACATCATCTGAGTCCAATACATTAAGAATATTTATGGAGATTCTTAATCATCCAGGTCATGGTTCAGGGGTGGGACTCAATTTTTTTTTACTACTGGTTCTATGGGCATGGCCTGGTGGGTGTGGCATGGCTTGGTGGGTGTAGCTTGGTGGGCATGGCAGGGGAAGGATACTGTAAAATCTCAATTCCCTCCCCACTCCAGGGGGAGGTTACTGCAAAATCCCCATTCCCTCCTGATCAGCTGGAACTCGGGAGACAGAGTGTAGATGGGGGCAGGGCCAGTCAGAGGTGTTATTTACTGATTCTCCAAACTGTTCAAAATTTCCACTACTGGTTCTCCAGAATTGGTTAGAGCCTGCTGAATACCACCTCTGTCATGGTTGTCCCAAAGGTGCCTTTTCAAGAGGAAATTGGACTTTCTATTTTCCTTGAAGATGTTTCACTTTTCATCCAAGAAGCTGAAGTGAACTGAAGCATCTTGGATGACAAGCAAAACATCTTCAAGCAAAACAAAGAAAGTCCAGTTGCCTCTTGAAAAAGCACCTTTCGGACAGCATATTAAGAAATGTCTTCCTTCAGGATACAGGAAGCATATCTAAAAAGATTAATCCCTTCATTATTAGTCTCTAATACTGTAGATTCCTTTTGAGTTCATGCACATTAAACATGAAATGTTTCAGGTCCTAAGACATTCCCAATTTTTATAGATCCTAGCTGTGTATATATTACAAAATAGTATTTTTATTATCTTCATCTTATTTTGTAAAGAGATGTTAGATGTTAAAGTACGTATTTAGGAAAATGTTCATGGTTCAGCTGCTGTTCAAGTAGCCAATGACTCTTGAACTGTGAAAGGAGAAGATGTTTTAAAAAATATTATCCTTTTGGTTTTCTCAGATATGGAAAAATGCACCAAGTGCCCAGATGATCAATACTCAAATAAGAAGAGAGTGCAATGTATGCCAAAAGTTATAACCTTTCTGACTTACAAAGAACATCTGGCCATTATTCTGGCCTCTTTTGCTCTACTATTATTCCTGACCACGGGATTCATTTCAATCATATTCCTTAAATACAGAGAAACTCCCATTGTCAAAGCCAACAACAGGGACCTCTCTTACATCCTCCTACTCTCACTCCTGCTTTGCTTTTTGTCTCCTTTTCTCTTCATTGGTCAACCAAGAAAGTCCACCTGCCTACTCCGACAAACAGTATTCAGCATTGTCTTCTCCGTTGCAATATCGTCTCTCTTGGCCAAAACAATCACGGTCGTGCTGGCTTTCCTAGCCACAAAACCAGGAAATCAAGTGAAGAGATGGTTGGGGAAGAGTTTGGCCAACTCCATCATCCTTTCTTGTTCTGCTGTCCAAATTATCATCTGCTCCATCTGGCTTGGTGTTTCTCCACCATTCCCTGACTCTGACTTTCATTCCCAGCCTGGAATGATCATCCTGCAATGCAATGAAGGCTCTGTTGTCATGTTCTACATCAACCTAAGCTACATGGGAATCCTGGCTGCCATCTGCTTCACGGTGGCTTTTCTGGCCAGGAATCTCCCTGGGGCCTTCAATGAAGCCAAGCTGATCACTTTTAGCATGCTGATCTTCTGCAGTGTCTGGATCTCCTTTCTGCCCACCTACCTGAGCACCAAAGGAAAATACATGGTAGCTGTTCAGGTCTTCTCCATATTGTCCTCCAGTGTTGGGCTGCTGGGCTGCATCTTTATTCCCAAGTGCTACATTATCATTCTAAGACCATACCTGAATACAAAGGAGCACCTTGCAATTAGAGGAAATGTAGAAATATGAGATAGAGGAATTTTAAGCCTCAACATTTTCCAACCATCCACATGTAGGAAATGATCAAACTGCTCTTCATACATAAGTGGGCCAGTGATTATGCTTTAAATAATTGAAAGGTGTTTGGAAAGATAATGTCCCCAACCATGTACAGTAAAATTCCAAAATGTCCACTGAGCTTTTTTGAATTCTCAAGGCAGAATATCTGTCTAATGCCCTTAATGCTCTATTGAGGCCCGAGATATCACATCCAGCTTTTTGAAATATAACATTAATGCAATGGGACTCTTGTTGATATGCCAGAAATATATAGTTGGGGGGAGGGGAAGTTCTATACATTACATTACTTTAATTTTGGTTTTTATCAACAAGATACTTTAAGTCTTCTCCTTGGGGAGAATCCTTCTGCAGCCATCTTGTTCAGCTTTCCTCTGAAAATTGGCAATTGAAATAAAAAAAGGAAGTGCTTTATCTACAAATTGTACAATAGAAGCAGAAAGTACCTGACCATCATTGAGATTGTCATTGAGTTTGCAACCCAGGTGGATGGTGGGTAAAGTTGGCAATCCTAGTTGGTCTAAAGAAATTAGAGATCTTTCCAGTAACAGATGGATGCTCATGCATTCATCCTTCATTATTCCATATAATACTTTTCAGTTCTACTAGTACTTTTACTCAGTATGGATTCAAAGAACAGTTGGGAATGAAGGCAAATATATGTGTACCTGGATAATATTGTATGATCCAATCTAAGTTATTCACGGAGACCTGAGGTTTATTCTTCCAAGCTTTCAGATTCATGGTGGTGTCCATTCTCAGGAAACCTCTCTCTTAGAACTTGTCTCTCCAGAAGAAGACATTGTTTTTTCTAGAAGGAGACATTATGGAGAGAGAGAGAGAGAGAGAAGTTCCCTGAGGATGGGCTGCAGCCCAAGTCCAAATGTTTGGAGGGATAAACCTCTGGTCCTGATCACCGACTCAGATTGGATCCTGCCAGAACTATTGTGGAGTTCATCTGAGAAAAAATACTCCCAAGTGTATTCAGGTGGATTCAAGTTTGTTTATAGGGTAGAGAAACAAACAATTCATATAGTACATGTGTTGTATCTAATACATCAGAAAGCAAGTGACTGAACAAAAAAAAACAATTTTATTGTTATTTTTTTATTTCAGTATTGAATGTTTTGGCTTGCTTTTTGTTGATTGTAAGCCACCTAGAGTCACCTCTTGTCAAGATGGGAAATATATAAATAGACACAATACATATAATAAAAGGAAGAATTACATTTTAAATTACATTGAACAGTAGAAAACATTGAATTTAAATAACATTCCCTAACTGGCAAATCAATGGTTTATGTTACTCTTTTTGGCTGGGTATCTTTTTTTAAACCTTCAATTGTATTCAAAGACCTTCAGAATGCACTCTCTCTTGTTTAGTACTGGAAAAAAAAGTATTCATACACCAAAGTAAATGGGCTTGGCCAAGAAGAAAAATAAATGTTCTGATGTTAATGGAGTCATGTTAATAGTGATAATATCACATTTTAATATGCTAATTGTGAAGCCTAAGCATCCAGGAAACACTCTCATAAATATATTATATATTATAGACCAATTTTCCTATTGAATGGTGCTTATAAACTGTTTACATTAGTTTGGACTGATAGATTAAACAATATTTTTCAAGAGTTTATTTGCGAAAATCAAAGTCTTTTGTTACACAAAAGGCAAGACAAGAATTCTATTGAATGTAACAGAATATTTACAACAATAAAGTGAAAAAGAAGCTGTGTTAATCTTCTTAGATGCAGAGAAAATGTTTGAGAAAATTCATTTAGGGTCCAGAAGAGATGGACTTTGGAGAGAACTTTATTCAAATAATTGAATCAATATATTCACCTCAAAGTTATCTTTAATGGTGATCTAATTAAACCATGGGCTATCAAGAAGGGGACTAGATAAGTTTGTTTTCTATATCCCCCCTCCCACTTTGGATTTTGTGGTGTGGACTTGTCATGCATGGCCCAGGAGGAAGAAGAGCAGAAAGGAGATTCTGTTAGTTAGTTGCCTAGCAAGAGTCAAGATTCCAATTGGGGACAGTTGGCTACAGCCACATTCCAAAGAGTGACAGTTGATAGAAGAGACTGTAGGTTTCCTCTCTTCTCTTTGCTGGAAATGACATTTAATGCTGAAATGTGATCTCTGTGTCTCAATTTCACTCTTGACCCTTAGACCCTGACCCTGCTCTTGAGCCTTGGACCAAGTTTCATGACCCCTTTCCATGCTGCTCCTTCAAAAAACACACTTTGTTGCCCCGAATGACCAATTTCAGAAAAGGTTGGCAGGTGAGATTCTTCACAAGTTATCAGAAGCTAAATGTCTGGGTACAATGCAATTCAGTTCTTCTTGCAGGTACATTGGCCTTATAACAGCACAAGGCCAGAATTGTGTTGGGGGGAATTCAATCTTTTAATGCAACTTCTTGAAAAAAAACATTCTTCTTCTGCAGCTGCACAGAAAAATATCCTAACCCAGTAAGTAAAGGTAAAGGTTCCTCTCGCACATATGTGCTAGTCATTCCCGACTCTCAGGGTGCTGATCTCCATTTCAAAGTTGAAGAGCCAGCGCTCTCCAAAGACATCTTTGTGGTCATGTGGCTGGCATGACTAAATGCTGAAGGCACACGAAACACTGAGTTAGAGCCAAAATTTAGTTTAGTTTGAAAGTTAATGCCGAAGGGCTCTACCACAAAAGGTTGATGCAATATACTGTAAGTAGTCCTCATCTTACAAACATTCACTTGGTGACCATTCATACATACAGCAGCATTGAAAAAAAAAGTGACTTATAACTGTTGTAGCATCCCCATGGTCACGTGATTTATATTTGGATGCTTGACAACTGACTCACATTTATGGTGGTTCTGGAATCATGTGATCCCCTTTTCTGACATTCTGACAAACAAGGTCAACGAGGAAACCAGATTCACTTAAACAGAGTGTTGCGAATTTAAAACCATCATTATTCACTTAGCAAATGTGGCAAGAAAAATCATAAAAATGGGACAAACTCCCTTAACAAATGTTTCATTTAGCAACATAAATTTTGGGCTCAATTGTCGTCATAATTCATGGACTACCAGTCCACAAGGACAAAATCAATCTATGCCATCAGGAATTTATGTAGTTAAAAATAATATCACACCTGCACACAGAGAATGAGAGAGAGGGGGGGAGGGAGAGGGAGAGGGAGAAGGAGAAGGAGAAGGAGAGGGAGAGGGAGAGGGAGAGGGAGAGGGAGAGGGAGAGGGAGAGGGAGAGGGAGAGGGAGAGAGATAAAGCAACGTTAGAGAAATAAAGGGTGCTTTTTACCCCCTGTAAGGAAGAAAGGGGGAAGAACAGTGGTGGGTTCCTATCGGTTTGTACTGGTTTGGCCAAACTGGTAGTGATTTGGCTGCCTAGGTTGCTGGAACTGGTAGCAACCCAGGCTTGCCATGCTCCCAAGCTGGTTCTCAGGGCAGTGCCATAGGTGCTGCCATCTTGTTTTTTTGCTTCTGCGCATGCGCAGAACAATTTTTATTGCACTGCTCATGCACTTGCATGGTGCAACCATGAGTAGTGACTGGCAGTAGTGACTGCCAGAACCCACTCCTGGGAGAGAAGGTAACCCATGTTCCACTGCCAGTCTCTTCCACATGTAGGGCACTGAGGGGGAAAAGGCCCACACACTTCTTGTTGCTCATAGAAAAATCCCAGGAAGGAGGTGGGGATCTGTAGGAACCCTTCACCCATCATTCTGGGAAGAGACTAATGTTTATTGGCTTTGAAATTGCATTTTAAGAGAATGCAGCCAATGGTGGTTTGTGAAGGTTCGGTTTGTCTTTGTGTGTTTCCAGGAAAGGCTCCTATCAAGGAGAAGCCATTCAAGGCCTTTGTCTCCAAAGGAGGATCTGACATTGCTCATGAGGAAAAGGTGAGGGGGGTCTCCATGGAGGGGACCCTCTGTATTTCCCTCATGGCTCCTGATAACTCTCCGTCCAGGCTCTCCTGCACAACTGCCTAACTGCTCTCTTAATGAAATATACTTCTAGAACAGATGGAAATTCATGGCAACAGAAAAGCTGTTACCATGGCCACTCCACTGCGCTGTACAATAGAAGCCGTTTTATGGCAGTACAGTAGAAGCTATTTTAGGGTACAACAGTCTTTATATTAACAGAACCCATCCCCTTTGTGCTGTTTTATTTCTTGGAGATTAGAGGGAACTAAAACCCATTCAAGAAAAGTCATGAGACTAAATTCCTCAGAGAGAGAAATGGCCTTTTCTTCTAAAATAGAGAGCTCCACGGGAGTGTGCCTGCTTTCCAGGAAAACCAATTGCTCAACCAAGCTAAAAAATCATTGAGAGCTTATCTTTTTTTGTGTGAAATATACTGAAACATAAGTGATGCCTAGAGCACAGAGGGATAAAGACTAAGAATGAATCTGACCAAGGTCTGTTATCACATTCAGGCCCATCCAGGCCAGGAAGAGACCTAACAGCTTCTTATATTTCCTCCCTTATTGCATTGGCCAGTTATTATCTGGTGGTATTGTTGTTACATATTTTATGTTATATGTTATGACTATATCACAATCATAAGTTATGAATATAGAAGACCTGTGATACAATCTTAATTAGCCTTTTCCTGAACTCACTAGGAAACTCACATTGCTGGAATGTGTGTAACTACTGATAAGGAAAGATTCTGAGTGCGTGTACACATGATTTATTGTTGGTAATACCAGGTAGAACATTAGAGGCCATAAGGAATGTAGTGGATTCATGAAACAGGGAGTAAGAATATGAAGTTCCTGACAAGACCAGGGCATGAATCAAGAGTAAACCAGTGGGGTATAAAGAGAAGACTGTTATGAACCCAGACCTTGAAGTTCAAGATGACTATTATTGGAGCAGGAGATGCCTTGAGTTTGTTTCCCATCCCACTCTAATGCAGCCTGATCACCTGTGTTGAGAGTGTATATGAGTATTGTGTGAATGAAGCCTAGTTGGGCAACAATACTTACAGAAATCTGACTAGAGATGTTGGACACAAGTTATTTAAATAGCCTTGTTGGACATAGTAACCTAATAACTACACCAAACTGGTCTGGTTCATATCCATACAATCCACTTAGCCTGGTCTCTTCACCAATGGCTGAATTCACATTTGTAACTTTTAACTATGGTTTGTTTCCTGAAGTCAACTTTTTTGGCTGATGGGTCAGTGAATTACTGGAACCCTGAAGGACTTTAATTAGTGGAGACAAGATGAACATTAGTTTGTAACTGGAAAAAAAATCTTCCGGCAAGGATGCTATTCACACAAGAGACTTCACAAGATCACGGAAATTTCTCATAGCCAAACTGAGACAAGAAGCAAGTCTAAGTTCAGCCTTCTGAAAGGACCTAACAAACCACAAATATCAACAGCCACTCTTCCTCCTCTCCCTTGGGGGAAAATGCATATTGGCAAGAGCACATATCTGACCAAAAAGAGCAATATCTTCCATCTCGGGAGGCCCAGACTCTGAGAGTAGAAGTGGAAGACCATACAGTGGGAAAACCTTCTCACTTTTTCTGTTCCTCACTTCAGGATGGACCTGCTTACTCCCTCAGCTCTCTCCTCTCACTCAAGCTCCCAGTTCTTCATTCAAAGCCAAGCTGTACATATCAAGTGACAGTTCATTTCCATCTGTTCTCCAGGTAAGAAACATTAGCTCAAGAACAAATCACCCAGATAAACCAGGAATGCAGGTCTCATCAAACCACTTGTGTGTGAGTATAACACAAAGCCTGAGAGATGGGAATCTCAAATGGGGCCCATCCCACTGAGAACATCCATAGAAGCAGGTGAAGGGCTACTATGTATCTCTAAATCAGTTTCTTGGTAAGTCTGGCAAGAAATCAGGTCACACCATACATCACGCTGTGAGCACCACCATCATCTCAGCTACAGACTTCACCCCCCCTTCTTTATTTAATAAACTATGAAACTTCAAAATATAAAGGATTCCAGTGTCTTCCATAAATATTGAAGGACAACAGAGAGTCAAGGAAAATAACAATTTTTATCCCTTCTATACATTTCTCCCTATTTACCTAATAATACAGTCTACAGACTGGCCCACCTCTTAGTCAGCTCTCTTAGTCAAATATAACAAATGGGACAAATGGAAATAAAATGTCACTTCAAACACTAGGAATTTTTAACATCAGCTCCAAATGAGAATTAATATCTGGAGATCTCATAGAAAAGAAAATGACAAAGAAAACTTGCTCTTAACATTAAGCAGGGTTCAAGGGTGGAGAAGGTGTCAGAAAGCAGTAGAGTTAAGTGTAGACTGCATAGTCTGACTGCATAGCTGTGGGTAACCTTCTCTAGCATTTTCTGGAGACCATATTCCACAACAGCAGACAGCAGAAGTCAATTCCCAAGGTATTGAAGCATCTTCCTCAAACATTACTTTGTGAGCATGTCGTGACAGGAAGGATAATAACCATTATAGAGGGGTGTATCCAAGGGTGTATATGCAACATTTCACAAGAATCCTTTTCTCCAACTGCCCTTCTGTACATGGAGCCATGAAAGAGAACAAATTATCATTCACAGTAATTATTATAATTCCAGACTTTGAGACATCTACTTCTACTTTTCCAATGACTGCCTTTGATATAATGACAGAATGAGGCAACATGGAATGGATGTTGCATCAGAAAAAGATATATGCCTCTACTCATGCTGAATGGTTTGCAGAAGATTTGGGACACAGGCAGGGGCTGCTGAATATACCTTTTCCTCTTTTCCAGATAAAGCTCAATTTGTTACTGTTTGTAAAAGGAAAGCCCCTGAATATTCCATTTTCTGTGAGGGCTTTGAAATCATCTAACTCTTCTTTGGAAACAGGCGACTGATTCAGCTCTATGAATTATGGACCTCCTGCTTTTGCTTTCGATGCTACTGGTGTCTCAGAAAATCTCTGGAAAGCTTAGAATGAAGTGCCCACTAAATATGGTTCACTTGGATAGAGAAAGACCATGGAGCTACTACAGGCCAGGAGACCATCTCATCGGTATAGTCACCAGTGCAGTAACACAAAACCAGAAAATATTGTTTTTCAACCAGCTTCCTTATAATCAGTCTTTCTTGTAAGTTATACAGTGTGATGAAATTGCATTCCTTCCACCTGCAGTTCAAACTCTTTCATTCTTTTCTCCTTATTCTGCTTACTCCTGTATTTCAGGAAAGGATTAATTTTGTTGCTTGACCAGATTTCCAGGGGTTTCCTGTTTTGTCTTCTTTAGGGCAAGAGACACAAATACAAAGCTGGAGCAGAAAAAAAAATACCTGAAAGAAATCCAAATTATTTTCCTCTCCATGTCCAATCTAAAATACAGGACTTGAATAATGACTTTTTGTTTAAAGCAGTGATTGTTGTAGTTTATCCTGACCAGCTTATTTACATATTTTTTTTAAAACTGCTCATTGATACTCTCACCCACAGTCCGGTAGAGACTCTGGCTGCTGCGTGGCACTCGGCAGCGTCAGAGGCCCTCGACCGGATTGCGCCACTGCGGCCCCTCCGAGGCAGCGGATCCCGGAGACCACCTTGGTTCACCGAGGAGCTCCGGGAGATGAAGCGCCGGAGGAGATGCCTAGAGCACCGTTGGAGGTCCGATAAGTCCGCATCGAACCGAGCAATGGTAACCACCTGCACCAGGGAATATACTAGGGCACTTAGGGCAGCTAAAAGATCACATATAGCCTCCCTGGTTGCGTCCGCTGAGTCCCGTCCAGCCGCCCTGTTTAGGATAACCCGCTCCCTGTTGAACAAAAGGGAGGCGGGGGAACCCTTGCAGGGCAGAGCTGAAGAATATGCCCAATTCTTAGCGGACAAAATTGCTCGGTTTCGGACGGACTTGGACTCCACACCTGCAGTTCCAGCCGAGACTCAGAGGGACCAAGTTCAACAGCTCTGGGTTGAGTTTCAGGAGGTTACCCCCGGGGATGTGGACAAGGCCATGAGAGCTGTGAGTTCCTCCACCTGTGCTTTGGATCCGTGTCCCTCATGGCTGGTTTCTAACTGCAGTGAGGTGACACGAGGCTGGATCCAGGCGGTAGTAACCGCCTCCCTTCGGGAGGGGAACTTCCCCGCCGCACTGAAGGCGGCGGTGGTGAGACCCCTCCTGAAGAAGTCATCCCTTGATCCAGCTGTCCTTAATAACTACCGCCCGGTCTCCAACCTCCCCTTTCTGGGGAAGGTTGTTGAGAAGGTGGTGGCCTTCCAGCTCCAACGGTCCTTGGAGGAAGCAGACTATCTAGACCCCTTCCAGTCAGGCTTCAGACCCGGTTACAGCACTGAAACCGCCTTGGTCGCATTGATGGATGATCTCTGGAGAGCCAGAGATGAAGGACATCCCTCCATCCTGGTCCTCCTTGACCTCTCAGCGGCTTTCGATACCATCGACCATGGTATCCTTCTGCGAAGACTGCGGGAGGTGGGAGTGGGAGGCACCGTGTTACGGTGGTTCTCCTCCTACCTCTCGGACAGGTCGCAGTCGGTGTTAGTAGGAGGGCAGAGATCGTCCCCAAGGCCCCTAAAATATGGGGTGCCGCAGGGTTCGGTCTTATCCCCCCTACTATTTAACATTTACATGAAACCGCTGGGAGAGATCATCCGTAGGCACGGGATTAGATACCATCAATATGCGGACGATACTCAATTGTATCTGTCCGCCCCGTGCCAAATCAATGAAGCGGTTGACGTAATGGACCGGGGACTCGAAGCCGTCATGGACTGGATGAGGATTAACAAGCTTGTGCTCAACCCAGAAAAGACCGAGTGGCTGTTGTGTTTTCCTCCCAAAAATTCGGCCATTAATCCAACACTCAGGCTGGGGGGTCAAATTCTACACCCCTCAGAGAGGGTTCGCAACTTGGGAGTCCTCCTGGATCCACAGCTGTCATTCGACCATCATATAGCAGCTGTGACCAGGGGGGCATTCGCCCAGGTACGCCTGGTGCGCCAGTTGCGACCCTACCTGAACCGGGAGGCTCTCACAACAGTCACTCGGGCCCTCGTGATCTCTAGGCTGGAATACTGCAATGTGCTCTACATGGGGCTGCCCTTGAGGAACATCCGGCGACTTCAGCTAGTACAGAACGCAGCCGCGCGAGTGATCGCGGGTGCACCCCGATTCACCCGCATTACACCTATCCTCCGCGAGCTGCGCTGGCTACC
Source organism: Thamnophis sirtalis (assembly GCF_051295495.1). Lineage (NCBI taxonomy): Eukaryota > Metazoa > Chordata > Lepidosauria > Squamata > Natricidae > Thamnophis > Thamnophis sirtalis. Next base: position 3,362,514 of record NW_028261383.1, read on the forward strand.
TGTCGATCTCCGGATGCGCTTCAAGGTGCTATTGACCACCCATAAAGCCCTACATGGCAGTGGATCTGGATACTTGAGAGACCGCCTTCTGCCAATTACCTCCCTACGGCCCATAAGATCTCATAGGTTGGGCCTCCTCCGCATCCCATCGGCCAGCCAATGTCGGCTGGCAACCACAAGGAGGAGGGCCTTCTCAGTAGCGGCCCCGACCCTTTGGAACGAACTCCCCGTAGAGATCCGTACCCTCACCACCGTCCAGGCCTTCCGCACAGCCTTGAAGAACTGGCTCGCCCGTCAGGCCTGGGGATAAGGACCATTACCCCGCCCGAATGTTGTATGCATGTTGCGTATTATTTTATTATGTGTTGTCGTCTTAGTACTGTATTGTATTGTATTCCCCTCTCCCTGGTTTCTGTGAGCCGCCCTGAGTCCCCTCAGGGAAAAGGGCGGCCTACAAATAAAATCAATTCCAATTCCAATTCCAATTCCAATATTCAGTGCCTGATAGGAATAGAGGATGACATGTTTTTAGAACAGGTTTTCTGAGTCACTTATGAAATAACTTCTTCCTTTTATTTTTTATTATTATGTTTTACTTATTTTAGAAAACAACATTTATTAAAGCCATTTATTAAAAGACAAGTAATTTTAGCATGAAAGAATATGCATACTATTTTCATAGACACATTATTTTACCTTAAAAAAAAAAACCAGGTTCTCTGAGACTATTTTTTTCCTCTAAAGAACAATCTTTTTCATTTTATAGCAACTATTTGCAAATTTTCTTTACAGGCACTGCTGCATTACATATACAATGCTCTTTCCCAGCCTTTAATATTTTAATATTTCGAGATTTATTTGGAGGTCAAGCGAACCCTTTACCGTATCTCCCAAGCTAACAGTAGCACATCCTGCTCTTTGCAGGCAGAAAAGGCCTCATGAGGAATGGTGGGTAAAGTGTGATATTTGGGATACTGTGCTACCTTGTCATCCATGCCGTGCTTCCTGAGCATCTCTATCTTCTCAGGGAGCTTAGCCAGCTCACATCCATAAGATGCTTCTTCCTTTTATGATGGATGCACTTTAAAATATGAATTATTTTGCAGACTGGGTACTGTGCTGATGAAAATTACTTCTGCTGTAAATAATAGACTATTTTTTTATTCTTATCTACTTCCCATTTTCTCAACATTTACAAATATTAAATGTTAATGGTTGTCCATCATTTGCCTCTGGTTTTCAATCAATATTAGCTTCAGACTCAATAGTCATGTGTTGATAAAGAGGATGAAATTGAAAACAAAAGGTATTATATTACTGCTGTTGATGCTTGTATTAACCAAAGCATTTTTTACACTAGTGAATCTTATACTTCCAAAGGAATAGAACGCTTTATTTTCACCATTCAAGTCATCAACAAGAACATCCAGCTCTTGTGCAATCTCACACTTGGGTATAATATCCATGACAACTATTTGAAAGCTCTTGGCACTTCAGAAGTATTGCTGGAAATGCTCTCTACAGGAGAAGCCAATGTTCCCAACTACAGCTGTGGAAGGAAGGACAACATTTTGGCTCTTCTTGATGCAGCTGACAGGGAGATTTCCATCCAGATGTCAACATTAGTAGGCCTCTACAAAGTCCCACAGGTTTGTCTCTGTATTTCTCTATATAGTAAAGTGAGTGGGGTGATAGTCGGTGCATGAAGAGCCAAGGTGGCGCAGTGGTTAAATGCAGCACTGCAGGCTACTTCAGCTGACTGCAGTTCTGCAGCTCGGCTGTTCAAATCTCACCGGCTCAAGGTTGACTCAGCCTCCCATCCTTCCGAGGTGGGTAAAATGAGGACCCAGATTGTTGTTGGGGGCAATATGCTGACTCTGTAAACCGCTTAGAGAGGGCTGAAAGCCCTATGAAGCGGTATATAAGTCTAACTGCTAGTGCTAGTGCTAGTGCTAGCTAATGATAGGTGCAACCATATCTTCTCTATGGAGTTCAAGAGCTGGGTGAATTAGAAATGTAAGTAAATGAGGGAAGATATGAAATTGTTGCAATTGGAGGGATGAAACCCAGAAATGGAATACATAGCTAGAGGGATTTAAATTATTTAAAAGAAACAGAACTAATAAAAGAGGAGGTGGAGTTGCACTATGTATAAGAAATAACTAAATGTCTATAGAAATAAAACACAAGAATGATGTAAATTGTCTTGAATGCATTTAGGTCAATATAATAGGGGAGGAAATGGCACTGCCATGGGTGTATACTATAGGCCACCTAACCAAACAGAGAAAATGGAACTGCATCTACATGCGAAGAATGCAGTGTGGTATCCCAAGATTCTGTCTTGGGCCCTCTTTAGACCCAAGGCAAAAGATTTATATGATCTGAAGAGAAACCAGAGTATACTTTTAATTATATTTTAATATTAGTATTTTTAATATAGTATAAAGACAAATGTATATTGCTGGTCTTTGACCGTAATAAAGATCTTACTTACTTACTTTAGACCTAAGAGTTCTTCAACATCTTCACAAATGATCTAGATGAGGGGAAAGAAGGGGAACTCATTAAATTTGCAGATGACTCCAAGCCGGGGGAAATTGTTAACACTTTGGAAGATGGACTCAGGATTCAGAAGGATCTTGACAGACTTAAGAACCAGGCCCTATCCAATAAAATGTAATTCAGTAGTGAGAAAAGTAAGTTCCTATTCCTAGACAAGAAACACTAAATGCGGAGTTATAGAATAGTTGGTACCTGACTGAGCATAGCAACTGTGAGAGAAATCTAGGTGTCCTACTGGACCATGACTTAAATATGAGGCACCAGTATGCTGCAGCTGCCAAAAGAGCCAATCCAGACCTCGGCTGTATCAATGGAGGGATAGGATCGAATTGATAAAGGAGAATATTTGTAGCTCAGTGTTGAAGTAGCTGTTCATGTAGCTTTCTGAGCTTGGTTATTTTCTTGCAGACGTTTCATTATCCAAACTAGGCAAGATCATCAGTGCTAGTAAGAAATGTGGGGTATGCTCTGAATTTTATCTTCTAATGGCTTGCCCTGTAAGCACTGGTGGAAATGGTTTCGGAGGTTCTTTGGTTGAGCTGTTTACTATTAGCTTGTTTGGCAGTTCCTTGATTGGGGTATTGTTTACTTTTCGATTGTTCATCTGATATTAATCAACATCAATTAACCAACCTCATGTTAATCAACATCAATCAACATCATTAATTATTGGTGCAAAATGAAAGCTATGGAAACTACAAACTCCCAAAATTGTGTCTGTGAGAACAGACAAAATTTCAACTAAAGACCTCTCAATTTGTACAACTGACAAATTATATGCGGCACTATGGTCTCCCTGTCTCTAGAACCACTGGAGAAGAAAGGAAAAGACGACTGCACAAAGAATCTGAAATGTAGTAGAAGCAGAGAAATATGTAGCAATCTTCCAAAATTAAATATAATATGGCCTTTTATTGGAACAATATATTTCAGTTCACATTTGCACATCTGAGTCTAACTGAGTTTAATGGTAGGGGTGATCAAGAAATAAGATTTGCATTTTGATTGTTATTCCTTTTGGTTAATTTGTTTCTCATCTATCATTTTTATATACAATCTTAATATTCTGTGTTTAATATTTTAAACAATGGCCAATTAACAAGCTACTTTAAGATGTTTACCAAAACAAAGTTGGATGAATTAAAATCTCATATTTTGGAGTTGCCTTCTTCATTGCTTTTGCAGATCAATCATAGAATTACTTCAGAGACTCTGAGTGATACAAGTAAATTCCCTTTTTTCCACCAGATGCTCCTCAAAGAAGGCTTTCTGTATTCAGCAATTGTCCGAGTGCTTCTGCATTTCAGATGGACCTTGATTGGTCTCCTTGCTCCAGACACAGACGAGGGAGAGAAATTCCTGAGGACTTTTCCTCCTTTGCTTGTCAGGAATGGAATTTGTGTCGTTATATCACAACAATTCACAATGAGTGGATATCCAGTACCCTTCAGGGATTCCAGCTTTTCTCATTGGAAACAAGTCAATGTCTTTGTTCACTACACAGAGCATGTTATTGTTTCAAACACATTTCATACTTTTCATCTAACACTTGACATTTTGTCAGGACCCATTAGAGAGAAAGTCTGGATCACCACAACTTTGGGAAACTATTTAATGTATCATCTTGGATATCATAAATACATCCATAGTATTTGGAGCTTTGAATTTATGCAAGAAATAAGACCAGAATATGGTGATTTTGAGCCCTTTTCCTTTATAGACTCCCAGTATGAAGACAAGAATTTTCAGTGCTCTTTTTCAAAGCATGTTTTTTCTGTCAAAGGCCGGAAAAGATGCACCCAAAAATCTCCAGTGGAGACAGAAAATGAATTGAATGGGATATTTATTGAAAACAGTGACTCTGTTTACAATATCTTTATGACTCTGGCCCACGTCTTGAAGGCTGCATATTCGTCCAGATCCTGGAGGAGAAGGAAGGAGGCCCAAGAGACACTGGAGGCTCCCAGGCTGCAGCCGTGGAAGGTATGGGGTTCCAACAAGGATCTAACAAACTCAATTCCTCTGGAGAAGGAATCCATTAGAGAAAGAGAGGAATCATATCAACCTCTTGTGCTACAAAAGGCCAACAGATTTGGCCAATCTAGTTGCTTGGGGGATAATTTACCATGGAGCTGATACCAGATATATCTTGATATTAAACCCTTCTAATTTTTAAAGAGGTGATTGCACTTTTAACAATATTCCTGTCTGTAGGGTTTGTGATTAGTATTGTAGAATTTCACTTTTATAAATTTGAAGGAGATCCTGAGAACAAGGGATGGCCTGAGCCTCAGTTGTGGGTGGCTCATGAATAATGCTGGAACGAGGAAGGCAATTTTCAGCTGTTTATTCCTGCAGAAATAGAAAGCTTCCTACTTGGGATAGAAGTCCATTTCAAGTACACTGAGTAAAAGTTAGCTCAGAATGTTATACAAAATGTTCTTTTGTTGTTTAGAACATGACAACCTATGTGACTTCTTTCACAAGATCAGAGTTCACACTTAGTTGATTACATTTGTCCTTTTCGGTACAGGACTGTATTTGTTGCATTTAATACAACATTAAAAAAAAAACTTTCCAATTTTTATTATTCTCGGGAAATTCCTGCTTCATGTAATTTGTCAGTTTTGCAAGGAAGCTGGCAAATAGAGACAGCCCAGTTTGGAATTTAATCAACTCTTAACTTTTGGTAGCTTGTTTCTATATAGCTGTGATAGTGAACCTATATGGCATGCATGCCCAAAGTGGCTGTGGAGCCATGTCATCTGGCATGCATGGCATCACTTGTTCCTCTTCCAGGTTTCTGGCACACATGCTCACATGACAATCAGCTAGACTTTGTGCGTGTGGCAGTGCTGGAAGACTTGCCAGAAACCAGAAGTTCATTTTATGATACACACATGCCCCCTGAGCAGCTCCTCTTCAGGGGTGGGCTTAAAATTTTTACTACCGGTTCTGTGGACGTGGATTATTTGGTGGGTGTGGCTTGTTGGTCATGTGTCAGTGGGCATCACTTGTTGATCATGTGATTGGGCGGTGGGTGTGGCTTCATGGTCATGTGGCTGGTTGGTCATGTGACTGGTTGGGCATGGCCAACTTGACATCACTCATGTCAAGGAGTGCCTTGTCTTGCCTTTCCTCGCCTCAAAGGCTTCAATAATATACAATTCCTCTGTCTATTTATTTACTACTTCTGAACATTCAAAATATACTATTTAATCATATATATGATGTACATACATATTAAATAGTATAGAGTGTGTATAGGCACACAAAAAGTCTGTCATCTGCACCTTTATAACTGTCGGGTCTGGCTCTGCAACTCAACAAGATAGACACAGACTTCAACAGATAGAACTGCAGAAAAAACCATGGCTTCCAACCTGCCTTCCATTGAGGACCTATATAATGCACAAGTCAAAAAGACGGCTGGGAAAATATCTACAGACCCCTCACATCCTGGACATAAATTGTTTCAACTTCTACCCTCAAAATTATGCTGTAGACCACTGCACACCAGAGCAATTAATCACAAGGACAGTTTTCCCCACTCATCCACCCAAGCCATCACTCTGCTAAACAATTATTTTCCACAACACTGTCAAACTATTTGGCAGGTTGTATTGCAATTATTCTTCTCATCCTTCCTTTTAGGAAATATGTTTCCAGGCTCCTGATTTTCAGCTCCTGTAGATTAACGTGGTTCTTTTCCTTCTGGTCTTTCCTCAGGGCTAAAACCAGCTCCTTTGACTTCTTCCTTGAATTTGTAACCCTTCTCTAAAGCTGATCCAAGTTTTCTGAAAAGTCTTCTCCAAGCATGGTGTCTGCAAGGAGAGATGATACTTGAGTTGGGATCCCCCCAAATTAAATGTTCATGTCCTGAAATTCTTATGGATGCATTTGCTTTCTTTCCATACCCATCTCACTGCTGCTTCATATTTATGACCACAATTGAGCCCAAAATTTCTGTTGCTAAGTGAGACAACTGTTAAGTGAGCTTTGCCCTGTTTTATGACCTTTCTTGCCATAGTTGTTAAGTGAATCACTGCAGTTGTTAAGTTAGTAGCAGGATTGTTAAATGAGTCTGGCTTCCCCATTGACTTTGCTTGTCAGAAGATCACAAAAGGGGATCATATGACCCTGGGATATGACAACCGTCATAAATATGAATCAGTTGCCCAGCATCCAAATTCTGACCACATGACCATGGGAATGCTGCAATGGTTAGTTTACACTGCAATGGCAGTGTAAAATTTGTCATAGGTCACTTTTTTTCAGTGACGTTGTAACTTTGAACAGTAAATTAGCTACAATAGTTAATTTAATGTACAATCTTTAAATTAGCTATTGTAAATTGAGGGCTTCCTGTGGTTTGCTGAAATAAGATCACCTGCATTCCCATAAGCTATTAAGGAACTGTAAAGATATGCAAAAATAACTTTGAGGAAAGGCAGAAGATAATCTGCCCAGGGAGTGATCAGGTAAAGTGATCAGGTAATCCTGCAGCTGCATAACAGCCAGCAAAATAAACTCAGAAAGGATCCTCCCTAAATTTTCAGGATGGAAAATGATTTATCTTAATAATACTCCAATAAAGTAGCATTAGCTCCTGTGGTCATATTTCCTGTCTTGTCTACCTGGGAGCAGGTTAACGTGGTAACTTTCATCTTGAAAAATCCATGCTTTCTGGTAGTCAACCTGTTGTTTTCAAGGAGTTTATGAGCTTTTTGCTGTTCTTCAATATATTTGATACCTGCTGTAGAATGTCCCCTATAATTGATCAAATGGGTCTCTTACATTTTCTCAATACATGTTTTTTCAATATACGATTGACAAATTTAGCTGAACTTTTCTCGTTCACTTATGAACTTAGTGACAACACCTGTTGTTCTGATTAAGCATGTTGGCACATTTAAAAAGAACTGTAGAAGGAAAAAGTCATACATAAAAATACCAGGTGGGATAGCCAGACAAGGTTTTCTGCTTTTAAAATCCCTGGATGTTTCCATTTTAGTTTCATCCCTTTCTGGAGAAGAATGAATTCGACAATCTTTCCCACTGGAATCTTTACATGGACCATAATGGAGAAATAGCTGCAGATCTGGACATTGAGTTCACTGTGATTTCTCCCGATGGGGATTTGAAAAGGAAACTGGGGAGTATTGAAAGGCAGAGAGTTATTATTAACAATATTGCTCTTTCATGGATAAATCTGCTCAACAAGGTGCATCAAATATTGCTGTATTTTCTCTTTTTTTCTAAAGATTATGACCCATTTCAAGTGGGTTAATTCTAGTCACCCTAGCGTATGTCCCTCACTGGGAGTTGAATGTACTGAAGAGAAAACTTAACATTTTATTAGATGGATTGTGGGAGTTCAATGCTATTCTCAAAACTGTCCCTCAGATGTCATGATAAGGAATATCCTTTTGAACTGACTCTGTCATGTCCAATACTGGATACTGGCTGATTATTCTTTAGGATGGAGAGAAAGATTCAAGTGCTGCCAGTTGATAATAGCCTCAGGTTCTTTTAACCAGTGTCTGCATTAAGGTTTAGACTGAATCAGATGAAATATAATCATGACTGGTTAGAGGTCCTGTTGGTCTGTGTGAGAAATAAGCCTCATGTGTTCAGACTGAGGAATGTCTCTCTTGAAAAGTCACTGATGTTCCATAATCTTTTTAAGCAGCCCAAACCTGGCCAGAGTTATCCATGTCTCTTTTTCACCCATTGGGATAAGCAATAGGCCTTCTGCTTCTCTGAAGAAGCTCCAAAGGCTGTTTTGATGTGAGATATTGCCCATAACCTGGAAAATTGAAGCACTGAAACAAGACCTTGATTCAAAGAAAAACCCTTCTTTGTTTTGGAAGCAACAAGGGAAAATTTGAAAGGAAATGATATTTAGATCTGAGTTTTGTCTTGTAAGAGGGCACTTCAACTGAAAAATGTGGAATGCTTTTTTAAAATCTTTATTGGTAGCTATGTTAAGTTCCTCTGAACAAAAAAGAGGATCCAAATTTAACTAATAAGAAATGTAAGCTTGTGTTTCCATGCGAGCTGGTGTCCCCTACTTGTAGTTGTTCAGTAGAAAAAGATCCAGATGGAGAGCTGGACACAAGTCTCCTATTCTTGTCCCATTTGCTGAAGATGAAAAGATCCCTTTTTGAGGGACAAGTTCTCATGATCCCTCCTGCATCTCATCTCACCCCAGTTCTAGAAGCTAGACAATCATTTTTAGTCTTCATTGAGAACCATATGAATTGAGGGAAGAAACATACAAATAAAGAAATCCCTAATTTTAAAGGATTTCCCCCTTTTCTACTTAATTGAGGCATTACTTTCAAAGGGAAACAGTTTTGCAATGTTTTATATATTCCATAAGAAATCTATCAAGATCCTACTAGTCTGAAGTTTCTTTCTCTATTACAGTATTATTTTATTTAATAAGTCTAATATAATAAAATTTTAAGAAATCTTTTCCAAAATTTAATGCAAGATCATTGTACTGTGCTTTAAAATCATGGTTATGTGAAGAATGGAGAAATGCATGTTAACAAGGCTAGGAGGAGGAACCAAACTGGTTGTCACATAAGGCTGAAATCTTCTCAATTATATCCCTCCAAGCTTTCTTATGTAGAAACATCCTTTACAGTCGAAAATCAAAGGAGAGTGAGCAAATGAACAATCTGCCAGTATTTATCTCTCCTAAATCTGCTTGGAATGAGTCAATGATTTCATATTTCATAGAGCCAAGGTGGTGCTGTGGTTAGAGTGCAGTACTGCAGCTGACTGCTACCTGCAGTTCGGCAGTTCAAATCTCACCAGTTCCAGGTTAACTCAGCCTTCCATCTTCTGAGGTGGGTAAAATGAGGACCCAGATTGATGGGGGCAATAGGCTGACTTTGTTAAATGCTTAGCGAGGGCAGTAAAGCACTATGAAATGGTATATAAGTCTAAGTGCTATTGCTATGGCTATTGCTATTTATCTAAGTGAAACCCAGGAATTAGTTTTGACTAATGTTAATGTCTACATCCATTTTCATGGATGTTTCATCCCAATATATTTTCTTTGGCACTTCTTCTTTTTCTGCTTAGTCTCTGCCTCAATCCCAATGTGTGGAAAGTTGTCATTCTGGGTTTGTCAAGCGGAAGAGAGAAGGAGAGCCTGCTTGCTGCTATGACTGCATTCCTTGCCCTGAGGGGACCATCTCCATTCATGAAGGTGGGGGACACCAAGAAAAAGGACAGGACTTGTGGAAGTGGATTCCTCTGAAACACTTATAAAAGTGCAAGTTAAAAGACAGATTGAAGCTCAATTTTTTTTTTTTTTTGCTAGATGTTTGGCAGTTCTATTCTCACAGGCTCAACATTGATTCAGCATCTCCTTTTTTGTAAAATGAAGACTCAGATTGTTGGGGCAATAGGCTGACTTTAAACTGCTTAGAGAGGGCTGTAAATCACATGAAATAGTTTATAAGTCTAAGCACCATTTGTATTAAATTGCACAATTTCTTATCTAGAGGGAAGAATAGCAGAAAAATTTTGAGGGGAGTCCTAGGAAGAGATAGGAGGGTGTAGCAGATTGGACAAACTTCTCTACTGCCAGAAAAAAAATATTCTTCTGCTTTTTAAAGTTTGGATTCCAGATTATTTGAGAACTTTTTTTCTCTAGCTAATTCAATTTCAAAAGATAGGCATTCAGAATCAAGACTATTAAAAAGTGCTATCTGGCAAGATCCAGGAAATATACCTAGAAATATTAATTGATTCATTATCTAGTTCTAATAATGTAGGTTGGAAAATTTAACAAGAAATCATACAGGTTCCAGGACTTCTTCCAATTTCATAAACTATTTAAAAAGTTTTTTTTTTAAAAAAAATGATATCTTACCTTCTCTTTATAGAAATTTTAAGCAATACGTCTCAGAAAATGCTGCCGGTAACAACTTTGGTCACAAGAAGATGTTTCTTGAAATGTAAAAATACAGAATATTTTTTAAAATGTTGCTTTTTTTTGTTTTATTCAGATACAGAAAAATGCACCAAATGTCCAGATGAAAAATATTCAAATGAAGACAGAATCAAATGTATCCCCAAAGTTATAGTCTTCCTTTCTTATGAAGAATCTATGGGAATCATTCTGGTCTCCTTAGCTGTATTCTTGCTCTTAGCCACAGGCCTTGTTTTAATCATATTCATTAAACATCTAGAAACTCCCATTGTGAAAGCCAACAATCGAGACCTCTCTTACATCCTCTTGATCTCCCTCCTGCTTTGCTTCTTGTCTCCCTTTCTCTTCATTGGTCAACCAAGGACAATCACTTGCCTTCTCCGACAAACAGTTTTCAGCATCATCTTCTCAGTTGCCGTTTCTTCTCTCTTGGCCAAGACCATCACAGTGGTGCTGGCTTTCCTAGCTACAAAACCAGGAAACCAAATGAAGAGATGGTTGGGGAAGAGCTTGGCCAACTCCATCATCCTTTCTTGTTCTGGTGTCCAAATTATGATCTGCTCCATCTGGTTGGGAATTTCTCCCCCATTCCGTGACTCAGACTTCCAATCTCAGCCTGGAGAGATCATCCTGCAATGCAATGAAGGCTCTGATTTCATGTTCTACATCACCCTCAGCTACATGGGCTTCCTGGCTGCCATCTGCTTCACAGTGGCTTTCCTGGCCAGGAATCTCCCTGGAGCCTTCAATGAAGCCAAGCTGATCACCTTCAGTATGCTGGTCTTCTGCAATGTCTGGATCTCCTTCCTGCCCACCTACCTGAGCACCAAGGGGAAATACATGGTGGCTGTTCAGGTCTTCTCCATCTTGGCTTCCAGTGCTGGTCTGCTGAGCTGCATCTTCATCCCCAAGTGCTACATTATCATTCTGAGGCCAGACCTGAATACAAAGGAGTATCTTACGACCAGAAGAAATGTAGAAATGTGAGTTAGAGGAATTTCTACTCTCAACACATTCCAACAGGAAAAGCATAGAAATTGTTTGAAGCTGTCCCCCGTACATGAGTTGGGGCAACAGTTTTGAGCTGAAATAATCAAAGAGCAATTGGAAGATAGTGTCCTGTATCCTTCTCCAGTATAATTGCAAGATGTAGATAATCTATTGTTCTTTCCTTACCGCATGTTAGTCTGTGTCAGGCTCGTCATGCAGCTAGACCCACCTATCCTCCAATAAAACAGATTGTGTGCATGGATCTGAATACATCAAAAGAATAGGATATGGTGAAACTAGGGAAAATAGGAATACATACAATGAGAACCAAATACAAGATAGGCAGTATTGAGTTACTGCTGAACATAACAATTAATAAATACAAGTGTTTTAAAACCCACCAAAGATGTTCTATGTGTGGATGTAGGTTTGTTTTTGGATGACCATGTACCACAGTTTAAGATGGAGTCTTCTTTGTGCTTCTGCAAATGGTAAAAGAAATGGAGTCTGCCTTCCCAGCATGCACTTGTTTGAGAGTGCAGGTTGATGGGCAAAATGAGTTGGGTCAGCTTCAAACAATATAATTGTTATTAATATTATTACAAGTGTAATTATTAGAAAAGTTAAAATTGATAGGAAGGCAATGTAGAATGGAGAACCACAAAGGCTAAACATGAATGCCGATATAGAAGGCTGCATCACTACTTTATATTGTTATGCTTGTCTTGTTTTTTTTTCTTTCTTTTTGGTTGTGTTTTTTCTTTCTCTTTTTAAAGGTAAAATGTTTAATAAAAAACTATTTTGGAAAATATATATAATTGTTATTGTCTCTTCATCCACTAAAAGGGGCTAGAGAGCAATAACAGTATATAAAAGTTATGTGCTGGGGCATGACATCCGGATGATCCATCTGGTCAAATTATGTGGAAATAAAATAAAGGGAGGGGAGCTGAAATACAGCTGTGTAAAAGTTTTGCAAAACAATTCCTAAAGAATTAAGAGTGAAAAGATTAGATCATGCACAGATTATAACTAACTCATCTTTTAATATTCTTGCTGAACTGAGCTCCATTGCAACCTAAAAGGCACTATCTACAGAAATTAAAGCCTCCAGGCTAACTACCAAGCTTAGCCTTCCTAAGTAGCCTTGCTGTAACTTTAAAATGTGTATTCTGTCTGCTGTAACTACCTAATGTGAGATAACAGCCCTAACAAGCTCTAGGCTAAATATGCCAGAAAATGTGTATCTCTTTTTCCTTGTGAGCCCTATTATTCCTAAGCGCTGGAAAAACCATGAGCTTTGCATAAAATGGTGGATAAGAAATTATGTGTCAGCATTCCAAATATCATCCAAAATTAAATCAGAGTCCAAGGCAGAACTTTTCTCAAACTTCCAATTTATTAAGAGAGACATGTTGGCATATCTGTGGAAAACCCAAATCTGAAAGCTTCTCAGGTTTTCCACCTAGTTGAAAGTTCATGATCTTCCCCCCACCCCACCAGTTCATCACATGGTCCAATCTTCCACTGCCACGCTGGCAGCTTCCACCCATCCAGTTCTGTCAGGCTCAGAGGTGTAGAGACAAAGGATGACCTTGGGCTTCTAGAAAGGAATTTTTTATTTTGACAACAACACATTCTACTCCTTGCTATTTCCCCTCCCAATTCCCCACTAATGAAAAAACACAGTAAAATAATAAGTATGTGGCAGGCCAAAGATCCTAAAAGGAACCAGTTGCAGGCCTGACATTATGTTTTTAAAACAGTGATGAGTTATGCATGAACTATATGTAAACTATTAAAAGGAAAAAGTTTCTCTGCCTTTTCTCTCTCTGCCATATTGTTTGAAGCAGGAGATTAAAAATGCCCGGTTTTACTTTTGATCAATTTTGATTAATTTAGATTCTGAGCTGCATAACTGCTAACTGAACAAAAAGTATCCATATTTAAGTGTCTCCTAAATGTGGTGTAAGGGAGGGAGGTGGGATTGGGCATGAATATTCCTTACTAAATTGCAACAATTCATCCATCTCATTTTTTCTAATGGTAGACACTCCAGAGTTATTTAGAAGGGACTGGGGATCTTCGAGTACAACCCCTTGGTTAGACAGGAAACTCTATACCATTTCAGACAAATGGCTGTCCATTACTGTAACGTGCTCTACCTGGGGCTGCCCCTGAAGAGTGTTCGAAGACTTCAGCTAGTCCAGAATGCAGCCGCGCGAGCAATTGTGGGTGCACCTAGGTACACCCACGTTACACCTATCCTTCACGAGCTGCACTGGCTTCCCATTGGTCTCCGGACACGCTTCAAGGTGCTATTCGTTACTTTTAAAGCTCTACATGGTATCGGACCTGGCTACCTGAGAGACCGCCTCCTGCCAGTTACCTCCCAGAGACCTATTAGATTGCACAGACTAGGCCTCCTCCGGATTCCATCTGCTGGCCAATGTTGGCTGGCGACCCCCCGGGGGAGGGCCTTCTCTGTTGCTGCTCCAGCCCTATGAACGATCTCCCCATTGAGATCCGGACCCTCACTACCCTTCCGGCTTTCCGCAAAGTGACCAAGACCTGGCTGTTCCGGCAGGCCTGGGGCTGTTGAATTATTTAGCCCCATCTTATGTTATGAATGTTGTTGAATTTTTAACTGTTGTTTTTTTCATTTTTTATATCCCCCTTTCCCTTCTTATTTGTACGTCGCCCTGAGTCTTCTGAGAGTGGACGGCATACAAGTTAATTAAATAAACAAACAAACAAATAAATAAATAAATAAATTAAAAAAAATCTCTTTTTAAAAACCTCCAGTGTTGGAGCACCCACAACATCTGGAGGCAAGTTGTTCCACTGATAGATTATTCCGTCATGAAATTTCTCCTTAGTTCTAAGTTGCTTCTCTTCTTGATTAGTTTCCATCTGTTGTTCCTGTCCTGCCATCTGGTGCTTTGTGGTATAAGCCTCTTCTTTCTGGCAGTCCCTCAAATATTGGAAGACTGCTATCATGTCACCCGAGTCCTTTTTTGCCCTTAAACTAGACATACCCAATTCCAGCAACCATTCTCTATGTATTTTATCTCAAGTCCCCTAATCATCCTCGTTGCTTCTATAGTGTCTGGGTCTCTTTCCTGCCCACCTACCTGAGCACCAAAGGAAAGTCCATGGTGGCTGCTCAGGTCTTCTCCATCTTGGCCTCCAGTGCTGGATTGCTAGGCTGCATCTTCTTCCCCAAATGCTACATTATTAACTTGAGACCAGATCTAAACACTAAAGGACGTCTAATGACAGAAGAAGGCAAGTGATAATGAAATTGTTTCTTAGACTTTCTTTGACAATTAATTATTGATTGCAGTTAGTTGCTGGTTTATCTGTTTCATTTGCCTGTTTGACATAGAACATAGAACAATAGAGTCGGAAGGGACCTTAGAGGCAGTCCAACCCCCTGCTCGAGCAGGAGACACTATACCGTTTGAGACAAATGATTGTCTAGTATCTTTTTAAAAACCTCTAGTGCTGGACCACCCTCAACTTATGGAGGCAAGCTGTTCCACTGTTTTTGTGAGGTTCTCCATCATTGGCTTGGCATTTTGCAAGCATCCTGCCATCAAAGGATCAAGAAATGGAGGGTGGAAATTGGGTATTAAACCTGTATGCTTCTACGGTAGGAATTTGGGAGGGGGAAATGACAGTCGAAGGAGTGCAAAATAGTTTGGAACCAGTTTGTGCCAGGCATTTTTGAGATTGTTCACCCTGAGTGTGGAATTTCACCAGCCCAAACACCTCAGCATTTCCCAAAACATCTCAATGATGTTGGATTGGCTAAAGACAGATGAGACATGGGGGAGGGATGGGGAACTAAGGTGGTTTGTTTTTTTTCATTGCTACATGGGAACTTCAGGTTCCTCCTGACTCTACTGCAGCTAGCAATTTTTAAATAAAAGTTCTTTTCATTGCAGACAAATGGAGTTGAGAGTTTTACTTTCATAAGGGATCAGATTGGACCAGGTCTGACATTAGGTGGAATCTGACATTGTGGTCAACCTGGAGAGGACATCATCTCTACTGGGGGATCATGCGCATGATATTGGCTCAAGGGTGCAATCGGGGGGAGGATGAATGATTGGCGTGAGGGAGGAGGCTTTGAAGAAACCTCCTCCAGGACTGTATCTTTCTAAATGGACAGAAGAGACAGAATGATGTGGCAATCTGCTAAGATCCAGGAGGTCCCTGAGCATTGGGCAAAAGGAGGAATGGGAGGGGAAGCCCATGGGAATGACTTTCAGCCAAGGAAGCTACGGCAGTTGCTGGCGGACACAACAATGAGTGGAGCTGGAGGATCTGGAGAAGGAGGAAAAAGTGGGTGAAGAATTTGACAAAGCTGACTGGATGATGGAGCAAGCCATCAAGTTCACGTGGGGGGGGGGGCTTTTAAGAACGTTATGTTGTGTAAACACCAGGCCTGGGCCATGCAATGTGATGACCTCCAGCTGCAATGGGAGCCTGAGCATCAACATCCACCACCACAGCTGGCACTTCAGCCAGCCGAATGGCAGCAATGGCTACTGCTGGTCCAGTGCCAGGAGCTGCTGCCTGTATCACCCCCTCTGCAGGGATAGACCCAGGTAGAAGGACCACCCACAAGACACGGCAGCAGGGGTTTAATAGGGATCCCCAGCAACAGGGGCCCAGGTTTGGACCTACCTACAGGAGTATGGTCTGGAGATAACCACTGAAGGTGCAAAGATCAGATGTGTTACCATGGCCCTAGAAGGGGCTGCAGCTCAGTGGGTGAGCCGAGGTGGCGCAGTGGTTAAATGCAGCACTGCAGGCTACTGCTAGATCAGCAGTTCAGTGGTTCAAATCTCACCGGCTCAGGGTTGACTCAGCCTTCCATCCTACCGAGGTGGGTAAAATGAGGACCCGGATTGTTGGGGGCAATATGCTGACTCTCTGTAAACCGCTTAGAGAGGGCTGAAAGCCCTATGAAGCGGTATATAAGTCTACTGCTATTGATCATCCTCCACAACCACAACACTCTGGAGCTGGGAAATTTCAACTGCTTCCTGGCAGCACTCCATAAATGTTTGGAGGACTCCCTGGCCAATTGCAAATCTAGAGATCACATCAAAACCATGAGCCAGGGTTGGAGGGGAGTGGCTGAGTACACACAAGAACTTTGTGACCTAGTGTCAGGGTTCTAACCAGTGCCCTAATTAAATCATGAGCCTCAAGTCAAACTTCCAAAGAAATCCATTTACTTATTAGGAATTTCATGTCGGCATGTTCTAAGTGAAGCCAACTGCTGACCTCACTTAATTCAGGTCCCAGCTCTGATCCTTTTCCCCCACTCCCTGCAAAGTGTGTCATCAGTGACATTCCACAATGAAGCAATTGTCTCGCTGCAATCATGTCATCAAAGGATGGGGGGAGGAATGGGGATAGATGGGCAATAAACCTGTATGCTTCTATGGTGGGAATTTGGGAGCATGGAATGACAGTTGAATGAATGCAAAGCAGTTTGGAAACAGTTTGTGCCAGAAATCAATCAACTGATCAACCAATCAATCAATTGCTAAAGCTACATCAACATCGATAACATCAATAGATCTAATCTTGAGGTAGCTGGGGCCATCTGGATCTCCAGGGAGGCTCTTCCACAAGGCATGGATGCCAGAGAGAATGGCTGCTTTCAGGTCCAAGTAGATGATATGGTTTCATAGAGGGGATGCTAAGTATCTCCCAGTGCTAGGCCTGCCCTGGGCAATATTGGAGGCCCAAAAGTTATTCACTGAACACATTCCACTTTCTGACCAATTCCTCACACTCATTTAACCAAGGTGTCATGAATGGCCTCAGTCAGGTCAACTTCAGGATTGACACAAGGACTATAGAGCATCAAACAAAATAGTCAAGTTTTATAGATGGTGGATTTTTTTAGATTTACTTTCCTAGATCAGTTCAACAGGTTTTTATATCTATAAATGTTATGCTATCCTAATTTTACCTATTTATTGATCTATCTCTAAACATGTAGATATTTTGCTGTATTTTCTCTCTCTCTTTATGCATTGGTCCCCAACCACCAACATCTTCTGGTTTCTTTTATTATTTATTTTCACCTTTACAAACAAATAATGGTTTTTTCTCCAATGAAGAAAAATGGCTACTTTTTCCCCCAAAATTGAAATGTCCTAACAGTAGAACCCAAATGACTATAATGAATAAAAGGGATTTTGTTCTGATGTGAAACTTTGTAAGAGAGAAGAATGTCATATGAACAAAACCAGTCATCCATCTCTTAACAAACCCAAACCAGAACCAACTATATCTATACTGTGGATTGACAGACTCATGCCAACATTCTCCCTTGAGACTGGAATGCATCGAGAGGTTTTCTAATGGGTGTCAGGGAAATACTTTAAGAGCTGACCAGCTGCCATGATGCTGTAATACTGTAATGCTGCAGTGATGATGCAATGGTAGGAATGAGGTGTTTGGGAGAAAGTTCTCCTGTCTCTCTCCTGGACATATTTTCAGAGTTTCACCCATTTGTGACTCCTCCTATTGGGCACCTGCTTGTTGATTCACTCAGAGTTTAGAGAGATGATGCAACTTCTTGTTGCCTTTATCCAAATCATAGTGATTCATTTATTCTCTTGGAACTAAATCTCAAAAGACATTTTGGATTGCTTTCAGATCTCACAGAAACACAGCCATAACATGCTTCCTCTTTGATACCATGTCAACACCTTGTTCACTGATCTCTTTGCACTGGAAAATCTTGGGGGCATAAATGCCCCTGGAGAAATAGAGAACCTTGAAGGCTTTTTTGACAGGCAGAGGATGCAGATATGAAGGCTTGTACAGACTCTGTTAGGATTAGAAAACGTCTGGAGCTCTTGTCTTGGAAGAGGGATTTGGTTTCTTCCACATCTTCCTATCGGTGTGTCTTCAAAGCAAGGCTGGAGACTCCATCAGGAACACAGGTCATGTTGCTGCTTCTGCTGCTTCTGCTGCCCCAGGAAGTTCTGGCAAGACTCATAGCCAAATGTCTCCTGACTCTGAAGAGGGATGAGGTACATCCACAGAACTATTACAAGCCAGGAGAGTTTCTCATTGGTGGCATTGTCTCTGCAACAAGGATGTTGCTCCTACCATTAAGCTTCAGGAAATCTCCTTTGACTCAAATTTCTCTGTAAGTCAAATTTCGTGCACAGAATTAGAGCCTCTCCTTTCCACTCTGAGTTCCTCTCTTACAATGAATGATCTCTTTGATTTGCTAGTTTCTCTCTCTTTCTGTCTCATTTCATCCTGGGCTTATCCTTTTCTACTGATAAACCTGATTTGAAATTCTCAAATAAGTATTCTGTAGATATGTTCTGTTTTTCTTGAAGAAGAAGAAGAAGAAGAAGAAGAAGAAGAAGAAGAAGAAGAAGAAGAAGAAGAAGAAGAAGAAGAAGAAGAAGCAGCTTTTCTTGACAGAGTTGGATTGTAGATGAACAAGAGAGGATAGTTCTTCTCTTCTATTACTCTCATGCCCGAAAAGGTCATCACTATGGGTGGAAATGTTGACCTTTTCTCTAAAGTAAAAATGGGATAAGCTTGACAATTTCATTCTTTATAACCAAGTAAAAGAATGGATCCCAGTTCAGAATTGACTTTTTGTAAATATGTGAATTTCATTTGAGGGGATACTAGTATCCCAATCATACAATGATTTATTTGTCAGCTAAGTCTCTATGGTGGACATGTGGGTCCTATAAACACCTCCAGCAATTTAGCACTTACCACATTTGTTAACAGTCATAATTGCTCATTTTATGTGTCATTGTGGGTGTCTCTGTCTGTATGTGTCCTTTAATGATTCTATATTTCATGTGAAATAATAGGTCACACTTCCAATTATTAATCATAAATTGGCAAAGGGATCGATGGAGATTGAAAGTCAGTCTGAAATCTTAATACAACAACAAGAAAAAGGACAATGTGAAGAATAAACTAAAACTGAATTTCACACTGAATTATGTAGAAATGGTAAACATATAATAACAAAAATGTACAAAGCTTTAAAAATTTGAAACAGAGGATGAACAGGTTCAATTTGAATGACTGAATTCACTATTAAATTCAAATATTAAATAAAGATGCAGAGAATTTGTATAATTGGTATTTGGTTTATACTCTGTCATATGTGAAGAGATATTTTTTGGGGGGGGAATAAAATGATGTATTCTTGGTACAGGACATCAGATAAATTATCAAAGATGTGTAAATTTATTTCAACTTGTTGAAAGAAATGTCCTTCTGGGTTCGGCTCCAAGTGGGGGAAAAGACACTGGAGACATGGAAGCTGCTTGGAAAGATGGTTTTAATGGTGGACAGGACCACGTGGCTTGAGTACAAAACAGAAAAGGGGATCATATGCTTCAATGTTGGTAGAGAAGAGAAGGGCCGATTGAGATGCTGAGTCCCTGGTTTTATCCCACTCTGGCCTTTGATTTTGATCTTGTATTTTGATTGATTGTCAGACTCCCAGGGGGCCATGCAGGGGCAACTCTCTAGGCTGTGTTTTGAATCCAGGTTAGGTTGAGTTCTCAGATGCCATGTGGCAAGTTGGGTAAAGGGCCAATATTATCATGCCTTAATCCCATCACTCTGGAGCTGAAGGGGAGAACTCTCTATTATGTAAAGATAATATGGACTAGCTTGGCCTTCTTAATGGCCCATTGACAAAGTGGGGATGGGCAGAAAGCTATTCTGTCTTTTAAAACATGTTTCTTCCTTTTCACATCCAGAGAAATATTCTGCCTTTTCAATATTTCCTAGGACATTTCATTTTTCTGGGAGAGGGCTGGATGATAACTTCCTACAAACCAATGCAGGAATTGTGAAAAGCATTGGGAAACATTTTATCATGAAGGGTGGACTTGTGAAAAAGCTCAGAAATTTGAGACAACAATGTAAATAATTTGACAGGCTAAAATTTTTGAAGAAACCAGAATTCCTTTTTACTGGGACTTCTGAGCAAAGAATTAGGTAACATTCATAGTTTATAAATGGTAATTGTGGCAAGATTATTGTATGCTCAATGATGAAATAATCAGGGAATTCTCACAGCAGAGGACTAGATTGTGAAAATGTAGAATTTGCAGGTTTCTTTTTCTTTTTCTTTTTTAATTTCTTGGACCTTCTCTTTCTTTCTCTATTTTTCAGTCCTTTTTTCTTTTGAATTAATATTTCATTTTTTAAAGAATCCTTTATAAATATAAAGGTAAAAAAGAATGACTAGACTAACTGAGAAATAATATGGCTTCAGTATCTAAAAATAAAAGAAAAATGGAACAAATCCAAGTGTTCTATTCAGATAGGGGAGGATTTTTTTGTGGTGTGTGTGTGTGTTTAAAAATGCATCCAAACCTCTCAGTCTTAGGTATATTAAAATATAATTGTTACATTTAACAGTAAAATAAAATGGTTCTTCCATTAATTATGTTCTGATATATTCATAATTTCAGGGAACCATCAACAGAGTACTGGAAAATGCTATCCTTCCTTTTTGCAATCCAAGCTGTCGACAAGAATCCCAATTCAATGTTCAATGTCACTCTGGGATACAACATCTATGACAATTATTTCAGAGCAGAAATGACCTCGGAGGCTTTGCTGGACCTGCTTTCGGAGGGGGAGGCCAACGTTCCCAACTACAGCTGTGGAAGGCAGAGAAACACTGTGGCTGTTCTCGAAGAGGCTGGTACTGACATCTCCATCCAGATTTCAACCATGTTGGAAACATACAAAATCCCGCAGGTATGTCTATTGTAAATGAAGAGAACAGTTCTATTGTGGGAATTGCATAAAGTAAGGATAAAGGCTCCATCTAATGGAAGAGAAGTATCAGGGAAGAAAAATCCCTGGAACACTCATAATGCAGACTGTGCATCTCTGCTGGCTATTCACAATAGCTAAATGCTTCATTGAAGAGCTGCCTGTGGCTCAGTGGTTACAATGAAGTACTGCAGGCTATTTCTGCTGACTGCTGCTGACTGCAATTTGGCAGTTCCAATCTCACCAGGCTCCAGGTTGACTCAACCTTCTGTCCTTCCGAGATGGGTAAAATGAAGATCCACACTGTTGGGGGTGATATGCTGACTCTTCTAAAACTGCTTAGAGAGGGCTCTAGAGCACTGCAAAATGGTATATGTCTAAGTGCTTTTGCTAATTGCTATAGAAATGAGAAGAGAGGCAGTGTAAACAGAATGATCAGGAGTGGAACAATTCCTCCATTAGTGCTAAATATTGTTTTTATGATCTCTCAAAAAAAGAATAATATTAACATTTTTTTTCACTTCAGATCAGTCACAGTTTTGATTCCCAGATTGTGAGTGATGAAAACCCTTTCTTCTACCCAATGCTCCCAGCTGAAGGAGCCCAGTGCCCAGGGATGGTGAAGCTGGTCCTCCATTTCAGGTGGACATTGGTTGGTCTCCTTGCTCCAGACACTGAGAATGGACAAAGGTTCATGAGGATGTTGACTTCCATCCTGGTCAGGAATGGCATTTGCCCAGTTATATCACAAACCTTTTCCCCAGCTTCTCGCAAAGCGAACATAAACTGGCATTTATACCTCAGTTGGAGAAAGGCGAATGTCTTTATTTTTGGTGCAGACTTGAGGTCAATGAATGTAGGGGTTTTGCTTCTAGATCTAGTGTTTGAAAGGCTTATGGAACCTCCTAGAGGAAAAGTTCTGCTCACCACAATCCGCTGGGACTTCACTATTTATTTGAGAAAAGGATCTTTTCCAGTTGAATACATCCATAGCATATTTTCCTTTCCTATGAAGAAAAATCAAATTGAAAAGTATGTTAGGTATTCTTTTATGAGATACTATGTAGAGACCTCCTTCCTGTGTTCCTACACCAACGATGCCTTTTCAGTAAAACTCTGGAGACGTTGCAGGCAGAGAGAAGATCTGGAAGCTCTCAAAGAAGAAGAGATGGATCCAATCCTGACTCGGGACAACTATTTAATTTACAACACAATCTGGGCTGTGGCACGGGCCTTAAATCTAGTTTATCTATCCAGATCTGGGAACACATTTAAAACTGGTAAAAATGTGAAAACTCCAAAGCTGAAGGCGTGGCAGGTACTTATTATCTATTGCATAGTTCTCCATAGCAGCTGAGAATCTATGTTACTATTGTAAGAACCTGACAATACTTATATTGTATTTGCACTCAATCCTGACAAGACTGAGTGGCTATTGATGCTCCCTCCCAAGGATGGTCCAGCTATTCCATCTCTTAGCCTGGGGGGTGAAATCATACCCCCCTCAGAGAGGGTTAGCAATCTGGGAGTCCTCCTGGATCCGCAGCTGACGCTAGAACATCACTTGTTGGCTGTGACCAGGGGGGCCTTTGCCCAGGTTCGCCTGGTGCACCAGTTGTGACCCTATCTGGACCGGGAGGCCCTTTGGATGGTCACTCACATCCTCATCACCTCAAGACTGGATTACTGTAACGTGCTCTACATGGGGCTGCCCCTGAAGAGTGTTTGAAGACTGCAGTTGGTCCAGAATGCAGCCCCGCGAACGATATTGGGTGTACCTAGATACACCCATGTTACACCTATCCTCCGCGAGCTGCACTGGGTCCCCATTGGTCTCCGGACGCGCTTCAAGGTGCTAGTCGTTACTTTTAAAGCCCTTCATGGTTTAGGACCTGGCTACCTGAGAGACCGCCTCCTGCCATTTACCTCCCAATGGCCAATAAAATCACAAAGATTGGGCCTCCTCCGGGTGCCGTCGGCCGGTCAATGTCGGTTGGCTGGTCCCCGGGGGAGGGCTTCTCTGTAGCTGCTCCGGCCCTATGGAACAACCTCCCCGTAGAGATCCGGACCCTCACCCCTCTTCTGGCCTTCCGTAAAGCCACGAAGACCTGGCTGTTCTGGCAGGCCTGGAGCTGTTGATTAGTATCCAGCCCCACTCCAACTGTATGCATGTTGTTGATATTTTTAACACTTGTATTTTATTTTAAATTTTTTAATACATGTTTGTCTTGCTTGTAAGCCGCCCAGAGTCCCAATGGGAGTGGGCGGCATACAAATGCTAATAAACTGAAACTGAAACTAAATATAAGGGAACGTGGTGGCTCAGTGCCTAAGACACTGAGCTTTTCGATGAGAAAAGTTGGTGGTTCGAAACCCTAGCACTGCATAACGGAGTGAGCTTCCATTACTTTTCCCAGCTTCTGCCAATCTACCAGTTCAAAAGCATGTAAAAATGCAAGTAGAAAAATAGGAACCACTTTGGTGAGAAGATAACAGCATTCTGTGCACCTTCAGCCTTTAGTCATGCCAGCCACATGACTACAGAGACGTCTTTGGACAGCGCTGGCTCTTCGGCTTTCAACCGGAGATGAGCACCGACTAATACATATGTGCTAGGGGAATCTTTATCTTTACTATTCTGAATATAAAAATTACATTAAATTCCAATATTACACTGCTCTACTTTCTGTAATTCATTTCACCCTGCTAATTTCTTTTCCAATTTCTTGAATGTGGTCCAGCCTCCAGCTAAGTCGAATGTATGATGTGTTCTTTTTAAACTGTTCTCATTTTCCCCCTTTGTTATTTTATTTTATCTTGTATTTGTAAGCCGCCCGGAGTCCTATGGGATTGGGCGGCATATAAGCTTATTAATTTACGAATTATGAATTACGAATTGTACATGCTTGTTTGTAAAAAATATGATTCTTCCGCCTCTTTCTGTTTTGGCCATTACCATGTCATACACTAAAAAGCATGTTGTGTATATTAAGCTGGTTAACCTCTCTGATCCCCTCACTTCCTGGGCTGCCCTTCTACTCCAGGACAGCCTTTAACCAGAGTTGGACTTATCCTTTGGTTAAGAATCCGTTTGATTTTCCTTCCCCAGCTCAAAACTCTCAGTGGAAGCATCTTGGGCCAAGAAGCTAAGCAGGCTAAGGTCATGTGAGAAGATGAAGGGTTGGACTGGGAAAAGACTAAAAGCATATGCCACAAAAATGCCATAGATGTTCCATAAAATTGAAGGAGGTGGCCTTTGACTGGTACCAGAGATCATCTTTCACCATGAAGATATTGGGGTCTCTGCTCCATGACAACTTGCAAATCTGTCACTTCAATGCAGAGTTTCATGAGCACAACCTACTAATAGAGCAGACGTACCCATAATCTTTCTCAAAGTGAGCAAAGATTTTTCTCTTCCTATCTGCTGATTGACCTGTAAACCAGTTGTTTATAACATTGTTTCTGTGTAGGGCATCTGATTTCATTTTGGCTTTCTTGGCAAAATTCCTTCACTGTTGTTGTTGTGCACAACATCCATTTCCTTTAGGGTTTTAATTTTGGACCTCAATAGTTCATACTGGATATATTCTTTGCTTTGGTTGCTTCCCATTGGTTTTTTCAAAGTTTGCAGTGCCAATTATGAGTGGAAGAGAAAAAGAACATCTTTCACCACCTTCATTTACTGGGCCATTCTTGATCCTTCTAAAAAGATTTTTATTCTATATTCCACAATCATGCCAGCTGAGATGGAGGAGTCTCACCAAACAGCTTTCTATGTCCTGTGTAACACCGCCCATTTTATCTTCCATTGCAGTTTCATTCTTTTCTTCGAACCTCTCAATTTTATAATAATTCCATCAATGGGGTATATGTGGATGGGAATGGAGAGCTGGTAGCAGACCTGGACATTGTGAACACACTGGTTTTCCCCAATACGTCTGCTATCATATTGACAATTGGGAGTCTAGAAAGCGTGGGATCCTTGGATTTCAAATTCTCGGTGAACCAGAATGCTATTGCAAAGATGGAAATGCTGAATAAGGTAGGGAGAAGACTTTATTCTTCTCTTTATGAAGGTCTTTCCAAGATAACTGCAGAATTGGAGCAGGGACAGACTTGGGATATATTCTCAGTTTTCCCAGAGAGGAAACATCTTTCCATTAGATGTTTAGGTGTCTATGAGAAAAATATCCTTAACTATTCCAGTTTAACTGTTTATCAAACTTCTACAAGGAAGCTGGATTTATATCAAGGGACAAAATGATTGATTTTCTCAAAGCAGAAATCAATTCAACTTTCTTTTTGGGAACTACATTGAGAATTGAGAATAATACTAATTATAATATAATAATAATACATTGAAAATAAAATTGTACTGGGGGAAAAATTAGAAGAGAAGATAAATAGGCAAAAAGCAAGCCATCAAATTGGTTTGAAGAGCTCTGACTTTCGTTTTTTTATAAAGTATTTTTATTATACAGTTTTCTTCATTTAAATCACAGTTTCAGTTTTGCAACAGCAATATATTGGTTGCATCCACAATTTTTTACAATATACATACAATTATGCCTCTTAGTTACAACCATTTAGGTCTTATTTGTACACTATCATGTTCGTAACTATTATTTCCATATTTCTAGCATAAATCTCTATATCTTTATCATGCTAAATATTTTGTTTCACACTTTTATACCATATTACCATAATTTTGCTTAAAGTAAGTATTCTTCTATCACGCATGTGCAGTCAGGGGAGGCAGGGGAGGCAGAGCCTCACCACTGTCATCATGAAAAGAAAAAAAATGTAAAAGGAAAAAGGCAAGAGCTGAGGTCAGGCTGAGCTAGTTGCTGCCAGAGTCACCATGAATGACTCTGCTCAACTGTTTTAAAAAGCCTCTAAAAAGCATCCTCTACAGGAGGAGGCAAGAGAACGATGTGCCTCATCTAGTCTGACTTTAGGCGTTTTATGATCACTCGAGCAGAGTTAAACAAGGGTTAAAAGCCTAAAAATTCCTGCCGTAGGTGAGGCACATTGTTCTCCTGCCTCCTCCTGTAGAGGGCGCCTTTTAGAGGCTTCTTTAAACAATTAAGCAGAGTCATCCATGGTGACTCTGGCAAGAACTAGCTCAGCCTGACCTCAGCTCTTGCCTTTTTCTTTTTACATTTTTTTTCTTTTCATGATGACAGGCAAGAGCAGAGTTGAAATCCTCTCTGAAACACCTGGAAAAGGTACATGTGGGTCGGAGGGAGGGGGAGGAATTCAATCTTCATCCTCAAGTGTAGATCCCTCTCCAAGTGTAGTTTGATTGCAGGCAGAGCCACGTTGCCTTTTCAAACACACAAACACAAACACACACACACACATAGCTGGATAAAACTATATAAACCCAGCTTCACTGATCACAAGTTTGAAAAGGCAATGTGGTTCCGCCTGCAATCAAAGGCTCAGATCGGCTCCCCTCCAGCTTCTCTGCCTCTTCTCTCACCACAGCCTGCAAGCAGGAGGTGAGTGGGTGGGTGGGCTTTATTGTGTTTCAGGCATTTCCCACCTAGACAGCAGGCTGCATTTGCAATGGTGGAGGTGTTTGGGGAACACAGCAGAGGAATGACAGGGAGGTATGGCAGAGGAGCTGCTTTCAAGCCATTGGAAAATATATCCAATCCAACTTCTGTGTTTGTGTTTGTTTGAGAGAGAGTGAGTGAGAGAGGGAAGGGAGTAGGAGAGATAGTCCAATCCAACTTCTCTGGGTGTGTGCATCTGTTTGAGAGAGGGGGGAGGGAGGGAGAGAGGGAGGAAGGAGGGGGAGGGAGAGGAAAAAGAATGAAGGAAACTTTTTTCGCAAAGGAGAAAAACAAATGCTGTCACTTTAAATCAGAACTGAGCATCCCTGGCTGTGGAATTCTGGAAGTTGAAGTCCACAAGTCTAAATTTTTTTTAAACCCACCACTGTCTCAGTGCCTCACCAGCCATAAACCTCACCGCACATCACTGTCTTCTATCTATCATTATACTTGTACTTATTTCAAAGCTCCAACTTTCTTGTAGGCTTCGCATTTAGTAAAGCCAAACCTTGAAATGAAGATCGCCAAACTTTGCATTTTACCTCTTTTAGGAAATAAAATAATCCATGTTGTGGATGTTATTTTTTCCCTCTTTCTGGCCAGCCCTTTCCTCCTTCCAGGTGTGTTGAAAGCTGTCCTCCTGGATTCATGAAGGTGGCTCAGGAAGGGAAGCCCATCTGCTGCTACAATTGTCGTCCTTGTGCAGAAGGATCCATCTCCACCACAGAAGGTGAGTGACAGCAGGAGGAAGGGACGGGACTTTGGGCAGGATCAGAGATCTTGAGATTTTACAGGAACATGCATTTTGAAACACTTGGCCAGAGTGGGTCCCACCTCTTTGAATCCTAATAAAGATATACATTTATGTCATAGTGCAGTATAAGAAAATATCTTGGAGATTAATCTGTTATATAGGGCAAGCAAAAAGGGATAGAGATTATAGATAAAGTTATTGGATAAAAGAGGGTTGAGTATTGTGAGAGATGATATCTCTTGCTCTTTATCTTTTACAACACATGTTCCATATTTCATATCACTGTTTACTTCATTGCTCTGAATAGTGAGAGTTTCCAGATTCCAGAATATAATGATGGAACTTTAATTGGATTTAGGAAGGAGTATTGATCAGATTCTTGCAAGTGTCCATGTCTCATGGCTATTTTGGGCAGCCACACTTTCACATCTTAGCTACTTGTCTTGAAACAAAGGATGTATTCCTTTGCTAAAGGAGTTTTCAGGGTTTAATGTAATGACCCATGGCCCACAAAACTCCAAGGCAGGCAGATTCTTCAAATAATAGCTTTTTGGTATATATTATAATGGCACAGATCTGGAGAAAACCGGCTGTGAAGGTTCCCACAATTTTAACCTAATTAAAGGTTTCCCTCAAACCCCAAACAATCAGTCATATGGTTCACGGGTGGGTTTCAAAAATTTTACTACCTATTCTGTGGGTGTGGCCTATTTTGTGGGCATGGTTTGGTGATCATGTGACTGGGTGGGCATAGCCAACTTGTAAAATTTGTTGAAACTCACTTAACAATGCTCTTACTTAGCAACTAAAATTTTGGGCTCAATTGTGGTCACAAGTTCTCTTTCTTTTTCTTTCTTTCTTTCTTTCTTTCTTTCTTTCTTTCTTTCTTTCTTTCTTTCTTCTCTTTCTCTTTTTCTCTCTCTCCCTCCCTCCCTTTCTTCCTTTCTTTTGCTTTGTCTCTGACTCTCTCTTTCTCTCTCTCTCTCTCTCTCTCTCCCCACCTCTCTCACACACACATCCCTTCCAGTTATAGTCATAGATATATTCTATGAACTAAAACTGACACCCAACAAATCCTATGATGACAGCCATCCATGTCCTACAAACCAACTCACAGAACCCCCAATTCAGCCTGTTCCTGCTCTGGGGGTTAACTGAATATGGTTGGTCATCCTGTTATCTCCTGGCCACAGTTCCCACTTTTTAGCAGAGTGGTAAATTTCAAATGCCTTTTTTTTCCTTTTGCCAAAGCCCGATTTCTCTGCCACTCGGTGGGTGTGCGAAGGTGTTGAGCATGCCACGGAAGGCACATGTGGCAGACACACAAACCACACTTGTCACAGCATGAGGCACATGTCTAAGGGGGGCTGGATCAGTGAGAGGCTGGCAAAGAAGCCTCGGTTACCCCCGCTGCCGTGATTCTCGGAGGAAGGAAGCAGGGATGCTGGCCAGTGCTCCCTTCCCTTAGTGCTCACTGCTGCTCACTCCCTCACCACTTTTCCGGCCAGCCACGCAGCTAAGCAGGGCAGGTGAGGCTGCAGCTGGCTGGCCTCAGTGGCCGCAGTGGTGAGCAGTAAG
This sequence comes from Thamnophis sirtalis, assembly GCF_051295495.1. NCBI lineage: Eukaryota > Metazoa > Chordata > Lepidosauria > Squamata > Natricidae > Thamnophis > Thamnophis sirtalis. The sequence goes on from NW_028261383.1 coordinate 3,391,738, forward strand.
GGAAGCGAGCAGTAGGGGAAGTGAGCACTGGCCATCATCCATGCCTCCTTTCTCCAAGAGCTGCGGTGGCTCTCAGAAAAAAGGAGGCAGGAATGCGGCCAGTGCTTGCTCCCTTAGTGCTTTCCTGGCCAGCCACCCAGCAAAGCAGGGCAGCTGGGGCTGCAGCCAGTGGGCCGCAGGGGTGGCCGTGGCAAGTGGTAAGAGGAGCATGCACCAGCCAGTCTCCCTGCCTCCTTCCCCTGCGAGCGTGGCCATGGAGAAATCAGGGGGAGAAAGTGAGGAGAAGGCCATCCCTAGAGAGAAGTTCAATTTTTTCCTCCCTCTCTCCCCCTGTTTTCTTCCCAAGGCAAGCAAGGTGGCTGTCAAAGAGAACGAAGCATGGGCGCTTCATCCAACAGCCGAGGAAAGAAGAGGAGTGAGGGCCTCAGCTGTTGGAAGAAGTGCCTACGCTTCATTCTTTTTGAGAGCTGCCTTGCTTATTGCGGTGAGAAATCAGGGAGAGAAAGGGAGGAGAAAGCCGAGCGTCTGCGAGGGAGAAGTGGGGAGGGAGGGGGAGAGGAGGGGAGGGGGGAAGATGAATCATGAGTTGGAGTTGAGCCAAACTTCATTCTTGATCTCGTTGGAAGGTGTTCCTCTTTCTGATAATAAAGATGTCAACTCATAAAGCATTTGCATGTCTGTTATCAAGTTGCCATGGTGAGGAAAGGAGGGGAGTGCATTCCACTCATACCTTCAGCTAGAGTTCGATCTCAGATTACTACAGCAGGCTTGTGAGGTGTGCACCTCATTGGAGAATGTGATTTGTGACACAGACTGAGGAGAGGGAAGAAACAGGGGCAAAGTTCAGCCATAATTTGAATGACCTAAGATCTGACTGCAGTGGGGTATTGCCGAAATGGTGTTCCATTTCTTTTGAAACTTGGCTCGATGCTCCTGAATTAATTAGGGCATCTTTCAGAAACCTTGGAAAAGAAATTAGGAATGCCTTTTGGTATCCACACTCCATATCCAATTCATATTCAAGGGCCACTCTACCTAAAAAAAAATTCTCCATGACAAAATTAGTGTTTATCCATTTCAATTAGCATAAGCTACCTTAAGTTATCTTTCACATGTACTTAATTCCACTATAAGCTGGATCTTATCAGTGCCTTGAAGCATTGACAAAAGATTGGGATCCAGTTTTCAAGTGGTTCAGCAATGAAAAGGTAAAATGGAGGAACTGCTTTTGTTTCTTGAATCCTTTCTTCTTCTCTCTCAACAAGTTCATTGATAAAATGGTAACAGTAAAAAAAAGAAGGAATATTAAGAGGTTCTAGCTGGAGGGAGTTGAAGAAATATATTAATTTCACCTACACACAGTCATTCACACCAAAAACAAGTTTATCTAAACAATGCATTTTATTGAAGTACATGTTAAAGAGAGACCCTATCCTTGCTCTTTTTCAGATGCAGAAAAATGTACCAAATGTCCAGATGATCAACATCCAAACACAAACCGAGTTCACTGTATTCCCAAGATTAAAACTTATCTTTCTTACAAGGAAAATCTGGGGATCCTCCTGACTTCCATTGCCTTATTCCTCTCTTTAACCACAGGCTTTGGCTTGTGGATCTTCATTAAATTCATGGTAACACCAATTGTCAAAGCCAACAACCGAGATCTCTCCTACATCCTCCTGGTCTCCCTCCTGCTTTCCATTTTGACCTCCTTCCTATTCATTGGCCGGCCCAGGAGTGTGACCTGCCTCCTTCGACAAACAGTCTTCAGCATTATCTTCTCAATTGCCATTTCTTCAATCTTGGCCAAAACAATCACAGTGGTGTTGGCCTTCTTGGCCACAAAACCAGGGAATAAAGTGCAGAGATGGCTGGGGAAGACCTTGTCCAACTCTATTGTCCTTTCCTGTTCTGGTCTCCAAGCTGTCATCTGCAGCATCTGGTTAGGCATTTCCCCTCCATTCCCTGACTCTGACATGCATTCCAAACCTAGAGAGATCATCCTACAATGCAATGAAGGTTCTGTCACCATGTTTTATGTTGCCCTTGGGTACATGGGCTTCCTGTCTGCTGTCTCCTTCACTGTGGCTTTTCTGGCCAGGAACCTTCCTGGGGCCTTCAATGAAGCCAAGCTAATCTCCTTCAGCATGCTGGTCTTCTGCAGTGTCTGGGTGTCCTTTGTGCCAGCCTACCTGAGCACCAAAGGGAAGTACATGGTGGCTGTTCAGATCTTCTCAATCTTGGCCTCCAGTGCTGGCTTGATGGGCTGTCTTTTCATCCCTAAATGCTACATTATTATTTTTAGGCCAGATCTGAATACCAAAGAACATTTGATGTCAAAATAAAATTAAAAAATGACTGTAAAAAATCTATTATTTTTTCAAAAATGTCATTCAATAGGCATGATTAATGGGTTTTAATCATTTAATGTCTGTTTGTTTATTAAATCTAAATGCTGCCCATCTTAGCCAGAGAACCTACACTCAAGACAAAAGAAAATAAAAGTTTAAAATAATAAATAGTAGCATTAACTTTGGTTTAAAATTAAAAGCTATGGGAAGGAAGGGAGCAAAATGCACGGGGGAAAGAGGTATTTCTCTTATTGCTAAAATTACTCCTATTTTATTGCTCCATATTTATTTAAAAAAACCAATGACAATACACCGTCTCACTTTGATTGACACTAATGTCGGTAAAATCAGTTTCAAGGTGAATGGGACTGTTTAGTAGGCAAAGGAAGACATAAGGAACATGGCTTTGCAACTCACAGTGACCTGTGGGGAGTTTCATTATCATATCCCAATAGCAACCCCTGAATCTGAAGATGCAAATATTTCTCATATCTAAGACCATCTTTCTTTGTAGATAAAAGAAGGGCAAGACTTGAGATTTATTATGCTGTTGTTGGTCCCAAAATGGCTCAGCCTGGTGCAGAAGCCAATCAGAGACAGGCACAAGTGATGGATTATCACAAAACTTTCATTGCAGTGCTTTAGCAAAGAGGTCCCAGTCGCTAAGGGAACTGAGACCCTGAACAAGAGCATAGCACAATCTTTTATGCAGTTGATTTCCAGAAATGGGAAAGTAACATTTCACAAAGCTATTGCCATTTTTTGGAGTTCTACCTTGCTTCTAGTCTACCTATCCATTTGTCTATGGAGTTGCATCTTGTTTGAGCATACGTATCATTTTGCCCCTCTAGAGTTATGCCTTGGTTAAGCTCCACCTGCCCTTTTGATTCTACTTATGGTTTCTGCTGTTTATTTTTTTGTTGCCAAATCTTGACACTTCCTATCTAATTTGAGTAGGTGTTCTTACATTTCCTTTATTTCAAAGTGACAGGTTTATACAGTTATATTCCTTTCCTTTACCACTGCCTTCCAAAATGGGGCTATATTGTTTCTAGGTAGGTGATTCATTTTTATTATTTTATTTTATTTAGTTTGTCAAACATTATAAGATAGCGGGTATAAGAATAAACATGGTCATAAACAAAGGAAATGAGAACAAATGAAGGGGGATATTAGGGCAGGGACGATAGGCACACTGGTGCGCTTATACACGCACCCTTTACAGACCTCTTAGGAATGGGGTGAGGTCCACGATGGACAGTTTAATGTTGAAGTTTTGGGGGTTAGAGGATGTAACAATGGAGTCAGCTAGAGCATTCCAGGTATTGACCACTCTTTTACTGAAGTTATATTTTCTGCAATCGAGTTTGGAGTGATTTACCTTGAGTTTGTATCGATTGTTTGCCTGTGTATTATTGAGGTTGAAGCTGAAGAAGTCATTGACAAATAAGATATTGTAGCAGACAATTGTTTGTACTGCGCTTAGATCCTCTCGCAGGTGGCACAATTCCAGATTGTCCAAGCCCAAAATTTTAAGTCTGGTGGCATAGGGAATTCTATTGTGAGTAGAGGAGTGGTGTACCCTTCTTGTGAAATACCTCTGGACCCACTCAATTGAATTAATGTCTGATAAATATTGTGGATTTCAGTCAGATGAGCTGTATTTGAGAATTGGTCTGGCAAAGGTTTTGTATGCCCTAGTTTGCAATACAATCCTGCCAACGTGTTGTTCAAGCTCAGCCTGAGCTGCCTTCCAAAGCTGCTTCAGATGTATTTATAACTTTATGGGACTGTGGTACAATGCCTACAATCACTTTCTGTGAGATTGCTGGCTATATAAATATGATTAATTAATCAATCAATCACTAAGCACACATGAACAACAGGAGTCTTTGGTTTGCTCTGATCTTGTTGTTTTCTTGCAGATGTTTCATCACCCAAAGTAAGTAACATCCTCAGTGTTATTTGATAATACTTGCACTGATGTTGTTATACCTAATTTGGATCCTGAAACGCTTGCAAGAAAACAACCAAGCTCAAAGAGCACGAAATATCTGTATGTTATTGAGGATTGACATTTCAGATTCATGCCAAAATTCTCTCTGGAGACTGGAATGCATCATGGGATTTTCTAAGGAATGTTTTTGAGAAAGTTATCCTGTCTCACTCCTTGCCCCGGTTTTAGAGTTTCACTCCATTTGTGACTCCTCCTAATTGGCACCCACCAGTTGACTCACTTAGAGTTTAGAGAGATGATGTCTTTCCTTGTGGCCGTTATCCAAATCATAGTCATTTATTTCTTCTCTTGGTGCTAAATCTCAAAAGACATTTTTGATTGCTTTCTGATAGCACACAAACACAGCCATAATATGCTTCCACTTTGATAATACACCAAAGCCTTTTTGGCTAATGTCTTTGCACTGAAAAATCTTGTGGGCTCTGTCGAAAGAGAGAACCTAGAAGACTTTCATGACAGACAAGGCTGCATTTCCCCCCCTTCCCCTTCAGATGTGAAGGTTCGGCTGGACTTTGCCTTGATTAGGAAACCTTTAGACCTTTTGTCTTGGAAGAGATATTGCTCTTCGTATCATTGTGTCTTCAAAGTAAGGCTGGAGACACCTTCAGGAACACAGATCATGCTGCTGTTTCTGCTGCTTCTGCTGCCCCAGGAAGTTTTGGCAAGTCTCACAGCCAAATGCATCCTGACTCTGAAGAGGGACGAGGTGCATCCAGAGAACAATTACCAGCCAGGAGAATTTCTCATTGGTGGCATTGTCTCTGCAACGAGGATGTTTCTTCTCCCATTAAGCTTCAACAAATCTCCTTTGACTCAAATTATTCAGTAAGTCAACTTTTGTGCACAGAATTAGAGCCCCACCATTCCACCCTGAGTTCTGAAGTTCCAGCCACCTCTCTTATCATGAAGGATCACTAGTTTTTCTCTCTTTCTGTCCCATTTCATCCTTGGTGTATGTTTTTCAGCTGATGAACTTGATTTAAATAATCAGTAGAGATTTTTATTTTTCTTGAAAAATTACTGGTGAAACTCGAAAAATTAGAATAGCGTGCAAAAGTTCATTTATTTCAGTAATGCAACTTAAAAGGTGAAACTATTATATGAGATAGACTCATTACATGCAAAGCAAGATAGTTCAAGCCGTGATTTGTCATAATTGTGATGATTATTGCCTACATTTCATGAAAACCACAAATCCACAATCTCAGAAATGCAATCAATAAAACAAGGAATGTACATAGAACAATATCAGACCTCTGATAAGTATAAGCATGCATTTGTACTCAGTACTTGATTTGTGCCCCTTTTATAGCAAAGGAAAGACTTGTGAGAAAGCTAGGAAATTTTAGATGCAAATCGACTCAATAATGAAAAGAATTTCAAAGGCTAAAAATTGTGGAGAAACCAAAATTCTTTTTTATTGGAATGTCTGAGCAGTGAATTAGAAAACATTGCTAGTGGATGTGTCAGCCCCTGTTTTGCTGCTTGCTTTCGGCTGCCATTGAAACGGGGAGGGGGGCAATGTATTTGGGTGGGGAAGCGTCAGTACAGGAGTGATTGTAAAAAGGGAGTTGTTCTCACCATATACTGCACATGCTGCAGATAGAGGATTTGCCGCCAAGGCCAACTGTCCGGCATACCAGCCTGATGATGCTTTTTGAAGATGTCTCCCACATGACACCTGTGGAGTGTGTGGATTGGACTATGGGATGGGGTTACCAGGGGGAGGGGATTGGGTCACATATAGATATCTATGATTACGCACGCTTTTGCCTCAGATCTTGCTTTGCCTAGCTACTATCTACTCATGAACAGTAAAAGTACTCTTAATTCTGCAAAATGGAGTTGAGTTGTTTCTTTCTTGGTTACTGAGGAAAGTAGCCCTGACAGGATGGATTTATATATGTTAATTGCAGAAATATTATTGTATGCACAATGATGGAAGGATCATGGGATTCCCACAGTGCAGGAGTAGGCTACTAAAAAGGTAGATTTTGCAGAAATGAAAAAAAAAATATCTGCTGAAAAGAAAATCATTTTTTTTAAAACTCCTTGGAACTTTTCTTCCTTTTTCTATTTTTTTTTTCTTTCCTTTTTGGATTAATATTTCATTTTCTTAAACAATTGTTAATAAATATATATTTTAAAAAGAATTATAGAAAGGTAACAATAACTAGACTAACTCAGACATAGTATGTGTTCAGCATCCAAAAATAAAAGAAAAAATGAAAGAATCCCAGAGTTCCATTCAGATATATTTTTGGAGATTAGAAAATGCCTCCAAACTCTTTGCCTTAGGTGGATTAAAAATGCAATAGTTGAAAGAACAGTTAAATAAAATGTCACTTCCATTGGTTATGTCCTGATACATTCATACTTTCAGGAAAAAATTATCGGAGTACTGGAAAATGTTATCCTTCTCTTTTGCAACCCAAGAAATCAATGAGAATCCCAACGTTTCATTCAATTTTACCCTGGGTTACAATATCTATGAGAATTATTTCAGAGCAGTAATGACCTCAGAGGCTTTGCTGGACCTGCTTTCAGAGGGGGAGGCCAACGTTCCCAACTACAGCTGTGGAAGGCAGAGAAACACAGTGGCTGTTCTTGAAGCAGCTGATACTGACATCTCCATCCAGATTTCAACCATGTTGGATACCTACAAAATCCCTCAGGTGTGTCTTTGTTGGGAAGACCATTGTTAGACATGCAACTTACAGCCAGACATCCTCTGTTGTAAATGAAGAGCAAAGTTCTATATTGGGAATTCCATGATGAAGTTTCTCTCAAATGAAAGGGAAGGATCCGAGCAGACAATTCCCTCCCTGGCACACTCATAATGCAGACTGTGCATCTCTTCTGGCTCTTTGCAACAGCCAAATAATGCACTGAAGTGAGAACAGAAACAATGTAAAGCAGAATGACCAGAGACTCCTTATTCTTCATTGCAAGAAGTGGAACAATTCCTCCATTAGGACTAGATTTTCTTTTTATGTCTTCCCTCAAAAAAAAATTAACATTTTTTTTTCTTTTCAGATCAATTACGGTTTTGATTCCCAGGTTCTGAGTGATGAAAATCCTTTCTTCTACCCAATGCTTCCAACTAAAGAAGCCCAGTACCTAGGGATGGTGAAGCTGGTCCTCCATTTCAGGTGGACCTTGGTGGGTCTCCTAGCGCCAGACACTGAGAATGGACAACAGTTCATTTGGACGTTGATTTCCATGCTGATAAAGAATGGCATTTGCCCAGTTATATCACAAACCTTTCCTACAGCTGTTTATAAAATGGACGTTAAGTTTGAATCATTAGAATATTGGTTAAAAGTGAATGTCTTTATTTATGCTGCAGAGATGAATACATTCATTATAGGGGTTCACGTTATTCGTTGGCTATTTGAAGCTGTTCCTAAGAAGTACAGTCTTAGAGGAAAAGTCCTAATCACTGCAGTCTGTTGGGATTTCACTATTTATTTGTCAGAAGAAAGGCTTTCTGTTCAATACACCTATAGCATATTTTCCTTTCCTATGAAGAAAAATCAAATGACAAAGGATGATGGCTTTTCCAAGGTTTATTCTTTTATGAGACATATTGTACACACCTCCTTCCTATGTTCCTACTCCTATGATGTCTTTTCAATTAAATTCTGGAGACGGTGCAAGCAGAAAGAAGAACTGGGAGCCCTGAGGAAAGAGGAGATGGACCCAATCCTAACTCTAGACAACTATTTAATTTACAACAAAATCTGGGCTGTGGCACAGACCTTAAATGCAGCTTATATATCCAGATCCAGGAGGACATTTAAAGGTGGTAAAAATGTGAAAACTCCAAAGCTGAAGGCATGGCAGGTACTTATTTTCTATTGCACAGGTCTCCATAATAGCTGAGAATCTTTACAATTATAAGAACTATGTAACTAGTTTTACAATAATTATACTGCATTTTGAATATAAGAAATAAAATTAAATTCCAACTTCCCAATGCCCTACTTTCTGCATTCACTTCCCTCTGTTCATTCATTTTCCAATTTCTTTAAAAGATCCTTGGTAAATATTTTTTCCCACCCCTTTCTTCTTGGACACTCTTCTTTATAATAAGGACCATTATCATGTGACACAAAATCTAAAAATGTGTGATGTTTATATTGAGCTGTCCAACAACTCTGACCCTCTCACTTCCTGGTTTGCCCTTCTGCTCCAGGACAACTTTTACCCAGAGTGGAACTTAGTCTTTGGCTAAGAAACCCTTTGATTCTCCCCACCCCACCCCCACCCCAATCAAAACTCCTAGTAAAATCACTGATAACAAAGGATCTCATCAAGCAGAAGCATATTGAGGAACATATTTGGGCCAATAAGCTAAGTCCAGTCCAAGAATTGGCTGGAAAAAGTCTAGAAGCCCCAAGAGAGAAGAATGTTCCATAAAATATTCCATAGAGGTCCCATACAATTGGAAGGAAATGACCTTAACTGGTACAAGAGATCATATTTCAAAGTGAAGAGCTGAGGTGTCTTCTCTGTGCCAAGTGGCCCATCTATCACTTCAGTGCAGAGGTTCATGAATACAACTTTGCAGTGACAACTATGAATGGAAGAGATAAAGAACATCCTTCACCTTATAAAAAGGTTTTTATTCTGTATTCCTCATACAGATCCTTCATGCCAGTTCAGATGGAAGAGTCTTAAGAAAGAGCTTTCTGTATCCTGTGTAACATTGCCCATTTTCTCTTTCATTCTTCAGCTTCATTATTTCCTTCGATCCTCCCAGTTTTATAATAATTCCATATATGGGGTATATTTGAATGAGAATGGAAAACTGGTAGCAGACCTTGACATTGCGAACACTATTGTTTTCCCCAATATGTCTATTAGAAAAGTGACACTTGGGAGTCTAGAAAATGTGGGATCCTTGGATTTCAAGTTCATGATGAACCAGAATGCTATTGCAAAGATGGAGATACTAAACAAGGTAGGGAGAAGACTTTATTCTGTTCTTTCTGAAGGTCTTTCCAAGATGACTGCATAATTGGAGAAGGGGCAGACTTGGGATGTCATCTCAGTTCTCCCAGAGAGGAAACATCCTCCCATTAGATGTTCATGTCTGAGAAAAATATCTTTAACTATTCCAGTTAACTGTTCATCAAAGTTCTACAAGGAAGGTAGATTTATATCATGGGACAAAATGATTGCTTTTTCTCAAAGCAGAAATCAATTCAATTTTCTTTTCGGGAACTACATTGAGAATTGAGAATAATACCAATTATAATATAATAATAATACATTGAAAATTGGGGGGGAAATTAGAAGAGACGATAAATAGGCAAAAAGCAAGCCATCAAATTGGTTTGAAGAGCCGTCTCTTTCTTTCTTTTTTTATAAAGTATTTTTATTATACAGTTTTCTTCGTTTTACATCAGTTTCAGTTTTGCAACAGCAATATATTGGTTGCATCCACAATTTTTACAATATACATACAACTATGCCTCTTAGTTGCAACCATTTAGTTCTTATCTATACAGTATCATGTTCGTAACTACTATTTGTACATTTCTAGCATAAATCTCTATATCTTTATCATTCTAAATATTTTGTTTCACACTTTTATACCATCTTATCATAATATTGCTTACAGTAAGTATTCTTCTATCTATCATTATACTTGTACTTATTTCAAAGCTCCAACTTTCTTGTAGGCTTTGAATTTAGTAAAGCCAAACCTTGAAATGAAGATCGCCAAACTTCGCATTTTACCTCTTTTAAGAAATAAAATAATCCATGTTGTGGATGTTATTTTTCCCCGCTTTCTGGGCAGCCCCTGCCTCCTTCCAGGTGTGTGGAAAGCTGTCCTCCTGGATTTATGAAGGTGGCTCAGGAAGGGAAGCCCATCTGCTGCTACAATTGTCGTCCTTGTGCAGAAGGCTCCATCTCCACCATGGAAGGTGAGTGACAGCAAGAGGAAGGGACAGACTTTAGAGAGGACCATAAATTCTGATATTTTCCAAGAACATGCATTTTGAAAGGCTTGACTAGAGTGGGTCCCACCTCTTTGAGTCTTGATCAAGACATACATTTATATCATAGTGAATTATAATCTTGGAGATTAATCTGGTATAAAGGTGAAGCAAACAGGGATAGAGATCATTGATAAAGATACAGGATAAGTAAGGGTTGAGTATTGTGAGAGAGGTAACATCTCTTGCTCTTAATCTTCTACAACACATGTTCCATATTTCAAATTACTGTTTACTTCATTGCTCTGAACAGTGAGAATTTCCAGATTCCTGAATATAATGTTTGAACTTTGATAGAATCTTTGGAAGAGGATTGACCAAATTCTGGGTGGGATCCATGAGCACTTTGGGCAGCCACAGTTTCAGGTTGTAGCTACTTGCATTTAATCAAAGGATGAATTTCTTTGCTAAAGGAGTCTCACAATGTCTTTGATGCACTCTTTATTCTACTTGCTGGGGAGGGGAGAAGTTGGTAGGCCTATGTCATAATCCTTTGATTGCTCCATACATTCAGGTGTTGCCTTTGTTGGTCAGCCTCAGATGACTCCTGGCTTTATACTTCCTGAGTCTGACATTGCAGAGGTTCTGCTAGGGGCTTCTCTTAAATTTTCAGAGTCATGGCCCATGGAGAAAAGAGGAGAGGAGGAGAGGGAAGAGGATAAGGGAGGGGAAGGGAGAGGAGGGGAGAGGAGAGGAAAGGAGGGGATGTGAGACGAGAGGAGAGGGGTGGGGTGGAGAGAGGAAAGGGGGAGAAGGTAAGGAGAGGAAAGGAATCATGAATTGGGGTTGAGCCAAACTTCCTTCTTCATCTTATTGGAAGATGTTCCTCTTTCTGATAATAAACAAATGAGGAATGCATGTTGACGTCCTCACTCCACATCAGGACCACAAGTTCAAGGGCCACTCCACCTAACATTTTTTTTCTCCATGGCAAAATTAGTGTTTATCCATTTCAATTAGTATAAGCTACATTAAGTTATCTTTCACATGTACTTAATTCCACTATAAGCTGCATCTCATCAGTGCCATAAATTATTGTCAAAAGAGTGGACTCCAATTTTGAAGAGATTCAGCAGTGAAAAAGTAAAATGGGGCAACTGCCTTTGTTCCTTGAATCCTTTCTTCTTCTTCCCATCTTCTCTCTCAACAAATTCATTGATAAGTTGGTGACAGTAAAAAAGAAAAAAATGATCTTCTAGCTTGAGGGAAATGAAGAAACATTTTCATTCCATCTACACACAGTCATTAATACCAAGAACAAGTTTATCCAAACAATGCATTTTATTGAAGTACATGTTAAAGAGAGACCCTATTCTTGCTCTTTTTCAGATGCAGAAAAATGTACCAAATGTCCAGATGATCAACATCCAGATACAAATCAAGTTCACTGTATTCCCAAGATGAAAAGCTTTCTTTCTTATAAGGAAAATCTGGGGATCATCCTGATTGCCATTGCCTTGTTCCTCTCTTTAACCACAGGCTTTGGCTTGAGGATCTTCATTAAATTCATGGAAACACCAATTGTCAAAGCCAACAACCGAGATCTCTCCTACATCCTCCTGGTCTCCCTCCTGCTTTCCATTTTGACCTCCTTCCTATTCATTGGCCGGCCCAGGAGAGTGACCTGCATCCTCAGACAAACAGCCTTCAGCATTATATTCTCAATTGCCATTTCTTCAATCTTGGCCAAAACAATCACAGTGGTGTTGGCCTTCTTGGCCACAAAACCAGGGAATAAAGTGCAAAGATGGCTGGGGAGCACCTTGGCCAACTCCATTGTCCTTTCTTGTTCTGGCCTTCAAGTTGTCATTTGCACCATCTGGTTGGGTACTTTCCCCCCATTCCCTGACTCTGACATGCTCTCCCAACCTAAAGAGATCATCCTACAATGCAATGAAGGTTCTGTCACCATGTTTTATCTTGCCCTTGGTTACATGGGCTTCCTGTCTGCCATTTGCTTCACTGTGGCTTTCCTGGCCAGGAATCTCCCTGGTGCCTTCAATGAAGCCAAGCTGATCTCCTTCAGCATGCTGGTCTTCTGCAGTGTCTGGGTGTCCTTTGTACCAGCCTACCTGAGCACCAAAGGGAAGTACATGGTGGCTGTTCAGATCTTCTCCATTTTGGCCTCCAGTGCTGGCTTGATGGGCTGCATCTTCATCCCTAAATGCTACATTATTATTTTTAGGCCAGATCTGAATACCAAAGAACATTTGATGTCAAAATAAAATTTAAAAATGACTTTTAGAAATCTTTTATTTTTCAAAAGTGTCAATTTAATAGCTTTGATTATCAGGTTTTGAAAATTTAATATTTATTTATTATTTTTCTATTTGTCTGTTTGTTAAACCTGAATGCTGTCAATCTTGCTTAGAGATGGCTGTAGGCAGCTTACAGGCAAGAAAAAAGAAGGAAGATTAAAACAATAAATAGTACCACTAAAATTGGTTTAAAATTGACAAAGATAAGAAGGAAGAGAGTAAGATGCCCATGGGAAAGAGGTATTCCTTTTATTCCTAAAGCTTCTCCTATTTATATTCTTCTATATTCCTAAAGAAACCAAGAACAATAAACAAAGTCTCGAGAAGAGAGCTGACATCACGATGGCACAACGTGAGATCTTGGTACTCTGAGATTTCTGCCTCTGGATGGTCCATTTGAAAGATCCAGGAATAGACTTTTTTCCCGGCGACAGAAATGCAGCTAATGAAACTACTGAAGTTGGGACAGTTCCGGAACGGGAAGAAAGCGGAAGGGGAAAGTGTGTCGAATTGGTGTGGAAATTTTATTATTAGAGGAAGAGACTACCCAAGGAAAAAAATGAATTTAAGATTGAAGACAAAAGACTGTAGGCTGTGAGATTGATCTGCATTGAACTTAGTGTGTTATCCAGATTCTAATTTCTTTTTTTTTTCCTATGGATGGAACTTTTGCAGGGGCTCCCTATTTTTTAAACTGAATGGATTAATTCTTTCTTCTTCTTTTTTCACTTTTGCATATACCTATGGATTAAAATTCTCCTTTTTTATATAATGCTTGATTTAATTGATTGGATCATTTTTCATCTCCATTTAAGGATTTTTTTTCTTTCTTAAGCTTGGAATATAAAGAAGGAAATAAGAGGGATTATAAAGAGGGTTGTAACAATGAGAGGAAAAGCAGTTATACTGCCACCTGGAGGCTGGATACATTGTTTTTTCTTCTTTCTCTGATCACTTGAGATTCAAGGTTCTTTCAGCTTGTTTACTGACAGTGATAGTAAGAAGAGCACAAGTTGTTTGTACAGGTGCCTTTTGGAAGTTCTATCACTAGCTATTGGAGGGAAGACAACATTTTGACTTGAAAGATAATTGTTAGGAATGTAATCTAACAGTTGGGTTGGCAATATATAAACCATGATTGTAATACTGTATCTTTAATTACTGCTGTAAGTGTGACTGGTTGCTGTTTCCTCAAGTGGCCATAAGATGGAGCCAGACTGATTGTTAGATGCTGATTGTTGGATGATGGATGTAGATGTGTCGTTTATTGCTCAGTGTGAATTACTGTGAGTTTTTTAACTGTTAGCGACTTTTGTGTATTGAACTGTTTATATGATTCTGGACTGTGTTTGTTGGATCACCCTTTAACTGCAAACGTTGATGACTGACGTCTTAACCGTGTATGAATTGGACTCTGCATACCTCTACTTCCATAGTAGTACAACACTATCTGTTTTAAAATTCAATGTCTCCGTATGCTGGTTTATGTGTTCTTCTACACCACCCTCACTACACTTCTCTGCACGCACTCATTCTCCTAACAGGGAGCTTACCTAACAATAATAAATGAACCTGTTTGAAGTTTATTAAAATAACCTTGAACTCTATATTGACAGTATCTGCAAAATTGAAAGAATGGCCCAGCAGGAAAAAGAAACTGTATCATTGCAAATGATCACGTTTGAAATTCAAAATCTATTAGTTGTGACAGAGATAATTGAAAAGAGATTGGAGAATATGGAATACAAAACACAGCCCCATGCCAGTTGAAATATTAAACAAGATAATAATGAAAGATTTGAATTCAATAAAAAAAACATGTGTATCATTATCTTTAGAATTATATAACATCAAATATAAATATGATGAATATTATCTTATTTGTGTTAAAATTTCATTTTTTTCACAACGAATATGATTACAATACTTCATTTGTAGTAAAAGGAGTGTTATTTAGAATATGAAGATTTCTAGAGTCTCAACACCTTTTCTTTTTACACTGTGGTGATCAATTACTAGATGCAATATTCCAAGTATGACCTTACCAAGGCATTGTGAAGCGATATTAACAATTCAAGTGATCTTGATTCTATCCCTCTATTAATGCAGTATATAATTTTGTTGGCTTTTTTGGCAGCTTCAGCATACTTTTGGATCATATCTAAGTGGTTGTCCATTGAGGACTCCAAGTTCCCTCTCACAGTTACTACTATTGAGGAAGTTTTCACATATACTGTACCTGTAAATTTGGTTTTTGTTGCCTAAATATAGACCCTTACTTTTTTCACCATAAAATTTCATTTTATTAGATAGGGCCCAATTTTCAAGTCTGTCAAGTTCCTTCTTTATCTTAAGTCTATCTTCTGGAGTTCTGGAGCTACTCCTGCCAGCTTGGTGTCATCTGCAAATTTGATGAGTACCCCTTCTGGGCCTGAAAGAGAGCCCTGGGGTACCTCACTGCATAATTCACTCCATGTAGATGCACTTCCATTGAAGACTGCACATTGAGTGTGATTGATCAACCAGTTATGAATCCAACTGGTGGTGATGCTATCTAACCCAGATTTTTCTATTTTATCAAGTAATGGGTTGTGGTCCACTTTGTCAAATGCCTTGCTGAAATCTAAGTAAATTATATCCACAGCATTCCTCTAGTCCACTAATCTGTCACCTTGTCAAAGAATGCAATAAGATTTGTCTGGCATTATCTGTTTTTGACAAACGCATTTTGGTTTTTGGTTATAACTTTATTTGCCTCTAAGTTTTTGCTGATTCATTGCTTGATTATCTTTTTCAGAATCTCCCAAAGTACTGAGGTCAGGCGGATAGGTCTGTTTTTCTGGATCTATTTTTCCCCTTTTTTGAAGAAAGAGAAAGGAAAAATGAAATTTTTGGGAAAGCAGCCATTTGTCCAAAGACTGTAAAAGCCAGAGGGGAAAAAAAGTGGCTGCAGTTGTGCAAGGGTCTCTGGGAAAAACAATTATGATCCCAGTTAATGGAGTGGCTTTGAGTGGCTTAGTAGATGCTGGCAGTAGATTAACATTGGCACAGCAACATTTAATTTAAAAAGGCAGCAACACATCTTTTACAAGTATGTTTGGGCAGAATGAAGTGGTTACATTGGTCACAGCCAAATTAGAAGCACCGGAATAAGAACAGATACTGGAATGAGGAGTTATCCCTAACTTAAAATGTAACCAAATAATTTGAATAGAATTTGCCCTTTCTGAAAGTTGGATTCAGAGGAAATGATTCAGGATGGAGGCTAAGATCCTGGGAGAAACTAAAAGGACCCAGTTTAAAGTAAAGACAAAGATGGAGCAGAGACAAGAAAGGAAGGAACCTGGGATTCTTCCAAGCTTTTCTGATTTAATAGAAAACCTGAGATTTACTAGTAAGGAGAAAGCTTTGCTGAAAAGAACCGATGACAAATTGAAACAGAGAAGAAGAAACAAATCAAATATTAGCTATAGAATATTTGGAACCGTTTGATTGAAATACACAGGAGGCAAAGAACTCAACTTTCTTCCATGGAGCTTCAGGACAAGGAAGTCCAGTTGCCTTTTGGAAAAGCACTTTTGGGACAACCATGACCTGGAGGATGGAGAATCTTCAATGACATCCAGGACAGAAACAATTCAAGTACAAGTGGTTACAACTGTAATGTGGAAAGTGAAATATTTAAAATTAAAAAAAAATACTAACATCATTATTACTATTTTAAACTCCAGATTTTTGCTTATATAAGTACTATGAGAGGTTAATGGATTAAGAAGTCATGACCATTGTGCATTTTGCCACAGAAGGGTTTTTCTGGTATTAAATGAAGATGGAATGAAATGAAGGAACATTGTTCATTGGGGCATGATGGGTTGCACAAGACTTCGCAACTAACAACAACAACAAAACTAAAGAAACGAGGACAAGAGGATACATTTTGTGTGAATTTTGTATTTTGCTAGTAGAAAGCCCTAAGAAAAAATCAGTCAGGACAACATCAGTTACAATTTTATATTTAGTTGAATTTATATTTAGAAAAGAAAATGCAAGATATATTTTAAAAACAGCACTATACAATAAAATGAGATACAAATATTTAAAGTTATTAGGTGTCATATCACATCTCTTACATTGGAGATATTGCCACTGTTGCAAAGACAAAATTCTATGTGAAATCAGGTGAAACACATAGGATAGTGATTTCTTAATAATTGGTGGAAAATGCACAGCCTCCAACCAAATACTAAACCTCAACTACTCCTGTACATCAGATGCCAATTATGTATTGAGAATTGGGAAAAAAATAAAACTTGCTCATTGCTCTCAAGAGATAAGCACAACTGAATATGTTCTCGTTGTGGAAAAGCTGACAGGAATCAATCAAAAATGGGTACATTTTGCTATTTGATAGAAAAATAACAAAACAAAACAAAACAAAGAGAACCTATTTGAACAAATCATTAAAATATTTTACATCTCAAATTAGGCTGAAACTTAAAGGTGTTGGGTTTTTTTCCCTCCCTCTATCTACTTAGAGAGAGAATGAAAATTCCTGTCTCAGAATCGGGTAATCTGAGGAGCCCTGTCAATCATTTCTCAACTTAAGAAAGGCAGCAACTTCTCTGCAAACAGAGAATGTTTCTAGATTCACCAACTGTCAGATCTCTGTATCTGCCATTCTTCAGAGAAAGGGGGAGAGGAATTGTAATTTGCTACATTTTACATGCTATTTGCCTTCCCATGTATTTTCTGTCTTGCATTGCATTCTTGTGTAGCCTTTCACCTGACTTATAACCGTTAGCTGAAGCCTCCACTGCCCAGCTATTTCTCACTTCTCGGGAAATGTACAGGGGAGAAGGTGGGGCATGTGGACAGCAGAACCAAAAGTTCTCTTATCTCTTTCTCAGAGTGGCTGGTACAATAACATCGGAGTGGCTGAATCCACACTAGACTGTTGGAGGGGTCTTTAATTCCTTTATTCTTAGTTGTATGGCCTGAGGAAACTCAGAAGCTGCTTTGCATCTGCCCTGCTATCACCCCTTTTCAAATAAAAGTCTCCTTTTGAAAAGTCAAGTTTCAAGAGTCTTTACTTTCTTGAATAAGGGGGAGAGACCTGGCCTTACACTAACTATGTTTCAAGCCTGCCCAATCTTAATGGATTCTAAATGGGGAACAACAAGGCAAAGCAAGAAATGTCAAACTCAATGTAAATCATATTCATTTTATTTTCATTATTTAACTTTTACTAATCAGAAAACATGCCTAAATATAATCCTGCATGTTTCCATTTTAGTGTTTGAAGCTGTAAGGTGAAAAGAGAATATTGAATTGCAAATAAAGTACAAGGAAAAGATTAAGCATAATTCTCAGGAACGAGAAACCAAAGTCAAAAGTCATTGTAACAGAGTAATATAATTTCAAGTCTATTTTTGTTGAGGGGAAAATCATTTTGGATGAGAATTGTTCACCCTTTATTGCTGTTTTATCACCATCCCCCAAACCTAACATGGAGTAGTAGGAAAAAGGATTCGGGTGGGATTTTTTAAATGTAAAATACAAAATAAAATTGTTTTGTCACAAGAGGTTCTAACTTATCATCCTAAAATACAACAAAAGGCATCCCTATGTTCTTATTCCACTTTTAATATGAGCTGCTCCTTCGTGTTGAGATCTGGCCTAAAGATAATAATGTAGCACTTGGGGATAAAGATGCAGCCTAGCAGACCAGCACTGGAGGATAAGATGGAGAAGACCTGAACAACTACTATGTATTTCCCTTTGGTGCTCAGGTAGGCAGGAACAAAACTCACCCAGACACTGCAGGAGACCAGCATGCTGAAGGTGATCAGCTCGGCTTCATTGAAGGCCCCAGGGAGATTCCTGGCCAGGAAAGCCACCATGAAGCAGATGCCAGCAAGGAAGCCCATGTAGCCCAGGGCTCCATAAAACATGGCAACAGACCCTTCATTGCACTGCAGGATGGTCTCTGCAGGCTGGAAGTGGAAGTCAGAGTCAGGGAATGGGGGAGAGACTCCTAGCCAGATGGAGCAAATGAGAGTTTGGATTCCAGAACAAGAAAGAACAAGGGTGTTGGTCAGAGTCTTCCCCAACCACCACCTCATGGTGTTGCCAGGCTTTGTTGCTGGAAAGGCCAACACTACTGTAATTGTCTTGGCCAAGACCGAGGAAACAGCAGTTGTGAAAACAATGCTGAAAATAGTTTGACGGAAAAGACAAGTATCTTTCCTTGGCTGGCCAATGAAGAGGAGAGAGGTCAAGAAGGAGAGCAACAGGGAGATGAGGAGGATGTTAGTTAGTTAGTTAGTTAGTTAGTTAGTTAGTTAGTTAGTTAGTTAGTTAGTTTATTACATTTATATGCTGCCCTTTTCCCCCGAAGGGGACTCAGGGCGGCTCACAACTCAACCAGGGAAGGGGAATACAGACAAAAAGAAATTTAAAAGACAAAGCATCACAATGCATAATTTAAAAACATACAACAGTCATACCATTCGAGACGGGGGCAACAGCTCTTTAGCCCCAGGCCTGTTGGAACAGCCAGGTTTTAAGGGCCTTGCGGAAGGCCTGGAGGGTGGTGAGGGTTCGAATCTCCATGGGGAGTTCGTTCCAGAGGGTCAGAGCAGCCACAGAGAAGGCTCTCCTCCAAGTAGTCGCCAGTCGACACTGGCCGGCGGATGGAATTCAGAGGAGGTCTAATCTGTGGGATCTGATCGGTCTAGTGGAGGTAATTGGCAGCAGGCGGTCTCTCAAGAGGTCTTGGTTGTTGGCCTTGACTAGTGGAGTTTCCAAGTATTTTGTGAAGATTGCTAAGACCAGCAGTGTGCTAAAGACAAGACCAAGGCAAAGGAAGCCAGGATTATCCCTAGAAGCCCTTTGTAAGATAGGAAGGTTATGACTTTGGGGATGCACTGATCTCGTTTTTCATTTGGATGCTGGTCCTCTGAACATTTGGTGCACATTTTTGCATCTGCAATAAGAGAGATGAGAAAAGAGAGATTTATCCAATTCCTGCCGTGTTAGTCTTTTCTACTTCTGTCTACCCTGTCCACCATTTTAATCTCTTTCATAAATGCACCATGTAAAATTAGTCAATGTGCACCTTCCTGAGTGGAGATGGTCCCTTCCCCACAAGGAACACAGTCGTAGCAGCAAGGGGGCTCCCCTTCCCGAGCCAACTTGATGAATCCTGGATGGCAGCTCTCCCCACACTTGGATTCAGGGAGGGACTACATAAAAATAGAAAGAAAATCAAGGACAACGTGTAGAAAATGTGATGAGTAGATCCTTGTTACCTCTGCTGATAGCCACCTGGTGATTCTGTCCAAGTTGATCCAGTCTTTGGTGGACAGAGAGGGGTCATAGCGCCATCTGTAGGACACCTGGCAGGAAGTGTACAGGTGGAAATATGATTCTTAAGGCAAAAGGGTGTGAAACCTTTATAAGTCAGAACATTTGGAAGTGAATCAGGAAGAGACTTCCTTAATTCACTGGAGTATAAGTAGGGGAGGCAGTGCTGCACAATCAGTCCTGCAAGATTCTGTCATCAGAGCCAATCTCAGAAAAATAGTTCTGGCTTTCTTCTGGAATTGAAATAACAGAATGCAAGAATACACTATTGGAAGGGAACTTGGAGGTCTTATAGTCCAACCCCCTCCTCAAGCAGAAGCTCCTATACCATTTTAGAGAAATGGCTATCCAGTCTCTTCTTAAAAGCCTCCAGTGTTGGAGCACCCACAACTTCTGAAGGCAAGCTGTTCTACTAGTTAATTGTTCTCACTGTTAGGAAGTTTCTCCTAAATTCCAGATGGCTTCTCTCCTTAATTAGTTTCCATCCATTACTACTTTTCCTGCCTTCTGTTGCTTTGGAGAATGGTTGACCATCTCTTCTTTGTTACAGCCCATAAAATATTGGTACCCTGCAATCATGCCACCCCTACTTCTTTTTGCTACACTTGCCAAACCCAATTCCTGCAACGATTCTTCATATGTTTTAACCTCCAGATAAAGATTTTATTCACCTGATTGAGGTATTTGGAGAACACCATTGCATCCTTGTCAACAGTAAACATGGGATTTTCCAATCCCTGTCTTGCTAGGCTCCCAAATTTTGAGATTTCAGTTTTGGACCCATCAAAGATGACCAAGGGTCTCTTATGTCTTCCACATCTGTAGTTTGGAATATTTGCCTTGCCAGTAGAAAGCAAATCCAGCAGGGTATCCGAAGTCATGATAGTGCTGAAATAGCTGCCATAGATGTTGTAGCCCAGGGAGATGTTATGTAACAGCTGGAGATCCTGGTTGATCTCCTGGGTGGCAAAAAGGAAGGAGAGAATTTTCCAGGATAACATAGATCCTGTCCTGAAAATATATACATCTCACATCATTATAAATGTTAAGATCTCACCTTTATGTCTTTTTACTACATAAGGGTTTTTAGCCTGTAAAAATCTATCCCAAATCACCAACCAAAATGTCAAACATCATTCTGCATATACAGTATTAAATAATGAGCCATACAGTTTAACGTCTTCACCCTCATCATTTAACCAGTAGCCTTTGTAAAAGAGTTTTCTGAGCAAATATCTATGAAGTTAGGAAAAGTAGTAAAAACCACAAGAAAATAAAATGCACTAATATGTCATTCAAAAGTTGTCTTATAAAACGGGGGAAATCCCTTTGCAAGTGAGCTCTTCAAAATCAGAAGAAGTGCTACAGGTTTTGGATGTTCAATGTCCTAGAATTATCCTGCAGAGACACCCAGAACCTGGATGTGTTCTCTGATGGAGATGGGCGCAGGAAGGAGAGCCAGGGGCATCTACCATTGATAGTCCTTCAGTGGGTTATGCCGGGAGGGTTAAGCCAATGATAGGGTGATAGGGATCCAGCCACTGCCAGGTTTCTCTCCCTGTATCCACTGATTGCTTTGCAGACCCTGAAGTTCACCCACTTTATCCTAAGAAGAGACAGACTTTCAGAAGTCATCAGCCAAGGAGTGAGCTCCATACCCCATACAGAGTGGCCAAAAGGCAGCCCAGCAAAAGAACAGATTTCAGAACAATGTATCTTAACCTTGGTAACTTTAAGAGGTCTGGAATTCAACTCCCAGATTTTTTTCCATCCAACTTGAACTCCGGACCTCTTAATGTTGCCAAAGTTAAAGAACACTGATCTAAGGGGTAATACGATTCAAGTGCACATTGGGGTGGAGGCTCAGCTTGGTTCTTTCTTGGCTTCCTCCCTGGATGAAAAGGTTGAGAACTTTTCTTCTCAAGCTTTTGCATTGCTGTGTTTAGCTCGCTGTGTCGTGCTTCCAACTTTAGATTCCATCCCAGCATGTCTCTGTCTCTCCACCCCACCTTACCCTCCTTGGATTTATTTCATTGGATTCCTGGTCTCGACACAAGCCGAACATGTTTGAGTACATTTTCAGATGCTATGTTGAAATCCTAGCAAAAGCATCTCCCTCTTTCTCTCTCTCTCTCTCCCTCCCTCTCTCCCTCCCTCCCTCCCTCCCTCCATCCATCCATCCCTCTCCTTTTCTCCATCTCAAAGCTTGCTATCTTCTCTGCAAGTCTTGGCACAGACACCACAGATGATCTCTAAGGTCCCTTCATGGTAAAAAAGGAGGGTGGATGGCATCGAATGGTTCAATACGTTTACAATGTAGGGTGAAAAAGGAGCTTCTTGACAGATGGCCAAACAGACTTTGCTGAGATACTTCCTGGGAGAGAAATCATCCCCTTCTAAGCTTTGAAACAGATCCCTGCTTCCAAAAGGGTCCAAACGGTTACACCTCCTTCTGCCTTGAAATGTTCACCCCTTTCTTTTAGCTCTGCAAGGCTGGCTGTCAGACACAGGGAACCAGCTATCCCATGTTTCCACCATCTTTGAGAAAGGAACTCAGAAGCCTGAAGGTTGTGTTGATGCCTTGCACTGGTGCACCAAAAACCTACCAACATAAGTGATCGAGCAGGAAAACCGGGAGGTGCCTGAAAATGTACACAAGAAATCTAGCTGTTGCACCTTTTCGGCTCTTAAACTGATGTCAAGAATAGCTGTGTTTTGTCACTTTCCTGTCTGAAAAATCCCTGCAAGCAGTTTCCTCATGAATTTCTATCCCCAACGCAAGAAGACAGCAATGGATGAAACTGTGCAATGACAATTAACCATTAATTAATGGTTTAATTAACCATAAATTAATTTTACTGATAAGCAAGCTTTGGGAGGGAGGGAAGGAAGGAGAAGGAGGAATGGAAAGATGCATGGATGGGTGGGTTTGCTAATAGTACTCAAAATTGTCTGCTACAACAGTGTTTCCCAAAGTGTGGTACGCGTACCCCCAGGGGTACGGGAAGAGTTTGGTGGGGGTACGCGTTGCACCGGAGTTTGGTGGGGATCACGTGGGAATATCCACTGCACCGTGCTTAGCTGTGCCCACAGAACAAGGAAAGAAATAGGCGCGTATCACAGTTTTTACATGGGAACTGGGGCCATCGTACATCGTATCGCAACTCATTATGGCAGGAACTTCTGCGCATCCTTTGCGCAGCTCAGGTTCGGCCATTTTTAAACTGCGGAAACATTAACAGTTGACGTTGAGTCGCGGAGCTGTTTAAACACTGGAGAATTGCAGTGTTATCTAATGGTTAGACAGTCTTGTGAGGCGTGACACAATTTCATCCTTCTCATTGAATCAAATAAATGCTCTTTATAATATAACTTTCGATTATTTTGCGTATGTACCAATATATATATATATATATATATATATATATATATATATATAGATAGATAGATAGATAGATAGATAGATAGATAGATAGATAGATAGATAGATAGATAGATAGATAGATAGATATAGATATAGATATAGATATAGATATTGATTTTTTATGAAAGCATATGTTTTTTATGAGGGGTACTCAGCGTTACGAAAATTATAGAAGGGGTACACATATGTCAAAAGTTTGGGAAACACTGTGCTACAACATCCTACCTGTCCATGACTATTTCAGCTTCAATCTCAATAATACATAGGCAAAAAATAGATACAAACTCAAGGTAAACTGCTCCAAACTCCATTGCAGAAAATATGACTTCAGCAACAGAGTGGTCAATGCCTGGAATGCTCTACCTGACTCCAACTCACAACTTCAACCATAAATTGTCTACCGTGGATCTCATCCCATTCCTAAGAGGGCCATGAAGGAGGTGTGCATAAGCTCACCAACATGCCTACCCTGCCTGTCCTACTGTCCCCATTTATTTGTAGTCATTTCCTTTATTCATTTCCATGTTTATATTATACCTGTTATCTTGTACATGTTCAACAAACTAACTAACTGAATGAATGAATGAATGAATGAATGAATGAATGAATGAATGAATGAATGAACGAACGAACTGGAGCTGCCTGGAAGCAAGGGGAAATTGGCAAAGACTAGCAGAAAGTGGTTTTATTGTATCTGCAGTGACCTGCCTGATACCCTTGATAGTGGGGCTCCTGCTGAAATCGTAAGGAAGGAAGAAAGGTTTCATTACACTGATGATGCCACCCAGAAGAAGATCTCCTGTCTTGTAATAATTAAACAGATCAACTTCATTCCTCTTCAGATTCAGAGGGCATTTCAAAGTCAGCTTCCCATCAGCTGCACAAGGAAGCAGAAGGAGGAGGAAAAGAAGGAGAACCATCTGTCTTCCTAAGTCAATTTGCTGCCTTGTGGATTTTTTCTTTTTCAAACCATGTCAGAAGCAGAAGCCAACATCTTTTCAAGGGTTGGAGGGTTTCCCCAGTTTTGCCAAGTCAAATGGGATCCTGTGAGTCATCATGTCCAAGGGGAATGAGGGGAATTCATTCCAGCAAAACTTGCTTGATCTCCAACATTTCTCCCTAGTTTTCATTGGAACAGGAAGACTTGAGGCATTCAGCATTTCCCATCTAGCATTCACTTATTTCTTTTCTTTCTTTCTTTCTTTCTTTCTTTCTTTCTTTCTTTCTTTCTTTCTTTCTTTTTTTCAGGCTGAGGTTTACATCCATAAATATTTCTGGGGGGACTCTCCCTTGAGGTCTGAGACAAGAGAACAGGCAAATCACTGTGATTTGGGTAATGTGAAGGAGAAGAAGCATCACTGAAAACTCTGTTGAACTCTAAGGGGATTAGGAAGTTTTAGATATGACTTCAGGCATTAAGATGGACTGGTGACAGTTGAAAGAATTTGGCCCATCTCTTACAATCATCATATGGATGAGTTGGAAAGGATACTCTAGATCAGGACTGTTAAACTCATGGCCCGCTGGCTGGATGCCCATGCCCAGATTAGTGAAGGGGGAAAAAGTCCTGATACGTCATGTGATGATGCTGTGAGGATGCAAATTTGACACCCCTACTCTAGGTCATTTAGTCTAGACCTCCTGACAGCCTCCTGAGTTCCGCCAGCTGGCATTGCTTAATTGCTATATTCCACAGTATGCCAAACCATACTGGAAGGGCAAAGACTACAGAAGACAGTCTTGATGCCAGGGAGGACTTTATAGGTGATTTCAAGTATCTTAGATTGCAACCAGAAGTTAAGGACCATCAGTGAAGCTCACAGAGGTATTACATAGCCAACCAGGCAATGCCCATAACTCACAATACTACTGAATTCTGGATCACCTGTCACTTCTGAGCCTTCTTCAAGGTCAGCTCTATATAGAACACATTGTATTAGACTTCCAGTTGCACGGTTAATCTTATTCCCAGAAGAAAATCTTGTAAGCTTAGTTTTCTTGAAGTCATCCAATAAGTTTCCACATCTAAGAAGAGATTTAAACCTGAGTTTCCCCAATCCTAATTCAGTACCTTAGCTATTTGTTGATTAAGCCTCCCAGGTCTTCCTTAGAATCCACCTTCCTTAAGTTCATGGCATTCTATGGACTTCTTTCAGCTTCTCTTCCACAAATACCATGAACTCCATTTTTCCGTCTATAATTCTGCATGAGGGTTCACTTCCCCAGTCATTGGTGTTGTGCATAAGGACTCATAGACTCTCACCTCTTACTCAAAAAGAAAGTGGTACCTTGTGGCCAGGAGGCCAGTTGTGCCCATTCCGGAACTGGAAGGCTTTGCTCAGTGACTGAGCAAGGTCACTTCCTGTTGTGGCCTGTTTTGTGGGAGTGGCTCAGCGGCCATGTGATTGGATGAGAGTGGCTTAGCAGCCATGTGACCAGATCTAATAGAAAAAAAATCATAATTATCCTATTGTTAACATTATGCAGTGTTTAAAAATACTGGTTGCTCCCTTGGTGTTTAAGACAGTCAACACAAGAGTTAAATGTCATTACCACACTTTGTATCTTTGGGTAACATTCCCCAGCAGTCACTGAAGACAAGATACTGTGTTGAAGGACAGCAGAAATCAATTACATGAGGTTTTTTTTTTTTAATAATTTTATTTTTTTATTACATAGACAACATCACATAACAATAGGGAAAAAAAGAGGGAAAAGGAGAGAAAAAAAAGGGGGGGGAAGACAAAAAAACCCATCATCACATACAATATGTCATTTGATCACAGGTGCATCCCTACTACGTTTCCCCCCATATACACATCCCATATCTCTCTGTTGTATATTTGATAGACACCACAATAACCTAGGGTTTTTAAAAAAAGGGGGGGAGACAAAAAAGACAAAAAAAACCCCCCATCATCACATACAGCATGTCGTTTGGTTACAAGTGTTTTAACATCTGCATCTTCAAATAATATTTACCGTCTCAATTAATGACACAATGAAGTATTAATATAATGTATAAGGTTAAAATCTTATTATAATGATATTTCGCTGCTGATAAGCAATTCTAATAGGAGAACAAATGAAAACTGGTATATATAGGCAGCAATGCTTTGTTGAAAAATGAAGGAATAAGATCTCTGTTTGAAGGTATGAAATGGAAGGTTAACAATAAATAGAAGTATACTGTCAGGGGAAAAATAATGCTAATGTTAACTGAATATATATTGTAGAATGAAAATGAGGCCTTTGGTTATATTAGATGAAATTACATGAGTTTTGAAATGCCTTCCTCCAACTCTACTTTCTGGGCATGTCCTGATAGAAGATATTACAACCATTACAGAACAATTATCTCCGGATTTTAAATTGTGATCTAATTTAAAGTAACACACTTTGCTCCAGCTACCACTCTTCACTTGGAGCCCCAAAAGTGTTCAGGATCCCCAAAGGAGAAGTTGCTTCTCACTATAATTATTAACACCCCAGAGTTGGAGACTCATC
The DNA here is from genome assembly GCF_051295495.1 of Thamnophis sirtalis. Taxonomy (NCBI): domain Eukaryota; kingdom Metazoa; phylum Chordata; class Lepidosauria; order Squamata; family Natricidae; genus Thamnophis; species Thamnophis sirtalis. The sequence goes on from NW_028261383.1 coordinate 3,418,668, forward strand.
TGTTCCTTTTCCAATGGCTACAGTACATTTGATGTAAACATCAGATTGAAGCAAGATGTAAGCATCAGAAAAGTGTAAATACCTTGGGTCAGGCTCTTTGTGGCACAAGACTTGGGACAAGCAGAGACTGCGCTGTTGAATGCATCATTCTCTCCTTTTTATGTGAAGGTCTATTTGCCTCCATCTGAATCAGAAAGACATTAGCATTTCCATCTTCTGATAGCAATTTGAATTCTTTTAACACTTCTTGTTTTTGTTTAGAAACATGAATGGAATTGATTCTACCCCATGAATTATGGACCTTCTGTTTCTGATACTGCTGGTGTCCCAGTCAGTCCCTGGCAATCTTGGAATGAAATGCCCACTAAGCTTCAAGCGCCAGGATGGGGAAAAAACGTGGAGCTATTACAGGCCAGGAGACCATCACATTAATATAGTGATCACTGCAAGAAAAATGTCACCTTTAATGTTGCTTTTCAACATGGATCCTTATAGTGAGCCTCACTTGTAAGTAATTCAGAGTGATGGAGCAGTATTCTCTCTTTTGCAGTTCCAACACTTTTTTTTACTTCCCTTACTCCTATATTGCAGGACCTGTCTAATTTCTTGAATCATTTTGGTTTTCACTGCTTCCCTATTTTGTCTTTTTTTTTTGTGTGGAAGAGACTTAAATTCAAATAATTCCAGATTATTTATCCCTTCCAGTCCCCTCCTGCATGCATAACCTCAATTCTGACTTATTGAAAGCTTTATAGATGACTCTGCCCAGCCCATTTCCAAATTTTTAAAACCACTCATTGTTATTTAGTCCTTGATTCTTGTACTGAGTATGGGATGATTTGTTTTTAGAGTTCTTTTCTTAATGAAACATTCACTTCCTTTTATGGAAGTTCTCATTTAATGTTTGAATGATTTTGAATGCTGCTTACTTGACAAATGAAAATCAGCACTGCTACAAATAGCAATGTTTCTGAATATCTCCATTTCATCTCTTCAAGTTGTGGGTGACTATCATTTCTCTCTGGTTTTGAATCAATACAGGCTTCACATTCAATATGTTAATGGAGAGAAAGTGGAATATTTTTTAGGGGGAAAACTATTTTGTGATTATTGGTGATGGGAATGATGATAAAATGAACATTTATTTTACAGTAATTTAACTCTTAATCCATCAAAAATCATATGGTCCATTTTCAATATTCAAGAAGTCAACAAGAGACCCCAGTTCTTGCACAATCTCACACTTGGCTACAACATCCATGACAACTATATGAGCACCCTTGGCACTTCAGAGGCTTTGGTGGACATGCTTTCTCCTGGAGAAGCCAACATCCCCAACTACAGCTGTGGAAGGAAGGACAGCATTTTGGCTTTTATTGATGGAGTTGATGGTGACATCTCCATCCAGATATCAACTTTGATAGGCACCTACAAAGTCCCACAGGTTTGTGTATGTTTATTTTGTAAAGTGAGAAGGATGGTGATGGGTGATCCAACCATCTCTTTACTATGGAATTCAAGAGCTGCTTTTCACCCTGGCTATTGGAGATGTCATGGTTGGGGTTTAGGGTTCACAGTTGGGAGAAGGCAAGCATCAAAGCAGCTATATCTTCTCATGACACCATCTCTGAGCCTTGCAAGCTTCTTTTTCATAGTTGTGAAGGTGAGAAGAGGTTCTGCATCCAATCAAATAGGCATATGTATAAAAGGAAGGTGCAGTAATAATGGGAAATAGGTATTTTGTACATATCTTAACCAATATAATGATATTTCAAATGTTAAACAATTTGTGAAAGGAATTGCAGTGGATTATTTTACATTAAGTTGATAAAATGCATATGTTTTAGGGACTTGAAAGGACTATTAGCATTACTTTACAATTTTTGCAAGCTTATTAGCCAACAAGTCAATTCATTTTAGCCTGATCTGTTTGTGATCAAATTCATCACAAAAGGCTTGAAGAACAAGATGACAACATGGAGAGAACTTGCAAGGAGTTCTCTACCCAAGAACACCTGCTGTACTATTCAAAAAAGTATCTGAATTGGTGGGTCCCTCTGTTGGCAGGTTATTTTACAAATATAAACAAATACTTGCAATATCCCAGTTGAGTGAAAGATGGCAATCATAGTTCCTAAATATTAAAAAAATGGAATAAAAGACTCTAGCAATAACTGCCCAAATTATCTATAGCTGTGATGGTGAATCTATGACATGCATGCCACAGTGGCACGCAGAGTCATTTTTGGTGGCACGCCAACCGTCACCTCCAGGTTTGAGAAAAAATCAAAAAGAACCATTATATGAAAATCCCAATCTGGTTATCAATGATGGAGGCAATGATATATTCAAATACTGTAGAGCTCAGTAAAATGGTAAGTTATGCAGAACTCTAAGATGAAAAAGGAGAACTAAAATCAGTACAAGATCTGAAAACACAAGGAATATATATGGAATGGTGGCCTTATTTGCAAATCAAAACAAGTTTTTTTTCAAAAAAAATTGGGAACAATGTGTTATACAAGAGAAACAAATGAAATTAGATAAAATATTATTAGGAACGGGAGAAAAAATGATTACCAAATTATATAATTTTCTTTTAAGACATAATATGGAGGAAGAGAAAGTAAAAGAGACATTGATTAGCTGGGTCACAATATAGAGTTAGAAAACTGGGGCAAACTATGGGAAATAAATCATAAATTTATGACGGCAGTAGCTTATAAAGAAACCTTTATAAAATGTTTTATAGATGGCATTTGCTCTCAGCAAGATTGGCTAAAATGTATCCAAATCTATCCCTCAAATGTTGGAGATGTAGCCACACGTCTGGAACATTCTACCATATGTGGTGGAGGTGCCCCATCACAAGGAAATACTGGTGAAAAATTCAGAAATGGCTGGAAGAAATTATGGAGCAAAAGATAGAATTGAAACCGGAATTGTTCTTATTAGGAATATTAGACCTGAAAATGGACAAAAAATCTCAATACATAATACTACACATACTTACCACAGCTAGGATTCCTTTGCACAAAACTGGAAACAAATGTTGATTAAAATTGTCTGTCTGTCTGTCTGTCTGTCTGTCTGTCTGTCTGTCTGTCTGTCTGTCTGTCTGTCTGTCTCTCTCTCTCTCTCTCTCTCTCTCTGTGTCTATCTATCTATCTATCTATCTATCTATCTATCTATCTATCTATCTATCTATCTATCTATCTATCTATCTATCTATCTATCTATCTATCTACCTACCTACCTACCTACCTACCTACCTACCTACCTACCTACCTACCTACCTACCTACCTACCTACCTACCTATCTATCTATCTATCTATCTATCTATCTATCTATCTATCTATCTATCTATCTATGAAGATTTGGCTTCTACTCTCATAATAATTCTTTGATTATTAATAAATCAAAATCAAAACATATGGTCTTTGGAAAATGACACTATAGCCACAGATGATGAACAAATAAAGCAATAGCAATAGCAATAGTTAGGCTTATAGCCCTCTCTAAGCGGTTTACAGAGTCAGCATATTGCCCCCCAAAACAATCTGGGTCCTCATTTTACCCACCTCAGAAGGATGGAAGGCTGAGTCAACCTTGAGCCTGGTGGGATTTGAACAGCCAAACTGCTGAACTGCAGTGCTGCATTTTAACCACTGCACCACCTCGGCTCAACTTAACACCTTTTCTTATCTAGCAATAGCTTTCTCTGAAACTGGTTTATTGTTCCCTTATCAAATGAATTCACTTATAGAAAGGGCATAAGTGAATGTCCTCTTAAAAAAATAGCTATCCAGGTTCATTTATTCCCAATTATTAAAGTATGTAAGATCAAAGTTAATAATATATGTATGAAGTGGACATTTGGTACCGAAAATGTATAATTACTAGAAGAAACCCATTCAAAGTATCTGAGAAGTAGCTTGGGTATGGATAAAAAGACATTTTGGCTGCTCCCCTCAAGGCTGAATTGGGAATTTATACAATTACAATGTTTTTGTTTGTGTTAAATCAGGGAAGTTGAGGAGTAAAACCATAGTAGTTTTTTTGAACAGCTGGGGGTGTTTCAGTAGTATTGCCAAAACGCTATTCAGAAGTTAAGTCAGATTTATTAAAAGTTAATATGTTGGATTTGATCTGTCTCAAATATAACACAGCATTCTTTCTTCCTTTTTCAGATCAATTATCAAACTACTTCAGCAGCTCTGAGTGATAAAAGTAAGTTCCCTTTTTTACATCAAATGATTTCCAAAGAAGGGATCCAGTACCCGGGTATTGTCCAACTGCTCCTCCATTTCAGATGGATCTTGATTGGTCTCTTTGCTCCAGACACAGAGAATGGAGAAAACTTCATGAGGATTTTTACTCCTATGCTGGCCAGGAATGGAATTTGTGTTGTTATGTCACAGCGATTCTCAATGGCTGGACAAATAGAACCGCTCAGGGTTGCCCTCTCTAAGTGGAGACAAGTCAATGTCTTTGTTCACTTCACAGAATATGTTTCCCCAATTGAAAGAATTCTTCCTTTCCATTTGGCACTTGAAGGCTTGCCAGGACCCATTGAAGGGAAAATCTGGATCATGACAATCGTGGGTAAATTTCTAATGCCAAAGCACATACTTTTCAAATTTGTCCATAGCATTTGGTCTTTTGCTCTTCAGAGGAAAAAAGACCCTAAGGATGATGCTTATAAACCAAATATCTTTGTGGAACCCCAATTTGAAGATCAATATTTTGACTGCTCTTTTTCAAAGCACATCTTTTCTGTCAAAGGCCGTAGAAGATGCATCCAGAAAGCACCATTGGAGAACAAAGAAAAAAGGAACAGGATTTGGACCCCAAATGACCACTATTTTTACAGTGTCCTTCAGACCATGGTGCATGCCTTGAATGTTGCATATTCCTTCAGATCCAGGAGGAGGAGGTGGAAGGAGGGCAAAGAGAGTTTGGGTGCTACAAGACTGCAGTCATGGCAGGTATGGGGTCCCAATAAGGATCCATGAAACCTAGTTACTTTTGAGCAGAAATGCAGTGGAAAAGAAGAGGAACCATGAGACTCTAGAAAGCGTGCAGAGAAGAGCAACAATGATGATCAGGAGACTGGAGGCTAAAACATTTAAAGAACTATTGCTAGAACTGGATATGTCTAGTCTTATGAAAAAAGAACTAGGGGTGAGATGATAGCAGTATTCTGATATCTCAAAGACTGCAAGAAATAAGAGGGAGTCAAGTTATTCTCCAAAGCACCTGAGTGCAGGACAAGAAGCAATGGGTGGAGACTGATCAAAGAGAGAAGCAACCTAGAACTGAGGAGAAATTTCCTGATAGTTAGAACAATTAATCAGTGGAACAACTTGCTTCTAGTAGTTGTATGCTCCTACACTGGAAGTTTTTAATAAGACAAATAACTATTTGTCTGAAGTGGTGTAGGGTTTTCTGCCTAGGGGTTGGACTAGAAGACCTCCAAGGTCCCTTCCAACTCTGTTATTCTACTCTATTCTATTTCAGCCTCCTTGTGCTATATGTGGCCAATAGGTTTGGCATATCGAATCACTTATGGCATAATGTTCCAAAGGGTGGGTGGCATGAAAGATTTATTTTTATTTTTAACACTGCTGATTTTTAAAAGAATGTACTGAATGCATTTTTAAATACATTCATGTATGTATACTACTGTAACTAGCATAATAGCCTTTTACATTCATAAATTTGAAGGAGACTGTGATATCATCTAGCCAAACCCCTTCTTCCTCCAGGAATCCCAGTTAAAGCTACTCATATAACTTCATTTTTTTTAAAATCTATTAAGAAATCTATTAATCTAAGCATCTGTTAAGTAAATATAAATGATAAGAATAATGAGAATCACCTCTGGAGAAATGGGACAAGATACTGCTTAGGTAATAATCAAATAAGAGGCAGGGAGAGCCACAACTGCACAATAAGCAGAGAAATAAGGAACATTTCCTAATGTTTTCTCCAAAATAACCATATTTGCAAGTTATACAACTATATAAGAAAGATTCAAATGTGAAAGACCCACATGGGATAAGAAGCCAAGTTTTCTGCTTTTAAAATTCTTGTATGTTTCCATTCTAGTTTCACCCACTTTTAGAGAAGAAAGTCTTCTGCAACTTTTCCTGGCTGAAACTGTACGTGGATGAAAATGGAGATGTAACAGCATATTTGGACCTTGCAATATTGTTAGTTTCTCCCACGGAGGATCCAATCAGAGGGCATCTTGGGAGTTTTGAAAGAGACAGACTTGACATCATCCAAGATGCTATTTCACAACTAAAGTTGATCAAAAAGGTAGGTGAAGTATTTATGTGTTTCCCAAAGCTTTAGGACTCATTTGAAGAAGGCTAATTGTAGTCACCAAGTTGGATGGCTTTCATTGAGTATTAGGGAAAATGTGGGGAGTAGAACCCTAGTAGTTTCTTTAAACAGCTTGGGGGACTTCAAAACTACTACAATATGGAGCACTCTTTTAAACTGATTCAGCAATATCCCAGATATGATGTTGAGTGGTAGTTCTTTAGGACACAGTTCCTTTGTGCTATCTGCTATCTCCCTAAAACTAAGGAGAGGGGCCATTGGGCTCCTGCGATTGCAGTGTTGACAACCTCTATTTTCTTATTCCTTGTCCTCAGTTAACAAAGAAGTAGGAAATTCTGTTGACAAGTGCCTAAGTTCAGGTTTGAACTTAATTCAATGAAATTCTGTATTGCATCATAACATTTATCCTAATCAGATGAAATTTTATAGTGTCAGCACAATACAAAAATGATGTTATGATTTCAAAAAAGTCCAGAAAAGAGCAACTAAGATGATTAAAATCCTGGAACTAAAACATATGAAGAACAGTTGCAGGAATTGGGTGTGCCCAGTTTAGAGAAAATAAGGACTAAGGGAGACATGGTAGCAGTATTCCAGTATTTGAGTGGCTGCCCAAAAAAGAGGGGGGGGTCAACTTTTTTTCCAAATCAGCAGAAGGCAAGACAAGAAATAATGGATGGAAACCAAGGGTGAGCAATTGCAGGGGTTTAGGAGAACCTCTAGCTAAGATTCTGTGCAGTTCGGAGAATGCCTAATTCCTGGCTGGCACCACCACACTGCCCCTCCCCTCCCAGGAGTCCCCACACAGCCCGTTTTGGATGCAGGTAAGTCCAGGGCGTGCACAGAGGCTCAGGTGTGTGTGTGAAAAATGGGGCTACCAGATGTTTGGGAAGGCTGGAAATGGACCTGTTTCCGGCCTCCAGAAGGCCTCTAGAGCCTGGAGAGGCTGTTTTCACCTTCCCGGAGGCTCAGGAAAAGCCTCTGGAGCCTGGGGAGGGCAAAAATTCCCCCTCCCATTATGGTGCAGGAGGCTGACTAGGCCATGCCTACCATGGCCATGCCCACCCAATCGGGTAGAGAACTCCTTGCTAAAATTTTTGAAAATCCCACATGTGCAGAAGCAAAAAACAAGATGGAGAACTGGCTCAGGGGCGTGGCAGGCCTGGTTCCATTGACCCAGGCTGCCAAACTGCTACCAGTTCAGCCGAACTGGTCCGAATCAGTAGGAACTCACCACTGATTGAAGCTAATCAAAGAGAGAAGCAACCTGGAATTAAGGAGAAACCTCCTAACAGTGAGGCCAATTAACCAGTGGAACAGCTTTGCCTTCAGACATGGTGGGTGCTCCAAAACTGGAGATTTTTAAGAAGAGACTGAACAGCCACCCATCTGAAATGGTATAAGGTCTCCTGCTTGTGTGTGTGTGGGGGGGCTGGATTAGAAGACCTTCAAGGTTCCTTCCAACTCTATTCTGATTCTGAACCCGATTTAGCAGGGCCTTAGAAAAATCTCTTTCCAACCCAAGGCTCATATACACGTCCCACATGGTGTAATTAAGATCTCTTATGGGATGCGTTTTCATTACCTCAACTCCATCTACTTTCACTATAGTTCTAGAAAGTAGACAGACCGTTTTTTTTTTCTTATTTCCATCAACACAGCAACCATATGATTTTTTTCCATTGTATCTTAACTGGCAGATTGTTTTAGACTACTTTCAAAAAAGAGCGGCTTTCCAAAGTTTATGTATTCCAGGGGGAAAAAAAGTCAGTTGGTCCTACCTGAACTGCATGTTTCAAGGATGGTGAGGGAGCAGTCACTGAATGGGTATTGTTACTGCCCAATTGCCTGGAGACTGAGGTAAATCTGAGGACACGCCCTCTGTTCCTCCTGGTGACTCCCCAGATTAACCGATGATTCGGAAGAAGGATGGTAGACCTATGAAAGAAGAATGCGGTCACCGCCGCCTTGATGGCCCACAAGACAGCCTGGAGGGTCTTATGCAGGACTAGTTCTGCTCTCCTGTCCTCTGCCTTAAGGCAGATGGAGATGTCTCCTGTTACTACAGAGGAAGCGGAGGCCAAGGCTGCCACTGGAGCGTCCACGGAAGGCACCTGCAATGCTTGGTTAAAGGATGCATTTAGGCTGTGGAATCTATGATCATTACTCCCAGGAGTAGGGGAAGGAACCCAGCTTGGTCCATTGGGACTTCAGCACCTCCAGGAAGAGGTCCCAGGTGGGGATCTCCTCCTTCTCAACCTGGGGCCTGTGAAATGGGCCCTGCTTTCTCTTCCCCCCGCTAGTACTAGGTGTGGGGGTGTGGCTAGTAGCTGGAGGAGGATCCAGATCTGCTGTGGCCTTGGCCTTACCTCAGTCTGCAGGCAATTGGGCCGTAACAATACCCATTCAGTGACCCCTCCCACACCCCACCTTGGAAACCTTTCCAGATCCCATAGGTCAGAAGATCCTTTTTTCATCATAGTTTTATTCTATTTTAATGAACAGAACAAAACTTAATTTATATTTTGCAAAAAATATTCTAAAATGTAATATGAATTGACTTTCATACTATAAATAATAGCTAGATGAACAATGGAGGGATGAATATTGATACTGCCATGAGGAGGAACCCACTGATTGTCACCTAATGTTTAAATCTTTTCTCGATTCCATCCTTCCAGATTTTATGACATAGAAAAGCCCTATATTGCAATCTGGTATTGCAGAAGCAAAAGGATAGAATTAAATGAAAAATCTGCCAATATGTCTTATCTCCTATAACTATTTGGAACTAGATAGAGATCCCCTCTTTACCTAAGTGAAGTCCAGAGTCCACTTGGTTCATGTCTTTCATCCATTTTCTATGGATGGTGAATTCTAACATATTTTCTTTGGCACTCCTTGTATTTTCTGCTTAGTCTCTGCCTCAGTCCAAATGTGTGGAAAATTGTCATCCTGGATTTGTCAAGAGGGCTCGAGAAGGAGAGCCAGTTTGCTGCTATGACTGTGTTCCTTGTCCAGAGGGCACCATCTCCACTACGGAAGGTGGGCGACATCCAGTGGTGGGATTCAATTTTTTTACTACTGATTCTGTGGGTGTGGCTTGTTGGGCATGGCAGGGGAAGGATACTGTAAAATCTCCATTCCCTCCCCACTCCAGGGAAAAGTTACTGCAAAATCCCCTTTTCCTCTCAGTCAGCTGGAACTCAGGAGACAGAGAATAGATGGAAGTCGCGCCAGTCAGAGGTGGTATTTACCTGTTCTCCAAACCACTCAAAAATTCCGCTCACAGTTCTCCAGAACTGGTCAGAACAGACTGAATTCCACCTCTGGTGACACCAGAATCACAGAGTTGGAAAGAACCTTGGAGGTCTTCTAGTCCAACATCAAAGAAAAAAGAAGGCCTAGTGGAAATGGTCTCACCCAGAGGTTTTTTAAAAAATATAAACTTTTTTATTTTCAGACAAACACAAACACACAAGACATATAACATAAAAGCCTCTTCAACTACATACAGTGTGTTGATTGGTTACAAGATCTTTCTGCATCCTTTCCATAGTCATCACTTGAATTTTATCAAAATTAACGTATTTTTAATCAAGGTATCTTTGCATACATTGTTATTATACTTCCTTTGTTTGATTATGACTATTGTTTATCCATTTTAGACAAGGTATTCTAAACATAAAATCATTAATATTATAATGATTCATTGTATCATCTTCAATATATCCAATAATAAAGGGTTATTTTTAAAATCCTATTCTAAGTCATTCTATTATTTTAGTATTGATAACATTCCCTAATAATTTTCAATTCCATGTTTTTCCCCCATTATCAATCTAATATACATGTATACAAATTGTTATAATTATTAAACATCCATTAAGCCTAGCTATTATTACATCCTTTCAACATAAGGCATATAAAATTGAAGTAAATTTATATTTTTATTTATAAATTTATACATTTTATTACATCATCCTAAAATCATCTGATATTACATCTTTATATTATATTCTATATAGAATTATTTATCTTTTATAATATTTTCAACATCATCTCCATGATCCTCACTTACAGTATTGTATAAAATTTCATATTATCAATCTAGTATATATAAATGCTTTGTTATCATATTAATCATTTATTTGACTATAGCTATTATTATGTTGTACATAACACTCAAAATTTAACTACATTTAACTAAAATTTATTGTGATATTTCATTTCATCATCCTGTATCCTTCCAGAAATAGTGTAGTCCAATATCTCTTGCCATTTGTAAAGTCTGTATTCTAAGTGTTTTATTGATAAGTCTTATGTGGACGTCTCTTAAGAACTTGTTATTCATTGCATGACTTATAAGAATTCAAAATCCTCTGTCTGCTCTTTTTATCAGTTTAACTTTTGTTGCCATTGGTGCTTCTGCAGAGATTATTCTCATTATTTCTGCCAAATTTTCTCTCCTTTCTTCATCTGTATTCTGACATCTAAAATAAGGTTCCAGTTCATCAATTTCTCCTTTCCATATTTCACACTTGTCATTTCCTTCCATTCTCAGTTTACTGTTGGTGTTGACAATTTACTTATCACTTTCATATGTCTCTGTTATTTTTTCAGCTTTGCCTCAAACTTCATCACTGTCCCCATGCTTTCTGTATTTTGATCTATAATCTCAAGTCTCTTTTCAATTCTCTCTGTAATTATTAAAACTTTTTTGAATTTCCAGTAAAATTTGCAAGATTAGTGCCTTTTCTTCTTTACGTTGTGTAATTTTCCAGGTTATAAACACTGCCAAAACATCCAAGATTTTTTAGGTTTCAAACAAATTCAGTGGACTTTTTCAAATCAAAGCTTTCTCTTTCCTTCAAAGGAACACCTGTATAAACAAGACATTTTCCATTGACCCTTTCAGTAAACAAAGCTTATAGCTTTATCAGATATTGCCAAGTCTCTAGTTACTAGATGGCAGGGTTGCCTCTTTTCCATCTGTTTTTGCCTCTCTTTGTAGAGGAAGCAGGAAAAAAGGGGACCAGTTCAGTTTAAAAGTAAGAGGCATTTGTAAAAAGTCCATTCATAAAAACAAACCAAGTTAAGGTAGTAAAGATAACACAATAGTTTTAGTTTTAAATCAGGGTTAATTCACCACTTGTTTTCTTCTGTCTTAATTTTATTTTAAATTCCAAGCCTTTTGGGCTCCCTTCTCTAATAATAGAAAATTTCCTCACCATTTAGACACACTCACACTCCTGTATTGCTTCTGTTTCAGAGGCTTGTCCCAACCTTCTGCAGACATCTTGGTTGCTTCTCTTGCAGCTGGCAAAAAGAGCTTTCTCCTGGATCAATCAGGGACTTTTTGATGCCCCTGAATTCAGCAGGACATGCTCTTCTCTATCACTGTTCCTTCAGAACAGTTTAGGTCCAAAACCACTTTTGTCTGCTTTTTACTCCCTTTTTTTGGGACATCTCCTCTTTTTACAATTTTCCCTATACCAATGCCAAGACTGATGGAGTTTTTTGTCTGATTTTTATTTCCCTTCATTTCTCCCCCTTGGTTGTCTTTCCCCCTTCTTCTTTGAGTTCTTCTTTAGATATCTATTTCTCTGGATTCAGAATTCTATTTAGGCTTGATATTACTGATTTATGCATATTTTTTATAATTTCACGTAGTTCTTCTAATTCCCATTTTTCCATGATGTCTCATTTCAAAGTTATAGTTAGTTATACAATTCTTGTTTCAGATTTCTAATCTACTTTGTTTATTTACTTCAACTGCTGTGGGGAAAAGCAATGGGGGCCATCTTAGTCTTTTGTTCTTCCTTAATATCCAGTTCCAAGATTGCAGTTAGTTATATAAATCTTATTTCAAAATTCTGGTCCACCTTAAGTTTAGTTAAGAAAGTATTTTTGAAAGGTAAAAGGAATTAATGTTAATATGATATTATCGTTTGGTTCTCAGATACAGAAAAGTGCACTAAATGTCCGGATGATAAATACCCAAATGAAGACGGAGTCAAATGTATCCCCAAAATTATAACTTTCCTGTCTTATGAAGAACATCTGGGCATCATCATGGCCGCTTTTGTCCTATTCTTGTTCCTATCCACAGGCCTTGTTTTATTCATATTCATTAAATACCTAGAAACTCCCATTGTGAAAGCCAATAACCGAGACCTCTCTTACATCCTCCTGTTCTCCCTCCTACTTTGCTTCTTGTCTCCTCTTCTCTTCATTGGTCAACCAAGGAAAGCCACTTGCCTTCTCCGACAAACACTTTTCAGCATCATCTTCTCAGTTGCCATTTCTTCTCTCTTGGCCAAAACAATGATGGTGGTGCTGGCTTTCTTGGCCACAAAACCAGGAAACCAGGTGAAGAAATGGTTGGGGAAGAGTTTGGCCAACTCCATCATCCTTTCTTGCTCTGGTGTCCAAATTATCATCTGCTCCATCTGGCTGGGAGTTTCTCCCCCCTTCCCTGATTCTGACTTCCACTCTCAGCCTGGAGAGATCATCCTGCTATGCAATGAAGGTTCTGATGTCATGTTCTACCTCACCCTCAGTTACCTGTGCTTCCTAGCTGCCATCTGCTTTACCGTTGCTTTCCTTGCCAGGAATCTGCCTGGGGCATTCAATGAAGCCAAGCTGATCACCTTCAGCATGCTGGTCTTCTGCAGCGTCTGGGTGACTTTTGTGCCCACCTACCTGAGCACCAAAGGGAAATACATGATAGCTGTTCAGGTCTTCTCCATTCTGGCCTCCAGTGCTGGGTTGCTGGGCTGCATCTTCATCCCCAAGTGCTACATTATCATTCTGAGGCCAGACCTGAATACAAAGGAGCATCTTATGGCCAGAAGAAATGAAGAAACATGAGTCAGAGGAATTTTGATTCTCAACATTTTCCAATAGGCCAAACTAAGAAAATTGTGCTAGTTGTTCTCCATACATAAGCTGGGATAATGATTGGCTGAAGTAATTAAAGGATGGCTGGAAGATAGCATCCCCCATCCTCATCCACTACAAGCACAAGCTTCGCTGAGTTGTTTTAAGCAGTCCAAAGATCATATCTGTCTTTTATCCTTAACCTTCTTGAGGCATGAAATACTATTTATTTTAAACATGACATTTGTGCAGTAGAAATTTTATTGATATGGGAAACATAATTGGGGGGAGGGGGGCTTAAAATCCCATCATCATAGTTGTATGGTTTTTTTTTTGTTCATTTGGGGTTCTTTACAATATTGGACTCAAGATCTCAACCTCAGCAGCATAAGAATAATAGAGACATCACCTAGACACATTTTGAGGAGGATAATCTGGATTGCACAACTGGATTGCAGCTGGATTGCATAATCCATCTGTCAACCCTGTAGCCATCTTTGAATATCTTCAGGGTTGCCACAGTGAGGCTCGCTGGAGCTGTGGGAAAGGAAGGTGGGAGTAGAGATAGCTAAAGGGGATATTTAACCAAAATAACATTCTTTCTCCTGGGAAACAAGGACACTCTCACCAGCACCTAGAGGGGCGTGGATGGGAGGCATCCAGCATGGGGGGAGAGATGTGATTGGGGCATGTGACGGTTGTCTGTAATGTGGGGAAAGAACTTTGGTGTTTGAATGGGGTGGGGAAAACCCAGGGGACTTCAGATTTGGTTTTTCGCCAGCTTTGCCAATATGATATGTCTAATAAATATATACTTTGAGGACCTTTGCATTAGAGTTTTGATTTCCTTTTTGTCATTGCATGCCGAAAGTGCACGTACATGCCCACACCCATAATGCAATGTGTGCATGACCTCCCATGCTCCCCCTATCCCCTTTGCATGCAAGCCTGACCTCCCCTTGCACTCCATTTTTGGCCTAGTAGGCAGGGGTGGGTTTCAATTGTTATACTACCTATTCTGTGGGTGTGGCCTATCTTGTGGCTGTGGCTTAACTGTCATGTTCCTGGGTGGGTGTGGCTAACTTGATGTCACTCAATAGGAGATGTCATGGATTGGGTAAAATGTGGTGAAGCTCACTTAACAATGCTCTTGCTTAGCAAACAAAATTTTGGACTCAATTGTAGTCATAAGACAAGGACTATCTCTGCCTTCCTCTGCATAACAGCTTTGTTCTAGTAAACGCCTTCTCCTTTCTGGCAATTTTCCTCTCTGTTAGAGGCATCAAAATAATCCAGACAATGTAAGATTTCCTGCTTCAGCAGAGGGTTGGACTAGATGACCTCTGAGTAGCCTTCTAGCCCTAAATTTGCTGTTTTTCTTTCTTTTTTCTTTTCTTTTCTTTTCTTTTTTTCTTCCTTACTTCCATCCATCTTTCCTTCCTTCCTTCCTTCTCTCTGTGGGAAGCAGCCAACCCCCACCCCTCCAAAAATAAAATAAAGTATTACTCCCAGAAAGGCTCATTCCACATTCCTGCCAGATAGAGATAATGAGATAATGAGCCTATAGAAAGTTTGGTTCCATTCAGGAAGTTCTTGACTTACAACCACAATGGACCTGAAATTACTATTGGTACGCGAGACATTTATTAAGTGAGTTTTGTCTCATTTTATGACTTTCCTTCCATAGTTATTAAGTGAATTACTTCATTTGCTAAATTAGTAACACTGTTGTTAAGTGAATCTCGCTTATCCATTGATTTTGCTTGTCACGAAAGCTGATCACATGACCCCGGGACACTGCAACCGTCATAAATATGAGTCAGTTGCCAAGAAACGCAGCCTGTTTCTCTTTCAATTTCACAACCTTCCTTTCTTTCATAGCCTGTGGAAGAACAGGTGAGGACTCTAGACATACTCCCAGATTTGGGCCACAATGGATATATTTATTTATTTGGAAAACAGTCATTTGCCAATCATAGTCTACCTGGGCACACACTTTCCTCCCTGCCTAGTATCAGCTTAGGAAAGTCATGTATTGAGACAATAGGGAAATTAGATCCTCAGGTCCAGCCTCTATAGAATAGAAAAAAGTCACCCTTACTCCTCTAAAGCGAAATTCCCACTTAGTTCTGGACAAATCTTACACTGCATTAAAAGAGGGATAGAATCAAGATCACATGAAGTTCTAGTACTGTTTTTACAAAGCTTTAGTACAGCCACACTTGTAATATTGCCTCCAGTTCTGTCACCACAATATAAAAAAAAATATTTGAGACCCTGGAAAGCAGCAAAGATGATTAGGGAGCCGGTTATAGAAATTGGGTATTGTTAGGAATATAATCTAATGGTTGGGTTGGCAATATATAAATCATATAGCAATGCTTTACCTGTTTTTTTAAATCATACTGTGAAATGCGATTTGTTGCTGTTTTCCTCAATCGGCCATAAGAGGGAGCCAGAATGACTGTTAGATCTCTGTTTTGTTAGATGCTGGGCTGATCTGATCTGAGTGTTTTGGAAGCAGGCTGTTAGAAAGTGCCGTGAGCTATTGTAAGTTTTGCAACTGTTAGCAAACTTTGAGTACTGAACTGATTTTATGATACTGGACTATGTTATTTGGATTATCCCTTAACTGAAAGACATGGATGACTGACTGTCTTATATGTGTATGACTTGGACTGTTTGATGGACTCTGATATCTCTATTTCTATGAAAGTAAAAGCCTATCTGTCTCTGTATGCTGGTTTGTGTGTTCTCCAATGCAACTCTCACTACGCTTCTCTGAACATACTCGCTCTCCCAATGGGGAGCTTACATAACAGGTATGTCTAGTCTAATGAACTTATTTTCCAAAGCACCAAAAGGCAAGACAAGAAACAACAGATGGAAACTAATCAGGAAAGAAGCAACCTAAAACTAAGAGAAAAATTTCTAATGGTGAGGACAAATAAACTGTGGAGCAGATTGCATTGAGAGGTTGTGGGTGCTTCATCATTGGAGGTTTTTAAGAAGAGAAGCTTGTATGAAATGGTATAGAGTTTGGTGCCTGACCGAAGGGCTGGAGTAAAAGATTTTCAAGGTTGCTTCCAACTCTGTTATTCTATTCTATTCTATTCTATTCTATTCTATTCTATTCTATTCTATTCTTTCCATTTTTAGTCAGCCAAGTAGCAATGGTTGGAAACTAACCAAAGAGAGAAGCAACTTAAAAACTACAAAACCAATAATCAAGGCTCACTGCAGTTATTATTTATTCAGTGTAAACTGGGGGAATTTCCGCCCAGAAAATAGTAGGAGGAAATCTACAGACAAAGGATGCACTTATATTTATACATTTCAGGAAAGGAAGAAAACATGATGCATGTTTAATAGATCATGTAAGCATGAATATTTATAATTAGCAAGCTTCAGATTACTTCCATAACCATCTACTGCTATTATCCTCAAGAAAGATTTATTGTCTGAATAAAAATAAATGTATCAGTTGCATTGCCATAACAGTTTTGATAAAATGTTCTGAGAAATGAGAGCTAAAAGGTTGTATTCCTTCTATATTTCTATCTTGTTCAACTGCTCCCACTCCTTCAAGAACCTGCTTTCCTCATAATACCATCTTCCAGCTGCCTTTAAATTATTTCAACTAAAATCATTGGCTATCTTATGTATGGATAACAGCTTTAACTATTTTCTGGATTTGGCCTCTTGTAAGATATTGAGACTTAAAATTCATCCACCTCACATTTCTACATTTCTCTTGGTTATAAGCTTCTCCTTTGTGTTCAGATCTGGCCTCAGAATGATAATGTAGCACTTGGGGATGAAGATGCAGCCCAGCAGACCAGCATTGGAGGCCAACATGGAGAAGACCTGAACAGCCACCATGTATTTCCCTTTGGTGCTAAGGTAGCTGGGCACAAAAGTCATCCAGACACTGCAGAAGACCAGCATGCTAAAAGTGATCATCTTGGCTTCATTGAAGGCACCAGGCAGATTCCTGGCCAGGAAAGCCACTGTGAAGCAGATGGCAGCCAGGAAGCCCATGTAGCTGAGGGTGATATAGAATATGACATCAGAACCTTCATTGCATAGCAGGATGATCTCTCCAGACTGAGAGTGGAAGTCAGAATCAGGGAATGGGGGAGAAACTCCCAGCCAGATGGAGCAGATGATAATTTGGACACCAGAGCAAGAAAGGATGATGGAGTTAGCAAAACTCTTCCCCAACCACCTCTTCACTTGGCTTCCTGGTTTTGTGGCCAGGAAAGCCAGCTCCACTGTGATTGTCTTGGCCAAAAGAGAAGAAATGGCAACTGAGAAGATGATGCCGAAAAGTGTTTGTCGGAGAAGGCAGGTGGCTTTCCTTGGTTGACCAATGAAGAGAAAAGGAGACAAGAAGCAAAGCAGGAGGGAGACCAGGAGGATGTAGGAGAGGTCCCGGTTGTTGGCTTTGACAATGGGAGTTTCTAGGTATTTAATAAATATGATTAAAATGAATCCTGTGGTTAAGAACAAGAGTAGGGCAAAGGAGACCAGGATGATGCCCAGATATTCTTCATAGGACAGGAAGGATATAACTTTGGGGATACATTGGACTCGATCCTCATTTGGGTATTTATCAACTGGACACTTGGTGCATTTTTCTGTATCTGAGAAAACCAAAAGTCAATATTTCTTAAATATTCTATCCTTTCATCTTTCAAGAAATACGTTCTTGGAACAATAATTAATGTGAGGAGCATTTTCCAAGGTGTATTTCTTAATGTCTCCAGAGAAAGAAATCAGAGTAATATTTTCTTTAAAAATATCAATATTTCTCATACTCTATGAAATTGGGGGAAGGCCTAGGGCAGTGCTGGCAAACCTTTTGGGCATCGAGTCGGAGTGCTGCAAACTGGAAGGGGAAATAACTGGCATGCATGTGCATTCTGGGAAGCTGCGTTTCTGGTTTCTGGAACATGCGTGCACACCAGCCACCTGGCCTTCTGGTTTCTGGTGCGCATGCACACACAAAAAGCAGCTGGCTGCTGTGCATGTGTGTGCCACAAGCTGGAAGACTAGGTGTCTGGTGGGTGCATGCATGCCAGAATGCTGCTCCTCCGGTCCGGGGCTCCTATGCATGCGAAAACCAGCTGGCTGAATCTAAAAGAGCAACAGGCGACAGCTCACATGCCTGGATAGATGGCTCTGCATACCACTTCCAGCATGCATGGCATAGGTTCACCATCACGGGCTTAGGACCTGATAGATTTCCTATGTAATGTGCAAAACCTTTGAACAAACCTACAATACTAGAGGTAAATAATAAAATAGTCTTTCTTGGCAAACTGTGTTCTTCCAGTGGTCACTAATGTACTTTACTTTACTGAGGATGTATATCTTCTAAAATTTAGTTAGTTGAGAGAGGAAAGGACTCCAGCAAATAATCTGGAATGAATAAGCAGTGGTGATATGGGTTTATTTTGATGCTCTCACAACTATCCTCACCACCACATTGTGAATCAGTGACATTTTCCCACTGATTTAGAAGATTTAGATTGCATTGCAATAATCTTTCCAGGTGGTGAATCTAAAAAATTCCTTGGGGTTCTCTGAACTTGGTTGTTTTCTTACTAACACTTCATTATCCAAACTAAGTAACATCATCAGTGCTAGTAAGGAGTGGAATTTGCTCTCAGTTTCTATTCTAGTGGATTTCACTGGTGTTGTCTTAAAGGGGGGGGAGATGTTTTTGTTTCCATTTTGGCTGCTGATTGTCTCTTTGACATGGTATATAGATATTGTTTATGTCTTGGCGACTATTGATGACTAATTTGTCACAGTTCCAGGCTTCTAGAAGTTTCCTAGCAGTTTTGGTTATGGCTTGGTTTAAGCTATACAAAAGAGAGAATCCACAAACCCAAAAGAGAATAAAAAGACTAAAACACCCCACCAGCAGCGATCAGCATCCAGATGAGCATAGATTAACTCCAATATTAATGTCACACCAACAATCAAATAAACAATAACCCAGTCAAGGAATTGCCGAACAAACCAATAGTGAGAACAATTAACCAGTGGAACCATCAATTAACCTTCAGAAGTTGTAGGTACTTCAGCACTGGACTTCTTTAAGAAGAGACTGGAGAGCCACTTGTCTGAAATGGAATAGGGCCTGCTGCTTGAGTAGGGGGTTGGACAAGAAGACATGCAAGGTCCCTTCCAGCTCCCTATTCTGATTAAAGAGTTTGACCAAAGAACCTCTAAGGCAACCCCAGGGCAAGCCACTAAAATGTAAACTGACAGCAAACCTCATTCCTTACTAGCACTGATTATGTTATCCAGTTTGGGTAATGAAACATCTGGAAGAAAACTACAAAGCTCAAAGGACACCAAGACATCTCATTTTAATCCTGAGCGACAAATTCTCTTTTATTACTAAAAAATCCCACACGTTTCAGAGAATGTAGATGTTCCTAGAAAGATACATATGGAAGGACAGGTCCAAAGTACAAAATAGAAGACATTTTCTCTGACGCTAGTAAAGCTTGATCAATCTACTAAACCCTACTTTCTCCATCTAGCCTGTCTTTCCAAGGTTGCTGTTGTTGTTGTTGTTGTTGTTGTTGTTGTTGTTGTACCTTTTAGATAATACAAGGAGCAGTTAGAATATGAACAAAAAAACAGCTGAGCTTCAATGAATCTTTTAACTCGCATTTCCATCACAACAGTCTGGATGAATCAACTTCCTCAAGGTCTGTCCTTTTCTCTGGTGTCACCCACCTTCTTGAGAGGAGATGGTTCCCTCTGGACAAGGAACACAGTCATAGCAGCAAACTGGCTCTCCTTCTCGAGCCCTCTTGACAAATCCAGGAGGACAATTTTCCACACATTTGGACTGAGGCAGAGACTAAACAGAAAAAAATGAGGAATGCTCACCACCATGGAAAATGGAGGTGGACATGAACATTAGTCAAGTAGTCACTGGGCTTCATTTAGGAAATATGAAATTTCTAACTCATACCCAACAGATGTAGGAAATATAGTACTGACAGATTCTTTATTTAGTTCCTCTCTTTTGCATCTGGCATATCACATTGCAATAAACAAATTTTATACTTAATAAGGTCTGGAACATTGACAACCAGTGGATTCCTCCTTATGGCCGTATTAATCTTCACTTCTCCATTCTTTATATATTCATGATTTTAAAGTCTGGTGATGTATCCATATTAAATTTTTGAATAAAAGTTATTCTAAAATGTTTATTGCATTTTTCATCTATAGGATGTATCATAATAGAAAAAAGTAGCCACTGACCAGTAGAATCTGAAAATTCTTCTGGATTATATGAAACTTAGCAATGCTGCTTCTCTTTGAAACACGGCTACATAGTTTCTAGAACTAATATGACATAGAGGTGAGGTCATGAGAATGTGTCCCTCAAAAAGGATAAATCATTCATCTTTGGCTGCAGCACATGGGACATGAGAATGAGACCTGAGTCAAAGGAAATTTTTCTGAGGCCCAACTAGTTATCCAAGAAAAGTTTCTTTCTGATGAATAACTACAATGTGCAGAGAAGAGCAACCAGGATGATTAAGGACTGGAGACTGAAACATATGATGAATGGTTGCAGGAACTGGGCATGGTTAGACTAGTGAATGGAAGGACCAGGTGAGACATGATAGCAGTCTTCAAATATTTGAGGGGTTGCCACAGAGAGGAAGGGGTCAAGCTTGGATAACTACCTGGGCCTTAGAAATATCTCCCCACTTTCAATTCTCAATGAAGGTTGTTCACCTTGGTTACTAGACTTAACCCACTTGAAATCAGTCTTAATCTGTAAAAAAGAGAAAAGACATCCATATTTATCCCACCTTGTTAAAGAACTTTAGACGTGACAGAGCATTTTGGTCAATAATAAGTCTCTGCCTTTTAAAACTCCCCAGTTTCTCTTGGATGGGATCCTCCTTGGAGGAAACTAATAAGATCCCAATGCTCAGATCTGCTGCTATATTTCCATTTTGGTCCAAGTAGATTTTCCTCAGGGAAAGATTGCAAAACTCATTTTTCTTCAGAAATAGATGAAACTAGAATGGAAACATCCAGGAATTGTAAACATTTCCACTTCATGTGGTCTATTCACATTTGAATCTTCTTCAGTTGTATAATTTGCAAATATGCCTAATTCGGAGAACAAGTATTATCTTCATAAGTTAGGAATATGTTCCACCAAACTTTGTCAATCACATACTGACAAAATTTATAGTGGGAAAATATAATTGACACAATTGGTCAATTATAAGGAACATTTTAGAACAGTTTTCAAACAACAAAAAAGACATTGTTCATATGGGAAACAACAGGTTGATTACCAGAAAGCATGGATTTTCCAAAATTAAAGTTGTCAAGATAATCTTCTCCCTTGTAGACCAGATAGGACAAAAAACCACATGAGCTAATTCTACTCAATATAAGGCTACATTAATAGATTTTTACAAATCTGAAAGTAGAAATCTCATACCAACTCTTTTTTTTTCAGCCTAGAAAATATAGAGGATCCTTTCTAAGTTTCTTTCTCTTCCCATTAAGCAGCTGCAGGCTTCCACCCCTCTTATTTGATCATACTCTAGGTAACATCTTTTCTCACCGCCTCCAAAACCATTTTCACATATCATAACACTTGTTTCATATATTATAGGATTGCTGGTTATATAAATTGATTTCAGCACAATTTTATGAAACTATTTCATGATATCATGATTAGAAACCTAATTGAGAGTGGATGGTATGATAAGTATATAAATTTGTACTCAAGAATTTTTAAAATATTTTTAATATTTCTCATAAAACTGGGTAGTTATGAAAAAAACGATTAGTCCTTGGTCTTCTACTCTTCTATATGGTCACTAATATGTAATTTTGTCATTCAAGATTTTTACCATCCCTTAGACAAGCAAGTTTGATGTTGTTTTAAAAACATCACATTTCTGGAAAAATATTTATGATTTATAATAGAGAGATAAAAAACTGGAAAAGTATCTGATTTTTATCAACTTGTATCTCATATAAGAACATTGATGTTGCATTAGAAGAAGGATGATCAAACTTGATAAGTTTATTTGTGAAAATGATCTCAAAATAAAAAAAGTGCAGAGACTCTAGAAAAAGTGCAGAGAAGAGCAACCAGAATGATTAGAGACTGGAGACTAAAACATATGAAGAACAATTACAGGAAATGGGCATGGCTAATCTAGTGAAGAGAAGGACCAGGGGAGACATGATAGCAGTT
Source organism: Thamnophis sirtalis (assembly GCF_051295495.1). NCBI lineage: Eukaryota > Metazoa > Chordata > Lepidosauria > Squamata > Natricidae > Thamnophis > Thamnophis sirtalis. The sequence goes on from NW_028261383.1 coordinate 3,441,173, forward strand.
TTCCAATATTGGAGGGGCTGCCACAGAGAGGAAGGGGTCAAGCTATTTTCCAAAGCACCCGAAGGCCAGACAAGGACTAATGGATGGAAACTGACCCAGGAGAGATTCAATCTAGAAATAAGGAGGAACTTTCTGACAGTGAGAACAATCAACCAATGGAACAGCTTTTGCCTTCGGAAGTTGTGGGAGCTTCATCACTTGAAACTTTTAAGAAGAGATTGGACTGCCATTTGTCAGAAATGGTGTAGGGTCTCCTGCTTGAGCAGGAGGTTGGGCTAGATGAACTGTAAATTCCATCTCTGTTAATCTAAAATAGTAGCTGATTTCAAACCAATTTCAAACCTGTTATCTGTTGTCTGAATTGCACTTCTTCATATCTACACATGTAAAGCTATTAGTCTGCCATTTGGCTTTTTCTTTCATCAATATATTTTCTAAATAATACAAATATGGAAAATCTCTCAGTTGCCTTTCATCAGTCATGGTCTCGTTTAGAACAGGCTTACAGAATTGGGATTGGAGTGACATTTGTCAAAAATAGTGTGGAATCTTCTGCTTGGGCAGAGAGTTTGACTAGATGACCTACAAGGTCCCTTTCAACTCTGTTAGTGTAATCCACTCCTCTGCTCATGACAGAATACCTTATGCCACCAGACTTGGCATTTTGGGCTTAGACTATTTAGAACTTCACCGTCTTCGATCCGACTTAAGCATAGTACATACAATTATCTGTGACAATGTCCTACCTGTCAATGAATACTTCATCTTCAACCACAACAACACACAGGCACACAATACAAACTTATGGTAAATGGCTCCAAACCTAATTGCAGAAAATACAATTTCAGTAAAAGAGTTGTAAATGACTGGAATCCATTGCCTGACACTGTGGTTTCTTCCCCAAACACCCATAACTTTAACCTTAGACTGTCGACTGTTAACCTCACCCCATTCCTAGGAAGTCTGTAAGGGGCATGGATAAATGCACCAGCGTGCCTACCATCCTTGTCGTAATGGTCCCTTTTATTCATACCCATTTCATGCATTCATAATCATGTTTATTCTTATATCTGTTATCTAATTCATGTTTGATGAAATAAATACAATAAATAATAAAAATAAATAAATAAAATAGTAGTTTATTTCAAACTGAATGTGAGTTAGCAGGGAGATGCTCATGGGAAGAAGGCAAATGCATTTATCAGAATTTCAGGAGATCCCAACTCAAATATCAGAACTTGTTAGAGACCCAAGACTTACAATACAAAACAATACAATATAATAACAGAATTGGAAGGGACCTTGGAGGTCTTCTAGTCCAACCCACTGCCTAGGCAGGAAACCCTATACCATTTCAGACAAATGGTTAGCTAATATCTTTTAAAGACTTCCAGTGTTGGGGCATTCACAACTTCTAGTGGCAAGCTGTTCCACTGATTAATTGTTCTAAACTTGAAGAAGACATTATACAAAACCTGGAACAGCATCAAGGAATGGTAAATAAGCTAAGGAAGAGATCCATGTTGCTCTATGGAAGTGTAAAATAATGAATTTGGAAGCAACTTTTCCAATTTATAAAATTTCTTAGTGGAGGAGAGAGACTAAAGCATTCTTCCAATAATTGAAAGAAGAACTGAAAGATGTTACAAAAAAGCTTAAGATGTTCTCAGTGTTATTCCAGAGTGTGGGAAATGAGGAAAAAATAATTCAGTCACAAGGGAGGAGATTTTGGCTGAATGAGAGAAAAAAATCCTAAAAAGAGGAAGAGCTTTAGAACTGATCCATTCTCTGACTAATAGCTGCTCAGACAATCAGTGAAGGGGAGTCTTAATGTAAAAACTGAGCAGCCACCACTCAGAAAATCTTTAACTGGGATTCTTATAGAGAGGAGGGATTGAGTCTCCTTTAAATTTATGAGGGTAAAATTCTAAGATGTTAATCACGACCCCATACTTAGAGGAATTTATTTAAAAATACATACATCCTTTTAAAATTAGCAGCTTTTAATATCAAAATATAACTGATGCCAGTTCTTTGAAAATGTATCCCTCAAGCTATTAGATTGGTCAGATCTGTTGGCCTTTTGTAGCACAACCATGTTGAGATGGTCCCACTCATTCCTCTTTTGATTCCTTCTCAAAAAGAACTAAGTTTAATGGATCCTTGTTGACATCCCATACCTGCCATGGCTGAAGCCTTGAAGTCCCAAATCTCTCTTTGCCCTCCTTCTGTCTTTTCCTCCTGGATCTGGAGGAGTACGCAGCCTTTAAGACATGAGCCAGAGTCCTAACAATACTGTAGACATATTGCTCATTTCTGATCTGAAAACTTTTCCTTTTCTCATGGGTCTCCAGTGGTGCTTTCTGAGTGCATCTTCCCCGCCCTTTAACAGAAAAGACATGATTTGAAAAAGAACAGCTAAAATACATATCTTCAAACTGGGGGTCTACAAAGAGAATGGGTTCAAAGGGGTCATCTTTTGGACTTTTTCTCCCCTGATAAGCAAAGGTCAGAATACTGTGGACATATTTGAGAAGTGTGTTCTTCTTTATTGAAAATATTCCCAATCCTGTCATGATCCAGACTTTTCCTTCAATGGGACCTGGCAAACCTTCAAGTGTTGAATGGAAAGGAAGAATTCTATCCCAAAGAGAAACATCTAGGAAATGAACAAAGACATTGACTTGTCTCCACTTAGAGATGGCATTCTTGAGGGGTGCTGTAGGTCCTGTCATTGAGAATTGTTGTGATATAACAACACAAATTCCATTCCTGACAAGCATAGGAGTAAAAGTCCTGATGAAATTATCTCCATTTTCTGTGTCTGAAGAAAAGAGGCCAATTAAGATCCATCTGAAATGGAGGATCAATTGGACAATTCCTGGGTACTGGATCCCATCTTTGGGGAGCATCCAATAGAAAAAGGGGAATTGACTTTTATCACTTAGAGTCTCTGGAGAAGTCATATAACCAATCTGAAAAGGCAATGAAGAATGCTGTGCTATATTTGAAGTCAAATCAAGCCCAAAATATGAGCTTTTAATCAATCCAATTTTGTTCTCATGCTCACATTAGAATAGTTTATTTTTTATTAGTCAAGATAGCATATCAAGATTTAGAATATGGAATGCAAACCATTATATATATATATATATATATATATATATATATATATATATATATATATATATATATATATATATATATATATATATATATATATATATATATATATACACTTAAAGTCACAACCCCTGGTATGCCCAAGTATGGGAGGAAGGTCACACTTCCACTCTCTGTCATTAGGCTCGTCACAAGAGACCATCCAGACAGAAACCCAATATTTTTTACTGTTGCCTTTTTGTTACATTTGCTATATTTATGCTGATAAATAAATAAAGGGAGACTAGTATAGATCTATTTCAAGCTATTTAGCTCTCATCAGCTAGCCATACCCAAGTTGGGAATCGAACCTGTGCTCTATTGCCTCCCAGGCAGGGAGTTAACCATTTGAGCTACAAAGAACGACTCCTTATCAGCCAGCCAGGGTGGGAGGTATAGACTTAAAGTCACAACCCCTGGTATGCCCAAGTATGGGAGGAAGGTCACACTTCCACTCTCTGTCATTAGGCTCGTCACAAGAGACCATCCAGACAGAAACCCAATATTTTTTACTGTTGCCTTTTTGTTACATTTGCTATATTTATGCTGATAAATAAATAAAGGGAGACTAGTATAGATCTATTTCAAGCTATTTAGCTCTCATCAGCTAGCCATACCCAAGTTGGGAATCGAACCTGTGCTCTATTGCCTCCCAGGCAGGGAGTTAACCATTTGAGCTACAAAGAACGACTCCTTATCAGCCAGCCAGGGTGGGAGGTATATACTTAAAGTCACAACCCCTGGTATGCCCAAGTATGGGAGGAAGGTCACACTTCCACTCTCTGTCATTAGGCTCGTCATTTATTTATTTATCAGCATAAATATAGCAAATGTAACAAAAAGGCAACAGTAAAAAATATTGGGTTTCTGTCTGGATGGTCTCTTGTGACGAGCCTAATGACAGAGAGTGGAAGTGTGACCTTCCTCCCATACTTGGGCATACCAGGGGTTGTGACTTTAAGTATATACCTCCCACCCTGGCTGGCTGATAAGGAGTCGTTCTTTGTAGCTCAAATGGTTAACTCCCTGCCTGGGAGGCAATAGAGCACAGGTTCGATTCCCAACTTGGGTATGGCTAGCTGATGAGAGCTAAATAGCTTGAAATAGATCTATACTAGTCTCCCTTTATTTATTTATCAGCATAAATATAGCAAATGTAACAAAAAGGCAACAGTAAAAAATATTGGGTTTCTGTCTGGATGGTCTCTTGTGACGAGCCTAATGACAGAGAGTGGAAGTGTGACCTTCCTCCCATACTTGGGCATACCAGGGGTTGTGACTTTAAGTATATACCTCCCACCCTGGCTGGCTGATAAGGAGTCGTTCTTTGTAGCTCAAATGGTTAACTCCCTGCCTGGGAGGCAATAGAGCACAGGTTCGATTCCCAACTTGGGTATGGCTAGCTGATGAGAGCTAAATAGCTTGAAATAGATCTATACTAGTCTCCCTTTATTTATTTATCAGCATAAATATAGCAAATGTAACAAAAAGGCAACAGTAAAAAATATTGGGTTTCTGTCTGGATGGTCTCTTGTGACGAGCCTAATGACAGAGAGTGGAAGTGTGACCTTCCTCCCATACTTGGGCATACCAGGGGTTGTGACTTTAAGTATATACCTCCCACCCTGGCTGGCTGATAAGGAGTCGTTCTTTGTAGCTCAAATGGTTAACTCCCTGCCTGGGAGGCAATAGAGCACAGGTTCGATTCCCAACTTGGGTATGGCTAGCTGATGAGAGCTAAATAGCTTGAAATAGATCTATACTAGTCTCCCTTTATTTATTTATCAGCATAAATATAGCAAATGTAACAAAAAGGCAACAGTAAAAAATATTGGGTTTCTGTCTGGATGGTCTCTTGTGACGAGCCTAATGACAGAGAGTGGAAGTGTGACCTTCCTCCCATACTTGGGCATACCAGGGGTTGTGACTTTAAGTATATACCTCCCACCCTGGCTGGCTGATAAGGAGTCGTTCTTTGTAGCTCAAATGGTTAACTCCCTGCCTGGGAGGCAATAGAGCACAGGTTCGATTCCCAACTTGGGTATGGCTAGCTGATGAGAGCTAAATAGCTTGAAATAGATCTATACTAGTCTCCCTTTATTTATTCATCAGCATAAATATAGCAAATGTAACAAAAAGGCAACAGTAAAAAATATTGGGTTTCTGTCTGGATGGTCTCTTGTGACGAGCCTAATGACAGAGAGTGGAAGTGTGACCTTCCTCCCATACTTGGGCATACCAGGGGTTGTGACTTTAAGTATATACCTCCCACCCTGGCTGGCTGATAAGGAGTCGTTCTTTGTAGCTCAAATGGTTAACTCCCTGCCTGGGAGGCAATAGAGCACAGGTTCGATTCCCAACTTGGGTATGGCTAGCTGATGAGAGCTAAATAGCTTGAAATAGATCTATACTAGTCTCCCTTTATTTATTTATCAGCATAAATATAGCAAATGTAACAAAAAGGCAACAGTAAAAAATATTGGGTTTCTGTCTGGATGGTCTCTTGTGACGAGCCTAATGACAGAGAGTGGAAGTGTGACCTTCCTCCCATACTTGGGCATACCAGGGGTTGTGACTTTAAGTATATACCTCCCACCCTGGCTGGCTGATAAGGAGTCGTTCTTTGTAGCTCAAATGGTTAACTCCCTGCCTGGGAGGCAATAGAGCACAGGTTCGATTCCCAACTTGGGTATGGCTAGCTGATGAGAGCTAAATAGCTTGAAATAGATCTATACTAGTCTCCCTTTATTTATTTATCAGCATAAATATAGCAAATGTAACAAAAAGGCAACAGTAAAAAATATTGGGTTTCTGTCTGGATGGTCTCTTGTGACGAGCCTAATGACAGAGAGTGGAAGTGTGACCTTCCTCCCATACTTGGGCATACCAGGGGTTGTGACTTTAAGTATATACCTCCCACCCTGGCTGGCTGATAAGGAGTCGTTCTTTGTAGCTCAAATGGTTAACTCCCTGCCTGGGAGGCAATAGAGCACAGGTTCGATTCCCAACTTGGGTATGGCTAGCTGATGAGAGCTAAATAGCTTGAAATAGATCTATACTAGTCTCCCTTTATTTATTTATCAGCATAAATATAGCAAATGTAACAAAAAGGCAACAGTAAAAAATATTGGGTTTCTGTCTGGATGGTCTCTTGTGACGAGCCTAATGACAGAGAGTGGAAGTGTGACCTTCCTCCCATACTTGGGCATACCAGGGGTTGTGACTTTAAGTATATACCTCCCACCCTGGCTGGCTGATAAGGAGTCGTTCTTTGTAGCTCAAATGGTTAACTCCCTGCCTGGGAGGCAATAGAGCACAGGTTCGATTCCCAACTTGGGTATGGCTAGCTGATGAGAGCTAAATAGCTTGAAATAGATCTATACTAGTCTCCCTTTATTTATTTATCAGCATAAATATAGCAAATGTAACAAAAAGGCAACAGTAAAAAATATTGGGTTTCTGTCTGGATGGTCTCTTGTGACGAGCCTAATGACAGAGAGTGGAAGTGTGACCTTCCTCCCATACTTGGGCATACCAGGGGTTGTGACTTTAAGTATATACCTCCCACCCTGGCTGGCTGATAAGGAGTCGTTCTTTGTAGCTCAAATGGTTAACTCCCTGCCTGGGAGGCAATAGAGCACAGGTTCGATTCCCAACTTGGGTATGGCTAGCTGATGAGAGCTAAATAGCTTGAAATAGATCTATACTAGTCTCCCTTTATTTATTTATCAGCATAAATATAGCAAATGTAACAAAAAGGCAACAGTAAAAAATATTGGGTTTCTGTCTGGATGGTCTCTTGTGACGAGCCTAATGACAGAGAGTGGAAGTGTGACCTTCCTCCCATACTTGGGCATACCAGGGGTTGTGACTTTAAGTATATACCTCCCACCCTGGCTGGCTGATAAGGAGTCGTTCTTTGTAGCTCAAATGGTTAACTCCCTGCCTGGGAGGCAATAGAGCACAGGTTCGATTCCCAACTTGGGTATGGCTAGCTGATGAGAGCTAAATAGCTTGAAATAGATCTATACTAGTCTCCCTTTATTTATTTATCAGCATAAATATAGCAAATGTAACAAAAAGGCAACAGTAAAAAATATTGGGTTTCTGTCTGGATGGTCTCTTGTGACGAGCCTAATGACAGAGAGTGGAAGTGTGACCTTCCTCCCATACTTGGGCATACCAGGGGTTGTGACTTTAAGTATATACCTCCCACCCTGGCTGGCTGATAAGGAGTCGTTCTTTGTAGCTCAAATGGTTAACTCCCTGCCTGGGAGGCAATAGAGCACAGGTTCGATTCCCAACTTGGGTATGGCTAGCTGATGAGAGCTAAATAGCTTGAAATAGATCTATACTAGTCTCCCTTTATTTATTTATCAGCATAAATATAGCAAATGTAACAAAAAGGCAACAGTAAAAAATATTGGGTTTCTGTCTGGATGGTCTCTTGTGACGAGCCTAATGACAGAGAGTGGAAGTGTGACCTTCCTCCCATACTTGGGCATACCAGGGGTTGTGACTTTAAGTATATACCTCCCACCCTGGCTGGCTGATAAGGAGTCGTTCTTTGTAGCTCAAATGGTTAACTCCCTGCCTGGGAGGCAATAGAGCACAGGTTCGATTCCCAACTTGGGTATGGCTAGCTGATGAGAGCTAAATAGCTTGAAATAGATCTATACTAGTCTCCCTTTATTTATTTATCAGCATAAATATAGCAAATGTAACAAAAAGGCAACAGTAAAAAATATTGGGTTTCTGTCTGGATGGTCTCTTGTGACGAGCCTAATGACAGAGAGTGGAAGTGTGACCTTCCTCCCATACTTGGGCATACCAGGGGTTGTGACTTTAAGTATATACCTCCCACCCTGGCTGGCTGATAAGGAGTCGTTCTTTGTAGCTCAAATGGTTAACTCCCTGCCTGGGAGGCAATAGAGCACAGGTTCGATTCCCAACTTGGGTATGGCTAGCTGATGAGAGCTAAATAGCTTGAAATAGATCTATACTAGTCTCCCTTTATTTATTTATCAGCATAAATATAGCAAATGTAACAAAAAGGCAACAGTAAAAAATATTGGGTTTCTGTCTGGATGGTCTCTTGTGACGAGCCTAATGACAGAGAGTGGAAGTGTGACCTTCCTCCCATACTTGGGCATACCAGGGGTTGTGACTTTAAGTATATACCTCCCACCCTGGCTGGCTGATAAGGAGTCGTTCTTTGTAGCTCAAATGGTTAACTCCCTGCCTGGGAGGCAATAGAGCACAGGTTCGATTCCCAACTTGGGTATGGCTAGCTGATGAGAGCTAAATAGCTTGAAATAGATCTATACTAGTCTCCCTTTATTTATTTATCAGCATAAATATAGCATATATATATATATATATATATATATATATATATATATATATATATATATATATATATATATATATATATATATATATATATATATATATATATATATATATATATATATATATATATATATATATATATATATATATATATAAAATAAAATAAATAAATTAAGTACATATAAGTAAAAATAAAGAATAGAAAAGAATAGAAATCATGTTTATGTTTCACCTGTACAATTTATGAAAATGAGACCTACATATGCAGGTCTGAATTGAACTGTTTTTATCAAAGAATGGGTCAAGTTATATGTAAATTCTGAATTCTGATCACACAAGAAGTATGTTGGTTTAACATATGAATCGTAATAGGTCAATTGGTCTAATCTGCAGCCCAAGATACTGGTCCCTCTCTTTCTTATACAACTTACATTCAGATAATAAATGTGCTATGTCTTCTATCTCTGGACTTCCACTAATAAAAACCTTTTGAAAGAAGGATCTTCAAACTGGGGGTCTACAAAGACACAGTTTTGGGAGTCTGTTGGATTCCATAGCTGTAATTGGTCCATACAATGACCATGGTGAAAAACAGCTCTCAAATGCAAGAGAGAAGATATAATTAAGTGTTTGGCTTACCTCCCATCCTCCACTTACTTTACTAGATAGAGAAACACATAGACAAACCTGTGGGACTTTATAGATGCCTACTAAAGTTGACATCTGGATGGAGATGTCCCCGTAAGCTGCATCAAGAAGAGCCAAAAGATTGTCTATCCTTCCACAACTGTAGTTGGGAACATTGCCTTCTCCAGTAGAAAGCATGTCCAACAAGGCATCTGAAGTGCCATGTTCACTCATACAGTTGTCATGAATATTGTAGCCAAGAGTGAGATTGTGTAGAAGCTGTAGATTCTTGTTGGCCACTTGAATGTTGAAAACGAACCATATGACTCTATGCGGACCAATAGGAAGCCTACAGTAAAGCAATGTTAATATTATCACCATTGTCATCAGCAACCATTTTGATAACTGCTGTAAACAAAACTCAGTATTCAAGTGATAAATTCAGGCTTAGAAGGGGAAGGAAATAATATGAACTTCTTTCTGTTTTTTTTTAATGCCCCATCTTTGGATTTGAGTCTCTCCTACAAAATAAGACAAAACAGAGTAACCATGCATATCAAAACAATTCAAGAAATTAAACAGGTCCTGCAGTTTAGCAGTAAGTGAAATAAGGAGAAAAGAATGAGAGTTAGAATGGAGGAAAATGCAACTCCATCACACTGAATGACATACAATTGTTTCTGACTATAGGGAGAAATGTTGAAAGACAACATTATCTTCAATCTTTTTGCTGTGGTGGTGACTATACTAATGAGATGGTCTCCTGGCTGGTAATAGCTCCATGGATTTTTTCCATCTTTGTGCTCCAAACTCAGAAGGTTCTTCATTTTAAACTTTCCAGAAACTGGCTGGAACACAAGCAGCATCAGAAACAGAAGCAGGAGGCTCATTATTCATACGGCGGAAGGAATCATCTTCTTGTCTCTAAACAACCAAAAGAATTCAGAGAATTCAAAGCACTCTGACAAAATAGAAATGCCAGTGGTTTTCCTGATTAAGATGGAGACAAACCAAGGTTCACTTGCAAAGGAAATAAAGCTATATTCAATAGCAAAGCCTCTGCTTGTCCTTGTGCAAAACATTCAGCATTCATAGAGGCATTTATCTTTTTCTGATGCAAGACTCCTTCCATGTTGCTTCTGTCTGATATTTACAACAATGGCAATTACTGGAGAAATAGCCCAAAGGGTCTAAAGACAATGACAGGGATTATCACAGTGAGAAGCAAGTCCTCCTCTGGGGATCCAGAACTACTTTGGGAATGTGCAAAAAGATTGGCTGGGGGGAAAAGCATATTAGTGAAAAGGCACAGCCATATTCCTGGGGATGCTTTTCTGTAGCAGTTGTGGTCCTTCCTGTTAGAATGTGAGGCTGGGGAAAGATAGTGCTGTTAGGAATATAATTCTAACAGTTGGGTTGGCAATATATAAATCATATAACAATGTTGTACCTGTTTCTTTAAATCATACTGTAAAAGTGATTGGTTGTTGTTTTCCTCAATTGGCCATAAGAGGGAGCCAGAATGCCTGTTAGTTCTCTCTCTGTTCATTAGATGCTGGGCTGATCTGATCTGAGTGCTGTGAGCTATTATACGTTTTGCAACTGTTAGCAAACTTTGATTACTGGACTGATTATATATTACTGGACTATGTTAATTGGATTATCCCTTAACTAAAAGACATTGATGATTGACTGAATTATCCGTGTATGACTTGGACTGTTTGATGGACTCTGACACCTCTATTTCCACGAAAGTAAAAGCGTATTTACCGGTAAACTGCAGTGTCTCTGTATGCTAATTTGTGTGTTCTCCAACACAACTCTCACAACGCTTTGCTGAACGTACTCACTCTTCCAATGGGGAGCTTACTTAACAAGTGCAACAGCACCCATGGAATTCATTTTTACTAACCTTCACTGTAGTCCCTTGTCTTCAGACACTGATGGAGCAGATCACCCAGAGCTATGGACTTTCATTGATTCTAGGTTGATGACACATCTTAGCGCTGCCTGCCTTCCAACATCAGGAAAACAACATGTACCCTTGACCTTGCCTGATGTTAAGAATAGGGTCTGTTTGGGATTTTCTTTCTTATTAGATTTCTGTATATTAATTCTAAATTAATATAAGAGCCAAGGTGGCGCAGTGGTTAGAGTGCAGTACTGCAGGCCACTTCAGCTGACTGCTATTTGCAGTTCAGCGGTTCAAATCTCACTGGCTCAAGGTTGACTCAGCCTCCCATCCTTCCAAGGTGGGTGAAATGAGGACCCAGACTGTGGGGGCAATATGCTGACTCTGTAAACCGCTTAGAGAGGGCTGAAAGCCCTATGAAGCGGTATATAAGTCTAACTGCTGTAAATTGAAGCCAATTTTTAAAATTGCTTGTACCTGAAGTGACATTTCATTTCCCATTTTGTCTAGAAATACCATTTTTTTGGATGAGATAGGAAGGTGAAAACTCGTGAACTATATCATTTGTTAAAGAGGGCGAAAGTTATACAGCAGATAGAAATTGTTATATACTTTTGACACTCTCTGCACTGTTTTTCTGTATTTGTGTAGGACATTAAGATCCTTCATACTTTGAAATCTCTTAAATGGTGGATAAACAGTGAAGTCCGCATATGAGATGGTGGTGATGTCGACAACAGGTCAATGGTTTGAGCTGCTATCTTGCAAAGGAATCAACACACTAGTTTGTTGGGATTCAGTGGCCCTCGGATGCATTGATGCAGTCGGTGCTTCTATTGTCCATCTCTGAGGCTCATTCACACAAAACTGCCAAATGCTTGAAAGATTCAGTTGGCAAACCCTGTGTTCCTTGTTAATCTGGGTTATTTGTTGAGGGCATTACAGGATCCTTTCTGGATATAAGATGATGGATGATAACAACTATATTTCTATAATGTTGACATATTAATGATTGTGAATGGTGTCCACCCTGTAAATATCAAAGGTATTTTGGGGTTCATCTGGATTCATTCCAAAATTTCACATAATATTTACCATGCTGGAAAATGAATTCCAGCATCACTTTCTGGACATGTCCTGGCAGGAAGGATGTCAACTACTGTAGAAGAGTGTCCCCAGGGATGTATCTGCGAGATTTCACAAACATACTTTTTTCTCTCTGTACATGGAGACCTGGAAGAGGTTCACAAGCCCCAGAGGACAAATTGTTACTCACAGTAATTATCACTATTCCAGACTTTTCCAGTAGCTGCCTTTGATGTAACATTGGTGGATTTTGCATCAGAAAAGATAAAAGGCTCTGCTCATGCTGAATGGTTTGCACAAGATTGAGGACACAGGCAAATTGTTTTGTCTCTGTTTGGAAGAGGAAAGCCACTGGGTATTCCATTTTGTGACAGTACTTTGAATTCATCTAACTCTACTTTGGAAATGGGGGATTGATTCAGCCCCATGAATTATGGAGCCCCTGCTTCTGCTGCTGCTGCTGGTATCCCAGCCAGTCTCTGGGAAGCTTAGAATGAAGTGCCCATTAAATTTGCAGCACCTGGATGGAAAAAGACCATGGAGCTACTATAGGCCAGGAGACCATCTCATTGGTATAGTCACCAGTGCATTGACTATGGGACATGAAATTTTGAGTTTCAGCTTGGCTCCTTACAGTCAGTCTTACTTGTAAGTCTTTCAGTGTGCTGGAGTTGTATTCCCCCATCTGCATTTCTAACTTCCTTGTTATTTTATTTTTATTTTACTTATTCCTATATTGCAAGAATTGTCTAATCTGATTTCAATGGTCTCCCTCTTCTGTCTTTTTTTCTAATATAACAGAATAACTGAGTTGGAAGGGACCCTGGAGGTATTCTGTTACAACCCATGCCCAAGTAGAAGACCTTATACCAATGGTTCCCAAGCTTTTTTTGGCCATGACTCACCTAAGCATCTCTAAAATCCTGATGTCCCCCCCCAGATAAAAATTTTACTTTATTCTAAAAGTGAACTCTACTAATGCAGAGGAAGCCTAAAAGACCATTAACTTGGTTTGAACAAGGTTCAAATTGCCCTCATTAAAAATTAAATTGCTCCATGTTGGGAACCACTGCCTTACTGTATAGTGTTTCAGACAAATGGTTGTCCAATCTCTTCTTAGAAACCTCCAGTGATAGAGCAGACACCACTTCTAATGCAGCCTAAGACTTTGTTGGCTTTTTTGGTAGCTGCAGCATACTTCTGGATCATATTTAAGTGATTGTCCAAGATCCCTTTCACAGTTACTACTATTGAATAGTTACCACTGGTGCATTTGATCCCCCCTAAAGATAGAACCTTACTTTTCTCACAATTGAATCTCATTTTGTTAGTTAGGGCTTAGTGTTCACGTCTGCCGAGATTGTTCTGTATTTTGATCCTATCTTCTGGGGTGTTAGCTATTCCTGCCAGCTTAGTGTCATCTGAAAGTTTGATGAGTCCGCTATGCTCTCATTTAAATCATTTGTGGCATTGTTAAAGTGCACCAGGTATAAAACAGAGCCTTGGGGTATCCCACTGCTCACTTCCCTCCTGTAGATGATGTTTCATTAAGGATACCATACTGAGTTGGTTGTTCACCCAGTTATGAATCCATCTGATGGTGATGCTGTCCAACCCATATTTTTTTTAACTTATCAAGTAGTAGGTTGTGGTCTTCTTTATAAAATGCTTACTTGGGCTTCAGTAAGTATTTGATAAAGAAGACTATCTATAGCATTTCACAACACTTCGAGGAAGAGATACAAATGCAAAAACAGGACATAAAATATCTGAAAGAAATCCATGTTATTTTCCACTCTGCAACAAATTAAATAATTTGTGACTTAAAGGAGCAATTGTTGTAGTTTCCCTTGACCATTTCAATATTTTTATAACCAGTCACTAATATTCAATTCAATGGCTGATTCCTACAGGAATAGAGGATGCCTTGAATTTAGAGTGACGTTTTTCAGTCACTTATGAAATATCTACTTCTTTATGATATTGCTACAAATAATGGACTGTTTGTTATTCTTAACCTTGGAGGAGGACTCCCTCTCTTCCAACTTCTCAATATTCACAAATATTTAATGTTGATAGGTGATTTGCCTCTGGTTTTCAATGAATATTTGTGTGTTGACATGTGTGTTGACAAAGGGAATGATTTTTTAAAAAAATGATATTTGATTGATTGCTATTGATTATGCTGATATTAACTGGAGCACTTTTTAAAACAATAGATTACCTTATGGTAACAGGGAAAAAGAATGCTTTATTTTCACCACTCAAGTGGTCAACAAGAATATCCAGTTCCTGAATAATCTCACACTTGGGTACAACATCCATGATAACTATTTGAACACACTTGGCACTTCAGATGCCTTGTTGGACATGCTCTCTACTGGAAAAGCCAATGTTCCTAACTATAGCTGTGGAAGGAATGACAACCTTTTGGCTCTTCTTGATGCAGCTGACAGAGAGATCTCCATCCAGATGTCAACATTAGTAGGCACCTACAAAGTCCCACAGGCATGTGTGTTTGTTTTTGTATCTGGTAAACTGAGTTGGGTGGTAGTGGGTGCATGATAGATCCAGCCATATCTTCTCTGTAGAATTCAAGACCTGTTTTTCACTATGACCATTGTAAGTATCATGACTGGGTATTGAGATAACATTAGGATGGGAACATGGTTCCAAATAGACATATCTTCTCATGACATCATCCTCATTGCATTGAGGGCTTCTGTTTCTCACTGGTGAAGCTGAGAAAAGGTTTTCTGTACAGAAAATCAATTCTGTACAATAGGAAGATGCAGCATGTATGAAAAATTCATGTTTTGTCCATAATCTTAGAAAAAATAATGATGTTATTTTCAATGCTGAACAAATCCCATGAGATTCTCACCCTTTCCTATTGTGGATAAACATATACATACATACATAAATACATAAATACATACATACAATTCATAGTGATCACTATCAGTAATTGAGTACCATCCGAGTACCATCTGCCTGTCAGTGTCGACTGGCAACCACACGGAGGAGAGCCTTTTCAGTAGTAGCTCCGACCCTTTGGAACAATCTCCCCGTGGAGATTCATACCCACCACCGTCCAGACCTTCCACACAGCCCTTAAGACCTGGCTAGCCTGTCAGGCCTGGGGATAAAGATAATTTGTCCCCACCCGCATGATGAATGAATGTTGTTTACTATTTTACCTTTATGTACTATTTTGTGTCTACTGTCTGCACCCTCCCTTCCCCATTTTATGTAAGCCGCCCTGAGTCCCCTCAGGGAAAAGGGCGGCCTATAAATATTAATAAAATCAAATCAAAATCAAATCAAATCAAATTAATTAACCACTTTATTTAAAAAGCTACAAGCTTGAGGCAACAACTTTTTACCCTAATGAATTCATAATTAAATGCATCATAACAAGCTTGAAGAACAATAGAGCTCTTGGAGAGGACTTTCTATTAGCTGAACTATTCAATGAATATTCCAGGTTATGAGTCCCATTATTGGCAGATAGTTGGGGCGGGGAGGGGGGAGATGGCAATAGTATTTTCTATATAAAAAGGGTATAAAAAGCATCCTCATTATTATTGTCTCCTTGGTCAAATAGATACTGTGGCTGAAATAAATGCTCAGATCCTCTTGAGTAGGGTTGATAGTGAGTAGAGAACCAAGGTCACCAAGGTCATCTCAACAGGTGCCAGCCAGAGATGTCAAGGAGATGCTAGGATGCATAATTGGACAATGTGACCTGTGACCACGAGGGAGGGAATTATCTATTCTTTAATGATACTGGAACTGCGGGAAATAGTTAGAGCTGGGTTCATTTTCATCTGTACTGAAATGATGTACTCAATAAAGCAGTTATTTGAGAAAGTTGAAAGTCTCGGAGTGCTGGATTGGTTGGGTTCATTGTTTGGAACCTTGACATCTCAATTATTAAGAGGTTATAAGGCCCAGGTTACCCCCATGCTCTTATACTGAGCTGACGTGTGGGGCTTCAAACAAACTCAATGACAACATTTGAGAAGAATCTCAGGAGTCAGTCCCAAGGACTTCAGCTGCTCCCATGAGAGATGAATTTGGAATTTACACAATTTTCTAAAATCAGGGCATATAATTATTATTGTAAAATTAAATCTATGGAAACTGAAAATCATGTCTGTTAAAACAGACAAAATTTCAATTGTATTATACAATTGTATTATACCTCTTGTATTATACAACTGATAATTATATGAGGAGCTGTGGTCTCACCGTCTCTTGTACAATTGGAGAAGAAGGTTAAAAAATTGCTGCCCAAAGAATCTCAAGATATAGAAGCAGAGAAAGATGTAGCAAATTTTCAAATGGTAAATATAATATTGCCTTTAGTCAAACAATATACTTAAGTTAACATCTCCATATTTGAGGCTATTTGTGCGAAATTGTAGAGGTGATGGAGAAATGTGTTTTGCATGTTATTATTATTATTATTATTCTAATTTAATTTATTTCTTGAATTCCATTTTTATATGCAATCTTGTTAATATTCTTTGTTTAATATTTTAAACAATAACTAATCAACAAACCCTTCAAATATGTTCATCAAATCAAACTTCGTCATTTTTCATTGCTTTTTCAGATCAGGGATAAAATTGCTTCAGAGATTCTGAGTGGTAAAAGCCAATTCCCTTTTTTCCACCGGATGCTCCCCAAAGAAGGATTTCAGTACCCAGCAATTGTCCAACTGCTCCTCCATTTCAGATGGACCTTGATTGGTCTCCTTGCTCCAGAATCAGAAAAGGGAGAGAATTTCCTGAGGACTTTTCCTTCTTTGCTTGTCAGGAATGGAATTTGTGTTGTTATATCACAACAAATTCCAATGACTCTTCATCAAGCACCCATGGGAGGACCCAGCTCTAAATGGAAACAAGTCAATGTCTTTGTTCACTTCACAGAATATATTATCGTTTCGAGCACATTTCGTACTTTCCATTTAACACTTAAAGATTTGTCAGGACCCATTGAAGGGAAAGTCTGGATCACCACAACTTTGGGAAAATATATAATGGCTCATCAAGAATATCTCACATACATCCATAGTATTTGGAGCTTTGATTTTCTGAAAAATGTAAGGACAAATTATGATGGTTTTGAACCCTATTTCTCTCTAGATCCACAGTTTGTGGAACAGTCTTTTCGCTGTTCTTTCTCAAAGCATATCTTTTCTGTCAAAGCCCGGAAAAGATGCAGCCAAAAAGCTCCAGTGGAAACCCAAGAGAAAAGGGGCAGCATCTGGATTGAAAATAGTGACTCTGTTTACGTTATCTTTATGACTCTGGCCCAGGCTTTGAAGGCTGCATATTCGTCCAGATCCTGGGGGAGAAGGAAGAAGGTCCAAGGGACAGTGGAAGCTCCCAGGCTGCAGCCATGGCAGGTATGAGGTGCCAACAAGGATCCAACAAATCAAATTCCTTTGGAGAAAGAATCCATAGGAGAAGGAGGGGAGCCATCTCATCTTACTTGTGCTACAAAAGGCCAACAAATTTAGTCAATGTAGTTGATTGGGGAATTATTTACGGAGAAGCTGGTACCAGATATATTTTACTAATTTAAAAGGGATGTTTTCATTTTTAAAAACATTCCTGTATTGTTTATGATTAGCAGTGTACAATTTTACTTTTATAAATTTGAACTCTTTTATAAATTTGAGCTCTGAGGACATCTGATGACCTGAGCCTCAACTGGGTTCTTTTTTCCTGGTGTGACTGGCCAATAAATCCCACTGGAACAAAGAAGGTGATTTTCAGTTGTTTATTCCTGAAGAAACAGAGAATTTCACGCTTGGAATAGAGGTCCAAATGAAGGGCCCTGATTAAAGTTGGCTTAGCTATTTATGGAAAAAGTTTTTGATAGTAAAACCCTCCCAATCCTATCATTGGAGTTTTCTGTTGCATGTCTGTAGTTTCTTTGCCAATTTTGCAAGAAAGCTGGCAAATGGAGGGGAAACTTGAACAATCCACTGGTGATGTAATCAATTCTAACTTTTGAAGGCTTGTTTCCACATAGTCCAATTTAATGGTAGAGAAGGAAAAGGTAGAGAAGGGAACTAGAGGGTCAGCCATAATGGACTTAATTTTCACTAACAGAGATGTAATAATAGAAAGGGTTGAAGTTACAGGGATCCTGGGAGAGGTGAGTGACCATGCAGTATTGGAATTAAACATAATTCAAGCACAAGGAAAACAAAAAAAGTCAAATTAAATTCTTGGATTTTAAGAGATTTTATTTCAACACATTTAGAGAATGTTTGGATGGAAATCCTGAAATGGAAAACAATCCATGAAGCTTGGGAAACTTTTAAAAATGAGATTATAAAAGGCTAGTCTAGCACAAACCAGCATGGCAGCACCAAGAACACTATGATAAACTGAAAGACAAAAAAGGCAAATAAAAAAGTGGAAAGACAGTCACATAACTGTTCTGGCTCAGCCTTCATGAGCCCCACTCAACAGCCTACTCGTGAGGAGAAACCCCTTTTTATTTTGAAAAGCAGGGATACAAGCCTCTGAGTTCACCACAGGGAGCCTCAATTAGCACTTCAATCCCAACATAAAGAGTCCTGACCAACCTGGGTAGTGGCAAGGAAATCCAGGCAAGGAATCCACTGGAGGGGACTCTTCTGGAGCATGAATGGTTGTCTCTGACAACTGTGCTTCCCACACCCTTCTTCCTTATATCCCAGCCAGGGGAAAGGCTTGTTAACATCTCCTTCTTTTCCTGGATAGCTGGCGCTCTACGTTGCTCTCTTCTCCGCACTTCTGCACCTATGTGCATTTGGGGCAGGACC
This sequence comes from Thamnophis sirtalis, assembly GCF_051295495.1. NCBI lineage: Eukaryota > Metazoa > Chordata > Lepidosauria > Squamata > Natricidae > Thamnophis > Thamnophis sirtalis. Next base: position 3,460,141 of record NW_028261383.1, read on the forward strand.
CAGCTGTTCCTCCCCCATACTCAGTTCAGGCCCCCAAAACAGCTGTCTGTCCACCTTAAGGTGACCAGACGTCCCAATTTCAGTGTGACAATAATGCTTTATAACAATTTTTCCTGTTTCCTGCCGCGTTTTTAAAAAGTCCCGATCATTTTCTGGCTTCATGTTGAAAGCCCAGTGGATTTGCTTAAAAAATCCTAACTGGGGCAAGACAAAAGACACCCTGTCTAAATTCCCTCTCTCTCTCTGTCTCAGTACTTTCATTGAAGATATTAAAACGTTAAAGCAACAAAACGCCCCCCCCCCCCCCCGTGCTGCTTTTTACCTTATTTTATAAGAAAAAAATGATCTAGTACCATAGAGCTCCAGGAAATGGCTAGAGAGGTTACTTCCTGGATATTCCAGAGGGTAGGGGCACGGAGGTTCAAGGACTGTTCCGAAAAATGGTGGCATTTTTCCCTGACTAATTTGACCATTTTAATTTGCTCAGTTTTTTGTATTAACATCTACATCATTCCGGGTTTACTTGGAGTGCAAGCCTGCTGGTAAGTGGGTTTTTTTCTTTTAATTTTTAATGTATTTTAAAATAATATTTTATTTATTGTGCATAGGATTTATTAAAATAGTTTTATTCTGTGTGGATTTAAGTTAAGAACTCCCTGTTATTAAGCTTTCCTCAATTAATCTCTGAGTAGATTCCCACCAACTTCAAGATCCCAAGGGCACATCTTAGAAGCTACCCCTTTGCTTAGTTTATAGATGATGCCTTTCCTTAAATATGAAAATACATTTATTGTTCAAATGTGTACATCTCAATAGAAATGACTCTCAGGGGTGACAACAATCCACTAAAATAATAATATAAAACAGTAATTACAAAAACAGGAGCAACTGTTATAAAAATTATTATTAAAAAATAAAGAATAATAATGGAGTTATTAAGTATATTAATTGCAGCAACCACAATACAATACCTTGGTTCTTCTTTTCATTAAACTAGACATACCCAATTCCAAGGAATTAAAAGACGCTTGCTCCTGGGGAGGAAAGCTATGGCAAATCTAGACAGCATCCTCATGGTCACATGATCAAAATTTTGATGTTTGGCAACAGTTACAATTTATATTCGTAAATTGTAGTTATGTTGAAATAAAAAAAATATTACAATACTAATTTTGCGTTGTATTTTGTTGCTCCATATAAAATTTTTAATCAACACCACCACCACCACCTGGTCAAAGGTGTCCCTCTTTACCAATCTGAAAATCTGGTCACCTTAGTCCACCTGCATGTGAGTAGATGGGCCCTGCTTTGCATCTGGCTATGAGACCTCCTGTTCCTCAAAGTCTTCCGCAGACCCAGGCACACACTCCATCTCCTCCAACACAACAAAACCTAAGACAGAATATCAGCAAATAGCCAGAACCTACAAAGATTAAGTCAGGAAAGCTAAAGCTTTCATTTCAACTTCCCTGAGGCTGCTGGGAGGAGCTGGTGGCTCTGAGTGGGGAGTCTAAGAGACTGTATAGAGGACAAAGGTAGAGTAAAATTGCCTCCATTACATTTTAACTTCCCTGAGGCTGGTGGGCAAATCATATAACTCTAAACCAAAAATAGCAATAATACATTCTGGGTTAGTGCGATTGAGATTGTGATTTTATTTTATTTCAAAATGACTGGCTTAGTTCAATGTAATACTTGTTTTGCAGCTGTCTTTCGCAGTACTCTTTTCAAATTTGGATACTGTTCCCTTTGTAAACAAATTACTAGTCTACATGGACAGATTACCTGGCAGGAATATAGGATTGACAAATTTTGCTGAACCATTTTTGTTCACTGAGAGCATATGCACCAAAAACAAATTCCTTGTGTGTCCTGTCACACTTGGCCAATAAAGAATTCTATTCTATTCTATTATGAACTTAATGGTACCTAAAATTCATACATGAAAAATATCAGGTGGTGTCAGAAACAAAGGTTTCTACTTTTAAAGTTCCTAGAATTTTCCATTCTAGTTCCATCCCTTTCTGGAGAAGAATGATTTCTACAATCTTTCCCGTTGGAAGCTCTACATGGACCAAAATGGAGAAGTAACAGCAGATATGGACATCCAGTGCTTTGTTGTTTTGTCCAGTAATAGTTTGACAAAAATGAAAGTGGGAAGTATTGAAAAACAGAGACTTATTATCAACCAAAGGGCTCTTTCGTGGCTGAAGTTGCTGAACAGGGTAGGTTAAATATTGTGGTATTCTCTCTTTTCTCTAAAGATTAGGACCCATTTCAAGTGGGTTATTTCTAGTGACCCTGGGAGTTGAATGTATGGAGGAGAAAACATAGTTTTCTTAGACTGCTTGAGTGGGGGAGGGCATTCACAAAGATGTTCCTCAAATACTATGATATGGAATACTCTTTTAAACTGATTCAGCCATATTCAGCATCAGACACTGCGTGATTATTCTTTGGGATACAGACCATGGTTTTTTTGTATCTCTTCTATAATTTAGAATCTCCTTCATAGTCCCAAGAAGCCCTCAAGTGCTGGCATTTATGCTGCAAATAGTCTCAGATTCTTTTAACTATTGTCTGTATTAGGTTTGGACCAGGGGTGGGATTCAGAGGGTTCAGACGAGTTTGGGAGAACCGGTAGCTCCGACGATCAGCTGGGGAGTGAACCGGTTTGCTCCGATAATCAGCGGGGCTTATTTGTCTGTCCTTGCACTTTACTTACCTATAACCTCTCAGCTGATTTGTGCAGCAGCCGTGTTACTCCCCAGAAGTAACCTGCAAGGCATGTTTTGTTAAAACTGTGCACACATGCAGAGCACGCATCAGGCATAGGTGTTCACAGAGTGTACACATGTGAAGTACATGATCACTGAACTGGTTTTAAACCAGCAGGATCCCACCACTGGTTTGGACTGAATGAGATGAATCTAATAATCACAGGTCTGCAAAAAAAAAAATTTGACAGCTGTTTTGGTTAATCCATGTAATCTTTATGTTTTTTGGTGTGCTGAATCTGAAAATGACCTCCATTTTGTCATAGGACATCACATTTCCTGATCATTTCATCTATTTTATCTGTTCTTTGTTCAATAATCTCCCATCTCTTTTCAATGCTCTCTGTTCTTGCTTGTATTTTTTGTATTTTTTGCATAATCATCAACAATGTCACTTCATTTTCTTTTCCCTGTTGTGAAATCATCTATATTAATCTTTTCCTTCCAATAGTGCACACTGTCACTATAAACTCTGAGGGTCTTTTTCAAGCCAAGTTAATTGCTTTCTTTCCCAATATGTGCAGTTTTTTCCCCAGTCCAAGCTTTTCACTCTGATAGTAAACTATATGCCCCTCAGAGAGGGTTCGCAATTTGGGAGTCCTCCTGGATCCCCAGCTGACTTTAGAACACCATTTGTCAGCTGTGACCAGGGGGACCTTTGCCCAGGTTTGCCTGGTGCATCAATTGCGATCCTACCTGAATCGGGAGAATTTTATTTTAGAATTTAGAATTTTATTAGAATTTGTAGGCCGCCCTTTTCCCTGAGGGGACTCAGGGCGGCTCACACAAAAACTGGGAAAGGGGAATACAGACAGTAGGACAAAACATGTAATAAAATAGCAAACAACAAACACTCATCATTCGGGCGGGTAACTATCCTATCCCCAGGCCTGACGGGCGAGCCAGTTCTTCAAGGCTATGCGGAAGGCCTGGACGGTGGAGAGGGTACGAATCTCCACGGGGAGCTCGTTCCAAAGGGTCGGGGCTACTGCTGAGAAGGCCCTCCTCCTTGTAGTTGCCAGCCGACACTGGCTGGCCGATGGAATACGGAGGAGGCCTAATCTATGAGATCTTATCGGTCGTAGGGATGTAATTGGCAGAAGGCGGTCTCTCAAGTATCCAGATCCACTGCCATGTAGGGCTTTATGGGTGATTAATAGCACCTTGAAGCGCATCCGGAGATCAACAGGTAGCCAGCGCAGCTCGCGGAGGATGGGTGTTATGCGGGTGAATCGGGGTGCACCCGCAATCACTCGCGCGGCTGCATTCTGCACTAGCTGAAGTCGCCGGATGCTCCTCAAGGGCAGCCCCATGTAGAGCACATTGCAGTATTCCAGCCTAGAGGTCACAAGGGCCCGAGTGACTGTTGTGAGAGCCTCCCGATTCAGGTAGGGTCGCAACTGGCGCACCAGGCGAACCTGGGCGAATGCCCCCCTGGTCACAGCCGTTAAGTGGTGGTCAAATGACAGCTGTGGATCCAGGAGGACTCCCAAGTTGCGAACCCTCTCTGAGGGGTATAAAATTTGACCCCCCAGCCTGAGTGGTGGAATAATAGCCAAATCTTTGGGAGGGAAACACAATAGCCACTCGGTCTTTTCTGGGTTGAGCACAAGCTTGTTCACCCTCATCCAGTCCATAACGGCCTCAAGACCCCGGCTCATCACGTCAACCGCTTCATTGATTTGGCACGGGGCGGACAGATACAATTGAGTATCGTCCGCATATTGATGGTATCTAATCCCGTGCCTGCGGATGATCTCTCCCAGCGGTTTCATGTAGATGTTGAATAGTAGGGGGGATAAGACCGAACCCTGAGGCACCCCATAATTTAGGGGCCTAGGGGACGATCTCTGCCCCCCCACTAACACCGACTGCGACCTGTCCGAGAGGTAGGAGGAGAACCACCGTAACACGGTGCCTCCCACTCCCACCTCCCGCAGTCGTCGCAGAAGGATACCATGGTCGATGGTATCGAAAGCCGCTGAGAGGTCAAGGAGGACCAGGATGGAGGAACGTCCTTCATCTCTGGCTCTCCAGAGATCATCCATCAATGCGACCAAAGCGGTTTCTGTGCTGTAACCGGGCCTGAAGCCTGACTGGAAGGGGTCTAGGTAGTTTGCTTCCTCCAAGGACCGTTGGAGCTGGGAGGCCCTTCAGACAGTCACTCACACTTTTGTGACCTCAAGACTGGATTACTGTAACGCGCTCTACATGGGGCTGCCCTTGAAGAGTGTTCGAAGACTTCAGCTAGTCCAGAATGCAGCCGCGCGAGCGATCATGGGTGCACCCAGGTACGTTGCACCTATCCTCCGCGAGCTGCACTGGCTACCCATCAGTCTCCGGACTCGCTTCAAGGTGCTAGTCGTTACTTATAAAGCCCTACATGGCATCGGACCTGGGTACCTGAGAGACCGCCTCCTGCCAATTACCTCCCATAGACCGATCAGATCGCACAGACTAGGCCTTCTCCGGATTCCATCTGCCAGCCAATGTTGGCTGGTGACTCCCCGGGGGAGAGCCTTCTCTGTTGCAGCTCCAGCCCTCTGGAATGAGCTCCCCATGGAGATCCGGACCCTTACTACTCTCCCGGCCTTCCGCAAAGCCACCAAGATCTGGCTGCTCCGGCAGGCTGGGGTGCTGTTGAAATAGCCAGCCCCACTGTAACTATGAATGTTGTGTATTTTAAATTGTTGTTTGTCTATTTGTCTATTTATTCCCTTCCTTTGTTTATTGTAAGCCGCCCGGAGTCCTTTGGGAGTGGGCGGCATACAAGACCAATAAAATGAAATGAAATGAAATGAATGAAATAGTTCCCAGAGAAGCACCAGTATAAACATCTGTGTTCTTCCTGCTATCATTTTCAGTAAACAAACTCAAAGTCCTTGAAGCTCAAACGTAGAGAAGAAAAACAATATTTCCAAGCTTCCAAGCCTTTAAGTGGCAATGTTATTTCCCTCTATTTTCACTTCTCTATGTTTTTTTTATTTTCCAGAAAAGAAAAGAAATATTAGCAAGAAAATATTATAAGGTATTGAAAAGAGAAAAAGAATGAAAGCCTTTAAAAAAAGAGAAAGATAAAATCTGTCCAATTTAAAAAATATGTGTTTGTAGAAATTTCAGCAGTAAAAGGATTTTTTTTTAAAAAATAACACACAAAATTTGACTCAGGCTTAATCTCGCTGCTTGACCTTTCTTGTCTTCAATTTTAACTCTACTTTTGATCTTTGGGATGTTCTCTCATCTAATAGTAAAAAACTATCTCACCAATTCAGCACACTTTTTCTCCTGCATTATCTTCCATTTCTGGAGCTGTCTCAACTTTCAGCAGCTTCAATGGCTGCTTCTTTGTCGCTGGAAAAAAAGGCTTCTCCTGGATCTACCAGGGACTTTGCGATATCCCCGGGATCGACAGGATGTGCCCTTCTCTATCACCATTTCTGCATGACAGTTTAGGTCCAAAAGGACTGTCCAGCAACAGATATCGATGGTGATCCCCGAAACTCCAAGATTGTACATCATATCGTCCTAACATTAGCTCCGCTCCCTCCACTCTCAAAGGGTTAATAACCAGATGACTGCAAAGAATATAAAACTTTCCATTCCCTAATCTTTCCTTTCCATTCAATCAGGACTGAAAATGCTTCTTGGATGAAAAGCAAAACGTTTTCAAGGGGGGAAAAGTCAATTTGCCTTTTGGAAAAGCACTTTGGGACAAAATATGCCTGACTTACTCTATTTGAGAAGTTATGATATTTTTAAACCCATTAGTTGTTATTTAATTCTAAAATCTTTTTTCAGTCCACACTTTATTCAGTCCTTTATTACCATGAGATATGCCAGAAGTAAAAGGCAGGAACTATATAAATTTTTCAGTGGTTGTATCTTCTGCAATCATTTGGAACTATTAGAGAATTTATATTTCTTCAAGTGAAGCCCAGAGAAACTACTCAACCAAACTTCATATCTACCTCCATTTTCCGTGGATGCTTAGCCTGGACACATTTTCTTTGACATTCCTTGTTTTTTCTCTTTAGCCTCTGCCTCAGTCCAAATGTGTGGAAAGTTGTCGTCCTGGGTTTGTCAAGCGGAAGCGAGAAGGAGAGCCAGTTTGCTGCTATGACTGTGTTCCTTGTCCAGAGGGGACCATCTCCACTCAGGAAGGTGGGTAACACCAAAGAAAATAGCAGATTTGTGGGATTCCTCTAGAGCATTTTTATAGAAGTCAATGTTAAATGATGCGTTAAAGATCAAATGTTTTTTGTTTTTATGTTTATTTTCAAACTGCAAAATTTCTTATCTAAAAGGAAGAATGTCCAAAAGACCTTTAAGGAGAGGCTGGATAGAGATAAGGCTGGGGCAAGTTTTACTAATGCCAAAGAAAATATCTCTTATGCTTTTTATTTTGGATTTTTTCTTTCCACATTTCTATTTCTATGAATATCTGAATTATTTGAAACTTGAGGAATTATCTTAAGTATTCTGACCTAGGCTTCCTGATACAGTAAAAAACACATGCTTAGCCCCAAAAACCCTCTTTTTATTTCAAAGGCTGTGATTTATATTAATTCACAGCCCATAATGAGTCCCAAATAGTTGTAAAGAGTCCTACAGTAGGTTGCCAAAGTCCTTCAGGACAAGGCTGGTAAGCACCCACCTTTCTCTTCCTTGAAATGCTACCAAAGACTTAATTGGCAATTAGCTTGACAAGGCCACATGGAGCAAAGAGTTAAAATGGAGCTTCAGAAGTAAATTGACTAGCATGAACCAAGTTGCTTCCTGCAAAGGCTCATGTGCCTTTGTTCCTCCTTTATGTCCTATGGGAGGGGCCAATCACCTCCAAATCTTACTCCTGAGTCATCCCTTCTGTCCTAACTGTTCTTGCCTTCTGGCACCTCTGCACATGTGCACACTGAGAAAAGGGGAGCCTGTTCCTCTGACTCCCTGCTGTCCAACTCTAGAGACTCCGGAGGCATCACATAACTCCCAGATGGCCCTGGCCCCCTCTTTGCCTCTGATGCAGAGCCCTCGTCTGAGATTTCCCCAGACTCCAGAACTGGCCCATGTTCCTCCCCAATCTCCTCACTGTCCGACTCTGCTGCCAGCTGCTAGTGGACCACAACATTTAGATCCATTCTCTAGAAGGATCTTTGCAGTTTATTCTATATAGATGGCCACTTAAGCATCACTAGAAGGAATTGCTAGTCCACAGTGAGCTGATGTGTACAGTTATGGATGCATTTCCTTACATGAATGTTACCACTCAGAAGAGTAGCCATTCCAAATTATGCGCAGAACTAATTTTTGCTGTTTTTAAATATATATATTCTTATCCTGTTTCTCTGGAAATGTTAATTAAACCATCTTTAAAAAAATCTTCCTGGTATCAATTGTTTTCCAAAATAACTTATTTCTTGAAAAGTGAAAAGGTAGAATGTTAAAGAAATGTTTTTGTTTTCTTTGCCCCCCCCCCCCCCCCGTGTTTGCAGATACAGAAAAATGCACCAAATGTCCAGATGATAAATATCCAAATAAGGATTATATCCAATGTATCCAGAAAGTTATATCCTTTTTATCTTATGAAGAAACTCTGGGCATCATCCTGATCTCTTTTGCCCTACTCTTGTTCTTAACCACAGGCTTTGTTTTAGTCATATTCCTTAAATACCGAGCAACTCCCATTGTCAAAGCCAACAACAGGGACCTCTCTTACATCTTACTGGTTTCCCTTCTGCTTTGTTTCTTGACTCCTCTTCTCTTCATTGGTCAACCAAGAAAAGCCACCTGCTTTCTCCAACAAATTATTTTTAGCATCATCTTCTCCATTGCCATTTCTTCTCTTTTAGCCAAAACAATCACAGTGGTACTGGCTTTTCTGGCCACAAAACCAGGAAACCAAGTGAAAAGATGGTTGGGGAAAAGCTTGGCCAACTCCATCATTCTTTCTTGTTCTGCTGTCCAAATTATCATCTGTTCCATCTGGCTGGGAGTTTCTCCCCCATTCCCTGATTCTGACTTCCAATCTCAGCCTGGAGAGATCATCCTGCAATGCAATGAAGGCTCTGTTGTCATGTTCTATATCACCCTTAGCTACATGGGCTTCCTGGCTGCCATATGCTTCACAGTGGCTTTCCTGGCCAGGAATCTGCCTGGGACCTTTAATGAAGCCAAGCTGATCACCTTCAGCATGCTGGTTTTCTGCAGTGTCTGGGTGACTTTTGTACCCACCTATCTGAGCACCAAAGGGAAATACATGGTGGCTGTTCAGGTCTTCTCCCTGCTGGCCTCCAGTGCTGGTTTCCTGGGCTGCATCTTCATCCCCAAGTGCTACATAATCATTTTGAGGCCAGACCTGAACACAAAGGAGAAGCTTATAACCAAGAGAAATGTAGAAATATGAGATATGGGAATGTCAACTCTCAACATGTTCTAGGAAGTCAAACCAAAATGGTCCAAGCTGTTCTCCATGGATGACTAGGCATATATATTTTGTTTTTGCTTTAAATTGTTAAAGGGGAACTGGCAGATAGGATTGTGAGGAAAGTTAATTCCTGGAGTAGTGGGACAAAATTAACAGGCCGGAAATACAGAAGGATTGCATGTGGCAACTATGACACCCTTGTTTCTCAGAACATTTTACCAAAACTGCTAGGGCAATGCAACTGATACGTTTCTCTTTATTTAGACCAGTGGTAGTCAACCTGGTCCCTACCACCCACTAGTGGGCGTTCCAGCTTTCATGGTGGGCGGTAGGGGTTTTGTCCGATAGTGAAGTACTTTCCTTTTTAAAAAAATTAATTGACTTTTTAACAAAATGTCATAGCATTATTTAAAAACATTTTCATTAGGTTTTCATAAAATCACCATTACTGTGCAACCGAAGGGTGGTTAGAAAATTTTACTACTAACAGAGATCCAAAAGTGGGCCGTAGATATAAAAAGGTTGACTATCCCTGATTTAGACAATAACTCTTTCTTGAGGATAGTAACCTCAAATAGGTGGGAAAATAACTTGAGGCTTGCTAATTATGAATATCCATGCTTACATATATGTATATGCACTATTATCATTTTGTCCTCCTTTCCTGTTGTCTGTAGAATTTCCTTTCACTATTTTTCTGGAGGGAAATTCCTCCAGTTTCGGTTGAATAAAGAATAACTTGTCCGAGTTTGTTGCATACATTCAAATTCAGAAAGCACACATAGATAACTGATTTAGCTGGATTCATTAACCTCTTTATATACATAAGAATAGATGAAAAAATGTATAATACCAAGAGCTGGTTCTTCAAAGTAAATACAAACAGGAGAGTTACAGGCAAATACAAGGAGCTAGTTTCATTTCTAGTGCAGGGGTCTAGTGCAGGGGGGGTGTTTCAAATTGGTTTAATAGCCGGTTTGCTGAGTGTGTGCTTTGCGTGCACTCTTGGTTCTCTCATGCACATGTGTGTGCACTTTAGAGGATACTTACCTTTCGGATTGCTGCTTGGGAAGGAATTTCATTCTTCCACATGACTCACCTGAGAAGACAAAGATAGGTAAAGCGCAGGGGCTGGTGGGCGGGCCCAGTTGCTTGTGGGAGTGAACTGGTTCATTCCCAGCTGATTTTCATAGCTACAGGTTCCCCCGAACTGGTCTGAACCAGTAGAATCCCACCCCTGATCTAGAGCCTTCATTCATGCCTTCAGAGGCTGTAAAAGAAAAGAAAAAAGTATGTGAAATTGAAAGACAGCATAAATAGCTGTTCCTCCTCCACTGGAAGAGAAACATCCTGAGAAATGAATCCTAAGGACCACAATAATCAATGCAGAGAAAGAAAAGGGAAGGCCAGCCAGAAATATCCCCCAATTCCACATGTGGACAGAGATCATGAAGATAAATAAATCTGAACAAGAAATGTTGGCTGGAAGATTAATGGGAAATTTGCAAACTTAAGGAGTCTTGCAGGAGGATCCACAGGGGTTCCTGCTGGTTTATGAAACTCTGGTGCGGACCAGGTATACATGGAGTAATGGAAATAATAAAATTATATTATATTTCCTGTGGTACAAAATGGACACAGAGTTGGAACGGACCTTGGAGGTCTTCTAGTTCAGCCACATTCTCAAGTAGGAAACCCTATATCATTTCAGACAAATGGTTGTCTAATCTAATCTGCTCTTCAAAGTCTCCAGTGTTGGAGCAGCCACAACTTCTGGAGGCAATTAATTCCACTTATTAATTGTTCTTACTGTCAGGAAATTTCTCCTTAGTTCTAGGTTGCTCCTCTTTGTCCATTTTCCATCCATTGCTTCTTGTCTTGCTTTCTGGTGCTTTAAGGTCAGTGTGAGAAGCTGCACCTGACTTCCCCTGACTGCCAAAAGTCTCTCCTGGAGGATTGGGCCAAAGAGCAGAGCTGAAACTTTGATGATAATTTTCCTTGTCAGGTGAGATTCCTGGCTGATTCAACTAATGATTGGAGTCAAAGATTGTTGGGCATTTCTCTGGAGAGAAATGAAAGGAAAATAATCCCCTTATGGTTCAAAATGATAGGGCAGAGCTAAAATTACCTGGGTTGTCAATAATTGAGAGGTTTGCAAGCTCCATCCTTGAAATTGGCCCCAGAGGGAATACACAGCACCTGTGGCAGAAAAAAAAAGAAATGTGACACTTGTTGACAGAGTGGTTAAAGAGAAAAGCCTGGAGACTATTTATTGCCTGAACATGTCACAGAACTGAAATAGCTTCCTACTGAGTTAAAGCCAAAAGTTACTTCATTTTGAAAGTTAATACTGAAGGGCATCCTCACAAAAGGGCAGATGCAATAGTGTGGCCAGTCTCCAAGATCAACAACCATCATAATCACAAATTAGTCATCAGAATTTTGTACAGTTAAAAAAAAATACAGATATGCAAAATAAATAAAGAATGCCTTTGACTTCCTGTAAGGAAGAAAGGGGGGGGGGGGGAAGGGACCCAAGTTCCACTGCCACTCCCTTCGATACATAGGGCACTGGGGGGGGGGGGAGCAAAGCCTTTATTTATTTATTTATTTATTTATTTATTTATTTATTTATTTATTTATTTATTTATTTATTTATTTATTTATTTATTTATTTATTTAATTTTGTATGCCGCCCACTCTCAAAAGAGACTCAGCCATCACATTGCCCATAGAAAAGGCCCAGGAGAAGGGGATCTGGGGCAGCCCTTCACACACACCGACATTCTGGGAAGAGACTATTGTCTTTGTGTATTGTCTTTGCTGTTGCATTTTGTTGGAAGAAATGTCCTTCTGGGTTTGGCTCCAAGTGGGGGAAAAGACACAGGAGGCATGGAGGCTGCTTAGAAAGATGGTTTAATGTTTAATGGTGGACAGGACTGCATGGCTTGAGGTTGTGGGGGAAAAGGTGATCACATGCTTCCAGGTGTTGGGTGAAGAAGAAGAAGCGTCGAGGGAGGGGCTTGCAGGGCTTTTAAAAATCTGTTCGGTCCCACCTCTCTGTTTCCTGTTCCTGTGTAAGAAATGTATTCTGATTGGTTGTCAGACTCACATGGGGTCATGCAGAGGCAACCCTCTAGGCTAAGTCCAGGTTTGGTTGAATTCTCAGATGCCATGTGATCAGTTGAGTAAAAGGCCAATATTATCATCCCTTAATCCCATCCCCCTGTAGCTGAAGGGGAGAACTCTTTATTATGTAAAGTGAACTAGCTCAGGCTTTAATGGCTCATTGACAAAAAGGGGGTGGGGCAGGAAGCTGCAGGGAGAGTTACTTTCTCTTTTTGAAACATGCTTCTTCCTTTTCACATCCAGAGAAACATAATATTCTGCCTTTTCAATATTTCCTTGGATATTTCATTTTTCTGGGAGAGGGCTGGGTGACAACTTCCTACATTAAGGAGGAGGCTGCCAATAGGGGTTTGTGAAGCTTCAGTTTGGCTTTCTTGTGTTTTCAGAAAAGGCTCCTATCAGGGAGAAGCCATGCAGGGCCTTTGCCTACAAAGTGGGATCTGGCATTGCTCAGGAGGAAAAGGGGAGGGGAGGGGTCTCCCAGGAGGGGACCCTCTATTTCTGAGGAAAGGGCATCCTGGGGGGTCCCTCGTGGCCCCCAAAGACCCTCCAACTGGGCTCTTTGGGGCAACCGTTGCTCCCCCTTGAGGAGAATTTCTTCATGGCAACTGTTTCTTGGTGGGTGAGGGGACCTTCCAGGACTTCAGCCTCTCCTCCATTTGCATTTTTATTTCCTTCTCACCACAAAAAAAAAAAAACTTTTTGATTTTAATCTTTATTTGATACCTTCCTTTCTTGCCCCCCTCCCCGCCCCACTTGGTCTTTGTTTATTCAGCCACTTCTCCATGAGGCTGATTGGTGGCTGAGTCCACAGGCAGCCATTGTCTCTGCCTTCCTATTTGATTGGCTGCGGCTGGATTGTCATGAATGAAGGCAGCCACTCAAAGGAGGGAGGGAGAGAAAGAGGCGGGTCTTTTGTCTTCCCTCAGAACTGAGAGAGAAATCTCTCTTTCAGGAAATTCTAGTCAGATGCAGCCCAGGATCAGAAGAACAGGAAAAATGAAATAATATTTATAAAAAAATATTTAAAACATGAAGAAAAAATTCAAGAGTTTGACAGAAGAAAAATAGGAATCAGAGACTAAAAACAGATAATGAGGAGGATACAGTAAAATTGGAGATTAAAGGAAACAGTTTGGATAAAAAGCTTTATAGCAAGAAAGAAAGCTGAAATAGAAAACAGTTTTAGTATTATAGGATTAAGGTTGGCATTAGTTGAAAAAAATATAATTTAAAATTCCTTTTTTTTAAAGTAAGCTTTTTTTGTGAAATGGAAATGTCTCTCCAGCTACTGCAGACAGAAAACCCAAATCACCTATTCAAGTTTCCAGTCCTTTTGGAGTATTGAGTCTGCATCAATCTACTTATTGGTGGTTCAAAAATTGGGGGGGGGGGGCAGAATTTGGAACAATTTGTGACATAGGTGGGATTGTCTCAGACTCCAGTTAGCTCCAAGTATTGTTAATGAAAAAGGGGGGGAGAGAATTGGCTATAAAAGGGAGAGAATTTGGTCCAGGGAAATCTCAAACCCTCCAGGCAATGACCTGAGGCTCTCCTGGGGAACCAGAGATGGAAAAGCTGGAATATGGAGTTGTTCTTGTGGATGTCTCAGCCTCTTATGAAGTCAAAGATTGGAAGACTCTGAAAAGAGCTTGGATCCTGATTCTCGGCCTTACATTATCACTGAAGTGCTAAAAAAACAACAGGAAGAAAAAGATCAATCAAGAAAGAAGAGGAAGAAGATTGGATGTTAGGTGGAGGGGGTGGACATAAATATTCATTGGGATAGGGAGAGAGGGAGAAAGGTAGCAAATAATTGAGAGTTGCTGGATGTCATCAAGAAAATCCAGGCCCTTCCTCTGCTAAAGCAGGTAGGAAGGAGAGGTGGTCCCAAAGGTTTTAAAATACCAAATATGACAGAGATGGAAGACAGTATTGAATCATTGGTTCAATCTTTGAATGGGGTGTTGCCTATGGAAATGGCCCTTCTCCATCCTCAGGACAACCCACCTGCCAATCAAACAGCAGTGTTGGGCAGATTATAATGGAGGGCCATAAAGGAAGGAGGAGGAGGAGGAGGAGGAGGAGGAGGAGGAGGAAGAGGAGGACAGATGCTTCTCATCTGCTCAGGCCTTCCAGAGGCCATCAGGTGAGCTCCCCCCCCCCCCCCCCCGAAAAAAAAGATAAGCAGAGCAGTAAAACTTTGTCCGTAGAAGAAATTACCAGCACTTTTAAACAGTTCTTTATATTGAATTGTCCCTGGAAGCAATTAAGTCCCAGGGCCCAGAGTTCAAGTCCAGGTGCCTCTGGTTTACAAATATAGGTAGTTTTCAATTTACAACTACAACTGTGCCCAAAATTTATGTGGCTAAGAGAACTTTGTTAAGTTTTGCCCCATTTTATGACTTTCCTCACCACATTTGTTAAGTGAATCACTGCAGTTCTTGCATTAGTACATGGTTGTTAAGTGAATCTGGCTTCCCCATTGACTTTGCTTATCAGAAGGTCGCAAAAGGGGATCACATGACCTCAGGACTCTGGAACTCTCATAAATGTGAACCACTTGTCAAGCAACCTAATGTAAATTACGTCGCCATGGGGATTCTGCAACAGCCATTTGTATGAAAAATGTTCATAAGTACACTTCTTTCAGTGGTGTTGTAAATTTGAATGATCCCTAAAGGAACTTGTTGTAAGTTGAAGACTACCTGCATTTCCATGGGCTATGAATTTTAACTAGCACAATCCAACTGAAGAGTACTGACTAAGAACTGGGCGATTGTGACTTCTAGTCTCATTTTAGGTCAGCCGGGTGACCTCAGGCCAGCCATTCTCTTTCAGTTCTAGAAAGAAGGTAATCCACTTCTCAAATCTGGCATTTTTTGAAGTTTGAGTTTATTGCTATACCTAAAAAAAACATTTCCTGATTTTAAAACACACAACAACCTGTTTTAAAAGCTATCCACCTTCCAACATTTATAACATTAAACACAGATAAAAATTCTGTTCAACAAAATACATAAAAAACCTAGATGCCCTTAACATGAGTTGTGAATATGGCCCATTAAGTCAATTGGTGATTTCATACAACCCAAGAAAGTACTCCTAGGTTAAGGAGGACAGACATTGACATGATGGTTAATGGAAGATGGCTTACTCAAAGATGACTCAAATTCTATAGGGCACCCAGAAGTGTCAACCACCTGGAGAGGACATCCACATGATGTTCTTGCAAGGATTCTGATGTGTGGTTCCACAAAGGGGACTGTGGGGGTGCCATCTATGCGGGCCTTGGCTGAGGCTAATCAAATCGCAAACTTATCCCCTGAGAGGCATTGAAAGCCCAGTTAAATCTCCCAGGAGGAATACTAGAACTTCTGTTTCTGGTTTGGCCCACTATTCTGTCCAGGAGCAGTGGCTGGGTCGGCTTCACACAACCCTTTACTAGCCTAGGCACCCCAGGTCAAGTCTCCTCAACTACCCTGCAGGGACAGAAAGTCCCAATGCAATGGGGTACCCATTCCTGGGGAAAAAGAAAGAAGTGCTCAGCTGCCCCATGGGGACTCAGCACCCTCAGAATTCCCACAACCTGCCAATTCTACCGTCCAGCCAAGGCAGGTCTGTCAAACTGGTGGCCCATGGGCCAGATGCATCATGCATAGGACAAGCCCACCCCAGCTCCATAAAAGCAAAAGATTTCACGATATGTCACGATACGTCAAGTGACTCAATCAAGTTTGACACCCATGATCTAAGGTGCATATATCAATGATCCTCACTGCAGATAAGAAAGATAAATCCTCAGCTATCAATCCAGGTAAACCAGGAGTACAGGAGTCCTAACTGAACCTTCAAACCACTTGGAAGTGTCCTTTTTGGGGTGGCAGGAGGTTGCACAAAGCCTCACATGAGGGAATGTGAAAAAGGCCCCACATAACCATGTGTATCATATAAACAGAGGAAAAACCAGGATGTTCCCTGAAATCAGGATCTGAATGGGTGTGGCAAGAAGTCAAGCCACATCACACATCACACAGTGGACACCATATAATTGGTGATTGACAGCCCACTCTCTATTTAATAAACTAAGAAAGTCCAAAATAAAAAGGATATGAACATGGATTTTCTGTGTGTTGAACTATCTTCCTCCAGCATCACTTCCTGAAAAAGTCCTAACAGGAAGGACACCTCAGGGAGTGTACTTGTTACTTTTCATTAACATTTTTTCCCTCTAGCTCTTCCTCCTCAGGTGGCACCCTGGAAGAAGTTCAGAAGCCCCAAAGCACAAATTGCCTCTCAATGTGATTGTCCCCATCTGGGTCTGTGAGACTTCTTCTGCTACATCTCCAGCGACAGCCTTTGATGTAAACATGAGATTGAAGCAACTTGAAAGGTATTTTGCATCAGAAAAGGATAAAGGCTTTGGGTCACACTCTTTGTGGCACAATTTTTGGGAGAGGGCAGTGGGCCTGCTCTTGAATGTACCTTTCTCCCCTTTCCAGATGATGCTTGGTTTGTCTCTATCTGAATCAGGAAAGCTACTGGTATTTCCACCTTGTTAAAGTGCTTTGAATTCTTCTTTTTAGTTCTTATTAACAAATGGGAAGAGGGTTAATTCAGCACCATAATTTATGGATCTCCTGTTTCTATTTCTGATGCTGCTGGTATCCCAGCCAGTATCCGGGAAGCTAAGAATGAAGTGCCAGCTGATTTTGGAACACCGTAAGGGAAAGCAACTATGGAACTATTTCAAGCCAGGAGACCATCTTATTAACATTGTCACCACGGCAGCAATAATATCGCATAGAATATTGCCTTTCAACAAGGCTCCTTATGATCATTTTTACTTGTAAGTCATTCAAGGTGATGGAATTGCATTCCCTCCTTTTGCAATTCTAACACTCTCCTTTCCTTATTAATGACTTACTCCTATCTTGCAAAATATGTCTAATTTATTAAATAATTTGATGATGATGATGATGATGATGATGATGATGATGATGATGATATACTTGTGACAAATAAATCCTGCTCAGCCTTTCAACACTCACAAAAATGAAATAGTGATGGGTGAAGATAGACTTTTGTTTTGAATCAGTATTGCCATAAGAACACAATGGGGCAATGTAGAAAAAGAGAAATATTTAAAACCTTTGCTGTTAATGTTAATGATGATAACTTGAACAGTTTTTTTTACAGTAACTTAGTTACAACTTACGGTGATAGTAGAATGTTAAACTTCATTATCGCCATTCATGGAATCAACAAGAATCCACAGCTTCTGCACAATCTCACACTGGGCTACAATATCCACGACAACTATTTGAGTACTCTTGGCACTTCAGTTGCCTTGCTTGACATGCTCTCTGTTGGAGAAGCCAATGTTCCCAACTACAGCTGTGGTAGGAATGACAACATTTTGGGTCTCCTTGATGCAACTTTTAGGGATAGTTCCATCCAAATGTCAACATTACTAGCCACCTACAAAGTCCCACAGGTTTGTGTGTGTGCTTTGTCTGTCTGATAGAGGGTGGTGATGGGTGAGTGATTGATCTAATGATATCTTCTGTGTAGAATTCAAGAGTGGCTTTTCTCCATGGCCATTGTAGAGTCATGGCTCGAGATTGGGATTCACAATGATCAAAAGAGACACATCCTCTCAGGACATCATCTCTATTGCTTTGATGGCTTCTGCAACACAGTTGTAAAGGTGTTGAGAGGGTCAGTGTCCAAACAAATTGTGTTAAAAATGTGTGGGTGTGATGAAAATATAGTAATATTTTGTGGATGTGATTTTATCCAAAATAATTATATTTTCAGTGGTGAAATATAAGATATAAATGTAAGATTTGTGAAAAGAACCCCAATAGATTATTGCATCTATAGTCAACAAAAAAAAAACTCATGGCTACAGAGTGATTATTTATTAAATAAATTTCCAAGCTTATTAGCCGGCATGTCAAATAAAATTTATCATAAATTCTTAAAGAGCAATAGAGTTTCTGGAGAGGATTTACTACTGGCTGAACTATTCAAGAAACCTCCTGAATGGTGGGCTATTGGCAAATTTAGTCCCACTTATAAATAATACCTGAAATATCAAGTTAGGTTAAAGATAGCAAAAGTAGTTCCAATACATAAACATTGAAAGAGGCACCTACACATTGCAAGCCCATGAATCTAATAGTTATTGTGGCTAAAATAAATGCTAGTTTTCTTTCAAACAGGGCTGAGTGTGGATAGATGGAAATTATTGCAGAAGGCTTTAGGCAGAGTGAAACCCCGACTGACTAGTGTTTAATTTCAACCATCAAATTTTCTAAAAAATATGTTAGGTGGAACAACAATTTGCTATCCTTATGCTTCTCAGTGCACCATCTGACATCTTAGGAAGGATCCTGAAATACAGGCGCCTAAAGTGCTAAATGCATATTATAACACCTTTTAATATGCTGATGATATGATACGATATTATTACCCTAGTGCTTAAACTGTAAAGAAAACCATAGTTCTCCAGCTTCCTTAGCCCCAACTATTTAAAAGCCAAAGTTACTCCCCTTGCCCTTATGTGGAACTGACTTTTGGGTAAACAGATATCATATGTGAACAAACAAAACCACAGCATCTTGGAAGAATCTTCTGTGCTTCAGCTACTGTCCTCAGAGCTAAGCTAAGCTAAGCTGAGAATTTATACAGTTTGTCTGTTGTCTATCATAAATAGTCTGAATAATATTATTCAGTATTATATAAGAACCACGGTGGCGCAGTGGTTAGAGTTCAGTAGAGCAGGCCACTTCTGTTGATCACCGGCTGCCAGCAGTTTGGCAGATCGAATCTCACCAGGCTCAAGGTTCTCTCAGCCTTCCATCTTTCCGAAGTTGGTAAAATGAGGACCCAGATTGTTGGGGGCCATAGGCTGACCCTGTAAATTGCTTAGAGAGGGCTGTAAAGCACTGTGAAGCGGTATATAAGTCTAAGTGCTATTGCTATAATATTCAATCATGTTAAATTATGTATTTTGTGTTCCTCATCTTAATATTACCTAATGGCTAACAAGAATACACTATTCTAATAAGTTCACCAGAACCAAATTGAATTTATTAAAAGCCAATATGTTGGACTTCATAGAAGCCTAAAAATAACACAGCATTCTTAATTGCTTTTTCAGATCAGTTATGGAATTGTTTCAGAATCTCTGAATGATAAAAATCAATTTCCCTTTTTCCATTCAATGTTCGTCAGAGAAGGGATTCAATACCCAGTAATTGTCCAAGTCCTCCTCCATTTTAGATGGACCTTGATTGGTCTTTTTGCTTCAAACACAGAAAAGGGAGAGAATTTCATGAGGACTTTTACTCTCCAGCTTGTCAAGAAAGGGATATGTGTTGTTATATCACAACAATTGTCAATGACGACCTCTACAGCATCCCTCAGGAAAGCCATCTCTAAGTGGAGACAAGTCAATGTCTTTGTTCATTTAGCAGAATATGATCCTTTGAAGGACCTAATTCTTCCATTCCATTTAACCCTTAAAGATTTGCCAGGACACATTGAAGGGAAAATCTGGATCACCACAATGTTGGGGAAATTGATAGTGGGATGGGATAAAATTTACAGATACATCCATAGTTTTTGGTACTTTGGTTTTCAGAGAAGAAAAAAGCCAAAAGATGATGCCTATGAATCCAATATCTTTACAAAATACCAATTTTCATATCGGTCTTTTCGCTGCTCTTTTTCAAAGCATGTCTATTCAGTCAGAGGCCAGAGAAGATGCATTCAGATAACACCACTGGTGCCCCATGAAAAAAGAAAAAAGACCCAGATTCCCAAAGAAAGACTTATTTACGTTGTAGTTGAAACTCTGGCTCATGTCTTGAATGCTGCGTATTCCTCCAGATCCCAGAGGAGAAGGAAGGAGAGTGAAAAGAGATTGGGGACTACAAAGCTGCAGTCATGGCAGGTATGGAGGCCCCAGAAGGATCCATAAAACTAAGGTCCTTTGGAGAAGACATCCCAAGGAGGATAAGGGGAAGCATCTCAACCTCTTATGCTACAAAAAGCCAATAGTCCCAAAGGTGCTTTTTCAAGAGGTAATTGAACTTTTTTTTGTTTTTCCTTGAAGACATTTTGCTTCTCACCCAAGAAGGTTCTTCAGTTCTGATTGAAGATTCTTCTAACCAGTTGTCCTCTCAATCCAGAATGGGGGCTTTGCTGTCTTCAAAAGGGTGGCCTTTGTCTTTCAAATGCAGATGGGCTGCTGAATTTTGTGCTGATGGGTTTGTTCTCCTATGTTGTGCCACGTGTTTGTGAAGTGATTGTTTATTTATCCAATGCATAGATCTGCATGTCTTACTGCATTCTACTGCATAGACCTCAATGACTCACACAGGGAGCACTTATGGCTAGATGAGTACAAGGAATATAAATCCTTCCTTTCTCCACCATTCAATCAGAACTGAAGAAGCTTCTTGGATGAGAAGCAAAACATCTTTAAGGAAAATGCGCTCTACACGGGGCTGCCCCTGAAGAGTATTTGAAGACTGCAGTTGGTCCAGAATGCAGCCGCGCGAGCGATATTGGGTGTACCTAGATACACCCATGTTACACCTATCCTCTGCGAGCTGCACTGGCTCCCCATTGGTCTCCAGACGCGCTTCAAGGTGCTAGTCGTTACTTTTAAAGCCCTACATGATTTAGGACCTGGCTACCTGAGAGACAGCCCCCTGCCATTTACCTCCCAGCGACCAATAAAATCACACAGATTGCGCCTCCTCCCGGTGCTGTCGGCCAGTCAATGTCGGTTGGCGGCTCCCCGGGGGAGGGCCTTCTCTGTAGCTGCTCTGGCCCTATGGAACGATCTCCCCATTGAGATCCGGATCCTTACTACTCTTCCGGCCTTCCGTAAAGCTGCTAAGACCTGGCTGTTCCAGCAGGCCTGGGGCTGTTGATTGTATCCAGCCCCACTCTAACAGTATGCATGGTGTGAAATTTTAACCATTGTATTCTTATTTTTTTAACTTTTCTATTTATATGGGTTTTTGTCTTGTCTGTAAGCTGCCCAGAGTCCCTGTGGGAGTGGGCGGCATACAAATGTCAATAAATTCAATTCAATTCAATTCATTTCAAAAACAAAGGAAGCCCAGTTGCCTCTTGAAAAAGCACCTTTGGGACAACCATGACCTGAATGATTAAGAATGTCCATAGTCAAAAAGCTAACAGGACTGGCCAACTTAATTGCTTGGGAGATATTTTTTCCAATAGCTGATATTGTTGCAGAAAATGACAGGCTTTCGACTTCTCAGGATACAGGAAAAGTTTATTTGGCAGCCAGGTTCAGAAAGTTAACCCATGGCTAGCATTGCAAGTTCTGAACCACCTTCATTATCGAAGCACACATTCTTATACATTCTCAAAGGCAGCATAACACGGAAACACTTAACTCTTTTCTTAGTGGCTACCTTGAGGAGAAGGCCTTATAAGGTGATGGGATCTTACTTCTCCTTTTGTTATAGGTACTGAGTACGTGTCTCTAAGCGAACTTTCGCTGAGCCTTGTGGTTTGGACTTTTGACATAGAGATGTTGGCTGGAACATCTTGGGTTAGAGAATGATGACATTTCTTTGAAGCAAGCTTCTAACTATCCTTTTTATGCCATGTCTTCATTCTATATTTTTAATCCATATTTTATTCAACTTTAATACCATGGCATATGAAAAACTGCTAATTGAAAATTTGATAAATGGAATATTTATTGGTGATTAATAGCATAGAATTTGAAATTCATACATTTGAAGGAGAGCCTGCGACCATCTACCCAAACTCTTCCTTCTGCCAGAATCAGTTAAACCTTCTCTGTCTGATATCTGCTCAATCTTTGCATTAAGACAATCTGTGAAAGGGGGACTGAACTTCTCTTGTTCACTTGCTTAGCTCTAACCTTTTCCCACCTTTGATTATGTTTTTCCTCTCATTTATCCATAATCTCCTCTCATGTGACTGAGTTTATTTTTCCATGTCCCACACTCCAGAATAACAGTGAATAGCTGTTAAGCATGCACATACACACACACACAAACACACACACACACACACACACACACAAACTCTTATTGGAAGGTTGCTGAATCCTCCTTTCTCCAACTCAAAGATTGTTTTAATGCACGCCTGTCCAACTGGTGGCCCAAGGGGCAGATTTATCGCATGCAGGCCACAACCACCTTGGCTCTACAAAGACAAAAAATGTCACCATATGTCATTATATGACACGTGATGCGATTGAGTTTGACACCCATGCTTTCATGAGAAGAATTCCTCCCAGATTCTTCTTATTGTCAATTCCAAAATGGCTAAAATGATATTATTTTTCCACTGGATTTTACCTATGCACCTCTCCTTATAGGAAATGGCGAATATTTACTTTTTCTGGAAGATTGGTATTTTTAAACAGGGTCAAAATAGCTTGTCTAGGCCTTCATACAAATCTTAAATGACAAATTTATGAATTATCGACTCATCTGCCTCTATTAATGAATATAAGGTAGAATAGATTGCCAAAGAATTCAAGCAAGTTTTCATCCCATCCTACCGTCACTTAAATAGGTTAATGATCACATCAGGAAGTGATTCGTTAATACTTTTGAAGAAATCAAGTTACATCACCAGCATTCCTGCAATCTATTAAGGAAGTATAATGATATGTGAGAATGATTTTTGGGGGGCTGAAGGAGAGATTCTGCATATGGAATTATTAGAGGGGGGAAACCCCTAGCTGCATGATAGGCAGAAAACGAAACTGAGAAAGGTTCCTTCTTGACTTTTCAGGCTGTAAAAGGAATTGGTGGGAGTTTGTGAGATTTGTAATTTCAGTCTTGGAAGAATCGGTTAATATATTAAAGTAGAATTAACTTATCTCGTTGTGTTTTCCATCTGCTCTACTTGGGAGAAAATTAACCTGATAATTTTTTTCTTGACAAATCTATGCTTTCTGGGAATCACTCTGTTGTTTTGAAAGAGTGAATAAGCTATAGAATGTTCCCTATAATTAACAAGTTTTTGTCAATTATTTATTTGGTCAATATACAGTATATATTGGTCAATATAAAATATTATATATTTTCTGGTGTTTTAAAATAGTTGTCACACATGTCCCCCTCCCCCCAAAGCATATTTGCAAGTTAGAAAATTTTAGAAGTTAACATGTGAAAAGACTTTGTGGGATAAGAAACTAAGATTTCCACTTTTAGGTTTCTGAGATATTTTCATTTCAGTTCCACCCCTTTCTGAGGAAGAATGATTTTTCCAATCTTTCCCATCTGAAATTATATTTCAACCAAAATGGTGATCTACTAGCAGATCTGAAGATCATGAGCTTGTTGATGTACCCCAGGAAGCATCCCACTGAACAACAGCTGGGGAGTTTTGAAAGACAGAGACTTATTATCGACGAAGATGCTCTTTCACAGCTAAAGTTGCTCAACAAGGTAGGAGAAATATTGGGACCTTTTCTCTATTTTCCAAAGCCTACTCAACATACTACAGTATGTTGGTAACAGTAATAGTTTACTAAGGTGGATGAATTTCAACTGAGAATTAAATGTGAAGATTGGCACCCTTTGACTGTAGTATTTTTAGGTGGGTTGAGAGTCTTCAGTACACTTGACCACAGTGTTCTTCAGATGTTATACTTTGTAACGTGGTTGATTTATGGGACGTTGGTTGACTATACTTTTCAAGAAACAGATCATGGTCCTTTTTTGTCCCCTCTTCAATCTGGTATCTCTAATAAAATGTGTGAAAATCCCTTAGATGCTGGGGATTGTGATTCTGATAGCATTGAACTCACTTCTTTCTTGGCTACATTTAGAAAACAACAAAGCAACTCTGTTGACCAGTTCTTGAGTTCAGGTTAAAACTAAATGTAACTCAGTCAAGACTATTGTGTTTTCTCAAAAATCAGATAGGGTCTTATTTTCTTTTGGCCCCCAAAATATGGCCTTGGCCTTATTATTGGGGGGGGGGTATTGTTTTGGGGTTGCTGGCCAGCTGCTCTCTTACGATCAGGCTCCCAAAGAGCCTGAGGGGTGAACGACTGTGATATGCTGTCTCAGCAGTGCAACAGAGCAGCCATGAGGTGACCATGCTCAGGAAAAGCCACCTGGCAACCCACCTCTCCAGACGGGCAAAGCACCACTCATCGACTTAGCGGTATCCAGAAGGCACCAAGCTGGGGGAGACAGGGGGGAACAGACACTCACACGGCTTGGCGCCTTCAGGATAGCACTGGGTCAGTGAGTGGTGCTCTACTTGGCTGGAGAGAGGTTTGTGCAGGCACATGTTCTGCCCCCCACTTGTGCGCTTCCCAGCTTCACTATGAACAGGGCCAGCTCTCCCTGCAGGGGCAGGGCACTGCCACCGCCACTTCCACCATTCCAGCACTGAGGATGGCTTCTTCTGTGGCTTCCAAACACCAGAAGTCCACTGCCAAGTTTTCTGGCAGTCTTCCCACAACCATAAAGTCCATTCCCAGAGTGGCCATTGCCAGAAGACTCTCTGCCCCAGCTGCCGGAAGACTCAGCAGCAGACCTCCAGGGTTTGGAACCCACAGAAGAAGCCATCCTCAGTGCTGGGATGGCAGCACCACCGGTGCCCTCATCCTGCAGGGAGAGCTGGCCATGGGCTGTGGTGAGGCTGGGAGGCGTGTGAGTGGGGGGGAAAGCAGACACTCATGCAATGTCCCTCTCCAGCTGGGCAGAGCATCACTCATTGACCCAGAATTATCCCAAAGGCACCAAGCCACTCAAGTGCCTGTTCCTTTGCGGCTCCCATGACTTCATGACATTGGGATACCAATAAATCAGTGAATGGTGCTCTGCTGGCTGGAGGGGGGGTTGCCAGGCAGCTGCTTATCAGTGTGGTTACCTCATGACTGTTGTGTTGCACTGCTGCAACAGCGTAACATAGCTGTTCACCCCTGAGGCTGAGCCCGGCTCTTTGGGAGCCCGCTCAAAGAAAGCAACTGCCCAGCAACCCCCCTCTCCAACCCAGCAAAGCACCATTCACTGACCTAGAGGTATCTTGAAAGTGCCAAGCCACACAAGCACCTTTCCCCTGGCTCTCGCAGCTTGGTGCCTTCAGGATACCATTTGGTCAGTAAGTGGCACTCTGCCTGGCCAGAGGTGGGATTGCCCAAGGGGCTTATTTTGGGGGCAGGGCTTACATTTTTGTCCACCCTAAAAATCTGACATGGTCTTATTTTCAGGACATGTCATATTTTTGGGGAAACATGGTAGATGGAGGTCCAGGTGGTCCCAATGAGAAACAAGTTTTGGCACTAGGATTCAGCTTGTCCTGGTTGGAGATAGTGTCTCTTAAAGGGAAGGTCCATAGTCTGTTATCTTTTTAAGCCTTGGACCTTCTTCCTAGGAGGTCCTGGTCAAAGTTAACCATGAGTCACTTTCACCCCACTGGGATAGAGCAATAGGATTTCTGCTCCTAGGAAGGAGGTCCAAAGCACTGAATACAATAATCATAAGTGAATAAAGTTTTGGCCCAGAAAATTGATTGCACTGAAACATGACTTTGGCCCAAAGAAGAGACTACTTGATGTCTAAAGCAATGAGATAACTTTTGGGGAAAAAATACTCCTTAGATTTTGCCTCTGGATTGTAAGGATGCATGTTTATAAGGAATTGAGGAGTAATCCAGTGGTTGGCACTCAGTACTTAAATATTTTCTAAAATCTTTTTAAATCTTTTCCATCCCTCAGATTTGATTATGTAGAAACCACATAACCACATTGCTTGCAATGTGATATGCCAGAAGCAAAAGGGAAGAAGTAAAGGTAGAATCTGTCAGTAGTTGTGTTTCTGGAAACTATTAGGAACTGCTTTCAGATTTCATATTTATGTAACTGGAACTCAGAGACAATTTGGCTAATACTCATGTTGACCAAATTTCTCAATGGATGATGAATCCTAACATATTTTTATGTGCCCTGTTTTTCTTCTTAGTCTCTGCCTCAATCCAAATGTGTGGGAAATTGTCATGCTGGATTTTTCAAGAGAGCTCGTGAAGGAGAGCCAGTCTGCTGCTATGACTGTGTTCCTTGTCCAGAAGGGACCATCTCTATTCAGGAAGGTAGGTAACTCTAGAGGGCAGGATACTGGATTCATCTTGATCAAGGAGCATGACATACAAGATAGGTTGTTCTTTATTTTCAACCTTTTCTTCCAAAAAGCAAGGAAAATCAAAACATCCTGAAGAATGGGAATGGAAGAGATAGAAGTATATGGTGCATTCACTTCTGCTAGAGGCAATCTCTCTCCTATTTTTTAATTTGGAATTATTCTTTCTTTTTTAAAAAATAGAATAGAATGGAATAGAATGGAATTGTCAGAGTGCACACAGTGTAACTATGTGAGACAACCCAGAAGCAAATACAGTAAACAGACGTTCCTATTTAAATAGTGATGTAACAGAAAGGCTCCCACTACACTAAAATTCTGGAGATTGATTCTTTTCCTTTGTGTGTGTGTGTGTGTGTGTGTGTGTGTGTGTGTGTGTGTGTGTGTGTGTGTGTATGCTCCCACTTATCATTTCCTATGGCTTTGCTGTCTCTTGGTATCAGCTGGCACCGAAAGAAAGTATTTCTTGAAATTCAAAAGATGAGACTATATAAGAAAGATTTCTTTCTGTTTTCTCAGATACTGAAAAGTGCACCAAGTGCCCAGATGATCAATATCCAACTGAGAAGCGAGTCCAATGTATCCCCAAAAGAATAATTTTTCTATCCCATGAAGAGCATCTGGGAATTATCCTGGTCACCTTTGCCCTACTCTTCTTCCTAACAACAGGGTTCATTTTAACCATATTCCTTAAATACTTAGAAACCCCCATTGTCAAAGCCAACAATCGGGACCTCTCCTTCATCCTACTAATCTCTCTCCTGCTTTGCTTTTTGTCCTCCTTTCTCTTCATTGGACAACCAAGGAAAGCCACCTGTCTTCTCCGACAAACCGTGTTCAGCATTGTTTTCTCAATAGCCGTGTCTTCTGTGTTGGCCAAAACAATCACAGTAGTATTGGCCTTCCTTGCTACGAAACCAGGGGACAGAGTGAAGAGATGGTTGGGGAGGAGCTTGGCCAATTCCATTATCCTTTCTGGTTCTGGTGTCCAAACATTCATCTGTGCCCTATGGTTGGGAGTCTTTCCCCCATTCCCTGAATCTGACCTCTACTCCCAACCTAGAGAGATCATCCTTCAATGCAACGAAGGCTCCGTCACCATGTTTTATATTGTCCTTGGCTATATGTGTTTCCTAGCAGCCATCTGTTTTTTGGTGGCTTTCCTAGCCAGGAACCTGCCTGGGGCCTTCAATGAAGCCAAGCTGATCACCTTCAGCATGCTGGTCTTCTGCAGTGTCTGGATCTCCTTTCTGCCTTCCTATCTGAACACAAAGGGGAAATACATGGTGGCTGTTCAAGTCTTCTCCATCTTGGTTTCCAGTGCTGGACTTCTGGGATGCATCTTCTTCCCCAAATGCTACATTATCCTCCTGAGGCCAGATCTGAACACAAAGGAACATCTAATGATAAAAGTTGGGAAATGATATTAAAATTGTTTCTGAGGTACATTACATTTAATTTTTCATTGCTGTTATTAGGCTTGTATGCTTCCTTTGCATCACTTTGACAATTAAAACTATTTAAAACTAAAGGAAATAAACTTATGAAATGTGTAAAACTAATGAAATTAAATTCAACATAATTAACAAATGGTAAAATAAATGAATTACCATATTTTTCAGACTATAAGATGCACCTAGCTTTTTTTGGGGGGGGGGGCAAGAAAAAATATCTACCTCTGCCTCCCATCAATTTGCCTCCATGCAGCAAACAGCATGCTTCAGTTTCTATTTCAGCACAAATACTTTCAAAATCATTTAATCAGAGGAAAAATGGCTCAAAATCAAAAAAATCCACTATGTGAAAATCCCGAATTGGCTATCACTGACAGAAAGGACGACTCACCCAAATTTTATAGATTTGAACAAAATGCTAAGATACAAAGACTTAATTTATAGACAGGGAAAATTAAAAACAATTGAAGAATTGGCAGATCAGAACATGAAAGTTGACTGGCTAACTTATCTTCAAATCAAAACTAAATACAATAAAGATACTAAATTATATGACATCGAAACAGAACCACACAAATTGGATAAAATTATTCAAAGCTCAGATAGTAAGAGGATAGGGAGAATATATAAATTCCTCCTGAAGTATAAAATGGAAGAGGAAATTGTGAAAGAACAAATGATAAAATGGGCGCAGAACTTTGGCTATAATATTGAATTAGACAAATGGGAAATGTTTGGGAAACAAACTTAAAAATGACACTATCAGTTGCATACAAGGGAAACCAGTACAAAATGTTTTACAGATGGCACCTGGCTAGCTAAAATCTTAACAAATACCTCCCCAAATTGTTGGAAATGCAACTCAATACATGGAACATATTACCCTTTATGGTGGACCTGTGAGGAGGCTAAATTTTTTTGGAAAAGGATCAAAAATTGGCTGGAGGCAATAACGGGTTAAAATAGAATGGAAACCTGAAGTTTTTTTATTAGGAATTATGTCTGCAAAATACCAAAAATAAATCCAATATTTAATACTACATATAATTACAGCAGCAAGGATTGCCTTTGCCCAGAAATGGAAAAACAAATTAATTCCAAGCGAAGATGAAATAATAAGAAAGGTGATGGATTGTGCTGAAATGGACAAACTAACTAAAAAAATCCAGGGAAAAGAAGAATCAGAATTCTACCAGATATGGGATAAATGGTATAGGTGTATGGAGGAAAGAAACAAGAATCAATGAAGGAATATAACAAAAGTCAAAAAATAATAGTTATGACTAAAATAAGAGGGTTAAGAATGGTGAAATCCAAATGAAATACAATAGAAGGGGAAATAATATAAGATGAGTGGTATCGATTGATAATTGCTATTAGAAAGAACATTCGTATTGTATTGTGTAAATGTAGTATACGTCTAAGTTTTGTGTGTGTGTGTGTGTGTGTATTTTTAAAAATAATAAATAAATAAAAAACAAATGGTAAAATAAATGAATTACCATATTTTTCGGAGTATAAGATGCACCTAGCTTTTGTGGAGGAAAATAAGAAAAAAATCTACCTCTGCCTCCCATCAATTTGCCTCCTTGCAGAAAACAGCAAACAGCCTGTTTCAGTTTCAGTTTAGACTGATTAGCACAAGGAAAAAAATATCTGCCTTTGCCTTCCAGTAATTTGCCTCGTTGCAGTAAACAGCATGCTTCCGTTTCAATTTCAGCACAGCCTGATTAGCACAAGCAGCTTATTTTTTGGTTGGATCAGCCTCCCAGTGATCAGCTGTTTCAGGCTGCAGGGATTGCCATTGGCTATTGCTGCCTTCACGAGTTCCATTTTTGACTTCAAATCCTCGCCACCTGGAATGGGTGGGAAATGAGGCATGCAAAGGCCGCCTACAGAAAATACGTGCTTTGAAAAAGAACAGTAAAAAGACTGATCTCCAAAGGGTGATTCAAGAAAGAATGTGGATTAAAAGGCATAATTCATGTACCTTTTTTTCCTGAAAACCAACTGTCAAGATGCTATTCACATATTTAAGATATCCGTCATTTCTCAGTGGATATAGTCCAATGAGTGTTGTGACCCAGACTTTCCTTTCAATGGGCCCTGGCAAACATATCAAAGTTAAATGGAAAGGAATAATTCTGTCCAAAATGGCACCATATTCTATGTAGTGAAGAAAGACATTGACTTGTCTCCACTTAGAGAGGGCATCCCTGAGGAATGCTGTATGTCCAGTTTTGGATAACTGTTGTGCTTTAACAACACAAATTCCACTCTTGACAAGCAAAGGAGTCAAGGTCCTCATGAAATTTTCTCCATTTTCTGTGTCAGAAGCAAAAAGGCCAATCAAGGTCCATCTGAAATGGAGGAGCATTTGGATGATTCCTATGTAGATGATCCCTTTTTTGGGGAAAAGCCAATGATAAAAGGGCAATTGAATTTTAGCGTTGAACGAATCTGAAAGTAATTCAAAACTGATCTGAAAAAACAATGAAGAATACAGTGTTATATCTGAGATCAGAGCAATTGATACACGTAAATGAACCTGCTAGTAGATGATACCACCATTGGAGATACTTTTGGAATAGTAAAGATGGTAGAAAGAGCTTTACTTCTCTTCAAGTCATTTACAATATACAGGTGAAACTCAAAAAATAAGAATATTGTGCAAAAGTTCATTTATTTCAGTAATACAACTTAAAAGGTGAAACTAATATATGAGATAAGACACATTATATGCAAAGCAAGATAGTTCAAGCCATGATTTGTCATAATTGTGATGATTATGGCTTACAGCTCATGAAAACCCCAAATCCACAATCTCAGAAATGCAATCAATAAAACAAGGATTGTACATGGAACAATATCGGACCTTTGAAAAGTATAAGCATGCATATGTACTCAGTACTTGGTTTGGGCCCCTTTTGCAGCAATTACTGCCTCAATTTGGCATGGCATGGAAGCTATCAGCCTATGGCACTGCTGAGATATTGTGGAAGACCAGGATGCTTCAATAGCGGCCTTCTGGTTTTCTGCATTGTTCAGTCTCATGTGTCTCATCTTTCTCTTGGCAATGCCCCAAAGATTCTTTATGGGATTCAGGTCAGATGGGTTTGCTGGCCAATCAAGCACAGTAATTCCATGGTCATTGAACCAGGTTTTGGTGCTTTTGGCAGTGTGGGCAGATGTCAAGTCCTGCTGGAAAATGAAGTCAGCATCTCCATAAAGCTCATCTGCGGAAGGAAGCATGAAGTGCTCCAAAATCTCCTGGTAGACGGCTGTGTTGACCCTGGACTTAAAGAAGCACAGTGGACCAACACCAGCAGGTGACATGGCTCCCCAAATCAACACAGACTGTGGAAACTTCACACTGGTCTTCAAGCATCTTGCAGTGTGTGCCTCTCCATTCTTCCTCCATACTCTGGGTCCTTGGTTTCCAAATGAGATGCAAAAGTTGCTCTCATCAGAAAAGAGGACTTTGGATCACTGAGCAGCAGACCAGACCACGACTCAGAAAAGCAATTCTAAAATCAAGTCATTCTCTCTTCCTATAAGGATCAGGCACTGAATGTGAATGATCACTTATAAAAATATGGAAATGGGCCGGGCAGAGGCAACTACAGCCGATTCAGTAACTACTTTAAATTAAAGTTGGTATTGAAGTGATAACTCAGGATTAGACTTGAAAGATGATCCTGGACTTTTTTCCAATAGTTTTCCTACCCCATCTGCCTTGAAGAAATCACTTAAGATTTGCAGATGATATTGTTCTCTTCTCACAAGATTCAGAAGAGCTACAAAGAAACATACAAGAACTGTACAAAGCAAGAGAACCACTTGGCTTAAAAATAAACCTGAAAAAGAGCCAGGTTATGTTCAATAAATTCACCAGCCAGAATATTTTTTTGTATTTGGAGGAGAACTAGACATAGTATACTATTACATATACCTTGGCCTCAATGGAAGGAGATACAATGAATGAAATTGAATGGCATGTTAAATGTGGTTGACAGGCATTTCACAAATTAAGCATAATTTTCAAGAGCAAACTCCCCCCATGCCTGCAGAAAAAAGTTTTCAGTCAGTGTGTGCAACCTGCTCTAATCTACTGTATGTCAGTGAAACATGGACACTAACCTCACAATCGATACAAAAGCTATGGGAGTGGCACAAAGAGCCATGGAAAGGTGAGCATTACAAGACATTGAAAGCTCAGCATTACAAGACAAGATAGAAAGACCTGCACATGGATTAGAAATCGAACAAAAATATATAATGACATTAAGAGTGTAAAAGAATGGAAATGGAAATGGGCTGTCATATAGCAAGAAGAACTGATGGCAGGTGGATGAAGGTAATAATAGAATCGTCCCACTTGATAAAAAGTGTCCACAAAAGAGATCTAGAACAAGATGCATCAATGACATCAGTGAGTATTGCAGGTCCAGTTGGCAAAAGAAAGCTCAGGACTATATTGGTTGGAAACAGGAAGAAAAGGCCTTCACCCTGCAATGGATAGACAATGGTTAAGATGATGATGATGATGATGATGATGATGATGATGATGATGATGATGATGATGATGATGATGATGATGATGATGATGAAGAAGAAGAAGAAGAAGAAGAAGAACTACTACTACTACTACTACTACTACTACTGCTGCTGCTGCTGCTGCTGCTGCTACTACTACTACTTCTTCTTAAGAAAAGAGGATAAGAGGATATTTTTTGTGAAGTTCATACTTTGCTAGTAGAAAACACTGAGAATCTCAGATAAAATCATTTAGAATTAGGACTATTAGAATTAGGATTATTAGAATTAGGATTATTAGAATTAGGATTATTAGAATTAGGATTATTAGAATTAGGATTATTAGAATTAGGATTATTAGAATTAGGATTATTAGAATTAGGATTATTAGAATTAGAATTACAGAATTGGAAGGGACCTTGGAGATCTTTTAGTTAAACCTCCTGCTTAGGCAGAAACTCCATACCATTTCAGACAAAGGGTTGCCCAATATTTCCTTTAAAATGTCCAGTGTTGGAGCATTCACAACTTTGGATGGCAAGTTGTTCTACTGGTTAATTATTCTAATGGTCAGGAAATTTCGCCTTGGTTCAAGGTTTCTTCTCTCCTTCATTAGTTTCCATCCATTGCTTCTTGTCCTGCCCTCAGGTGCTTTGTAAAATAGTTTGACTCCCTCTTATATGTGGCAGTCTCTGAGATATTGTAATACTGCTATCATGTCACCCCTACTGGTCCTTTTTCATAAGACTAGACATCTACAGTTCCAGCAACCATTCTTTATATGTTTTAGCCTCCAGTTCCCTAATCGTTGTTGCTTTTCTCTGCATTATTTCTAGAGTCTCAACATCTTTTTTTTTTACATTGTGGCAACCAAAACTGGTTGCAGTATTCCAAGTGTGGCCTTACCAAGGCATTATAAAGTGGCATTAATACCAGAGGTGGGTTGTTCCTGGATCATTCCTGAGGCTCTGCCCACCCACCCGGACGCTTCTGTGCAATGGCAGAAGCACATTCATACGTCCGAACCAGTAGTAAAAAAATTGGAAACCCACCGCTGCTTAACACTTCACGTGATCTTGATTGTATCCTTTTTTAATGTTGTCTAGAATTGTGTTGGCTTTTTTGGCAGCTGCAGCACATTTAAATGATTGTCTACTATGACTCCAAGATCCCTCTCACAGTTACTACTATTGAGTGAGGTGCCAACTATACTCTACCTGTGCATTTTGTTTTTCTTGTCTAAATGTAGAATCTTATTTTTTTCACCATTGAATTTGATTTTGTTACATAGCGCTCTATTACTATTTACCTACTTTTTTTTTTAAATTTATATTGGGAAAAAAGATATATAGATATAAAGCAATATATAATAAAACATTTAAAATGTTCAAAGTTAAACATGCAGAAATTAAAATAAGAAAAAGAATATAGTAAAGTGGGGAAAAGTATTATGTATATTATTAATAATCGCTGGTATACTAATAAATGACATTTAGTTTAATCAATAAAAATATTACAATAAAAATGTATTGCAAAGTCA
Source organism: Thamnophis sirtalis (assembly GCF_051295495.1). Taxonomy (NCBI): domain Eukaryota; kingdom Metazoa; phylum Chordata; class Lepidosauria; order Squamata; family Natricidae; genus Thamnophis; species Thamnophis sirtalis. Next base: position 3,494,181 of record NW_028261383.1, read on the forward strand.
AATACTCTGTACAGTTTTTTGGTGACTTTTTATCTCCAATCTCTTGACATCATTTTAACATTGTTAGCAACATGGTGTATCTTAGTCCATGCTTTGAATAACTTCAAGATTCCCACTCTGAAAATATGTTTAAGTTTTCAATAGAGTTTCACGGGTTTCACTCTTGTAATGGATCCCATCGAATAAGAGAGCATCTCAGGTGTCTTTGAGACAGAGAAATAGTCTGGTCCACAATGGTTCATTAAAATGTACATATATTGGAGATTATTGTCAAGACAGAATCCAATGTCAAGTCAAAAGAAATCCATAGGATAGTCCTTACTTAATACTTGGTGGAATGTCAGACTCACAGACTCCAAACAAAGACTGAACATCAACTATTCTTGTAATTCAGATACTAATCAAGTTTTGAGAATTGGGGAAAAAAATAAATCTTGCTCATAGTTTTTGATAGATATGCAAAACTGAATATGTCCCCATGGAAAGGCTGGTAGAAATCACACAAGAATAGGCAGTTTTTGTATTTAATCAAACAGAAAACATATTTAAACAAATCATTAAGATAAATACTTTAGTTCCTAAATTACACTTTTTCCTGTCCACTTGGACCAAAAATGGAAATTGGTGTCTCAAAATCAGATAAACTGAGGAACCCACAATCATTTCTTAGCCTCAGAGAGGCAATGATTTCTTGACAGCAAGGAATAAAACATAGAATGATAGAGCTGGAAGGGACCTTAGAGGTCTTCTAGTCCAACCCCCTGCTCAAGCAGGAGACACAATACAATTTGGACAAATGGTCATCTAGCATCTTCTTGAAAATTTCCATTGATGGATCACTTTACTAACAATGTTTCCAGCCTACACCAATGTTGGTGAACTCCAGATGAGATACAACAAGAAATATCAAACACAGTATAACCTACATTCATTTTATTAATTTTATTTTCCTTGTTTAATTTCATTTAGTTTTACATTTAGTTTGCCCAGATATAATCATACATTGTTGTGTTTTTCAGTGAATGTGTCCTGAAGTTGTAAGGTGAAAAGGATTGTTGAATTGTAAATAAAGTAGAAGGAAAAGATTTAAAGAAAAGTAAGAATAATTCCTGGGAATAAAAACCAAAATCTACAGAATAATATATTTTGAGGCCTATGTTTGTAAAATATCATTTGGAAGAGTCTTCTATTTTGTTTTTATCACCATAACTCAAATTAATCCAGAATGGTAGAGAAAAAGATGGAGGTTAAGTTTTTAAAATGTAAAATACAAAATAAAATTGTTTTGCCATGAAGAATACTAAATTATCATCTTAAATTACAAACAAAATTGCATCCCCAGGATTCTTATTTGACTTTTAATATAAGCTGCTCCTTTGTGTTGAGATCTGGCCTCAGAATAATTATATAGCACTTTGGGATGAAGATGCAGCCCAGTAGCCCTGCACCAGATGCCAAGATGGAGAAGACCTGTACAGCCACCATGTATTTCCCCTTGGTGCTCAAATAGGTGGGTACAAAACTCACCCAAACACTGCAGAAGACCAACATGCTGAAAGTGATCAGCTTGGCTTCGTTGAAGGTCCCAGGGAGATTCCTGGCAAGGAAAGCCACAATAAAGCAGATGCCAGCCAGGAAACCCATGTAGCCCAGGGCTACATAAAACATGATAACCGACCCTTCATTGCACTGCAGGATGATTTCTCCAGGCAGAGAGTGCAAGTCAGAGTCAGGGAAGGGGGGAGAGACTACTAACCATATGGAACAAATGAGAGCTTGGATCCCAGAACAAGAAAGGACAAGGGAGTTGGCCAGAGTCTTCCCCATCCACCTCCTCATGGTGTTGCCTGGTTTTGTGGCCAGGAAGGCCAACACTACTGTGATTGTCTTGGCCAAGACTGAGGAGACAGCAGTTGAGAAAACGATACTGAAAATGGTTTGACGGAGAAAACAAGCAGCTTTCCTTGGCTGGCCAATGAAAAGGAAGGAGGTCAGGAAGGAAAACAACAAGGAGATGAGGAGGATATACGAGAGGTTTCGATTGTTGGCCTTGACTAGTGGAGTTTCCAAGTGTCTTATAAAGATAGTTAAGACAAGCAGTGTGACTAAAGACAAGAAGAGGACAAAGGAAGTCAGGATCATCCCCAGAGGTCCTCTGTATGATAAAAAGGTTATGATCTTGGGGATGCACTGATCTTGTTTCTCATTTGGATGCTGATCCTCTGGACATTTGATGCACACTTTTGCATCTGCAAATAAGAGAAATGAGATAAAAATGATTTATCCACTTCCTGAAATGTTGACATTTTCTGCTTCTGTCTACCTTGTCCACCACTATCATCTCTGCATCATGTAAAATGGGTCAATTCCATAGATTTTGCTTTATATATTTTCTGAACAATCAATTTCATTCAAAGCTGCCTTTTCCTGAAAATCTTATCTACTTTAAAATATTATTTTTCATGTGGCTGTGTTTTTAACACCTTTCTCTAAATGTCCCCTCTTGAATTTGTGGACAAACCTTGCTGAAATAATATCAGCATTGAATGTGCAAATTTATATCCTTTTTCATGTAAAGGTTCTCTTTTAGTAATACTGCAAAGGTGATAAAAGGAAAAAGAAGGACTGGATGGAGAGCTGTCTTGTTCCCAGATGATTTCTCGCAATTTACTTTATGAAACTAGTTCTGGATCTTAAGGCAAGGAGGACAAAAATGAAAGACCCCCATCTGAGAAATCCGACTCTCCCACTGAACACTGTGAGAGACCATGGAGACCACTCCCACTAGTGGTACTTATCCTTCAAAGCTACTTACCTTCCTGAGTGGAGATGGTCCCTTCTCCACAAGGAACACAATTGTAGCAGCAAAGGAATTCCCCTTCCCGAGGTACCTTGACGAATCCTGGATGGCAGCTCTCCACACACTTGGATTTAGGAAGAGACTAAAGGAAAATAGAAGGAACATCAAGGACAATGTGTATGAAATGTGTGGGGTGTATTCTTGTTACTTCTGATAGCCAGCTGGTGGCTCTGTCTAAATTGACCCAGACTTTGCTGGACAGAGATGAGTTATAGGACCATCTGTAGGGCCCCTGGCATATGGAAATATGGTTCTCAAGGCAAAGGAGTCTGAAACATTTGTAAGTGCAGAGCAAGAACTCTTGGAAATAGTTCAGACAGACACCTCCCTAATTCATTGGAGTGTCAGAAGTGGAAGCAGAGCAACAGAATCAGTCCTGAAAGATAATGCCATTAGAATCAAATTTCAAGAGAGCAGTTTTGGCCTTCCTGTGAAGTTTTAAAGAACTGGAGAATAAATATATGCTTCACCTGGTTGAGCCATTTGGGGGACACCATTGCATCCTGGTCAACAGTAAACATGGCTTCTCCTGATCCTTGTCTTGCTAGGCTTCCAAATTTTGTCCGGAAAACTGACTTGTTGGGAAACTGGATTGAACTCATGATATCAAGATCAGCAGCCAACTCTCCACTCTGATCCAAATATAATCTATCCAATGAGTTATTGTATAGCTTGAAAAGGTTTTGCAGGAAATGATGAAGCTGAAATAACAAAGATGAGAGGAGAACACAGAAAACAGGACAGGAATACTTGTAAAGTTCCAAATAGATACTTAAAATAATGCTTATTATTAGAAGGGATTTCTGTACAGGTGCAATTGACCCAATCAATGCCTTTATTAAGGTTACTTAAAATTACTATCTGAGATGTTAAATTGACTACAACAGTCCTGACAAATGATGAAGGTCAGTACTTGTGGGACCATCAATCTTTCCAGGAAATGCCTCAGTTGCTTCTTGACCACTTTCTTCTTCTGAAGATGGAGGAAGGAACCAATGAAGGGAAATAATTTGTAATCCAATTTTAAAGGTTCCCCTCACACATATGTGCTAGTCATTCCCGACTCTAGGGAGCGGTGCTCATCTCTGTTTCAAAGCCAAGAGCCAGCGCTATCCGAAAACCTCTCTGTGGTCATGTGGCCAGCATGACTAAATATTGAAGGTGCACAGAATGCTGTTACCTTCCCACCAAAGGTGGTTTCTATTTTTTCTACTTGCATTTTTAAAATGCTTTCGAACTGCTGGGACAAGTAACGGGATTTCACTCCATTACTTGGCACTAGGGATTCGAACCGCCAAATTGCCAACCTTTCTGATCAACAAGCTCAGCATTTTAGCCACTGAGCATCTGCATCCCTTACATGCTTTTGAACTGCTAGGTTGGAAAAAGCTGGGACAAGTAATGGGAGCTCACTCCATTACTTGGCACTAGGGATTCGAACCGCTGAACTGCCGACCTTTCTGATCGACAAGCTCAGCATCTTAGCCACTAAGCCAATGCATTGACAGAAGAAGCTTACTCTCTATTCAAATTTTAATGAAGGTCTGAAAAATAAAAGTAGAGGAAAATTAATGGTAGCTGGAAAGAGAGCCAGAAAGGAGAAAATGCATGCAGTTAGTCCAGAACTAGAATCAAGAAAGTGAAATCTCTCAATGAAATAATGAACTTCCAATTTTTTTAAAAATAGAAAAGAATGGTACCACAGACAAAAGGGAATACCTGCCATGACTGCAATTGCTGAGCAGCCAACCGATCTTTATTATCATTCACTTTCCTCTTGGATTTGTATGAATACGCAGCATTTAAGGCTCTGGCCATACTCCAGATGGAGCGATGGATGATGTAGCTGTCCTGAGACAGGATTCTTTCAGTCTTCTCCTGGGGCAGAGCTTCTATATCCTTATTCTCTGGGCATCTTGTCCAGCCTTTCACAGACAAGCCATGCTTGAAATAGGAGCAATGAAACACTTTGTCCATAAAGTCTATGGCAGAATAATAAATAGATCTAAAATCGTTATGTTTGGCATTTCTACCATTCTGGATCAAGAAGGAAATATAGCCATAGATGAATGGAATAACCTGTGAATTATACTGTAAATCGGAAGTAATATCCCACATAGCTGAAGTGAGCCAGACTTTTCCAATTGTGGCTTTTGTGCAGAATTCAAATATCTTCTGCACAATCATTATTCCCATTATGAAGGTATCAATCGCTGCGAAATAAACAAAGACATTGACTTGCGTCCATTTGCAGAATTGGAAAGGATCAATCCGTACTTCATTGACAGCCACAGGAATGCTTTGCGATAAAACCACACAAATGCCATTCCTGATAAGCAGAGGAGTCAAGCTTCTCATGAACCTCTCTCCTCCATCAGAGACTGGTGCAACTAGATTAACCATTGTCCACCTGAAATGGTGGAGCAGTTTGATAATTGTGGGGTACTGAGCTCCTTCTTTGGGGACCATTCGATAGAAAAAAGGGAAGAGAGATTTATCACTCTGAGCCTGTGAAAGAAAAGTATAACTGATCTGAAGAAAAAAGAAAAAAGTGTAGGTTTATGCTGAGTCAAAATCAAGCCAAAATAATAGCTGAAATCTATGGTAAAAATTATGTTTCTTATACAATAGTGGAAGACACCTCGATATTTCTGAGTAGATTATTTTCAGGAGATAGTTTGTATAGTCTATTCACAGGCTGCACCTCCTCCCACACAACCCTGAGTTTGAGATGTTACTTCCACAAATTCTCAAATGCCCAGTACTCTTCAATATCTTCATAAATGATTTAGATGAGGGAATAGAAGGAGAATTTAGCAAATTTGAGGATGATACTAAGCTGGCAGGAATAGCCAACACCCTAGATGATAGGCTCAAGATCCAGATAGATCTTGACAGACTTTGAACACTGGGCCCTATCTAACAAAATGAAATTCAATGTAGAGAAAAGTAAAGTCTTACACTTAGGCAGGAAAAACAAAACATATGTAGACTGGGTGAAACCAGGCTTACTAGCAGTAACTATGAGAGGGATCTTGGAGTTGATCAATTAAATATGAGCCAGCAGTGTGCGGCAGCAGCCCAAAAAGCCAATGCAATCCTTTGTTGCATTAACAGAGGGATTCAATCAAGATCAAGTGAGGTACTAATACAACTCTGTAAAGCCTTAGTAAATCCACACCTAGAATACTGCATCCAGTTTTGCTTACCACACTATAAAAAGATGTTGAGACTATAGAAAAAGTGAAGAAAAGAGCAACACAGATGATTAGGGGACTGGAGGCTAAAACATATGATGAATGGTTGCAAGTACTTGGCGTGTCTAGTCTAGTGAAGAGAAGGACCAGAGGAGACATGATAGTAGTCTTCCAATGTTTGAGAGACTGCCACAGAGAGGAGGGAGTCAAGCTATTTTCCAAAGCACCCAAAAACCAGATAAGGAATAATGGATGGAAACTGATTGGGGTTGGACTCTAGGTCCTGTAAGGTACCTTCCAACTCTGTTAATCTGTATATCTGTCTAAATAGGAGAGACATAAATAGAAGAGTATTTTAGGTCTGGCCATTGCTCTCTGTATGGTTCCAGAGTGTCCCTCTGATTGCAATAAGCTTCATATTTCCAGGATCAAAAGCTGACCTCGACACACACACACACACACACACACACACACACACACACACACTGAGAGACACATACAAACCTGTGGAATTTTATAAATGCCCAACATATTTGGTATCTGGATGGAGATATCAGCACTGGACCCATCCAAAACTACTAAGGGTCTGTTATGATTTCCACATCTGTAGTTTGGAATATTTGCCTCTCCGGTAGATAGCAAATCTAGCAAGGCATCTGAAGTCATGATTGGGTTGAAATGGTTGTCATGGAGGTTGTAGCCCAGGGAGATGTTGGGTAAGAGCTGGAGATCCTCATTGATCTCCCAGAAGGTAAATAGGAAGGAGAGAATTTTCCAGCGAAACAGGGGTGCTTTTCTGCAAATATATACATTTTACACCAGCATTAATGATTAATCATTAAAGATTTTTCTGCAGTGACCCCTGCTGTATGGAACATCCTCTCTTCAGAGATCAGAATGGCCCCAACCTTAGTAGCCACTACCTGGCTGTATTGCTAAGTGGTATCTTGCTCCTATATACATTTAATCTATATGCTTCTCTTGTATATGTTGTTTTAAGGGTTGTTGTTTTTTGTAATTGCAACAAATGAATGAATGAATGAATGAATGAATGAATGAGAGCTCATGTTTATACATCTGTGATGTCGTAGGGTTTGTCTGTGTCAACTTGTAAAGTATTTCTATGTCTTTTAATCAAGTTGATATTGAAGGAAAGGGGGGAGAACACGCCATGCATACGGTTGGCTAGAGTCGCATCTCATATTACTACTGCAGGCTTGTGAGGCATGAAATTTTGGAACCTGCTGCAGCACCTCGTTGGCGAATGTGATTTATGACACAGGCTGAGGGGAGGGGAGAAACAGGGGTAAAGTTCAGCCATAATTTCACTGAGGTTAGATCTGACTCCATTCGGGTATTGTCAAGATGTTGTTCCTAATAAACGACTGGATTTCTTTTGAAACTTGGCTTGAGGCTTGTAAGTTAATTAGGGCATCTTTCAGAAACCTGACAGTCTACATCTTGCAAATCTCACCAGCCAGCATGTCAAATTCCATGTCTGCATATACAGTAGTAAATAATCAGCCCCACGGTTTAACATCAACACAACTATCATTTCCCCAAAACCTGTGTGAAAAGCTTTCTGAATAAAAACCATGAAGGTACAAAGAATAGTGAAAACAACCATGAAATAAAATGCATTAGATAGCATTTAGAAAGGAAATGTATTATAAAGCGGGGGGGGGAACCACTGTAATATAGTTCTTCAAAATCAGAAAAGGTGCAGTGTAACAACGTCGGGACAGTCAGGTGAAGAATGTCTTTGAATTATCCTGTAGGGATACCTAGAAACTGCTTATGTTCTCTGATGGAGAGGACAAGAAAAAAGTTGAGCCAGGGACATCCAGGGATGATAGTCCTAGAGAACGTGATGCCAAGAGTGTGTAACACACCTCAATTGTGCATTGGGATGGAGTTGCAGCTGGTTCATTTTTGGCCTCCTCTCTGGGCAAAAACACTGAGAACAATTTCTCAAGCCTCAGCATTCTTATGTTTAGCTTGCTGCTCCATACTTCTAAACCTGAATTCCACCTAGGCAAATCTCTTCTTTCCACTCCATTACCCCTTACATTGTTTGCTTGTTCCCTGGAAGTCTGGTTTCGACCCAAGTCCAACCTGTTGACTAAATTTTCAATCACTGTCTTGAGATGCTGTCAAAAGCATCTCTCTCTCTCTCTTTCTCTTTCTCTTTCTCTTTCTCTTTCTCTCTCTCTCTCTCTCTCTCTCTCTCTCTCTCTCTCTCTCTCTCTCTCTCTCTCTCTCTCTCTCCATCCCACCATCCCTCCCTCTCAAAAAGCTTCCTTATCACAAAAGTGTGACAGGCATCTTTCTTCTGTGCAAGTCTTGGTACAGAAAATCATACATGACCTCTCAGGTCCCTTCCTTTCCAGAAAGGATGGTGGACGACATCTAATGGTTCAATGTCATATTTACAGCATAGGGTGAACAAAAGAGTTTCCTTGACAGGTGCTAATCTAGACTTTGCTGAGCTGCTACCAGGGAGGGAGGTGACCACCTTTTGAGCTGTGAAATAGATCCTGTGCTTCCAAAGCTGTCCTAGTGGTTGCATCTCCTTCTCCTTTGAAATATCTAACAATTGCTCTTAGTTCTCCAAGGCTGGCTGTCAGACACAGGAAAGCAGCTATCCCAAGTTTCCATCATCGCTAGTCCAGAAGAAAAGGAGGTCATGTGAAATCTCCCCCAAAGAATTTAGGGTCCACATTGACAATGCTTCCTATTTAACAATCAATTATGGGCTTGTGTGTATGGGGGTGGAGAGAATCTACTCTGCTACCTCAGTTAAGATCTCTCTGTTCAGATAAGGTAAAAGAAAGTGGGTGTCAGTTCGCCAGGTGACTAAAGGGAGAGGGGACTCTGTCACCTTTGGAAAGAGATCTCTAAAAGTAGGGGGCTGTGTAGGGCTGATGCCTTGGCACTGGTGCACCCTAAACTCTTATCCCCCAAGAGAAACCAACTGGGGAATCCTGATCTATGAAGCAATCTGAAAATGGATGCAAAATGTAGCTTCCAGTGTTGTTATTCTCTGATTCTCTCATTTTAAGACAGCAGTGGATGATGGATGACAATGAAACAGTGCAGTGACACCTGGAGTTGTCTGAAAGCCTGGAAATTAGCAAAGACTTGCAGAAAAACAAGTTTCCTTATACCTAAGGTGACCTACCTAGAGACCTTTATAGAGGGGGTCCTGCTGAAGTCGTAAGGGCGGAATACTGCATTCGTTACACCGATGATCCCACCCAGAAGAAGATCTCCTCCCTTATAATAATTCAGTGGGTTGACTTCATTCCTCTTCAGATTCAGATGGCATTTCCAAGTGAGCTTCCCACTGGCTGTGTGAGGAAGCAGCATGAGAAGGAGAAGCAGAAGGACCATTTGTCTGCCTGAATCAATCCCCTGCCTTGAAACGTCTCCCTATTTTCTCCCCAATGGTAGCAGAAACCAACACGTTGTTTTCAAGGATTGGAGACTTTCCCCATTTTCTAAAGTCAAATGGGGTCCTGTGAATGCATCATGTGCAAAGGGTAGGGGGGGATTCATTAGCACAGAAATGCTTGCAATTCAACACACGTTGTGGTTCTTCAGGCATTTCTCATCTAGTATTGAGCTCTTTTTTTAGGCTGATGTTTACATCCACAACTCTCTTTGGGGGCCATTCTTCGAAGTCTGGCACAAGGGAATGAGCAAACAACTATGATTTTGATAATGTGAAGGAGAAAAAGCATCACTCTAAACTCTACACAACTCTATGGTGCTTAGAAAGTCTCAGATATGACTTCAGATTTTAATGACTGAGACAGAAGAGTTTGGCCAACTTCTTAGTATCATAATATGGATGAGTTGGAAGGGATATGTAGGTCATCTAGCCTGACCTCTGGCCCTCTACCTGAATCCCAACAGCTAGCATTGCTTAGTTGTTGGGGCCCAAGCATGCCAAGTCTGTCAAACCATATGGGACAGGTCAATAGGTGGGTTCCTACTACTTTGGACCGGTTTGGGTGAGCCGGTAGTGGTTTGGTGGGATTGGTGTGGGCACAAGGGAGTCAAGGAGAGGTTTGCACAGACTGAAGAAAGAGCTCATAATTTGGGGAAAGATGGAAAGGGGAGCTCATTAAGTGGTGTGTGTGACCACAGCAGGCAGAAACATTGCTGCATTTGCATTCAGCTTTTATTTTCCCCAGGAGTAAGGAATGCAGAAACATATATAGTAAATGGAAGAGGGTGGATAATCTCCTGGTGAATTGAAATTGATTGGACTGACTATTGATGAGACATTTAAAACTGTGATTTGGATGTTTTGCTGTTTGAATTAATGAACTCTGGACAGTGGGCTAAAAAAGAGAACAGCTAAATACAGGCGCAATACAAGATGGAAGTGACGGTAACTTAAAAGGAATGGAGCTTTTTCAAAGCATTGAGAAAATATTTGACTGTATAGACCCATGATGGCAAACCTATGGCATGAGTGCCGCAGGTGGCCCATGGAACCATTTCTGAAGGTGTGTGAGGCATTGTCCTGTCAGCTCCAGTGTGCATGCATGCACTGGCCAGCTAATTTTCGGCCTTAATTTTTGGCCATTTTTTGCCCTCTGGAGGCTGAAGCCGATGGAGGCTGAAAAACCACCCAATGTGCAAACTGGAAGTTCAAGAATGGACATCTAGTTTGCTCCTTAGGCTTTTTTTTCCCTCTGGAGGCTTCAGTGAAGCCTCTTGAAGCCTCCAAAGGGCAAAAAACCAACCAACAGAAGTCCATTCCTGAACTTCTGGTTTGCATGTTGGGCCATTTGCAGGCTCATAGAAAGTCTCTGGAGCATGAGGAGGGTGAAAAACATATCTAATGGCCCCACTGGAAGATGGAAAATGGGCCATTTTCAGCCTCTGGAGGGCCTCATGGGGGACAGGAGTGGCTGTTTTCACCCTCCCCAGGCTCCAAGAAAGCCATGTGTCAGTGGTGGGTTGCAGGCGGTACGCCCCTGTACGGGAATACTGGAGCCTGCCTGGAGCACTGGGTACCATTCCGGTATGGTGTTTCGGAGGGCCCACCTGCCTGTGCACCTTACCTGTCCTTTAAAGCCTCCAGTGCTTCCACACACAGGGGTGGTGTGTATAGCACCTATGCGACGCTCCGTTGAGCAGCTGGAGTATCGTGGAGGCTTGTGGAGGCATTGCTGGAAGGCAAGATGCATGCGGGCACTGCGCGTGTGGGCACACACACTGCACACATTCCTGTGGAGGATGCTGGGCCCCGTTGTAACCGTACCGGAACCCACCACTGCCATGCATGCATGCACTGGGAAGCCGAGGAGGTCACACAAGCATGCACAGGGGGCATAGCAAAGGGGGTCATTAAATTATGGGGGTGGGTACACAAGAGCACATGTGCTTTTCGCACCCGAGGTGAAAACGGTTCGCCCTCACTGATATAGAAAACTGGAAAATTTAATAGAAATAATAATAGACGTTTATGGACATTAATCAGTATACTGGTCTTCTGCAGTGCATGGATAACTTTTGTGCCCAGTTACGTAAGCACCAAAGGGAAATATAGGTTAGCTGTGCAGGTCTTTTCTATCTTGTGCTCCAGTGCTGGACTGTTAGGCTGTATCTTCATTCCCAACTGCTACATTATCATTCTGAGACCAGACCTGAATACAAAGGAGCATCTTATGACCAGAAGAAAAGTTAAAAACATGAGATAGAGGAATTTCAGCTCTCCACATATTGTCAAAGATGGTCTCTAAACATCATCTGGATGAGCAACTTTGTTTTACATAGTTAAAGGTTGGCTAGGTGATAATGTTCCCCATTTTGTAAAGTAGAATCTGAAGATGGTCACTCAGCCCTTGGAGCAGTGAACGTGTGTTGTGACCCAGAGTTAGCAATAGCAGTTAGACTTATATACCGCTTCATAGGGCTTTCAGCCCTCTCTAAGCAGTTTACAGAGTCAGCATATTGCCCCCACAGTCTGGGCCCTCATTTTACCCACCTCGGAAGGATGGAAGGCTGAGTCAACCCTGAGCCAGTGAGATTTGAACCGCCAAGCTGCAGAACTAGCAGTCAGCTGAAATGGCTGCAGTACTGCACCCTAACCACTGCGCCACCTTGGCTCTATGTTGGCACGCAAGCAACACATTCTAGGCAGGAGCTTGACAACATTTGTTCAAACATCCTCCCCATAAATCCCCAAAATCCAGCAAGTCCTGGGAAATTGTCCAAAGTCTCTGTCCAAGTCTTAATCCTACAGTCAAGGAGCAAAGCTCAAACATACATACCCACAGACATTTTGTGCAACTTCCTTGCAGTGAAAGTCCACAGGAGCAGCACTGCTTCAGGGGCAAACAGGACCTCAAACTTGGCAACGTTCACAATGAGGCAAAGGATCAAACTTAATTCCACACCAGCAAGGCTTCTAGAGCAAAGTTTTTCTTGGAGGCACGGAATGTGTTACTATGAAATACAACACTTGCTCCTGACAAAATCCCCTCCTCATGGTGGCTCCTTAAATACCACTCTCCAGATGATCCTTGAAGTAGTTGGTTTGCCCTGCACTGACTTCACTGATTTCCACTGTCATCTGGAGCAGCTGAAGTTTCCAAGTGGTTTTCAAGGGCAGCCCCACATAGAGCAGTCAAGCTCTATAGTGAGCAGAGCATGAATTTTGTTCTGAAGTGTCCTCTAGAAAGAAGATTAGAAGATGGTGAAGTTAAGTTTGGTGTTATCCACACAGAATACCTTCAAACTCCAAAAGTCTGGGTGACCTTCCTCAATGGTCTTTATGGATAATGAAAAGCATGGGAGACAAACTATTATCTTGCAGGACCACATAAGTCTACATTGGTTTCAATGAGCATCCTCAAATTTACTTTTTGGACAGGTCCCAAAGGAAGAATCAGAACTCCTATGCTGAACTATGAGCCCCAGGATGCAACTATGTTTTTCACAAACTAATTCCCAGAACACTGTCAATAATTTACCAAGAATGTATTACTATCATTCTTATCTTCCTTTCTAGTATCTATCTCTCCACACTTATGACTATAACCATGTTGCTTGTATCTTTCAATTTATATTGTTTCTGTTTCCTAATATGATTTGATAGCTTATTAGTAACCTTGACTATAACTAAATGTTGCATCTTTTTATTCTTGGTGAATGTATTTTATTCTCTTATGTACACTAAGACGATATGCACCAAAGACAAATTCCCTGTGTATCCAGTCACACTTGCCCAATAAAGAATTATATTGTATTGTATTGTATTGTATTGTATTGTATTGTATTGTATTGTATTGTACTCTATTCTACTCAACTCTACTCTACTCAACTCTACTCTACTCTACTCTACTCTACTCTACTCTACTCTACTCTACTCTACTCTACTCTACTCTACTCTTTTCTACTTTAGTGTTCAATGAGCATCCTCCACATTACTTTTTGGACAGCTCCCAAAGAAAGAATCAGAACTCCTATGCTGAACTATGAGCCCCAGGATGCAACTATGTTTTTCAGAATTTTTTTTCTCCAGTCATGTCTCTGCATGTCCCCAAAATACATTCAGGATCCCCCAGGAGACATGCTTTCTCTGGTTGTAATTACCATCATTCTGGTCTTCTGCTAGTTCTCCTGTAACTGCCTGTGAAGTAAACAGCAGTCTGAAGCAACATGCGAGGTTTTAGCATCAGAAAAGGATAAATGCCTGTGGTCATGCTGAGTGCTTTGCACAAGTTTTAGGATAGGAAAGGGTTTTGCTCTTGAATGCTCTTCTGTCCCCTTTATGCACAGCTTGGTTGGCCTCTGAAGCAGGAAACCAAGTGACATTTCCATTTTGTGGTTGTGCTTCAATTTCTTCCGATTGTCTTTAACTTTATTAGAAAAGAGGACAGGGCAAATTCAGAGAAATGGTCATCTTCTTTCTGCTGCTGCTGCTTCTGCTGGTGCCCCATGCAGTCTCTGGAAAGCTCAGAACCAAATGTCCCTTGACTTTGGAGCAGCAGGATGGAATGAAGCCATGGAACCATTACAGATCAGGAGACCATCTCATTAATGGGATTGTTACTGCAACACAGTCACTGATTCAGCCATTCCATTTTAACAAGCCTCCTTTTATTCAATTTCAAGTGTAAGTCATTCAGTTCTCCTTCCTTCCTTCCTTCCTTCCTTCCTTCCTTCCTTCCTTCCTTCCTTCCTTCCTTCCTTCCTTCCTTCCTTCCTTCCTTCTACTCAGGACCTGCCTATTTGTTTAGATGTTTTCCATGGCTCTCTTCCAGTTTCCTACTTTGTGCAAGAGATAAAATTTTGGATCAAAATTCAATTAGCTTAAAATTCAATTAGCTTGTGAAGTCTAAGAGGAATGCATTCAATCAGTTTGTTTGTTGATGTTACTGTTGGTGATAATGATATGCATATTTGTTTATAGTTCAGGAAACTTTGACTATTGGAAAATTCTACCCTTCACTTTTGCCAGTCAAGTGGTCAATAAGATTCCTCAGCTGTTACACAATCTCACTCTTGGCTACAACATCCATGACAACAATTTGAGCACACTTGTTACTTCAGATGCCTTGCTGAACATGCTCTCTACTGGAGAAGCCAATGTTCCCAACTACAGTTGTGGAAGAAAGGAGAACCCCATGGCTATTCTTGATGGGGCTGACAATGACATCTCCATGCAGATGTCCACTATGGTGGGCACCTACAAAATGCCACAGGTTTGTATGTAGGTTTCTTTATCTGGTGAAGTGAGTGGATAGGTGCGGGGTGGGTGATAGATCCAATGTGATTTTCTCCAAGACATTCAATGGCTGCTTTTTGTTATGGCCCCTATAGGTGCATAGCTAGGGCATGGGATCCACAGTGGGGAAGGGACAAGGATCAGAGCAGACATATCCTCTCACAATAGAGATCCCAATTGCTTGACACTCATGAATGTACAAATGTGAACATGTGAGGAGAGATGCAACATCAGCCAAAAGGTCTCTCTACAAAAGGAAGGAGCAGCAGTGATGAGAAACTAGTATTTTGTCTATGATCTGACCTCCAATAAGACATATTATACGTGCAAAGAATCCCAGATTCAAGGAATGTTTCCCAATTGATCTTCCTACTTCAATCTGAAAAAGGGTCTTACAGAATCATATAGAACAATACCATTCATCGATAAGAAGGTAAACATTATTAGACATGTGTTACCCAACAGATTCTCTACTTTTCTAACCAAATAAGTTCATGAATGCCAAATTGGATATATTCAGGCTAATATTGTGGTCTTGATTTGGCCCATAATAAAATGCATAATCTTTCCTTTCTTTTTTCAGGTCACTTATAAAATTGTTTCAGAGACTCTGAGTGATAAAACACAATTTCCTTTTTTCTACCGGATGGCCCCCAAAGAAGGAATCCAGTTCCCTGTGATTGTCCAACTGCTCCTCCATTTCAGATGGACTTTGATCGGTCTCATTGCCTCAGACACAGACAATGCAGAGAATTTCTTAAGCATATTGACTCCTCTGCTTGTCAAGAATGGAATTTGTGCTATTGTGACACAAAGGTTCTCAATGAGTGAAACTACAAGATCCTTAACTGGGGACCTTTCTAAGTTGAAACAGGTCAACGTCTTTGTGTACTTTGTAGAAATTGGTTGGCTCATACAAGGAATGGTCACCCTAGAAGAAATGCTTGAAGACTTACCAGCACCTATTGAAGGGAAAGTCTGCATCACCACAGCCTTGTGGGAAATAGGAAAAATATATGATATGACTTGGTTACAATACATTCATAGTATTTGGTACTTTGTGATGCAGACAAAAGAAAGGCAAAAACATGATGCCTATGAACACTATTTCTGGGTTAATGCAGATTTCAAAGATAAAACTTTTAACTGTTCTTTTTCAAAACAAGTCTTTTCTATCAAAGGCCAGGCACGATGCACCCAGAAAGCGCCATTGGATATCAAAGCCAAAAGCAGCAGGCGCAGGATTGAAAATGACCGTCATGTTTATGGTACTGTTATGACTCTGGCCCATGCCTTGAATGCTGCATATTCTTCCAGATCCTGGAGGAGAAGGAAGGAGGGTGAAGAGAGATTTGGAGCTCCAAGGCTGCAGCCCTGGCAGGTATGGGGATCTATCAAAGTTACAGAAGCTTTAGAGAAGGAATCCAAAGTAGAGTGAGGGGACAATTTCAACGGATTTGTGCTACAAAAAGCCAACAGGTTTCCAAGTTTTGGGAATCGAACCTGTGCTCCATTGCCTCCCAGGCAGGGAGTTAACCATTTGAGCTACAGAGAACGACTCCTTATCAGCCAGCCAGGGTGGGAGGTATATACTTAAAGTCACAACCCCTGGTATGCCCAAGTATGGGAGGAAGGTCACACTTCCACTCTCTGTCATTAGGCTCGTCACAAGAGACCATCCAGACAGAAACCCAATATTTTTTACTGTTGCCTTTTTTGTTACATTTGTTATATTTATGCTGATAAATAAATAAAGGGAGACTAGTATAGATCTATTTCAAGCTATTTAGCTCTCATCAGCTAGCCATACCCAAGTTTTGGGAATCGAACCTGTGCTCCATTGCCTCCCAGGCAGGGAGTTAACCATTTGAGCTACAGAGAACGACTCCTTATCAGCCAGCCAGGGTGGGAGGTATATACTTAAAGTCACAACCCCTGGTATGCCCAAGTATGGGAGGATATCCTGGCTGGCTGATAAGGAGTCGTTCTCTGTAGCTCAAATGGTTAACTCCCTGCCTGGGAGGCAATGGAGCACAGGTTCGATTCCCAAAACTTGGGTATGGCTAGCTGATGAGAGCTAAATAGCTTGAAATAGATCTATACTAGTCTCCCTTTATTTATTTATCAGCATAAATATAACAAATGTAACAAAAAAGGCAACAGTAAAAAATATTGGGTTTCTGTCTGGATGGTCTCTTGTGACGAGCCTAATGACAGAGAGTGGAAGTGTGACCTTCCTCCCATACTTGGGCATACCAGGGGTTGTGACTTTAAGTATATATATATATATATATATATATATATATATATATATATATAGATAGATAGATAGATAGATAGATAGATAGATAGATAGATAGATAGATAGATAGATAGATAGATAGATAGATATAGATATATATAGATATATATAGATATATAGATATATATAGATATAGATATAGATTAGATATAGATATAGATATAGATATAGATATAGATATAGATATAGATATAGATATAGATATAGATATAGATATAGATATAGATATAGATATAGATATAGATATAGATATAGATATAGATATAGATATAGATATAGATATAGATATAGATATATATAGATATATAGATATATATATATATAGATATATATATATATAGATATATATATAGATATTATACACCGCTAATTTTAAAACAGATGTGTCCTGAATGTATGGTTTTGTCATAACATCATAGGATTTTACATTTTTATTTATTTTGTTTAGTAAATTTGTTTGTTTGCCGCACAATTCACCACAAGGCGACTCTTCATGAATTTGAAGATGTCTTTGAGGTCATGTAGCTCAACCCCTTCTCTCTGCAGGAATCCCAATTAAAAATTCTCTGACTGATGACTCCTTGTGATCTTTTCATTAAGGCAATCAGAGAAGGGGAGTGTGAACATCTAGGGTTCGCTGGTCCAGTTCTAACATGTTTTTTCCCCTCTTAGGGTGTATTTTCTTCATTTAGCCAGAATTTCATTTTTCAGTGTTTGATCATCTGCAATAACAATGAGCTGGACTTAACCACCTGTGTAACCTTCTGTGTTTCAATTATTGGGAGATTGCGGTTTCCTTTCTTTTCCAACCAAGAGATTGTGATAGTTGGAAAAGATCCTCCCAGACTCCTCCTGTGTTGTGGCTCCTATAGTCCGACGTAGCTGCTCTCCTTTTTGATGTCTTTATTTGCGGCTAAGGAGCAGGTCCTGACATCTCTTCCTTGGCTTTGTTGCCCTTCCCTAAACCTTATTCAGTTTGTGTGAAATGTCTTCTCCAAGGGTGGGGTGCCTATATTTTTCTACTTTTAGCGGAGGAGTTCCACTTGTCTCTCTCTTAAATTTCATTCTGGTTTTTTAAAGCCATTTTTTTAATGATCAAGGTGTGCAGAGAGATGCGGTCTTGCAGTGGTTAGAGTGCAGTACTGCAGGCTGCTTCTGCTGATCATTGGTTGCCAGCAGTTTTTGGCAGATCAAATCTCACCAAGCTCAAGGTTGACTCAGCCTTCCATCTTTCTCAGGTGGGTAAAATGAGGACCCAGATTTTGGGGGATTTTGACTCTGTAAACCACTTAGAAAGGGCTGTACAGTGCTATTGTGTTTTGAATTTTACATCTGGTTCTGAGGAAGATTGAAAATTATTTTCAGACAGTTTTTATCACACCATCCAAGTCCCACAGTTTCCTCATCAGGAAGTCATTAATGTAGTGCTGAAATCTAGTTACATCAACAAAGTTCTCAAAATCTATTATTAATTAAAACATCCTAATGTTATTTGGGGATGGTCTTGGGGAGGAGGGATGTTGCCTACAGAAGGATGGAGGGAAAGTGTTGGGATTCCAAATCTTTTCCTACCAGTTCTATGAGAGAGTGCTTCGCGTATGTGTGCAGCACTCAAAGACAACCCTCAGTGTTAGCGCTGGCGAACTGGGCTGTTTTTTAGCTTAGCTGCGGCATGGCAATCTGCTGTGTCATGCAAATCAGCTCAGCTAAAAACAAGGGAATATAGAATAAAGAACGATGGAGGTGGGAGGGCGGGGCCAACCATAGGTGGTATTTGCTGGTTCTCAACATTTCCGCCAACCAGCTGAATACCACCTCTGATTTTTTTTGGAAGGGGGGGGGCAGATCTGTAGCTGCATAACAGACAGAGAAAGAAATTCAGAAAGTATCCTAACTATCTTTTCGGGCTATAAAAGTGTTGGTGGGAGATTTGTACTTTCAGACTTGAAGATTCTTTTAATATAGTCTTACAAATAAAGTAGCAGTAGCAATAGCAGTTAGACTTATATACCGCTTTACAGGGCTTTCAGCCCTCTCTAAGCAGTTTACACAGTCAGCACATCGCCCCCACAGTCTGGGTCCTCATTTCACCCACCTTGGAAGGATGGAAGGCTGAGTCAACCTTGAGCCGGTGAGATTAGAACTGCTGAACTTCAGATAACAGTCAGCTGAACTGGCCTGCAGTACTGAACTGGCTCAGGTGGTAGTAATTCCTTACTTGGTTCACCTAGGAGGAGATTATCCTGGAAACCTTCCACTTGACAAATCTATGCTCTCTGATAGTCACCATTATGTTTTCAAAAAAGCATATGATTAATCTCTTGATATATGTTTGTTTCTTTGATGTATTTATATCAAAACCAATCAAAATAGACCTGGAAGGGACCTTGGAGGTTTTCTAATCCAACCTCCTGCTCAAGCAGGAAATCCTATCCCATTTCAGACAAGTGGCTATCCAGTCTTTTCTTAAAAGCTGTTCTACTGCTTAATTGTTCTCACTGTTAGGCAATTTCTTCTTAATTCTAGGTTATTTCTTTCCTTGATTAGCTTCCATCCATTTTTTCTTATCTTGAATTCTGGTGCTTTGGAAAATAAGTTGGCATCTTTATGGCAGCCCCTCAAATACTGGAATACTGCTATCAGGGCACCCCTAGTCTTTCTTTTCTCCAGACTGGCCATACCCAATTTCTGCAACCATTCTTCATACATTTTTGTCTCCAAGACTTTAATCATCCTGGTTGTTCTTCTCTGCACTTTTACCAAAGTCTCAACATTTTTTTTTGTCATGTGGTGACCAAAATTGGATGCAGTATTCCAGGCGAGGTCTCAATAAGGATTTATAAAGTGGTACTAATACTTCACGTGATTTTGATTCTATGCCTCTGTTTATACAATCAAGGATTATATTAGCTTTTTTGGCTGCCGCCGCACACTGCTGACTCGTGTTTTCAAAAAATAAATAAATACTTTTTTTATTTTCCATTTTCAAAACATATAATCACATGTATACTATTACATAGCCAATATCATATTGTATTAATTAATAATTACATCAGTCCATCTTGTCATCAACTCCCGGAAAGAAAAAAAAACACTAAAAAAGATAGAAGCCAATTATTGGCTCTTCTGCTCTCCATACACCACTTTCTTCTGCCTCTCTCCTCCCCCCCTTACCTCCTTTCTTCTGTCCATCATCCTTTTCTACTCTACTCTACTTCCCTTTCCTTTCTCCTTCTTCTCTCTCTTCTTTCCACTCCTCCTTATTCTCCTCATCTTCCTCCCCTTGCCCTCTCTCCTATCCCTCTCTTCCTATCTTTCTTCTCACCTCTGCTTCACACTCGTCCTCTCATTCATTTGGTTTATTTCAGCTTCTGAGCAAACTCCATTCTGTGTTGATGGTATTTATACTTCCATATCAATATATTTAACATATCTTAGTTTTAAAGAAAAAAATAAGAGAAGACAGTATACATGTGCAGACATATTACTTTAAGATCTAACACCCCTTATCAAGCCTAATATACTTCCCTCCCTCCCCCAACCCCCCACAATCTTCCCTCCCCTGACTTCCCAGAACCCATACACGATATACATCTTTAACAAAAACAGTCTAAAATATATTTGACAAAAGAGTAAGACATTGATAACATCTTTAAATTGAACTTAGCTCCTCCTTGCTAGACTAACTTTAAACAATTTATATCATTCCTGATCTTAATTGTAAGCTATCTGAAATTTCTTAGACCCATATTTATTTTGAGTATAATCAATCCATTTTTTCCAGTCTCATTTATATTTCTCATTTGAGTAGTCCTTAAGATACGCCGATATTTTAGCCATCTCGGCTAAATTTGTGACTTTCAATGTCCATTCTTGAATAGTAGGCAAATCTTCCTTCTTCCAGTATTGTGCCACCAACAATCTGCTGGGGTTATTAGGTGCAAAATCAAATTAATCTCTACAGCTGTACAATCAGTAATTATACCTAACAGAAATAACTGAGGAGTAAACTTTATCCATTTTTTAAGAACATTTTGCATAAATCACCATATTTTTATCCAAAATGCCTTGACCTTTTTGCAAGTCCACCATATATGAAAATATGTAGCGTCCAGGGAATCACATCTCCACCATTTAGGTTGTAAGTTCAGATACATAGAAGCCAACTTTTTAGGATCTAAATGCCATCTATAAAACATCTTGTAAAAGTTTTCTCTCAAATTTTGGGCTTGTGTAAATTTTACATTTCTTAGCCAAATCCTTTCCCATGTATACCTAGCATTATTGGTTCTTCAATATTTTGAGCCCACTTTATCATACAGTCTTTAACTAGTTCTGTTTTGGAGTCCATCTGTATTAATACATTATATAATCTCTTTATATGCATTAAACTTTGATCTCTTATTTGTTTAAGTAAATTATCCTCGACTTGCATAAAACCAGTTTTTTGGTCTGTTTTCGACCTGGCCTGTAGCTGCCCATACTGGAACCATGTTTAGATTACCTTTTCCTCTTTTAATTCATCCAAGGATTTTAGTTGTAATACACCCCTTTCTAGGGTAAGAGGCTGTGTGTAAGTTAGGTTAGGTTTAGGTTAGGTTTATTGGTTTTGTATGCCGCCCACTCCCGAAGGACTCCGGGCAGCTCACAATAAACAGGGGAGGGAATAAATAAGACAATACAAACAAACAATTTTAAAATCCACAACAGTCACAATTAAGACAGGGCTGGGTGATTTAACAGCCCCCAGCCTGCCGGAACAACCAGGACTTAGTAGCTTTACGGAAGGCTGGGAGGGTAGTAAGGGTCCGGATCTCCATGGGGAGTTCGTTCCAGAGGGACGGAGCAGCAAAAGAGAAGGCTCTCCCCCGGGGGGTCACCAGCCGGCATTGGCTGGCAGATGGAACCCGGAGAAGGCCAAGCCTGTGCGATTGAATTGGTCTTTGGGAGGTAATTGGCAGGAGGCGGTCTCTCAGGTACCCAGGTCCGATGCCATGTAGGGCTTTATAAGTAATAACTAGCACCTTGAAGCGAGTCCGGAGACCAATGGGCAGCCAGTGCAGCTCGCGGAGGATAGGTGTAACGTGGGTGTACCTAGGTGCACCCACAATCGCTTGTGCGGCTGCATTCTGGACTAGCTGAAGTTTTCGAACACTTTTCAAGGGCAGCCTCATGTAAATCGCATTACAGTAGTCCAGTCTTGAGGTCGCGAGGGCGTGAGTGACTATCTGAAGTGCCTCCCAGTCCAGATAGGGTCGCAATTGGTGCACCAGGTGAACCTGGGCAAAGACCCCCCTGATCACAGCCAATAACTGGTGATCTAAAGTCAGCTGTGGATCCAGGAGGACTCCCAAATTGCAAACCCTCTCTTAGGGGCATATAATTTCACCCCCAAACTGAGAGATGGAATAATTAGCCAATCTTCGGGAGGGAACATCAATAGCCACTCGGTCTTGTGGGGATTGAGTGCAAGCTTGTTCATTCCCATCCAGACCCTGACAGCCTCCAGGCACTGGCCCATCACTTCTACTGCTTCACTGAGTTGGCACGGGGCAGACAGATACAATTGTGTATTGTCCGTGTATTGGTGGTATTTAATCCCATGCTGCCATATGATCTCACCCAGCGGCTTCATGTAGATGTTAAATAGGAGGGGGGACAGGACCGATCCCTGTGGCACCCCATAATTGAGGGGCCTTGGGGTCGACCTCTGTCCTCTGACCAACACCGTCTGCGACCTGTCCGAGAGGTAGGAGGAGAACCACCGAAGAACGGTGCCTCCCACTCCCACCTCTCGTAACCGTTGCAGAAGGATACCATGGTTGATGGTATTGAAGGCCGCTGAGAGGTCAAGGAGCACTAGGATAGAGGACTGACCCCTATCCCTGGCTCTCCAGAGATCATCGATCAGCGCGACCAAAGCAGTTTCCGTGCTGTAGCCAGGCCTGAAACCGGACTGAAAGGGATCCAGATAATCGGTTTCATCCAAGGACCATCGGAGTTGAGAGGCCACCACTTTCTCTACAACCTTCCCTACAAAGGGGAGGTTGGAGACAGGACGATAGTTGCTCAAAATGGCTGGGTCCAGAGACGGTTTCTTCAGGAGGGGTCTCACCACCGCATCCTTTAAGAGGAGCGGGAAGGATCCCTCCCGGAGAGAGGTGTTAATTATCGTCTGGATCCAGCCGTGTGTTACCTCCCTGCTGGTCGAAACCAGCTAGGAAGGGCACGGGTCCAGTATACAAGTGGAGGCACTCCCCGCTCCCATGGCCTTGTCCACTTCCTCAGGCGTGACAAGTTGAAACTCAATCCATAAACTTCGCTTAAGACCTTCCCCCGGTACCTTGGCTGGTACCGTGCAATTGGAGTCCAGGTCTGTCCGAATCCGAGCGACTTTATCCGTTAAATACTGAACAAATTCCTCAGCTCTACCTTGCAAAGGATCATTC
Organism: Thamnophis sirtalis; assembly: GCF_051295495.1. Lineage (NCBI taxonomy): Eukaryota > Metazoa > Chordata > Lepidosauria > Squamata > Natricidae > Thamnophis > Thamnophis sirtalis. The sequence goes on from NW_028261383.1 coordinate 3,517,738, forward strand.
GTGTCCCTCCCTTTCAGGAGGGAGCAGGTTATCCTAAACAAGGCGGCTGGGTGCGATTCAGCGGATGCAATAAGAGCGGCAAAATGTGAACATTTTGCCGCCCATATTGCAAGTAAGTAATTATATCCTGTTTTTGTACTATGTTCATATTTTCTATTGCATATCTAGGAATTGCCCACATGGGTATCTTATCATTTAATTTATATTGATATTTTTCCAGACCCACAGTAGAGCATTCCTTAAAATATGACTTTTAAAATTCTTGTCCACTTTTTTGTTATGTAGCAGGTAAGCATTCCAACCATATACCAGATCATGCCCCTCGATATTAAGTATTCTATCATTTGTTAAGTTAATCCAATCACTAATTACAGATAAAACTACTGCGCCATAATATAGTTTTAAATTGGGTAATTTCAAACCTCCCCTCTCACACACTTCTTGCATTATTTTTAGCTTTACTCTCGGCTTCTTCCCTGCCCATACAAATTCATTAATACCCTTCTGCCATTCTAACAGGTTCACATCTTTTTTAAGTATTGGTAACATTTGGAAAAGAAATAAAAATTTAGGTAAAATATTCATTTTCACTGCTGCTATTCTTCCCAGCAAGGATAACTGTAACTTTTCCCATTTTTTCATCTCTGTCTGTATACTATGCCAAAGTGGTTCATAATTATACTTATATAACTTCCCGTTTGAGGTTGAAATATGAACTCCTAAATATTTGACCTTTTTAACTATTTCACATCCTATTATTCCTTCTAGTGCTTCCTTTTGTTTAGTATTCATATTTGTAGCTAATATTTTTGTTTTCTCTAGATTTATTTTGAATCCTGACACTTGACCATATTGATTAATCATATTCATTAAGATCTTACTAGATTCCTGCAGTTGGGTTAATATTATAACCAAATCATCCGCAAAAGCAAGTACTCTATATTCTTGCTGCCTAATCTTAATTCCCTGTAAGCCCTCCAAGCCCCGTATTTTATTCAACAATATTTCCAAAGTTATGATAAGCAATAATGGGGACAAGGGACAACCCTTTCTTGTACCTTTTTCAATTTGAAAAGAATCTGTTAAACTTCCATTAACTATAATTTGAGCTGTTTGTTGTTGATAGATTGCTTTGATTGATTTTAAGAAATGTTCTCCTATTTGCATTTTTTTCAGTGTTTTTTGCTGGCTCATGTTTAAGTGATCGTCCACTAAGACTTCAAATAACCTGTCACAGCTATTGTTTTAGAGTCAGATTTCACCTAATCTGTACTTTTCCTTCGGTGTTTATTTCTGTGTCTATGTGACCTCCTTTATGGTTCCCTATAAATGATAAATTTTGTAAATTATATTTTCTCAGTATATGATTCACAAATTTTGCTGAACCTTTTTTCAGTACATTGGAAGAAAGTGGCACCACGTGTGCTCTCAATTCACAAGGCTTGCAAGTAAGACAATCGTAGAAGAAATATTCAAATGTGGGGGGGAAAAATACCAAGATTTCTGCTTTTAAACTTGCTGGATATTTCTATTCTAGTTCCATCCCTTTCTGAAAAAGAATGAATTTTGCAATCTTTCCAAGGAGAAACTGTACTTGGACCAAAATGGAGATCTAGCAGCAGATCTGAATATCATGAGCTGGGTGGTTCTTCCTGATGGGGATTTAACTGAAGAGAAATTGGGTGGTTTTGAAAGGAAGAAACTTATTATCAATCAAGATGCTCTCACATGGCTGAAGTTGCTTAACAAGGTATGAGAAACATTGGTGTCTTTTCTGTGTTTTCCATCACCTTAAGACAAATTTGAAATGGACTAAGCTTAGTCATCTAGGTGGATGACCTTCACTGATAATTAAATGAGGGGAGTAGAAGCCTTTTTTGTGTTCTTTGATTTTTTGGGAGTTTTAGTAGCATTACCAAGATGCCTGTCAGATGCTAGAGTACACAATACTATTTAAAGCTGATTCAGCATTCTCCACATGGGATGTTGGATGACTTGGGACACAGATCAAGGTTCCTTTGTGTCAATCTGGTATCTCCATAATACCTGAGAGAGTCAGGAACTCAAGTGCTGGGGATTTTGGTGCTGCTAGATTTGGAATGAATCTGATGAAATTGAATCAAAACTGGAGGTGGCCTGCATATTCTATTTTAATATATCTAAGTGATAGATACTAGTAAAATATATTTTTCAAAATAATTTTATTATGATGCAACATCATACTTTTAGAATCATGGATATGTAAAATGTCGCAATGCATGTTAATATGGCCATGAGAATGTTCACACTAGTTGTCATTTAATATATTATTATTATTTTAATTCCATCCACCAGACTTTATTAAGTAGAAAAATTCCTTGATTACAATGTGATCTGTCAGAAGCAAAAGAGAAGAACTACAGGAGGAATCTGCTAATACTTTTATCTGTTAGAAGCATATGGAACTAGTCAGAAATTTTGCTTGCCTCATCTCTTGTCCATCTCATAGTTTGAAAGGATGCAAATGTGTCCCAATACATAGATACCATTTAGGTGGGAAGGTAACCGTATTCTGGGCCCCTCTGAGTATAGCCATGCTGTCAGGGGTGGGCTTCAAAAATTGCAGCAACTGGTTCACTGCCCCATTGATGGGTGGTCCTGGCTATGGTCAGTGTGGCCTAGTCGGCCTCCTGCACCACGACAGAGGGCGTTTTTTGCCCTTTCCAGGTTTCCGAGTCTTTCTTGAGACTCCAGGAGGGCAAAAACTGCTTCTCTCAGACTCAGGAGGCCCTCTGAAGGCTGGAAACAGGCCCATTTCCAAACTTCCAGAACCTCCAGTAGGCCCATTTCCAGTGGTGGGTTTCAAATTTTTTAGAAGCTCTTCTGTAGGTGTGGCCTGCTTTGTGGGAGTGGCTTGTCAGCCATGTGACTGAGTGAGAGTGGCTTGGCAGTCATGTGACTGGGTGGGTGTGGCCAACTTGTAAAATGTGGTGAAACTCACTTAACAATGCTCTTGCTTAGCAACCAAAATATTGGCTCAGAAACTCTGAGCCAAATTTGAAACACGCAAGTCTTAAAGCTGTCAAGTTGCAAGACCTTTTCAATCCTAAACCTTTAGAAAAAAAACCCAGGGGTGGTTCAAACTTGACAGCTTTAAGACTTGTGGACTTCAACTCCCAGAATTCCTTCTCTCGATTTTCATCTTGATTTCGAGTTTCAAGTTTATTGACATTTGTATGCCGCCCACTCCCTTGGGACCCTGGGCGGCTCACAACAAGACAAAAAACATATATAAAAATTAAAGTAAAAATACAATTATTAAAATTTCACACCATGCATACTGTTAGTGTGGGGCTGGATACTAATCAACAGCCCCAGGCCTGCCGGAACAGCCAGGTCTTGGTAGCTTTACAGAAGGCCGGAAGAGTAGTAAGGGTCCGGATCCCTACGGGAAGATGATGATATGCAGACGATGGGGCGAGGGAGCTGGAACCGGTTATAAACGGCACTGTAGATTTGTGGAACATCTTGTATAGAAGAGATTAGAACTGGCAGGAACCCACCCCTGCCCATTTCCCCACCTTCCCGAGCCTCCATGTGGGCACTTACCTAGCATGATGAATGGGATGCATGGAGAGTCCTGGGAGGAGAGGGGTAAAGTGGGAGAGGCAGGGAGAGGTGGGTGGGGCCATCCAGGAGTGGGATTTGGGGGTTTGCACAGAATCTTTGCTACAGGATCACCCAAACCAGTAGTGCATTCCTACCACTTCGGGCTGGTTCGCCTGAACCTGTAGTGGTTTGGCAGCCTGGGTCACTGGAACTGGCAGCAACCCAGGCCTGCTACACCCCCAAACCAGTTCTTTGGGTGGCCTCATAGGCAATGCCATTGTGTTTTTTGCTTCTGCAGATGCACAGAATAATTTTTATTGCGGTGTGACCACAAGCGAACTGGCACTAGTGACTGCTGGAACACCCCCCACCCTGACCTGAACCCATGCAAACCCCCAGTAGCCTCCCCTGCATGCTGGCCAAATGACCACAGAAACATCTTTGAACAACAATAGGTCCCTCAGCCAAAAAATGCAGATGAATATCATCCCCTGGAATCTGAGATGACTGGATAAGGGAAAGATTTCCCTTATCCAGTCACCTTTGTGAAACCCAGAGACTACTTATTTAATGGTCTTCTTTTTATATATATTTCCAATGGATGGTGAGTCTTAATGTATTTTCTTTGGTATTTCTTCTTCTTAGTCTCTTCCTCAGTCCAAATGTGTAGAAAGTTGTCATCCTGGATTTGTCAAGAGGGCTCGAGAAGAAGAGCCAGTTTGCTGCTATGACTGCATTCCTTGTCCAGAGGGGACCATCTCCACTAAGGAAGGTCAGTGACATCAGAAGAAAAGGAACTTGATCCATCCAGAGCATTTCAATTAATGTGCATGCTAAAAGATGCCTCTAAGTTTATCTTTATTTTGTTCTTCATTTTCAACATGCCCATTTTTCCATAATGGGAGAAATAAAAAGATCTTGAATGTTGAGGTAGGAAGAGATCAAAGGACATGCTGCATTGAGCAAGTTATTTCTTTGAGAAGAACAATCTCTTCCACACTTCGGTTTATCTTTCTTAGGAACATCTGGATTCTTTTAAACTTGAGAAATGTTTTCTGGTTAATGACCTGTATTCACTTTTATTATGTACTTTCATTCACAGACCAAACCAACTTTAACTAGCAGGTCAAAAGATGCATCCATCCATCCATCCATCCATCCATCCATCCATCAATTGATCAGATCATTTTTATTAAGATCATAGAGCAAGAAATCCAGAAAGACCTTATTGGAAGGCTGATGGGGGGGGAAGAGAGAGGCTGGGTTCAAGGAATAAAAGAATTCTAAACAGAGGACTCAATATAAATTCCATTGAGAGATGAGAGTGTGAGAGATGGGATCTATTTAGAATAGAATAACAGAATTGGAAGTTACCTTGGAGGTCTTCTAGTCCAACTCCCTGCTCAGGAACCCTCTTAACCTTCATGAGACCTGATTCTTCTCCCAAACATTTGGATATGATGAAGTCAGTGCTTGATGAGAATGTGGTGGACTGCATCACTGAAGGTTGATTCTGGCACCAGTTATTTCTCTTTTGAGTTTTATTTTGCTGTTGTTTTTATACTTCTGTATATAGGGGGAGGGCTTGCTAGGTTATAGGATGCCGTAAATTTGCTAAACATGATCAGCTAGACCAACATTTTAAATAAAAAAGGAAATATATGTGGATTCATTTACTATGCTTTTCTATCTCAGTATTAACTCTCATCAACAGAAGGTGTTTCTTGAAATTTGAAAGGTCAGAATATAACAGAAACATCACTTTTTCTTTCTCCAGACACAGAAAAATGCACCCATTGTCCACATGATAAATATCCAAATGAGGATCAAGTCCAGTGTATCCCTAAAAGAACAGAGTTTTTGTCTTATGAGGAATATCTGGGAATCTTCCTGGTCTCCTTTGCCCTCTTCTTGTTCCTAACCACAGGCCTTGTTTTAATTGTATTCATCAAATACCTAGAAACTCCCATTGTCAAAGCAAACAATCGAGACCTCTCCTACACTCTCCTGGTCTCCCTCCTGCTTTGCTTTTTGTCTGTTTTTCTCTTCATTGGTCAACCAAGAAAAACCACCTGCCTTCTCCAACAAATGGTCTTCAGCATTGTCTTCTCAGTTGCCATTTCTTCTCTCTTAGCCAAAACAATCACGGTGGTGCTGGCTTTCCTGGCCACAAAGCCAGGAAATCGAGTGAAGAGATGGTTGGGGAAGAGCTTGGCCAACACCATCATCCTTTCTTGTTCCGCTGTCCAAATTATCATCTGCTCCATCTGGCTTGTAGTTTCTCCCCCTTTCCCTGATTCTGACTTCCACTCTCAGCCTGCAGTAATCATCCTTCAATGCAATGCAGGCTCTGTCACCATGTTTTATGTTGTCCTTGGCTACATGGGTTTTATAGCTGCCATTTGCTTCACAGTAGCTTTCCTGGCTAGGAATCTCCCTGGGGCTTTCAACGAAGCCAAGCTGATCACTTTCAGCATGCTGATATTCTGCAGTGTCTGGGTGTCTTTTGTCCCAACTTACCTGAGCACCAAAGGAAAATACATGGTGGCTGTGCAGGTCTTTTCCATCTTAGCCTCCAGTGCTGGTCTGATGGGCTGCATTTTCATGCCCAAGTGCTACATTATTATTGTAAGGCCAGACCTGAATACAAAAGAGCAGCTTACTACCAGAATAAATATAAAACATTAGATAATACCGTTATGATATCAGAATAATTTAAATCTTCCCTATATTAAAAAAAACACGATATGAATTATGTCCACTTTGATTGTATGTCAGTCAAGAAAATCAAATGTAGATGTTTCTAAGTGGGAAATGGCTGAATGACCCGAATTCTTGTAACTCCCTCCCCTTTCATCAAAATAAATTTTCTAAAAAGAACTCCATGAAAATCATTCAGAGAAATTTAGTGTTCAGCTACTGCCAATGATCCTGACACATTTTAAGAATTAACTTCAGTAATTATTCACTCTGACAGCAGCTAAAGTACCTTTCAGACCATAATTTACAGCCAGGCTAAAACTCTTGAGATATTGGAACACTCCTATCATGTCTCCCGTAGTCTTTCTTTTCAGGAGGCAAACCAGCCCAAGACCAATTTCTATGGAGATTCTCAGTCATCCAGGTTATGGTTGTCTCAAAGGTAGTTTTTCAAAAGGCAATTGGACTATGTTTTTTTCCTAGAGGAAGAAGATATTTTGCTTCTCATCTAAGAAGCTTATTTAGTTCTGATTCTAACTCAAATTCCCTGAGATGATTGAGAAGGCTATCATGGCCAAAGTTGTCCAAGGCCACAGATAGGTCATGTAGGGCAGGAATGGATGCACAACCTCCACTCCAATGCTGTTTCTATCCCATACTGGCTCCTGAATTCTTCACATTCAAAGAACCATTGACCTCCACTAGAACCCATTCACATGATACCACCCTAGGTCAGTTTAACAAGCCAGGAGGTTCATGGATCTAAAGAGAAAATGGCTAAGCTCATAGTCCTAATGACCTTATCTGCTTCCTGAGGGCCAACAGGTTTAAGCTGTTCTCAAATAACCAGGCAAAATGCCTCCCTAGGAATCTCCTCTGTATGTGAAACAAGAGTGGCATCCAATTGCAAGCAAATTTCATAGACTGTCCAACAGATGCTGAACAATGTCTGCCAAATACTCCTGGAAAGATTATCTGAACCACCTCTACCATTATCTAAGAACTGAGGTGGCACAGTGATTAGAGTGCAGTACTGCAGGCTACTTCAGCTGACTGCTAGCTGCATTTTGGCAGTTCAATTCTCACCTGCTCAAGATTGACTCAATCTTCCATCCTTCTGAGGTTGGTAAAATGAGGACCCAGATTGTTGGGGGCCATAGGCTGACCCTGTAAACTGCTTAGAGAGGGTTGTAAAAGCATTATGAAGCAGTATATAAGTCTAAGTGCTATTGCTATCGAAGACAACTTGTGTCAAATGAAACAGGGTCATCAGACAGCTTTCTGATTAAGCAGAAAGGGTGAAATAATGGATATTGCCTGCCTCACTGCCATAAAGTGGGCTTTACCAGTGCCTCTAACCTGTGTTTGAAAGCATTTGTCCTCTGTTGAGCAGTAGCCATGCTCCAACTTCTTATTTAATATTTCATTTCCCTCAACTCCTCCACAATGGATGGAGAGTGATGGGATTTCAAGAAGGGAGATGCAACGACTGCCATCCCAAAAGGCTTGTGTTGCAAACAAACAAATAAATAAAATATCAGTGGGGCACCTTGACTCATAAGCATTTAAAAATGTACTCAGGTGTAAAGGAGGGAGGGAAGAAGAACAGCTTCAAAAAATAAAACAAGCAATTCAAAAAGAGGCACTTTGAGTCAACACTCCAAAATATCAGATTCCATTCAAATGGAAGAAAATTCTCCAAAAGGCAGCTGTCAGAGACAAAGAAACAAACAAACAAACAAACAGTGACATAGGATGGAGCACTTTGACTCCAACATCAAAGAGGGAGGGAGGAAGAACAGCTTCAAAAATAACAAGCTAAACGGCTTCAAAATAAAACAAACTTAATGAGGTATGTTAAGTCAAAAGAGTGAATATAAATGTGCACGAACAGGTCACCCATTTATCCCGAAGTGCTACATTATCATTCTGAGGCCGGACCTCAATACAAAGGAACAACTTATGTCCAAAAGAAATGTAGTAATGTGAGACAGAAGTAAACTCCACTGTCAATATGTTCTAATAGTCCAACAATAGAAAGTGGTCCAAGATGTTCTCCACCCATGAACTGATCCAATGATTTTGGTGTCACCTGATCCCTCTCAAGCAGCCAAAGCATCATATCTGTTCTCTGCCCTTATTTTTCTTCAGCTTTTAATGCCTAGCAATGCAATTGCAATCTTTTTTTAATGTTGTTTTTATTTTTTAAACAAACATAAACAGACAAGACATGTAACATAAAAAAAAAATCTTCCATTCTGTACAGTGTGTCGATGGGTTACAAGGTTTTGTGCATCATTTCCATAGTCATCTCTTAGGTTTAATATAAAGTAACATATTGTCAATCAAGCATATTTGTATACATTATTATTATAGTACTTCCTTTGTTTGACTGTCACTATTATTTCTTCATTTGAAATGAGGTATTCTAAATATGGGTTCATTTTTATTATAATAGTTCATTACTTCATCTTCAACATGTCCAATAATAAGTATTTTTTTTTGCATATCCTATTTTAAATCATTCTATTGTTTTGGTATTGGTAACATTCTCTAATAAATTTTCAATTCCATTTTTTTAAAAATCTAACCACTAATTAGATAGATCCCATATCCTCTAAAATTGTTTATTTTCTTATTCTCTAATTTCATATGTCAATTTACACATTTCAGCACATTCCATTGCTAATATCATCAATCTATGTATATGCATACAATTATTATGATTATTAAACATTCATTGAATATAACTATTATTACATCCTTTTCATGTGAAGCATACTAAATTTAAAGTAAATTTATATTATGACATTTCATTACATCATCCTGGACTCATCCAATGGTGTTACATCTTTGTATTCTATTCTATATAGAATTGTTTATCTTTTATTAAAAAAGGCTTTTCCACATCATCTCCATGGTCCTCATTTACAGCTTATATAAAATTCCATATATCAATCTAGTATATATAAATGGATTATTATCATTATTAATCATTTATTTGACTATAACTATTATTACTTTGTCTTATGCATAATACTCAAAGTTTAACTAAGTTTAACTTAATTTTATTGTGACATTTCATTTCATCATCCTGTATCCTTCCAGACGTAGTGCAGTCCAATCTCTCTTGTCATTTGTTGAATCTGTATTCTAAGTGTTTTCTTGATAAGTCTTATGTGAACTTTTCTTAGCAACTTATTGTTCATTGCATATTTTGTAATGACTCGAAACCGTCCATCTGTTTCTTTCATCATGCTTGCCTTTGGTTATCACTGGTGCTTCTGCCAAAAATGCTCTCATTGTTTCTGCCCAATTTTCTCCCCTTTCTTCATCTATATTTTTAAGTATGAGATAGAGTTCCAGTTCTTCTACCTCTCCTTTCAGTATTCCAGACGTATCATTTCCCTCCACTCTCGGTTTACTGTCAGTAAAGGTTCCCCTCGCATTCAAAGCCAAAGAGCCAACTCTGTCCGAAGACGTCTCCGTGGTCTTTTGGATGGCATGAGAAAATGCCGAAGGCACATGGAGCACTGTTACTTTCCCACCAAAGGTGGTCCCTATTTTTCTACTTGCATTTTTACATGCATTCAAACTGCTAGGTTGGCAGAAGCTGGGACCAGTAACAGAAGCTCACTCCCTTATTTGGCACTAGGGATTCGAACTGATGAACTGCCAACCTTTCTGATCGACAAGCTCAGCATCTTAACCACTGGGCCATCCTTTCTTTCATAATTTCCACAGAGATCATGAATTCCTGAGCCATCCCAGATTCAATACCACGGTGTAGTAAATTCCTAAATACCAGAATCTCAGAGGACCAAGAGTTGCCAATCTTCCAACCAAACAGTAGCTTAAATAGGGATGGTGCTGAGCAGCAAGGAGGGCTGCACACCAGAAGCAATCAGTTTCCTTAAATCACCAGAAGGCCTTCCTTCCAATGATCTGAAAAGCAGAGCTCCTGAAAGCTGTAAAAACAAATGACAGATGACAACAGACTCTCTTCCTGTTCTTTCCTGAAATCTCAATTTGTGTGGAGGGGAAAACCCACAAATTGGGGTGGCTACATTTCCAAGCAAGGGAAATTTTCCCCTCTGGTCACAACCAGGTGTGATGGGAATGAGAACAACTTCAGTAGCAATAGCACTTAGACTTATATACTGCTTCACATTCTTTACAGCCCTCTCTAAGCAGTTTACAGAGTTAGCATATTGCCCCTAACAATCTGGCTCATCGTTTTACTTACCTCAGAAGGATGGAAGGCTGAGTCAACCCTGAGCCAGTAAGACTTGACCTGCCAAACTGCTGGCAGTCGGCAGTCAGCAGAATGGGCATGCTTTAACTGCTTAAAGTGAATATTGAATTGGTTATTTTTTTTAATAAATGTTTTTTAGTTTTAATTTAAAACAGGTACAGCATCTTTCTTTACATCTGTAGAAAATGTGTCAATCAATTACAGATAGGTTTTGGTACATCTCCTCCACAGTCAACCAACATAACTCATATTAACTCAAGCATTATTATATATCCATTTTCATTTAATTGTAATTATTATTTAGAAATATTAATAAAAGTAATAATCTTGAACAATACCTGCCCACACCGGTGGAAAAATAAAAAATAAAAAAAAGGGCAAATAAAAATAAAAATTAAAATAAAAAATAAAAAATAAAGATAATACAAAAAAAGACAAAAACGACAAGAGACAAAGCAGGAAAACAAAACAAAACTCAGGTGTCTATTATAAAAAAAAAGAAGTATATCAACTGGTTACAACATGCTTTGGTGCTTCTCTTTCATTAACTCATATTAATTCAAATATCTTAACTCGAATATTTACCATATCAACATCATTATACCTCCAGTTTTAATTACCTATGGTTATTTAAACATCCTTCATCCTTAGCTATGCCAAATAATTAATCCATCACACATGCTGACAATTCATTTACTTATTTGTAAAATCCTCTATTATCATCAAATCCTCATGTCCTATTTTAGCTGAGCATCCATAATATTTAATTATATCATATATCATAACATTTTCCCAGTATTGATTAACATTTGATTGTATGTATTTTATTTAGTTTTTTTAATAGTGATAATTATTATAGTTAATACTCTTTATATATAATCTAAAAATGTTTTCTCATATCCAATTGTTGATTATCATATCAACTCCACATTATATACATTACTATCAATATCAGTTATTGTTCAACTATATCTGTTACAAAGAAGAGCAATTAAGTTTAACAAGTTTTCAATTGTATTCTTCAGTCTATCAGCCAGTTCCAAATTATATATATTACTATCCATATCAGTCATTATTCAGCTATATCTATTACACATTAAGGTAATCAGATTTAGCTAATTTTAAATTACGTTCTTCCATCTGTCAGCCAGTGTCTCTCCAATAGCAAGATCTTCTCAAACCAATTGCCACGTGTTGGATAAATTTACCAAATGTTTTCATAAGCAAATCCAGACAAAGATATCTTCGCACCTTTGGACTCTGAATGTCAATGATGAAATAATAATGTTGTCCTGGGCTTGTAAAATTTTCCAAATTAACTTTAATTCTCAAGGGTGGATTTTCCATTCCTCCTGCACTCTGTCTCTTTAAATGAGTCTTCTTTATAGCTCCCCCCCTCCTTTCTTCCTCTGAGATAGACCAGACACCATTTCTCACATTTTCCATTTGTATTTCAGGAACATTTAAACATTCAACAATCTCAGTTTTTACTTCATATTTTAAAATCAGATGATCGAGTTTTCTTTCCAGCCTCTGATAAGAGTCAAAAAGCTCTCTACATGCGGAAAAAAAGAATCTGAAATGAAATCTTAGAGGTATTTTGAGACGCCATGATGTGTCGCAGTTAAAAATTGCAAGCTCTTTTTTTTCCCACAGACTTCGAAGCACTTTTCTTAGTCTCTTGCAGGCTGTGCAATCTTATCTGATCGTAAACAGAGCCAAGTAATAAAGTAATAAAAATGTCAAATCGTGACGGGCTAATTAGTAGAAAATAAATTTTACAGTCCACTTAAGGAGAGTCAGAGGGGGGAGGATGTCGAGGAGTTTCTTGAAACATTTAAGAAGTAAAATAGCCACCAGCCATAAATCCATTAAAAAAAACCAATTCGCCGCTAAACTTTCCTATTCTTTGGTTTCAGTTAGCTTAAGCTTCTAACGCGGACCGTCTCTCTTGGATAATAAAATCAGCTTACCAGATGACATCACTTCTACCATTCTTAGGGGCAACCTGCAGTTTCAGTTAGCACGCAGCTAATCCAGAAAGGAATTGGCACGAGGAGTTAATACCCCCCCCCCCAGAGACTTGCGGGTGTCTCTGAGGTCCTGGGTCTCTCCTCACCTTCACTGTCGTCTCCGGGACAGCTAGAGTTCAAAGAACCCGTCCAAAAATCCTTCGGTATAGAGGAATTTCAGGAGTAGCCTGAAACTCCATCTTCTCACTGCTAAGCCCCGCCTTCTTCCAATATTGAATTGGTTATTGTCTAGTCTAGTGAAAAGGTGAACTGGGATTACATGATAACAGTCTTCAAATATTTGAAGGGCTGCCACAAAAAAGGGGGGATCAATGTATTCCCCAAAGCACCTGAAGGCAAGATAAGAAATAAAGAATGGTATAGGGTCTAGATAGAGAGATGCTCCCTGATTTATTCAGCTAGAGAGAGGTTCCCTGAAAATGGGCTCCAACACAAGTCTGAAAGCTTGGAAGACAAAACCTCTGGTCCCAGTGACTGACTTGATTGGATCCTGCAACATTATCCTGGGACAGGTATATTCACCTTCCTTCAGCAGACCTCATAAAGGTGCCTTTTCAGGAGGCAAATGGACTTTCTTATTTTTTTCTTTGAAAACTGTTTGCTTCTCATCCAAGAAGATTCTTCAGCTCTGATAGGATGGTGGGGAATGGAAGGATCCTGTCAGAGCTGAAGAACCTTCTTCGATGAGAAGCAAAACGTTTTGGGGAAAAAAAACACAAGAAAGTCCAGTTGCCGCCTGAAAAAAACACCTATGGGACAACCACGACTTGGATGGCTGAGAATCTCTACAGTCCACAATCCACTGTTTATTTAATACAGGAGGAAATTTCAAAATATAAAAGTTTTCTGTGTATTATAGCAATAAGGAAAGAAAACACAGTGATGCCCCCCCCCCAAAAAAAATTCTATCCACTCTATTACTTTTTCCCCTATTTACAAAAAAAAATGCAGACTATAAGCTGTCATTATCCTGTCTCTTGGTTAGATCTTGGAGCCCTAGTGGACAACTATTTAAATATGAGCCAGCCATGTGCAGCAGCTGCCAAAAAAGCCAGCACAGTTCTACTCTGCCTAAACAGAGGGATAGAATCAAGATCACGTGAAGTATTAATACCACTTTATAATGCATTGGTAAGGCCACACTTGGAATCCTGCATTCAGTTTTGATCACCACGATGTAAAAAAAAGACTCTAGAAAGAGTGCAGAGAAGAACAACAAAGAGGATTAGGGGACTGGAGACTAAAACATATGAAGAACAGTTGCAGGAACTAGGTATGTTTAGTTTAATAGAAAGAAGGACTAGGGGAGACATGATAGCAGTGTTCCAATATCTCAGGGGTTGCCACAAAGAAGAGGGAGTCAAAATATTCTCCAAGGCACCTGAGGGTAGGACAAGAAGCAGTGGGTGGAAACTAATCAAGGAGAGAAGCAACTTAGAATTGAGGAGAAATTTCCTGACAGTTAGAACAATTAATCAGTGGAACAGCTTGCCTCCAGAAGTTGTGAATGCCCCAACACTGCAAGTCTTTAAGAAGATGTTGGATAGCCATCTGTCTGAAATGGTATAGGGTTTCCTGCCTAGGCAGGGGGTTGGACTAGAAGACCTCCAAGGTCCCGTCCAACTCTGCTATTGTATTGTATTGTATAGATCTAATCTAAAAATTGATAATTCTAGAATGGGTGGGAATTTTAAAATCAGCTCTAATTTAGAATCAATATATAGAGTTTTCATATAAAATAAAACTACAAACAGGCAATATTCTTAACACTAGGTAGGAGTCAAATATGGAAGAAATACTCACAGGAACAGAAGAGTGAATGATTTAAAAATGTATAATTACCTACTTTGTATTAAATTAGAAGAACAAGTAAAAGAAGCAATGATAGCATGGGCAAATTTTTTTTTTTTTATAAATGGCAGAAAGTAGGAGAAAGGAATTATAAACCAACAATGGCAATAGCATATAAATAAAATTTGTATAAAATGTTTTATAGATGGCATACATCACCGGAAAGACAGGCAAAAATGTTTAAAGATAAATCAACTAAGTCTTGGAAATGCCATCAGACACCGGGATCGTATTATCCTCTGTGGTGGACATGTGCAGAAGCGAGAAAGTATTGGGCAAAGATTTGTATGTGATTGGAGAAGATGACACAGCAAAATATAGATTTAAAACCAGAGTTGTTTTTGTTGAGTATTTTATCAGAGAAATATAGTAAAGAAAATGTATATTTGACTATTCATGTAATAACTGCAGCTAGAATTGTATTTGCACAAAATTGGGGAAAAAAATCCCTTCAGAGGGAGAGGTAATTAAAAAAAATAGTAGATTGTGCAGAAATGAATAGATTAACACTGGAAATTAAAGGGAAGGAAGAATCAGAGTATTATAATATATGGAGGCAATTTTATCATTGGATAGAAAATGGATATAAACAAAAAGATATAAAATTAAATAAACTGGGAAGGAAAACAGATTTATAGGGGAGAAATTTTATTGAAATATAAAGGTAAATGGAAGGATAAAAATATATTAAACATGATAACAAATGTTAAATATAATGACACAAAAATTGTACTCAGATAACCTGCTGTTTGATGAATGATGTAAGATTTGTTATGAAAAAAATAAAAAAAACTCTATACAAAGAAAAGAATTCATCAATATTAATGGTTCCTAAACTCCATAGCTCTGGGTGACCTTCTTCAGCAGACTCTGGGGAGAAAAGACCATGATGAAGGACAGCAGAAGTCATTATCTTGGTGTGGAATTATCCATCATCACGTTCTGCACATGTCCTGACAGGAGGGACCAAAACCATTACAGAAGTGTTCCTTGGGGACATTTCACTCTATATTTTTTCTCCAGCTGCCCCTTTGTACAGGGCGGGGCATAACCTTTTCCTAGGGGGTCACAGCAACACTTGTAATAACAACACAAATAATTCATACACCATTCGAAAGCCCATCAAAAACTGAGTTTATTGACACGATTTAATAGTCAGTATGACCACCATTAGCCCTTCGAACAGCATTCAAACAAGGTGGATAAGAACACAACAAATCTTCAAACAGTTCCGTTCGATTTTCCAGATTTTTCAACACAGTTTCCAAATTCATTCTCAAAGTTTCAACCGAAACAAATTTAACATTTAATAGCTCATTCAATTCAGTTTTTTATGGGCTTTAAAATGAGGTGTCGCGGAAGTTGTAAACTGCTGTCGATCTTGCTGTGACCCCCTAGGAAAAGGTTATGCCCCGCCCTCTGGAAAATCTGGAAAATCGAACGGAACTGTTTGAAGATTTGTTGTGTTCTTATCCACCTCGTTTGAATGCTGTTCGAAGGGCTAATGGTGGTCATACTGACTATTAAATCGTGTCAATAAACTCAGTTTTTGATGGGCTTTCGAATGGTGTATGAATTATTTGTGTTGTTATTACAAGTGTTGCTGTGACCCCCTAGGAAAAGGTTATGCCCCGCCCTGTACACTGAACCCTGAAAGAACAGCAGCATTCCAGGAGAAGAAGTTGCTTCTCAGGGTAATTATTACTTTCTCAACATTGCGATTTGTTCCCCTATTTCACCAAGGACTGCTTTTGATATAAACATCAGACCGAAGCAACACGGAAGAGATCTTATATCAGAAAAAGATAAATGCATTAAGCCATACTCTCTGTGCCACTTTTTTTTGAGACAGGCAGTGTCTATGCTCTTGAATCTATCTTTCTTCCCTTTCCAGTTGAAGCTTGATTTGTTGATATCAGAATCAGAAATCCACTATCATTTCCACCTTGTGAGAGTGCTTTGGATTTTTCTAACTCTCCTTGTTGACCTTGTTTAAAAGGGATTGATTCAGCCCTGTCAATTATGGACCTCCTGCTTCTGCTTCTGCTGCTTCTGATGTTCCAGCCAGTCTCTGGGAAGCTTAGAAACAAGTGCCAGCTGAATTTGGAGAACCAGGACGAGAAAAAACCCTGGAGCTACTACAGGCCAGGAGACCATCTTATTAGTATGATCATCAGTGTGACAAGAAGATTGCCTACAACTTTGTCCTTCAGCATGGCTCCTTCTAGACAATCCCAGTTGTAAGTCATTCAGAGTGATACACTTGCATTCCGTCCATTTGCAGTACTTACACGCTACTCTTCTGCTTTCTTTTTAATTCATTTCTATGTTGCAGGGGTATTTCTAATTTTTGAATTGTTTTCAGCTGTGGCTTTCCTTTTTTGTCTTATTTTGCGTAAGAGACTCAAATCCAAACATACAAACAAGAACCCCTGAAAAAAGCCTAGGTTTTTTTGTTGTTATTGCTCAATGCTGAGTTCATCACTTGCCTCTTAACTTCTGCTTAAAGTAGTGATTGAAAGGGTTGTAGTTGCCTGTGACTAACCCAATTCCACATATTCATAATGACTCTAACCCTCATAGGAATTCATGAGGAATTCTTTAGAAGTGCTTTTCTAGGTCATTTATCAAATATTCTCTTCCTCTTATAATAGTTCTCCTTGAATAATTGAATTATTTTACAAGCCAGTTATGGGAATGATGAAAATTAGTACTGCTACTAATAATAGCATATTGCTGATTCTAAGAAATGGTGAAGGACTAGCTCTATCCCATCTTCCCAACACTCATGAAAACTCCATGGTGATGGGTGACTACCATCTTGCTTTAGATCAATATTGAATTAAGACTTTGGAGACAAAAATACAATAAAATAAGCATTTTGTTGGTGACATTGATGAGAATGGTAAAAATTATATTACTTTACAGTACTTTACCTTTTGATGCCAAGAAGTCAAGAATCATATGCTTCATTTTCGCCATTCAAGAGGTCAATAAGAAATCCCAGCTCCTTCACAATCTCACATTTGGCTACAATATCAATGACAACTCTTTGAGCACCATTCTCTCTGAAGAAAATGGAGGGGCTTGTGGAAATGGATCCATGAAGAGTATTTTGATGAAACTACGCTAGATGTTGAAACACACGTTTAACTGGTTAAAATTTACAAAATGCACTTTCTTATCAAAGGGGAAGAAGAGCAAAGAGACTTTGGAGGGGGGATAGATCCAGTATGTTAATAAGTGTCATCTGACATGATACAGGAAGTTTCCCTTGAAAAATTAATTGATTCATTATTCATAAGAATGTAGGTTCCAATGAAGATTCTTCACATTATCATTAAAGAACTTTCCCCAATTTCACAGACTATTAAAAAGATATTAAGATGCATCTTGCAAAATGTTCCTGATAGCAGGTATGGCTGCAAGAAAGTGCACGATATCTTGAAAAGTAAAAGGGCCTAATATTGATTTTTTTGCTTTTATTAAATACAGAAAATGTCAACTGTCATAAAAATGTCTTTCTTGAAATGTAAAAGAAGAAACTCTTAAAAGGGGGCTTTTCCTTTTCACAGATGCCAAAAAATGCACCAAGTGTCCAGATGATAAATATCCAAATGAGGGCCAAGTCCAATGTATCCCCAAAGTTACAACCTTCCTCTCCTATGGAGAATATCTGGGATTCATCCTGATCTCTTTTGCTCTACTTCTGTTCCTAATCACAGGCCTTGTTTTAGTCATATTCCTTAAATACAGAGAAACTCCCATTGTCAAAGCCAACAACCGGGATCTCTCTTACATCCTTCTGGTCTCCCTCCTGCTTTGCTTCTTGTCTTCTTTTCTCTTCATTGGTCAACCAAGGAAAGCCACTTGCTTTCTCCGACAAACCGTTTTTGGCATCATTTTCTCAGTTGCCATTTCTTCACTCTTGGCCAAAACAATCACAGTAATGCTGGCTTTTCTGGCCACAAAACCAGGAAACCAAGTGAAGAGATGGTTGGGAAAGAGTTTGGCCAACTCCATCATCCTTTCTTGTTCTGCTATACAAATTATCATCTGCTCCATCTGGCTGGGAGTTTTTCCACCATTCCCTGACTCTGACTTTCACTCCCAACCTGGAGTGATAATCCTGCAATGCAATGAAGGCTCTGTTGTCATGTTCTACATCACCCTCAGCTACATGGGCTTCCTGGCCACTATTTGCTTTACATTGGCTTTCCTGGCCAGGAACCTCCCTGGAGCCTTCAATGAAACCAAACTGATCACCTTCAGCATGCTGGTATTCTGTAGTGTCTGGGTGTCCTTCCTGCCCACCTACCTGAGCACCAAAGGGAAATACATGGTGGCTGTTGAGGTCTTCTCCATCTTGTCCTCCAGTGCTGGTCTGTTGGACTGCATCTTCATCCCCAAGTGTTACATTATCATTCTGAGACCAGACCTGAATACAAAGGCACAGCTTACAACCAGAAGACATACAGAAATGTGAGACAGAGGAATTTCAACTATCAAGAGTTTCCAACAGACCAAACTTAGAAAATGGTGCAAACTGCTCTCCATACCTAAGTGGACCAATTATTTTACTTGAAATAATTAAAGTTTGGCTGGAAGATAGTGTCCTTTAATTTTTGTTTATTGGAATCCTTTGATCTTTTCTTATTTATTTCATAGTTTATCTGAGGCTTAAAATGCCACACAGAGGTATTTGAAACATGACACTTGTATAATGAGAATCATCTTTATATGCCATAAATAATTTGAGGGAGGCTTTAAAATCCCCTTTTTATAGTTATATCATAGCTTATCTGAAATTTGGGTTCTTTACAAGAACTCCACTTGGGGTTCTCTTGGACTGAGGATCTCAGTTTTAGCAGCATAAGGAAAATATGGAAACATTTCCCAGCCCAATTAGGATGATAATCTGGATTGCCCAACTGGTCAACTAAATTATTTTGTAGACACTAAACAAGAGTTAAATAAATAAATAAATAAATAAATAAATAAATAAATAAATAAATAAATAAATAATCAAGGAGAGAAGCAACTTAGAATTAAGGAGAAATTTCCTGACAGTTAGAATATTTAATCAGTGGAACATGTTGCCTCCATAAGTTGTGAATGCTCCAACACTGGAAGTTTTAAATAATATATTGAATAACCATTTGTCTAAAGTGTTGTAGGGTTTCCTCCCTAGGCAGAGGGTTGGATTAGAAGACCTCCAAGCTCCCTTCCAACTCTGTAATTCTACTCTATTCTACATATCGGTCCTGTCCCCCCTACTATTTAACATCTACATGAAACCGTTGGGCGAGATCATTCGGAGGCACGGGATAAGATACCACCAATACGCAGACGATACACAGTTGTATTTGTCCGCCCCGTGCCAACTCAGTGAAGCGGTGGACGTGATGAACCGGGGTCTTGAAGCCGTTAGGGACTGGATGAGGACTAACAAGCTTGTACTCAACCCGGAGAAGACCGTGTGGCTGTTGTGTTTCCCTCCCAATAATTTGGCTAGTGTTCCATCACTCAGGCTGGGGGGCCAAACATTATACCCCTCAGACAGGGTTCGCAACTTGGGAGTCCTCCTGGACCCACAGCTGACCTTCGATCACCATCTGACGGCTGTGACCAGGGGGGCATTTGCCCAGGTTCGCCTGGTGCGCCAGTTGCAACCCTACCTGAACCGGGAGGCTCTCACAACAGTCACTCGTGCCCTTGTGACCTCTAGGCTGCAATATTGCAACGTGCTCTACATGGGGCTGCCCTTGAAGAGCATCCGGCGACTTCAGCTAGTCCAGAATGCGGCCGCGCAAGTGATTGTGGGTGCTCCTCGGTTCGCCCACATAACACCTATCCTCCGCGAGCTGCGCTGACTACCTGTTGATCTCTGGGTGCACTTCAAGGTGCTACTTACCACCCATAAAGCCCTTCATGGTAGTGGATCTGGGTACTTGAGAGACCGCCTCCTGCCAATTACCTCCTCGCGACCGATTAGATCACACAGATTAGGCCTCCTCCGAGTTCCATCTGCCAGCCAGTGCCGACTGGCAACTACGCGGAGGAGAGCCTTTTCAGTAGTAGCTCCGACCCTTTGGAACGACCTCCCTGTGGAGATTCGTACCCTCACCACCCTCCAGACCTTCCGCACAGCCCTTAAGATCTGGCTATCCCGCCAGGCCTGGGGTTAAAGATTGGGATCCGTCCCCACCCGAATGATGAATGAATGTTGCTTCTATTTTTAATTGTGTATTGTCTGTATATGTCATTACGTGTATCCCCTCCCTATAGGTTGTAAGCCACCCTGAGTCCCCTCAGGGAAAAGGGCAGCCTATAAATAAAAGCAAAAAACAAACATTTTTTTTTTTTACCATGTACATGGTTTCAACCTTTTAGAGACCCTCTTACATGAATTATGAGATCTGCTTTTGTTAATACGTCTTTCCATAATCCATTCCTTTTATACACATTTCCTGCATGGATCTCTTTCCAATATATTCACAGTGAAATACTATTTTTTTTAAAAAAAAATGAAGAATCAACACATTTCCTGCATGGATCTCTTTCCAATATATTCAAAGTGAATTACTTTTTTTTAAAAAAATGAAGAATCAACAAATATAAGAACTAATAGAAGATGAGTTTAGTTTAGTTTAGTTTATTGTCATTGCACATGGTACAATGAAATTAATTGCCATCTTTAGAAAGAAAAGGCAAAATTACTCTATTCTGATTGGTCCCAGTTTTCTCCAACAGGGGAGTTTGTGATCCTCCAGCAGTTGTTGTTTTTTTTAATTAAGTTTTTATTTATTTATTTTTAATACAGCTTTACACATATTATAGAAACAAAGTGTTGACTGGATCTTACCTTTTATATCCTCTTATTTACATAATTCATTTTAAATCATAACTTGGTTTTCGCTTTCAGCCAAATTATTTTCTTCCATTATTTCCATTTTAATACTCATTTTGTCTAAACAATATCTTCAATTGCCCCTTCAAAAATTGTATCAAATTATCATTTCATATTTCCCTATTGGTCTATTTTACTATAAACAATATATAGCCACTAGTTACGTTTTGACATAGAGAGCATTACTTTCAATTTTTTTCTACAATTAACAATGTATTATACTTTCTTTATTTATTAGCTGCACGACAATACCAATCATACTACTATTCCCTTTAATCTACTAATACAACTCTTTTCCTCCTTCTTTCTATTTTATCCATTTTCACAAATTCCACTTTTAATCATTTTTCTTCTTCCCCTTTCTTCTAACTTCTCTCCCCACCCACCCCTGTTTTTATGGCTGTGGTATCTTTTCTTCAGAATACTCATTTTTATTATTCTGGTATCTTTCCCCAGGGTTTTCCCTGTTCTCCTCCCCTTCTTTCTATCTTTTTTGGGTTTCTTTTTTAGGGGATCTCTCCCTTTGTAAATCCCAGCAAAATCATCTGTCTATATTTTATTTTCGAGTTCTCTTTCTTCCACCATATCTTGCTCCTTATTTGTGCCCTCTCTTACCCCCTCTTCTCCTATTTCTTGCCCTTTATTTTCTTTTCGATTTTCTATCTTTTTTTAACAAAACAATGTTTTATACGCACTTTTCAGCATCCCAAATAATTCCTCATACACCCACTTCTCCATTTTGCAAGTTTAACTATTTTTACAGATTTTTAAATTTTGGGGTTATGATCAGTGGTGGGATTCAAATAATTTAACAACTGGTTCTCTACCCTAATGATTTCTTCCAACAACCAGTTCACCAAGCTGCTCAGAAAGTTAACAATCGGTTCTCCCGAAGTGGTGCGAACCGGCTGAATCCCACCACTGCTTATGTCACATTTTATTGCACTTTTATGGCTTTCCAAATTCAATTGTTCAGTTTTAGCATTCATCTAGTCCAGTCTGCATTGAAGATTTTTACTCTTCCACAGCCATAAGCAATTGCTGCCAAACAATATTACAATAACAGATGACAGTTCCTGTAGCCAAAGTCACAGCTGCACTCTCACTAGGCGGTGAAATATTTTCTGCTCACTGGTAAAAATGGCTCTCTCCAAACCACAATACAATCCCACAGCTACCTGTCAATAGCTGTGTGATCCACCAGCAGTTGTGATTCACCCACATAAAAGACAAACTTGTAGCTTGAGACCGGGAAAATCTTCAGGGGATATATTTTTACTTTCTACCCATTCAAATCTCAGGGCTAGGGACAGATGAAGTCAGTTCTAAGATCTTGAAGGAAGTGGACTGACTGATCTTTCATCTTTGAAAAACCTGGAAACTGGTGTCATGCAAGACTATTCTTGGCAGGCATGTCTCATTGTTAGTCCAGCCATCCAAAACTACCACTAAGGAAGTGCTATACCAGATATTCTGACTGAGTAATTTTTTAAGGTTTTAATACATTTTTAATGGAGTAACCTCAGTATTTTAAAAAGCAAATGTGGGGTGAAGGGCAATAAGGTGTGGCGGTTATGAAGCTGGCTGAGAAAATGTACCCAAGGAAGGTTCCATCAACAATTCCTTTTATAAGAACCATGAACTATTTAATTTGGTCACAATGTTCTACTCTGAAAATTGGATTCACCAACATTTCAGTTAATGACTTAGATGAAAGGAGAGAGGGAATATATCTTCGAACTTGGGATGGACTTCTAACACTGTAGAAGATCAAAGGGGAAACTGAAGGCTTGGATGTTTCCATGAGGCTGCCTGAGTCAGGATAGGTTAAAATAAGGGTGTTTTAATGCTCATCTGGAAATACACTGAAATGAGTCTTGGAGGATTGATTTATCACATTTTGAAATAAACATCTCTAGAAGAAAAGAGGCATGAAAGCATGAAGGCCAGAATCTGAAATTCTGCAGAGACACACAATGCCTAGTTTGTAGACCAAACCAAGAGTTTTCTACATTAGGGCTTTCTTGCTCAGGACAGGACATATCTTTGCATTATTCCTTGTATTTGCCATTCACTGGACTAATTTCAAAGGTGACAGCTAGAAAACTCCCTGGAGAGAAAAGAAGAAATCCCCAGCACTTCCATAATTATAGGGGAGAAGTAGAGCGTCTGCCTTGGTTCCTTTGCAGACCGGAATTGAGCCTGTAAACAAGAACTCACTTCCAAAGACAGAAAAACATTCTCCCTCTTAGTGTGTGCCATATTTTTTTAGCTGTGCAGTTAACAAAATTTTGATGACTAATTTTTTACTGAACTTGATTTTGTTCTTAGGGACTTGCTACACTATTGCATCAATTTGTGTGTGTATGGTGATGCCCTTGAGCATTGGCTTTCAAAATAAAGTAAACTTTGGCTGTAACTCAGCAGAAAATTGTTTCATTTGTGTGCCATGTTCAGGCATTAAGTAATCCCCAGGGTTTCCTCTTTAACCAGTATGCCTACAAATGTCACATTTATTTTTCTTCAGCCATCAATGCCATCTATTCCCTCATCCCTTTTAAGGATGGAGCCTTCAAACCTTTCAATTCTTGATGACAGATTTAATTCTAGCTCTTCCCTATCATTTGGAACCATGTTAGATTGTTTCTCTTTTATTTCCCTCCAGAGAAATGTCTAACAATCTTTGAGTCCAATAGCTGGTTGAATTACTCAGAGACCTCTTGTGACAGGGAGAATTATCATCAAAGTTTCAGCTCTGCTCTTTGGCTGAGTCTTCCAGGAGACTTATGGCAGACACAGGGAGTCAGATGCAGTTCACTTCTTGATCTGACCTGGAAGGCCCTAATTGACACTCCCTTTCCTGCTTGAGAATTTGGCTTTAGGCAAAAAGTGTCACTGGATCAGTTCAGATTCTGTCTAGATTCCTTGAGCCTATCTTATGGAATATTGGCTATTCCTGCCATCTTAATATCATCTGAAAATTCAATGACTTCCCCATCCATCCCCTCATGTAAATTGTTTATGAAGATGTTGAAGAATACAGGGCCTAAAAATGAAGTTTGCAGTACTCCACAGTTTACTTCCCTCCATGAAGATTTATTGTCATTAAGAACTACACACTGAGTATGATTTACAGCCAGTTACAAATCCATCTGATAGTGATGCTGTCTATCCTACATTTTTCTAGTTTATCAAGAAATAGGTTGTGATCTATTTTGTTAAATGCCTTGCTGACTTCTAGGTATAATATGTCCACAGCATTTTAGTTTATTAGAAAATATTATAACCCTCCCCTCAAATAAAAACAGCCATTTCTCCTATGAACTGAATAAGAAAGAAAACTCAAGACAAAAAAATAAAAAGCCTTTTTTTGGGGGGAAAAGGAAACCCAGCCACTCAGTCTGAAGAATAGCCTTAAGTGGGTCTTGTTAATAAGCCTATTCACAAGCAGATACATTGTAGTTAGTGGTGGGTTGCCAATTTTTTTACTACTGGTTAGGGTGTGCTCACATGCACAGAAGTGTCCGGGAGGGTGGGCGGAGCCTCCCACCACTGTTACTAGAGGTTCGCCCAATTTGGGCCGAACCGGGAACAACTCACCTAAGGAGAATTACTCCAACAAAATCCCCACATCAAATATCATCAAAACCACCTAAATTTCAATAGTTCCAAAAGGTATGGCCCGCTACGGGCATACTGGGAGCAGAGGCCACTGGAATGGTGTTTCGGTGGGCCCACCCACCTGCCCATGTTCTTTACCTGTTTTTAAGCCAACCAGGCCATTTGCACACATGTGCGCAGCATACAGCACCTGTGAGACCTTTGCCGAGCAGCTGAAGCATCGCAGGTGATGGCATGCGCATGTGTGTGCAGCCGCATGTCCGAGGTGAGTGCCAAGCTCTATCACAGTGTACTGGTTGCAATGGGATCTGAAACCCACCACTGGGCCATATCCATCTTAGTTTCATCCCACACTAGAAGTTTCCATTCACTTACAAGGCCTCTTTCCTGGTTGAACACAGTTGGCTCATAAAACGATCTCCTCATATAATGTGCATATCAAAAGCAGGAGACATCCATTCCTTAAAGCTTCCCATAGGCTGCTCCTTGGGATCAAGTCAAATGTTGGAAAATCAAGACTGTGACTACTCATTGTATTTTTCAGCAAGTAATACAAATATCAGCCAGAGATGTTTGGGTCTCTAATGTTCTCCTCAATAGCCCAAGTATTCAAGATACAGATCCCCTGCATCTAACTTGACAATTGAACTTCATAGGTGGGTTGGTCTATAGCTGGCTGGATTATTTCTCTCACCATGTTTATACAAGGGTACAACAATATTAATCTGGAATTGTGGCTTTATCATTAATTCAGAAAAATAGGGATGTTAGATTTCACAGCTCTGCTAGCTTTATGTCAATTCCCAGGATATTGCCACTTTTAGTTAGGCCTATTTGGTGGATCCACAAAAAAAAAAAAAAAAAAAAAACCCAAACTCTTTGCAAACCTCACTGGATCCATCTGGTTTGGGCCGATAAATAGACCCTGATTCCCTGCAGGGACATGCACATGTGCAAGCTCTCGGAATGTCCAAATACCTCCGTGCTCCAGCGGGATAGAAGAAAGAACTGCCCGAAAAACATCTGATTACTAGCAGCGAGCCCCGCAAGGAAGGAGCCATCTGGTAAAATATGACTTGGGGACCTCGGCCAGTCGATTTGGCTTCTTTGGTGGGTTTCTAGCCTGTTTGGCTGCCGTAGGGCCTTTTTCCATTTTAGCAGCGAGGACGGTGGCGCCGTGCTGACAGCGCCGTCCCCGGTGGCTTCGAATAACCCTGGTGTTTTCCAGCGTGGTTTTTGGATGTGGGACTTTATTTCTGGACTAGACAAACTCAGGAGAATCCTTGGAGCCGTACTAATATCATCCCACCAACAAGGGGGTGGTCATCTAGATGGCATTGAGTGGAATCAAGCGGCTGGCCTGGCTACTGCCGCCTCGGCTCTACCCCCTCCCCCCTCACATGCTCTCATCGTATCTTGGTTTGCGGCATCCTGGCGGCCTCTGTCTTTACTCTCTTCGAAGTGGGAGAGCCCCCAGAGTTTTTCAGAACTACTTTGGCCCGCAGTCAACTTCCTCAGAGTGGATTGGTGTGACTTATGTGGCGCTGGATGGAGGAGTCAGCTATTTCTACGATCCTTCCAGGCATTCCCCCCCCCCCACTCCATTTGAATGGACTGGCTTTACATTGTGGCTTTTTCTCTGCCCTGTTATGGTTGCAAAGCTTCTACACCTTATTAAAGCCTATTACTCGCACCATCTGGCTCTCCCTGCCTTTGTTTATGTTAATGGACCTTGGACTGCCTATGGATTTTGGACCTTGGACTCTGGACCCCTGGATTTCCAGACTTTTCTACCGTGTTTCCCTGTTCCGACTATTGCTGCCTACCATTACCTTAAGGACACTATCTCTAGACTGGACCTTCCTGCGAACCCACCCACAAATTTAGCTGAACTTGCACATTTTTTAATCATCTGCGCAATTTTCTTTTCATATGGGGAGTGTATGTGGTACGTATGTGTTGGTTGAATGATCCCACAGTTTTTAAAATTAATGAACATTTTAGCTATTGTATTGTATTAATTGTATTTTTTTAGTGGGGTATGTATGGGCAGAATGCTTGGCCGGTATGGATGGGAGGACTGAGAGCACAGTCCAGAGCCCCCACCACTGAGTGCACTAGCAGAAGTGGATGGGGGCCCGGTTCTGCCACTCACCCTAGAATGTGTGGCATGAATGGCCTGCCGGGGAGAACGGAGGCTTCGGGAGGGGAACTGGGGTCTACGGGTGCGGGGATGGGCTGGTCATAGTTGGGAGAGGCAGGTTTGACGGGAGCTATAGGGCTAGCCATTACCGGGGAAGGAGGGTTCGCTACGTCACAGCAATCCCTCCTTCCGGCCCTGTTAGCTCCATTCCAGGACCAGATGGTGAGAGTTGTCAGGGCCCTGGTCTTAGGCTGCTGTTGCTAAATGCCAGGTCTGTGGTTCACAAAGCTCCCTCATCTGGGACCTAATATTAGACGAGGGGGAAGACCTGGCATGTATTACTGAGACCTGGCTGGGCCAGGAGGGAGGAGTCCCCCTCACTGAAATGTGCCCAGAGGGGTTTCAGGTGCTACATCAGCCGCGACACCAGACAAGGGGGGGAGTGGCAGTGTCTGAGAGTCCCTAGTTCCTCGTAGGATCCCTGCTCCGGAGATTGTCGGATGTGAGTCCCTTCTGGTTAAGTTGGACCTTGGGGGTCAAATGGGTTTGCTGCTAATGTACCTACCTCCCAACAGCGTTACAACAGCCCTGCCTGTGCTCCTCGAGTCAGTAGCCGAGCTGGCGGTTGAGTTCCCCAGGCTTATAGTGCTGGGGGATTTCAACCTGCTGTTGCTCGGTGAATGCTCTGATGGAGCACAAGAGTTCATGGCTTCCATGACAGCCATGGACTTGACCGAGGTAATTCAGGGTCCGACTCATTCAGCGGGGCACACGCTCCACCTCGTGTTTCTCTCGGAGCAGTGGAGACGTGATCTTGATTTGAAGGGCATTAAGATCTTGCCCTTGTCATGGTCAGATCACTTCCTACTGAGGCTCGACTTTTGGTAACCAATCCCCCACTGTAGGGAGGGGGAACTGATTAGGTGTTTCCACCCCAGGCGCCTGATGGATCCTATGGGATTTCAGACGGCACTTGGTGAGATACCTGACTCTCTGGCCCACAGTCCGGCAGAGTCCTTTGTCGCTGCTTGGAATATAGCAGTGGCGGAGGCTCTAAACCGGATTGTGCCTTTACGGCCTCTCCGTGGCAGTGGATCCAGGAGGGCTCCTTGGTTCACTGAGGAACTCCGGGAGATGAAGCGCCAAAAGAGACGCCTAGAGCGATGCTGGAGGGCTAGTAACTCCAAATCCGACCGAACACAATTAAGAGCCTTTATTAGGACTTATCTAGTGGTGATACGGGCGGCAAAATGTGCGCATTTTTCCGCTCTTATTGCATCCGCATAATCTCGCCCAGCCGCCCTGTTTAGGATAGCCTGCTCCCTCTTGAAAGGGAGGGATGCGGACGAACCCTTACAAGGTAGAGCTGAGGAATTTGTTCACTTTCTGTCGGATAAAATCACTCGGATCCGGACGGACCTGGACTCCACTTGGACGGTTCCAGCCGAGGCGCCTGGGGAAGGTCCTGATCGGATTTTATGGAGCGAGTTTCAATTTGTCGTTCCTGAGGAAGTGGACAAGGCCATGGGAGTGGTGAGTGCCTCCACCTGTTTACTGGACCCATGTTCCTCCTGGCTGGTCTTGACCAGCAGGGAGGTGACACGTGGCTGGCTCCAGAGGATTGTTAACACCTCTCTTCTGGAGGGATCCTTTCTGCATCCTCTAAAGGATGCAGTGGTGAGACCCCTCCTTAAGAAACCATCCCTGGACCCAGCCATTTTAAACAACTATTGCCCAGTCTCCAACCTCCCGTTCATAGGGAAAGTTGTTGAGAAGGTGGTGGCCTTTCAACTCCGGCGGACCTTGGATGAAGCAGATTATCTGGATCCCTTTCAGTCAGGTTTCAGGCCTGGTTACGGCACTGATTGGTCGCGCTGATCGATGGTCTCTGGAGGGCCAGGGATAGAGGATATTCCTCTATCCTAGTGGTTCTTGATCTCTCAGCGGCCTTCGATACCATCGACCATGGTATCCTTCTGTGATGGTTGCGGGAGGTGGGAGTGGGAGGCACCATCCACCGGTGGTTCTCCTCCTACCTCTCGGACAGGTAGCAGTCAGTGTTGGTTGGAGGACAGAGGTCGACCCCTAGGCCCCTGAAATATGGGGTGCCGCAGGGTTCAGTCCTGTCCTCCCTCCTATTTAACATCTACATGAAGCCGCTGGGTGAGATCATACGTCGGCACGGGATCAAATATCATCAATATGCGGACGATACTCAATTGTATCTGTCTACCCCGTGCCAACTCAGCGAATCAGTGGAAGTGATGTGCCAGTGCCTGGAGGCTGTCAGGGTCTGGATGGGAGTGAACAAGCTTGCTGCTTAAATCTTATTGGAAGGGATCATGAGGTTTAGGAAGGGAACGGGAGAGTCTACAGAAGATCGGGGTAAATAGCAAAGAAGTAAGAGACGAGAATAAAATATAGATAGAATGATTTATACTATTTAAGCATAGATAAAGATGGGGGGCTGAGATCAACACAAAGAGTGGTTTCTTTTTTTCTTTTTTCTCTTTTCTCTTTTCTTTTCTTCCTTTTTTTTTCTTTCTCTGCTTTTCTTTTTCTTTTGATATATTACTTTTATTTTTTAATCCATATGTATACAAGATATTTTAGATAGAAGGTAGTGCCAGGTGTGGGCCCTGGGAAGCCGGGAGGATTAGGGATGGGGATTGTGGGGGGTGGGGTGGGGGGGTGTTAACATAGTCTTAATAAGAACAAGAATGTATTTATATACGGTGGTTCTTTTTTTTTTTAATATTATTATTATTATTATTATTTTTTCCTTGGTTCACTTTACTTTTATTAGATCAAACAACACTCGAATAAAGGCATACACCAAGGAGGGAGGTAGAGGGAAGGAAGAGGGAGGAGTAAGGAAGGAGTAAGGGGAATGTAAGGAGTATGTAAGGAGGGTGTCTGGGGAGTAAGGGGAGAAGGAAGGTTTGAGGGGAAAGGGAAGTAGGAGCGGAGTGTTAGAGGGAGAAAGGAAAGTTGGAGGGGGTAGATGGGGTGTATGGAGGATGCAAGGGTTAGGTGGGGTTGTGAATGATGAGTTGTGTTTCCTTTTTATTTGTTCGTTTTATTCCTTTTTTCTTTTTTTTTCTTCTTTTCTTATAGTAAATACCCTGTGTATAAATGATTGCAAATGGAATGTGAAAATTGAAAAATTGAATAAAATATTTTATAAAAAAAAAAAAAAAAAGCTTGCACTCAATCCAGATAAGACCGAGTGGCTATTGATGTTGCCTCCCAAGGTTAGTCCAGACATTCCACCTCTTAGCCTGGGGGGTGAAATTATATACCCCTCAGAGAGGGCCCACAATTTGGGTGTCCTCCTGGATCCACAGCTGACGTTAGAACACCATCTCTCGGCTGTGACCAGGGGGGCTTTCGCCCAGGTTTGCCTGATGCACCAATTGCAGCCCTACCTGGACCTGGAGGCACTTTGAATAGTCACTCATGCCCTCGTCACCTCAAGACTGGATTACTGTAACACGCTCTACATGGGGCGGCCCCTGAAGAGTGTTTGAAGACTACAGCTTGTCCAGAATGCAGCTGCGCGAGTGATATGGGGTATATCTAGATATACCCATGTTACACCTATCCTCCGTGAGCTGCACTGGCTCCCCATTGGTCTCCGGACATGCTTCAAGGTGCTAGTCATTACTTTTAAAGCCCTACATGGTTTAGGACCTGGCTACCTGAAAGACTGCCTCCTGCCGCTTACCTCCCAATGACCAACAAGATTGCATAGGTTGGGCCTCCTCTGGGTGCCATCAACCGGACAATGCCGGCTGGCGGCTCCCCGAGGGAGGGCCTTTTCTGTTGCTGCGCCAGCCCTGTGGAATGATCTACCTGCTGAGATCCGGACCCTTACCACTCTCCCAGCCTTCCGTAAAGCCACCAAGACCTGGCTGTTCGGGCAGGCCTTGGGCTGTTGATTGATATCCAGCCCCGCTTAGATGGAATGGATGATGTGGAATTTTAATATTGTATTTTCTATTTCAAAATTTTAAATGTTTCTTTGTCTTGTTGTGAGCCGCCCAGAGTCCCAATGGGAGTGGGTGGCATACAAATTTTATTTAACTTGGAAACTTGGAAACATGCGAGACCAGTGAACTGAAAAAACCCCAGGAGCAATCTGTCCATGATGGTGGGCTGATATTCATGCCTTCCATTGCCAGTTCATGTCTCAAATGCCCTGAGACAAAAAATCCAGACCTGGGTGAAGCCTCTTGCCTGCATGTAACAAGCCATGAGTGACAAGAGCTACCCTTCCTCCTTCTCCTGGGACACAGCCATAAACTTTAAAAAGGTCTTCTACTCAGTCAGAAATAGGGGCTTCTCAAAAATGGCAGATATCGTCATGGATCAGCCTTATTAAGTATCAATCTGCCATTCAAAAGTAACAGCAGAATCCAAAGCTACCAGAAATCTTGATAAGGAGGCAATTCTAGTAGAAGCCCAGGGCCATACAGTGGGATTATTTTGAAATACTAAACCCAATATTCCCAAGAATAGGTCACCCTCTGCCCATTGCCATCAGATGATCCTGCTTATCTCCTAACCTTCCAGCTGAACTCTTATCTCTACCTTCTAGGCAAGAGTTCACATGCCTTTATACCCACCAGAATAAGAGAAGTAATTTGCCCAATAACCAACCCAGATAAACCAGGAATACAGGAACTCTCAACCAAACCTTCCAAGCATTTTGCAGTCTTTTGAGAGCCTTACTAAGTGAGTACATGCAACAAGAAGAAGGATACCAAGCAGGGGTGAGCTGCTGCTGGAGTTGCTGCCGGTTCGCTTCATGTACACTTTCATGTGCAGTACAATGCAAATTGTTCTGAGCTTGTGCAAGGGCCATTAAAAGGTAATAATAACCTTGTTGCCAATGGCACCAGAGACTGGGGAACCGGTTCAGGGGCGTGGCAAGCCTAGGTTACTGCTGGTTAGGGTGATACAGCCCAAAATACCATAACTGGTATGCCCAAACTGGTGTGAACAGTAGCAACCCACCTCTGGTACCAGGTCCCTAAAAACCAATTTCATGGTAGATGTTTTAAAAAATCAAGTCACACTATTCAACATACTGTGGGCTCCATCACCATTTTAGATGTGGGCCTCATAATCCATGGTGTATTTAATAAACTAAGAAGATTCAGAATATAAATTTCTCATTGACTTATATGAAAATGGAAAGGGGGATACACAGAGTATAAATTAAAAAAAAGAAACTTCTATCCACTCTATTACTTTCTCCCTATTTACCCAATGATACAGTCCATAGGCTTTCACTCTCTGGTCTCTTACTCAGCTCTCATCCATACTTTTCTGAGTTTCCCATGCTTCTTGAGTTGTTTCCCCCTTTAGGATTTTCATCCATGAAACCTTTTCTGGGCTCTCTCTAAATTTATTAAAATCAAGCTCTTTTAAAGTTTAAGACATTGGTTGGATTATTTTCTATTGCTTATTTTTGGATTATATTGAATTCCAATATGATATGGTCACTTTTTCCCCTTTTATATTGAGCCATATACATTCTGGAGGTATTTTATCTTTGATCAAGTGCAATTCTGTAGATATATAGTGATATATTAAATATCCACCTCCTCTTTTTGTAGACTGTTTCTTTTGAACAAATTGTATTGTTCAATTTGTATTTCCATCAGTATATTCCAGTCATGGATGTCTATAATCCATAATCCATACAAGAGCCGAGGTTGCGCAGTGGTTAGAGTGCAGCACTGCAGGCCACTTCAGCTGACTGTTATCTGCAGTTTAGTGGTTCTAATCTCACCGGCTCAAGGTAGACTCAGCCTTCCATCCTTCTGAGGTGGGTGAAATGAGGACCCAGACTGTGGGGGCGATATGCTGACTCTGCAAACTGCTTAGAGAGGGCTGAAAGCCCTATGAAGTGGTATATAAGTCTAACTGCTATTGCTATAATGAATAATGAAAATTCAGAGCCCATGGTAACAAACTGTTGTTAAGTCTGCAATATCTCACCTGTTGTGGCCCAGCAGGAGCTGTTGGAGCTGCCACCAGACTCCGATAGTGTGGGGCCCTATGAGTTGGCTCTGGAGGATATGGAGGACCCTGGACAGGGCACAGAGAGGCTGGTTGGCCACCAGGAGGTGCCTGAGCCTTGGACCAGTGGGGAGGAGACAAGGGAGAGTGAGCCTGAATCCAGCAGTGAGTTGTTCCTGGATGCCCGGCATCGAAGAGCTAATAGGTGTAAGGAACAGTTGTGCAGTTATAGGAGGTAATTGCACTCAGATGGTGGTCATTATGCTCCTCTCCAGACTATAAAAAGACTACTTGTGCACACGCCCCTCTTTGCAGAAGTCAACACATTGACTAAAAGTTGGAGAACTTTTGTAACTACCTTGGCAAGCTGG
This sequence comes from Thamnophis sirtalis, assembly GCF_051295495.1. Classification (NCBI taxonomy): domain Eukaryota; kingdom Metazoa; phylum Chordata; class Lepidosauria; order Squamata; family Natricidae; genus Thamnophis; species Thamnophis sirtalis. The sequence continues at coordinate 3,551,240 of NW_028261383.1, forward strand.
ATTGCTCCAAGGTTTGTTTGAGTTGCTGCCAAGGTCCTTATCTGTTTGTTATGCTTGGCTTTCAGCCACCAAGGTTTTGGTTTCTTGCTGTTAAAATACATTCCAGTTAAGCTTGTCTTGGCATATGTTACTGGATGGAGGAGAGGGTCAGAACACTCACCCATATTTACTCTTCAGAAAACCACCACCAAAGGAGCCCATGCAAATTGTTCTTAATTTTTTTTTAAATTTAACAATTTAATATAATAATCTTTGTAGAGTAAAATGTCAACGTTAATGTCATCTTCTCATTCTTTTTCAAATCAGTTCTCCTCTACATCTAGCCATACTCAATATCCATGGGAAGAAATCCAGCTCTGAAATATCTGAACTGGCTTTCAATACACAGAGGAGGTATTAGAGCGTTAGGAATCACATTGAACTGCATACTGTATAAACATATTTTTAGAGAAATTATTTGAAAATTGTATCTTAAAACAGATAAGCTTCAAATTATGATAAAATTTAGAAAAAGATTACAAACTGGTATTCTGTAAAACATTTACACATTACCAATGCACTGATTCCCAAATGAAGAGTTTAACCTTGGCAGCAAGTATTTACGCTGACTTTTTAGACCCGTTAACATTTTGTATAGAAAAATGATTTCCCCCTACTATCTATGTTTTTAAACATACGTCAATATATGCTTAAGGAGAGAGAAGTCCAGAGATACAGTATAATAAACCAAAAAGATTATTACTAGAGCAATATATATGCCTATAGTCACTGAATTCAATCTACTCTCTTATACAAGACTGTAAATTAGAAATTAGCTCAGCTATACCTATTTTTTTAAAAAAACTTTCACACCAGTCTTTGAAAACTAATTAATGTTATACATGATTTGAAGGAAATTGACACATATATATGATTAACAATCTCAAATACAAAAGACAACCTGGCCACATTACTTGGTGTTCCTACAGATGCATCAGCAAAAGAGAGTTTCTCCAGATTGGTCAATGGTGCAGACAGTGGCAAGCTCAAATGCTATCTATTTATCCAGGACCAAGAAGGGATGAGGATGGCAGAAAACTAGGAAGATGCAGCCATGATATAGCCCAGAAAAAATGACCCATCGAGGCACACATATTTCTGACAATTTGAGAAACAATGTGATGATTACATTGAAAAGGTTCTCCTTACAAACTTCCATTTTAAGAAGAAGAACAGATCTTCTGGATAAAGCAAGGGTCCATCTTCATTTCCCAGTGACCACTCAAGTAAAAGAGCCAAGGTGGCGCAGTGGTTAAAGTGCTGTACTGCAGCCACTTCAGCTGACTGTTATCTGCAGTTCGGCAGTTCAAATCTCACCGGCTCAGGGTTGACTCAGCCTTCCATCCTTCCGAGGTAGGTAAAATGAGGACCCAGACTGTGGGGGTGATATGCTGACTCTGTAAACCGCTTAGAGAGGGCTGAAAGCCCTATGAAGCGGTATATAAGTCTAACTGCTATTTAATTCTGGAGTGTCGACCTGTCAGAGTTTGTTGCATAAATTCAAATTCAGGAGCACATACAGATAACTGATTCAGCTGGATTCATTAACTTCTTTATATACATAGGAATAGGTGAATAAATGTACAATACCAACAGGTGGTTCTTCCAAATAAACACAAGGCAGGAGAGTTACAGGCAAACACAAGCTGTTCATAGGTGTATTCTACTAGTTTGCACCAATTCAGGTGAAGCAGTAGTGGCAGTGGCGTGAGGCCCTACCTACCCACCAAGATGTCATCACAGACCTTCTTCTCATGCCGAGACATGGATGCGTGCTCATGCTACCAAACCAGTAGTGAAGAAAAGAGGATATCATTAACGAGACAATTAGTTTCATATCAGCATACAAGCCCAGACAGAATGCTTGTTTCCTTCTCAGAGCAGCAGATTGCTTAAGTTTCTGTTTCAATTCTCTGCACAGATTCAGATCTGTTTAAGCTCCCATTGGCTGACTTAGCTTCTATGCCTATTCATTGGCTGACCTTGTTCCCATGTCTCTCCCAGGCATGAATATATTCACAAATATTGTAACACAACCATCAGAAGAAGGAGATGTATGAATAAGCCTGACTGAGTGTTTATGTCCAATCTCACCTTCCTCATACCAGGTTCATGGGACACTCCATCACCCCATTCTGTAGGGATTATTTTGCAGAAATCTTAAAAAAAACTGTATTTTGGCTCTTTTTTTAACTTCTAACTAATGAATTAATTGATGGTTTGTATAATTCAAATTATCCTCCTCCTAACTTGGTTGAAAGGATTTTTTTTCCATTTAGTGATGATGCTGAGATCTTGAGTTCAATGCTACAAAGAGCTCCAACTGCAGATAAAATATGACAAAATTAAAATAACAGATCTTTGAGAGAAAACTGCCTCCCCAAATATTTCTGGCATATAAAGAAGATTCACAGTGCACAGGAATCATTTTTTTTTTGGTGGTGTAGCATTTCAGGCCACAAGCTAAGATCATAGAACAGATACGGTAATCCAACTGCTCAGGAGATCTTAGTGGTCAATTTGCAATTCTACCAAACAAGATAGGGAACATTATTTTCCAGCCATACTTTCGGCAGTGATGAGAGCAAAACCAGGTCTAGCTAATTCCTGTGCAAAACCACATAATTAAAGTATAGGATTCTCCTTCTCGCTATTAGAGCAGGCCACATTGTCCAATTGAGTCTCATTATATTGTTATGAGAAAAAATATTTGACTTTGGCAAACACTTTTTCAAGTATCCTTAGCTCTCATGGTGGTTGTGTTGATGTCTGGAGGCTACATTCCATCTCCCCCTTCCTTCCCCCCTAGTTTGTTGACAAGCTGAGAAGTGATAATGGTTGCAACAGCAAAAGTGCACTTTGAACTGGACAAACAAATTGTTTTTGTTTTTTTTACTTTTGTCCTGTTGGAACAGGTTGAGAGTGAAAATTTCTCTGCCTCACATCTCCACTTTTGCTCTGGTTGTAAGCTGCTCCTTTGTATTCAGGTCTGGCCTCAAAAGAATTATGTAGCACTTAGGGATGAAGATGCAGACCAGCAGTCCAGCACTGGAGGCCAAGATGGAGAAGACCTGAACAGCCACCATGTATTTTCCTTTGGTACTCAGGTAGGTGGGCACAAAAGTCACCCAGACACTGCAGAAGACCAGCATGCTGAAGGTGATCAGCTTGGCTTCATTGAAGGCCCCGGGAAGATTCCTGGCCAGGGAAGCTACAGTGAAGCAGATGGAAGCCAGAAAGCCCATGTAGCCGAGGGTGATATAGAACATGATAGCAGCCCCTTCATTACATTGCAGGATGATCTCCCCAGGCTGGGAGTGGAAGTCAGAGTCAGGGAATGGAGGAGAAACTCCAAGCCAGATAAAGGAGATGACAATTTGGACAGCAGAACAAGAAATTATGATTGAGTTGGCCAAGCTCTTCCCCAACCATCTCTTCGCTTGGTTTCCTGGTTTTATGGCCAGGAAAGCCAGCACCACTGTAATTGTTTTGGCCAAAACTGAAGAAATGGCCATTGAGAAGCTGATGCTGAAAACCATTTGTCGGAGAAGGCAGGTGGCTTTTCTTGGTTGACCAATGAAAAGGAAAGGAGATAAGAAGCAAAGCAGGAGGGAGACCAAGAGGATGTAAGAGAGGTCTCGGTTGTTTGCTTTGACAATGGGAGTTTCTAGGTATTTTATGAATATGATTAAGACAAGGCCTGTGGTTAGGAACAAGAGTAGGACAATTGAGAGCAAGATGATGCCCAGATACTCCTTATAAGACAGAAAGGATATAATTTTGGGTATACATTGAACTCGATCCTCATTTGGATATTTATCATTTGGACACTTGGTACATTTTTCTGTATCTGTAAAAACCAAAAAGCACATTTGTTTAATATTCTGTCCTTTTACCATTCAGGAAATACTTTCTTGGGGCAACAACTGATCTGTACCTTTTATCATCTCCACAGAAGACAAGAAGGTTATCATTTTTCCAAATAATGTAGTGGTAATATCTATGAGATTGGGGAAAGTTCTTGGACCCAAATGATTTCCTGTGTTGTGTGCAGAATCTGCATAGTAACCCATATTATTTGAGATAAACAATGCTTCAGCTAATCCTTGTAGGCACACTTCCTAGCATTTCTTAATGTACTGAACCCAAAGGAATATTTCATTTGGCTGGCAGTAGTTCTGGAAATAATCTGGAATGGTTACTGGGAGCAGTGCAGAGGTGGATTGCTCCTGGTTTGGCCTGGATTGGGCAAATCGGTAGTAGCAGAGGCAGGAGGCTCCACCCACCCACTCAGACAGTTCTGTGCATGTGCAGAAGCATCACACACAGGGGTACGCCTGAACCAGTAGTAAAAAATTGGCAACCCACCACTGGAGCAGTGGTAATATCAGTGTAATAAGATGCAACAATAACTGTCTACACCATTTCATTGTGGACCTGCAATGCCTTCCAGTGATCCTCAAAGGGAGGCCCATGTAGACTGCATTGTGATATAGTTTCAAGTAATGACCAAAAATAATTCCTCAACTTGCAAAGAATTCAGATGTTCCTCGAAAGGTAAATGTGGAAGGTAACATCAAAGCTAAAAAGCAGATGTATTTTATCAGGCAGTTGTATAGCTTCCACAATCTACCATACCACCTATCTCTTACTCCTTCAAATCTTTTCAATATTCTTTCCTTTAGATAAGAAATTGTGCATTTTGAATATAAATAAGAAAAAAATTGAAATTCAATGTGTTTTTCAACATGTAGTGTCACCAAAATACTTTGGACAGATTCACTTCTGCGAGACGTTCCTTTTTCTTCCATGTTACTCACCTTCCTGAGTGGAGATGGTCCCCTCTGGACAAGGAACACAGTCATAGCAGCAAACTGGCTCTCCTTCTTGAACCCGTTTGACCAATCCTGGATAACAATTTTTCACACATTTGGACTGAGGTAGAGACTAAGGAGAAAAACAAGGAAGATTAAAGAACAAGTGTTAGGGCTCACCATCCCTGGAAAATGGAGGCAGATAACAACATTAATCAAGTAATCCTTTAGGCATATATGAAATCACTTATTTACTTATTTCACATTTAGTTCACTAAATATGAAACCAATCCAAAGAAATATTGGAGATAGAACTGCTGGCAAATCCTTCATTTAGTTCCTCCTTTTTACTTTTATAATCCAGCTTTGCAATAGAGGATTTTTCAACTTTTTAAAGTCTGGCGGGATGGAATTAAGAAAATATTTAAGCATTAAGTGACAGTGGGTTCTACCTAATGATTGTACATTCTTCTATTCCTCATATAGCTATGATTTTAAAGTTTGATGACCTACTCATCGAGTGAAATTTATTCTAAATGATTTATTACTTTTTTCCTTTTATCAGATGTATTAAAATCTTCTAAGATGTGACCAGTAGGACTTGGAAAAGTATCTTCTGGATTACATAAAATATTGCAAAGCCCTCCAATGGATGAAAATAGTCCAAAACAGTCTCCCAGTTAAGATATAAAATGGAAAAGAAATCTGTACAAATTAAGGTTGTCAGCTTGAAAAGTTGGCTTATCTGTATAGTTATTGCTTAAATTTATATGGCAACCATGGTGGTGAAATAAGGGTAAAGCTCAGAGCTGGTATTCAGTTGGTTCTGACCAGTTCTGGAGAACTGGTAGCAGAAATTTTGAGTAGTTCGGAGAACCGGTAAATGCTACCTCTGACTGGCCCCAACTCCCAGCTATTCTCTGCCTCTCGAGTCCCAGCTTATTGGGAGGAAATGGGGATTTTGCAGTATCTTTCCCTTGCCATGCTCACCAAGCCATGCCATGCCCAACAACCCACACCCACAGAACTGGTAGTAAAAAATTTTGAATCCCCACCACATGTAAAGCTGAACACCTAGTTTCTAGAACTGAGGAGGTTTTTTGGGGGAGGGGCAGTGGTGGGTTTCAATTTTTTTAGAACCTCTTCTGTAGATGTGGCCTGCTTTGTGGGAGTGGCTTGCTGGCCATGTGACTGGGTGGGAGTGGCTTGCCAGCCATGTGACAGGGTGGGAGTGGCTTGCCAGCCATGTGACTGGGTGTGCATGGCCAACTTGTAAAATGTGGTGAAACTCACTTAACAATGCTCTTGCTTAGCAACCAAAATGTTGGCTCAGAAACTCTGCATTTGACACACACAAGTCTTAAAGCTGTCAAGTTACAAGACCCTTGCACCCCTAACCCTTTAGAAAAAAAACTATTGTTCAAACTTAACAGCTTTAAGACTTGTGGACTTCAACTCCCAGAATTCCTCCTCTTGTTCTTTATCTTGATGATGTGTGGATGGGCAGGGGAAGGGAGCTGGAACCGGTTCTAAACAGCACTGTAGATTTGTGGAATCTCTTCTATAGAAAAGGTTAGAACCGGCAGGAACCCACCCCTGGGGGGGGGGGGTGTTTGAAGGAAGATATCCTTTAGTACCTCAGTTTTCTACATCAGGGTGCTTTGTTACATCGGACCAGTCAGAAATAGAAACAGAATAACAAAGGTGGAAGGGACCTTGGAAATCTTTTACTCCAACCCCCTACTCATTATGATTTCATGTGAACATAAAACCTTGGAGCTCCTTTTTTAGGAGCATAAAGTCTATTGCCCTTTTCCAGTGGGATGGGAGAGAGACATGGATAACTCTCACCAGGTCTGGTAGGCTTAAAAGCTTCATAGACCATAGACCTGTCCTTTCAGAGGACACTGCCCTAACCAGGACAATCTGAATTCTAATTCCAGACCTTATTTTCCACTGGAACCAACAGGATTTCCATCCAGTCTTGATTCAATTTGGCCCAAACCTGAACTCAGGCACTAGTCAACATAATTTTTCCCTCTCTTTGAGGACAAGGAACAAGTGAATCTGAAGCTGTTAGCTTCACAATCCTCAAAACCTGAGGGCCCCTCCCACTAGTTTTGTGGGGATACCAGACTGAAGAGAGGAAATAAAAGGTCCCTGATCAGCATCTTTAGGGATAAACCACCCTGTTGTACACAGCTGAATGTGCTTAAAACAATGTTCCACATTTAGCATCTGAAGAATATCTTTGTCATTAATAATGAGGCCTCCTAAGAACTCTAAGAAGAAATATATAAGGGTTCTACTCCCCACATTCAATTCTCAGTGAAAGTGACCTACTTGAAATGGGTCCCAAGACCCTGGAAATCAGAGAGAAAGCACCAAGATTTCCCCCACCTTGTTGAACAACGTTAGCTGTGAAAGACCATTCTGGTTGATAAAAAGTCTATTTCTTTCGATACTGCCCAGTTGCATTTTGATGGGATCTTCCTTGGAGAGAACCACTACACTCATGATGTTCAGATCTCCAGCTACTTCTCCATTTTGGTCCAAGTACAGTTTCTCCCGGGAAAAATTGCAAAACTCATTCTTCTTCAGAATGTGGTGAAACTAGAATGGAAGCATCAAGAACATTGGTTTCTTATCCCACGTGCTCTTTTCATATTTGAATTTTTCATTTGCAGTTGTTGATTTGAAAATGCTTTTATTCTTATTTGAAAGAATACAATTATTACCACTATCTTCAAAACTGAAAAAACAAATATTCAGCAAAAATTGTCAATATAGTAGCAAAATGTAATCAATCAATTTTGGGGAATTCTTTAGAGCAGATTATGAGTAAATTGAACAAATGAAGAGATTATTCATAAGGTCCTAGAAAACAATTGAGAATGCATGCATTTGTCAAGAAGAAAGTCACCGGCTAATCTTCTCCCAGGTAGGCCAGATAGGAACCCAACCATAGGAGAATACAGAATCTTGAAAGTTTGAAAGTTTGAATCTACCATCAACTATTTTTACAGCCTGAAGAGTTAGGGAGGTTTTTTATGAATGTCTTTCTCTGCTTGCTATACAGCTGAAGACTCCCCCTCTCTATCTGATATTTCACTAGGCAGCATCTTTTCCCACTATCCCCAAAGGTTATTCATTCACATTACTTTTCCTTAATACAGAGGTGCCAAACTCAAGACCTGGGGGTGCTTAGAACCAGCCCATGGGGCCACACTGGAAATAATAAAGGATTGGCCTTTGGTTCCTCTGCCAGTAGATACAGAGCTCGGGAGGGCCATGTGCCTGTCTGAGCTGTGTTTTTGCTGGCAGAGGATTGCAAGAGGCCATTCTAGCTAGAAACAGAGCTCAGGAGCCCATTTTCATTGGCAGAGCACTCTCGCCACCCCCACAACAGGTATCCCTGACATGAGTGATGTCATGCTGGCCATGCCCACCTTGGCCAAACCCACCACATCCCTTCAAGGTCAAACACAACCCTGATGCAGCCCTCAATGAAATCAAATTTGACACCCCTGCCTTAATAGATTGTGTGCATGCTGGTGATATAACTTTATTTCACAACAATATTAACAAATGACTTTCTAATTTTTGATTAGGAAACCAGTTATGTGTAAGATGAATGGTATTAAGTGGATAAAATTCTTAATAATTGAACTCAATTTTAGTATTTGTCATAAAACTGGGGAATTACAAATGCCAATTCATCCTTTGTCATCTATTCTATATTTTCATGAATGCAGTAGAGTTGACAAATCAAGATTTTTATGATGGAAGATTTATACCGGCTCTTTAAAAAGCTATTCTGATCTCTTTTAGAAAGACTAAGTTTTCAGGGGGGAAATATATGATTTCCTGATGGAAACAAGTGAATAAGTAAAATCAAGTCACAATGCCATGAAATATTTAAATGAAAGGGAACTGAAGGTCTGTCACATGGCAGCTAATGCTATATTCGAATTTTAACATAGAAAGCAGAAGTGGTATTCAGACAGTTCTGACAGCTTCTGGAGAACTGGTAGTGGAAACTTTGAGTAGTTCGGACAACCGGCAAATTGGCTGAACCTGCCACCACAGCCTCCAAACTGAACTTCTTTTGTTGCCGTGAACAGGAGAACAGAGCTGGAAAGCAGGTTAGTGGGATGGGGAAGGAATGGGGATTTTGCAGTAGCCTTCCCCTTCCACGCTCAAAAAGCCATGCCCACAGAACTGGTAGTAAAAAAAATTGAATCCCACCACTGATGGAAAGAGATATAAAATTGAACACAAGTCTCAGATATGGGAAAAAAATAAACTCAGTAACAAGAGAGGAGATTCAGGCTGAATGAGAGGAAATCAATCCTAAAAGAAGAAGCAGTTTTACAGCTGAGCCAGTAAATCAAAGAAGTTCAGTCTCAGTCCACTGATTGTCTTAATATAAAAACCAAGGAGCCATCAGCCATAGAAGCTTTAACTAGATTCCTGCAGAGAAGAGGGGTTGGGCTAGATGCTCTCAGAGACTCCTTCAGATTTATAAAGGTAAAATTCTGAAATGCTAGTGACAAACCCATGAATACAGGAACTTGTTTTAGAAATCACACATCCTTTTTTAAAATTAACAATGGTTAAATCAAAATGTATTTCTCATGGGGTTCACCAGGGGTGGGGTTCCGGCAGGCACTATTGCTGGTTTGCTCCTGTGCATGCTGCAGGCACATGCACAGTGCAATTAAAATTGTTCTGCGCATGTGCAGAATTGAAAAACAAGGTGGCAGCACCTATTGTGCCACCCGGAGAACCAGTTCAGGCGAGGCCTGGGTTGCTGCCAGTTCCAGTGACCCAGGCCGTCAATCTGCTACCAGTTCAGTCGAACCGGTCTGAACCAGGAGGAACCCACTACTGGTACCCACTCATTGGAACATTGTGTCCTGAGAGATGAGATAGGTCAAACCTGTTGCCCTTTTGTAGCGCAAGGAGATTTATAGGGTTCCTCTTTTTCTCCTTTGAATTCTTTTTGAGAAGGAATGGTTCCTTTTATGTTTTATGTATCCTTTTTGAGACCCCATACCTGCCATGGCTGCAGCCTTGTGTTCTTCAACCTTTCTTCACTCTTCTTCTTTCTCTTCCTGGATCTGGAGGAATATGCAGCAGTCAAGGTGTGGGCCAGAGTCTTAACCATACTGTAAATGTAGTGGTAGTTCTGGATAAAGATCCTATTTCTTTTCCTTTGTGTCTCCAGTGGTGCTTTCTGGCTGCATCTTCTCCGACCTTTGACAGAAAAGACGTGCTTTGAAAAAGAGCAGTGAAAAGACTGGTCTTGAAATTGGCGTTCCACAAAGAGATTGGGTTCAAAAGCATAATCTTTTGGCCTTTGATTTTCCTGAAAATCAAAATTCCAAATACTATGGACATATTTGAAAAGTCTGTTCCTTCTGAATGCAAAATCCCCCAAGGCTGAGATAATCCAGACTTTCTCTTCAATTGTTCTGGGCAAACCTTCAAGTGATAAATGGACAGGGTAAATTCCTTCCATGATATCACCATGTTCTAAACTGTAAACAAAGACGTTGACTTGTCTCCACTTAGAAATGGCATCCCTGAAGGGTGCTGTAGGTCCAGTCATTGAGATGAGTTGGGCTATAACAACACAAATTCCATTCCTGACAAGCATTTGAGTCAAAGTCCTCATGAAATTCTCTCCCCACTCTGTGTCTGAAGAAAAGAGGCCAATCAAGGTCCACCTGAAATGGAGAAGCAGTTGGACAATTTGTGGATAGTGAAAACCTTCTTTGGTGGACATGCGGTAGAAAAAGGGGAATTGAGATTTATCACTCAAAGCACTTGAAGCAATTCTATCACTAATCTGAAAAAGCAATAAAGAATGCTGTGTTACATTGAATCCAGATGAAGCATAAAATATTAGATTTTAATAAATGCAAATTGGTTTTCATGAACATATTAGAGTAGCTTATGGGTTAATTAACCATTGGCCATATCAAATTGCATAATACAAAATGAAGAATATTGAGAAAACTAGATAAAAAGAGAATTAAAAAACAAATACAAAAGGATAAGAATAAAGAATGCAAATTGTATTTCTATACTACCCCCATAATTTACTGTGGAGAGGCCAAAATATGCAGATTTCAGATCAATTGTTTGTTCCCATAATATGTACTTTTTAATTTACGACTACACAGGAAATATGTTCTTTTAATATAAGAATTATAATAGGTTGTTGGACTAAGGTAGGGTACGGTTGGAGATGTTGATTTCTCTCTTTCTTATAGAATTGACATTCAAATAATAGATGTGTTTCACTTTCTATCTGTGGGGTTCCACAAATATTAGTATGTTCATTATAAGGATCTTGGTTTAATCTTTAATAATGGAATGTTGTACCCAACTGCTCACCATAGAACCAAAAGATCTATAAACATTTCTGCATTTCATTACTTGGCCATTTGGAAGGTATACTTGTAATAGCTCATCCATTTCAATGTGCCACGTTTACTGAAAATGACTACATCTTTCTCTCCTTTGATCTCCTGGATACTTTATGCAGCACTCTTTTTAGCTAGTTTTCTAGTAGTACAAGAGACAGGGAAATCATCAGAGGCGAGATTCACTTACCTTCCCTACCAGTTCACAAATTATATGCATATAATTGTTTATTTTTATAAGGGTTGCAAGAATATAGCATAAGTGTTCTAGAGTTGCAGGGTATAGAAAAGGTTGGGAACCCCACCTTAGATGAATGGGACTATCATAACTAAGGTCTTTTCTACTTCCCTTTTTTATATAGAAATAATTCTATTTCTATCAGCTACCAACTAGGTATGGCTGGTATTATTCATGTGTGCAAAAGGATAGAGGACCAATGGACAGTTGAGATTTTTATGAGTAGTTCAGTTGGCAGAAATGCCTCTCCAGGGCACTTACTGATTTTCAAGCCTTTTATGAGGAATTTGATCATGAGCATATTAGGGTAAAAGATAGCAGACATGCTGACTAATATGCAATTTCTTAGGAAAGTGGTTAATCAATGCTAGCAGTTTTTAAAAGTCCATAAGATGTATATATTCTCTCAACTGTAAATAAGTAAATCCATTGGGATTATTTTCACAAATCTTTCTTTTTCATCACTGAAAATAGCATTTCAATGACATATCTTTTGTACCAAACACAAGCTTCCTATTACTGCTGCCCTTTCCTTTCTCACAGAAGATTGTTTAGTTCAATGCAGAGCTTCTCAGCATCTCCACAAAGTATGCAAGAAAAGGGTCTGAAACTATGTGGATGCTTGATAGAACATATGGCTGCTTTGATCCTTACTTCCTCCCCACCACATATCTCAATTCCTAGTTTTATGCTTACAATGGCCATGGTACAAAGCAGCTTTTCAACTCCATAGAGAAGATATTTTGCATCTACCATTCATCTCCCTTCCACCACCCCATTCACGTTACCAGATTGAGAAACACACACATACGCACACACAAGCCTGTGGGACCTTGTAGGTGCCTACTAATGTTGACATCTGGAAGGAGATGTCACTGTTTGCTCCATCAAGAAGAGCCAAAAGGTTGTCATTCTTTCCACAGCTGTAATTAGGAACATTAGCTTCTCCAGTAGAGAGCATGTCCACCAAGGCATCTGAAGTGTCAATGGTGCTCAAATAGTTATCGTGGATGTTGTAGCCAATTGTGAGGTTGTGCAAAAGCTTGGGGTTCTTGTTGACCTCTTGAATGGTGAAAATGAAGCGTAGGATACCTGGCATACCAGAAGGTGCCCATCTTTAAAAAAATGTTCATGTTACCACCATTACCAACTACTCACAAAAATATTTTTCCTTCTAATCCTCTTTGTAACCCCAAACCTACTGAGTCTTCAGCCAATACTGATCCACAACCAGAGGCAAATGAGCCATTTAGTTTTGATGAATACTGGGAAGATAGGATGGAGATAGTCCTCCACTGGGTTTAAGAATCACAAATATGTCATTATTTGTAGCAATGGTACCTTTCATTTGCACAGTAATCAGGATTAAAAATCATTCAATCATTAAGTAAAATTAAAAAAGGCTTTTTCATAAGTTATCAAGAAAACCAACCCTAAGATCAAATCATTTTCATTTTATTTTTATAAAGATGAGGCATTGAATATCAACGTGCATTGCAACTATGGAAATGGAGTGAGCACCAGCTATTACAATCCTTTCAATAACTACTTTAAAAAGTCAATAATCAAATGAATCAAATGCATCAAATAAATGATTAATGAGAGAGGAAAACAATTTGGACTCCTTTGAGATTTTTTTTTTAACTCCTTGTTTGGAGTTGAGTCTTTTTTCTACAAAATAAGACAAAAGAAGGAAATAATGGAAATCAAAATGATTCACATTAGACAGGGCATGCAATGGAAGAGTTAGTGAGTAAGAGGAGAAGGAGAATGTTAGAATTGCAAATGGGAGGAATGCAACTTCAACACACCGGATGACTTACAAGTGAGTCTCACTATAAGGAGCCTTATTGAAATGCAATGTCATCTGTGATATTGTTGTTGCAGTGACGGCTATACTAATCAGATGGTCTCCTGGCCTGTAATAGCTCCATGGGTTTTTTCGATTCTCGTTTTCAAAACCAAGTGGGCACTTCATTCTAAGCTTCCCAGAGACAGGCTGGGACATTAGCAGCATCAGAGGCAGAATGAAAAAATCCATCACTCATAGGGCTGAATTAATCTCCTTCCTCTTTCAAAGCAAGTAACTAGAAAAGTTAGAAGCATTCAAAGCACAAGATGAAAATGCCAATGGAGTTCCTGATTCAGACAGAGACAAGCTGACCTTCACAAGAAAAGGAGAGAAAAGTATATTCATGAACACAAAACTATATATCCCTAAATTCCTGCCATACAGAGATTGATCTGAGGCATTTATCCTTTTCTGATGCAGTATCACTTCTATATTGCTTCAATCTGATGTTTACATCAATGACAGTCACTGAAAAAGTTGCAGAAGATATCTCAAAGAGCAGAATGGTTATAATTACAGTGAGAAACAACTTTTCCTCTGGGGATCATAAGCTTCTTCCAGTGCTCCATATGTAGAGGGGTCAAAGTTGAAAAACATGTTAGTGAAAAGTCAAAGAAATATCCCTGGGGATACAGTTTTGGCCATTTTGGCAGTTTTGCTTAACAAAGTGAAAAAAAGTTCTGACAATCAGTTGTGCTGCGCAATGGTAGGAACATTTTTAAAAACTTTTTTTTTAGCATTTGGGATCCGTTATTGCTTCTAGGAGGCTTCCCTGAGGGCTGATAGGACAAAAATGTGAGGTGGGGTGCTGAAAAAGAAAGGAAGGAAGGAAGGAAGGAAGGAAGGAAGGAAGGAAGGAAGGAAGGAAGGAAGGAAGGAAGGAAGGAAGGAGGAAGGAAGGAAGGAAGGAAGGAAGGAAGGAAAAAGGATAGAGAGGAAGAACCATAAACCTGGCACTAGACATAGCTTCAGAGGATATCTTGAAAGAACTCAGCAATCCAGGGCTGGAGGGGACCTGGAAGTCATCTAATCCAACCCCCTGCTCCAACAGGACATTCTTGAATGGACATTATCCCTTCAAATGAATGGATTTGAAGGGAGATGTAACAGAAGGATCCATTGGAATGTGTCAGGTGTGAGAGGGGCACCTGTAAAGAATAAGGGGGGTTCTAGATCTCATCAAGGAAATCCAGGTTCAGGGAACCCTTCCACAGCTACTAAGCAGGTAGGAAGGGGAGAGGTGGTCACAAAGATTTAAAAACACCAAAGTTAACAGAGAAGGATGATATTGAAGGATTTTTGACTATGTTTGAGTGTGGTGTTGTCTCATGGAAATGGCCCTCCACCATCATCAGGCAACCCACTTGCCAATCAAGCAGCAGTCCAGTGGGCAGACTCAGGGGTGGGTTGCTGCCAACATTATTGCTGGTTCTCTTTCCATGTGCACCACGTGGTGCTTGCTCAGTTGCCTGTTAATTGTTCTGTACATGCACAGAACATTATAAAATAAGTAAAAAACATGCCAGCAATGGCATGGGCAACTGGGAAATCAGTTTGGGGGCATGGCCAGCTGGCTATCCCTACCAGTTTGGCGACCCAGTCCCAATGTCCACTACCAGTTCCCCTGAACCGGTCCAAACTGGTAACAACCCACCTCTGGGCAGACTGAATGGAGGGTGAAGAAGAAAGAGGAAGGAGCACAGGTGCTTCTCATCTGCTTAGAGCCATGGGGGCGCAGTGGTGTTAGAATTCAGTACTGCAGGCTACTTCTGCTGACTGCTGACTGCCTGCAATTTGGCAGATCGAATCACACCAGACTCAAGGTTGACTCAGCCTTCCATCCTTCCAGTAAAATGTGGACCCAGATTGTTGGGGGGCAATAAGCTGACTCTGTAAACTGCTTAGAGAGGGTTTTAAAGCACTGTGAAGCGGTATATAGGTCTAAGTGCTATTGTTATTGCTATTGTTAAACCTTCCACAGGGCATCCAGTCAGCCTCCCAAAATTTGAGCAGAGCAGTAAATCCTTGTCCACAGCAAAATTGCATCTTGCATTGAATCATCACCTGAAGCCCAGCATGGAAAGCTTCATAATACCAATCAGATAAGGTCACTGAAGAAGGTTCTCACCAATAAAAACCACGGGACTTTTGTCATATTTAAAAATGTCCTATGAACCACAAATAAAACCACAGAGTTAAAAAGGAGCCCTGTTGTAATATAATTCCTTGTGTAGGTGTGGGTCACCCATGGCCCAATTGATAACGGGGTATGCGCGGCCACACTGAACCACATAGGAAGAAACAAACTCCTAAAGAACATAACATCCTTATAGTACTCCATAACACCCTGATAGTTCATAACAAAACATCCTGACCAAGATATGACCATATATAGACAGAACTTCCCTGAGCAGTAGATTAGCAATTGTACTTTTACAGGCTGTCTTTAATCACATGCTATTGCTCCTCCTGCCTTATCTCAATAAAAGGGGCTTCCAGACACCAATCTTGGTTGCTCCATCCCGAGAAAGCTCGTGTCCGTGTCTTTTCTCCACATTGGCCTCATGGACGAACCACGGGAACATCACATTTGGTAGCAGAGGATGGTTACTTTGCAGACCCCCAGAGGCCATCTAGTCCAACCCTCATTTGTATATGGCTTGGGTTTCCACTCAAAGAATCCCCAATCCATGGAAATATTATTTATCGACAACATCTGACACCACAGAAGAAGAAAAATGTGAGAGCAAATGCTTAGCAGATCCAAGAAAATAAATACCTTGCATCATTTTCCCATTTGGATGCTTCTGTGTAATGTCAGACATAAGTCTCCCCAGTCACAATGGCCAACTGAATGTTATAAGAAAAGGCTGGGTTTCAGAAAGTGGGGAAGAAAAATGCATCCCAAAGATGTGAATAGTGCAAAGAAAAAACAATATAACTTTGTCAAGGACTTAGCCTTTGAATGACAGGTTATGGGCCAGATTAAGCCAAGAGGGCAGGGAGAGGAGAAATAAGAAAGTGAGGCCAAGTGATCAAATTATATTGAATTAAAAGCAAATCAGATTCAATGTTCATGAATGTGAATGCTTTATGCGTATTTAATTTTGGCAACCACAAAATCCAGGTCTGCAAATAAGTCAGTATTTATATGCTATCAAAGCTGGCCAGGAAATTTAAGTGGGGAGGAGGAGATAATTCAAACCTTTGGAATCTAGAGAATCACACGTGAATCAGACAATCCCATGCTTGAACAACAGCCATGCAACACAGGGCTTCCAAAACTTTGTAGCACCACACCCTCCTAAAATGATGCATTCATTTGTGCAGTCTTCTCCCCAGGAGAAAAACTCATCATTTCTGTGAGGTTAGGAGATAATTTTTTACAGTCAATTAAAGCAATATACCAACAGCAAACAGCACAAATCATAGTCAATGGAAGTTTAACAGACTCTTTTCAAATTGGAAAAGGTACAAGACAGGGCTGTCCTTTGTCCCCATTATTGTTTATTATAACTTTGGAAGTATTGTTGAATAAAATACGGGGCTTGGATGGTTTAAAAGGGATCAAGACTAGGCAGCAAGAATATAGAGTCCGCGCTTTTGCGGATGATTTGGTCATAATATTGGAACAACCGCAGGAATCCAGTATGGTTTTAATGAATACGATCAATCAATGTGGTCAAGTGTCTGGCTTTAAAATAAATTTAGGAAAAACCAAAATATTAGCTATAAATATGAATATTAAACAAAAGGAAGAATTAGGAGTGATGCTAGGATGTGAGGTAGTTAAAAAAGTCAAATATCTTGGAGTTAACATTTTAACTTCAAATGGGAAATTATATAAGCATAATTATGAACCACTTTGGCATAGCATACAGACAGAGATGAAAAAATGGGAGAAATTGCACTTATCTTTACTGGGTAGGATAGCGGCAGTGAAAATGAACATTTTACCAAAATTTTTATTTCTTTTCCAAATGTTACCTATACTTAAAAAAGATGCGAACCTTTTAGAATGGCAGAAGGGTATCAACAAATTTGTGTGGGCAGGAAAGAAGCCGAGGGTAAAGATGAAAATAATGCAAGATGTACGTGAGAGAGGAGGATTGAAACTACCTAATTTAAAACTATATTATGATGCAGTGGCATTATCTGTAATTAGTGATTGGACTCATTTAACCAATGATAGAATATTGAATATTGAGGGACACGATCTGGTATTTGGCTGGCATGCTTACCCGTTATTTAACAAAAAATTGGATAAGAATTTTAAAAGTCATATTTTAAGAAATGCTTTATTGCGGGTTTGGAAGAAATACCAGTATAAATTAAATGACAAGATACCCATGTGGGCAATTCCTAGACACGCAATTGAAAATATGAATACAGCACAAAAACAGGACAGAATTACTTACAGACAGCTTCTTATCTCAGAAAGGGGGGTATTACAATTAAAATCTTTAGAGGTATTAAAAGAGGAGAAGGTAGTTCAAACATGGTTCCAGTATGGGCAATTACAGGCTAGGTGGAAAATAGATCAAAAAATTGGTTTTATCCAAGTTGAGGATAATCTGTTTAAACAAATAAGAGATCAAAGTTTAATGCATATAAAGAGGATATATAATGTATTAATACAGATGGATTCAGAAATTAATACAGATGGATTCAGAATTAGTTAAAGACTGTATGATAAAATGGGCTCAAAATATTGAGGAACCAATAATGTTGGATACATGGGAAAGAATCTGCGTAAGAAATGTGAAATTTACACAAGCTCAAAATCTGAGAGAAAATTTTTACAAGATGTTCTATAGATGGCATTTAGATCCTAAAACGTTGGCTTCTATGTATCCGAATGTACAGCCTAAATGTTGGAGGTGTGGTTCTTTCGATGCTACATATTATCATATATGGTGGACCTGCCAAAAGGTTAAGGCATTCTGGATAAAAATATGGTGGGTCATGCAAAATATTTTTAAAAGAAGGATAAAGTTTAGTCCTCAGTTATTTTTACTAGGTATATGTACTGACTTTACAGTGGTAGAGACTAATTTGATTCTGCACCTAATAACTGCAGCAAGACTGTTGGTGGCACAATATTGGAAGAAGGAAGACTTGCCTACAATCCAAGAATGGACATTGAAAGTGACAAACTTAGCCGAGATGGCTAAAATATCGGCATATCTTAAAGATCATTCAAATGAGAGATATAAACGAGACTGGAAAAAATGGATTGACTATATACAAAATAAATACGGGACCAAGAAATTCCAGTTAGCCTATGCTTAAGATCAGAAATGATTTAAACTGTTAAAAGTTAGTTCAGAAAGAAGAAGCTAAGGTCAATGTAGAATGTCATTAATTTCTTTATTTCTTTTTTCTCAATAGATTTTAGACTGTGTTAGTTAAAAATCCATACCGTGTACGGGTACTGGGAAGTCGGGGGAGGGGAAGGAGGAGGGGGTTGGGGGGTGGAGGGAGGGAGGGGCACACAAAAAAATTGTACTTCAATGTCTTAATGATTGACAAATGATGAAATATTTGTGTGTTTTTTTTAAGAAATAAAATAAATATTTGATTAAAAAAAAAAGAAGAAGAGCAAAGTGGGGAATATTGTTAGGTAGGACTTATGCTCTGCCTATGCATAGCAGATCAGGTTCAAAATTAATTGTGCCCCAGGCAGGCCACGGGGTAAATGATGTGACTGTCTATAGACAGGATCCCTTCAATCTGCTCCTTGGGGAGAGAATCCAGTTTCTCTTTCTCTGGACTTCTTGACCAGCCATTCACAGACAAGTCCTGCTTGGAATATGAACAAGGAAATGTAAAAATTGTAGAGTGGAATAGAAAAGTGCATGTATATCCCTAGATATTGTTATTTTATTACACTGGATGAGGAAATAAAAATAAACTGTGGTGTTACACACTTGGACCCGGATCACTCATTCACACACCCCTATTAATATATGAAGATCTCCTAGAAAATCCCAAACAGGCTCTACTTTTAAAATTAGGCAGAGTGCAAGGTTGCTGATTGCTTCCTTGGCATTGAATAGTAGGCAACAATAGAGTTAAGTGGCACCAAAACAGAGTAGCACCAAATTCCATAGCTCTACTTGACCTTCTCCAGCAGTCTCTGGAGACAACCGAAAATATTGAAGGACACCAGAAGTCACACAAGGTATTGAATATCTATTTGCAGCCTCACTTTCTAAGCAGTCTTGACAAGAAGTACCACAACCACTACAGAACAATGCACCCAGGGGTGTATCTGTGGACTTCTCAGTAAGATTTTCTTTTCTTTTCTCCAGCAACCCCTCTGCAGATGAAGTCTCAAAGAAAGTTTTGGATCCCCAGAGCAGAGGCTTCTTATCACTATAATTATCACGGGCCTTGTCTTTGAGACCAAAATCTGCCACTTCTCCAGTTATTGCCTTTGATGTAAACACCAGACCGAAGCAGAACAGAAGGATAAATGACACCAGTCATGCTGGGTGTTGTGCACAAGATTTAGGACATGCAGGGGCTCTGCTCCTGAGTGTTCTTTCTCTCTTTGGCAGGTGAAGTTCAGCTTGTCTCTTGTCTGAATCAGGAAAGCCACTGGCTTTCCAATCTTGTGAGAGGGCTTTAAAAACTCTTCTTTTGGAAACAGAGAAGAAGCTGATTCAGTCGAAGGAAGCATGGACCTTGTGCTATGGCTTCTGTTGCTGTTGCTCCTGCTGAGCCAGAGGAGCTCTGGAAAGCTCAGGACCAAATGCCCCCCAACGTTGAAGCAGCAGGACAGAGGAGATCCATGGAATTTTTACAGGCCAGGAGACCATCTGATTAGTGTACTTCTCACTGCCAGAAAATTTTCACTTCTGACTTTACAGTTCAATGGGGCTCGTTATCTTTCTCCTCCAGTGTAAGTCATTGAATGTGATGATGCCTTTCTGACACTCCTTCTCTGTTCTTCTTCTACTTGTACCTAAGCTGGAAGGCATTTGGAAGTTCTTGGATCATTTTGATGTATATGTTGTGGGCAACAATAAAATACAAGGATGGGGTGGAAGGAAACCCTTAAAGCAACTTGAGAAAGAGAGACAGAACTCCAGGGGATCTTCTACTCCATTTTCAGTCCTGAGTTCATCTCTTGAATATTTATCTTTATCAGTATTCCATTCTTTACCCTACACTGAGTGTCTCTGCATTTGTGGAGTGGCAGAGGTGGAAGACCTGACTCAGATACTATTTGATTGTTGCTTGTATAAGGGGGTGAGAGACAGGTACCTTGGTCCATATACCAAACGAATGACCCATTGGGATCCCCATATCAAAACAACTTACTTTATGTGTGGCCAGAAGCGGAGCAACCCACCTCTGGCCAAAACCTGAAAATAACATTTAATACAGCACAATATTTAAACAAAATGGTTCAGTTGAGATCTGCATAC
This sequence comes from Thamnophis sirtalis, assembly GCF_051295495.1. Taxonomy (NCBI): domain Eukaryota; kingdom Metazoa; phylum Chordata; class Lepidosauria; order Squamata; family Natricidae; genus Thamnophis; species Thamnophis sirtalis. The sequence continues at coordinate 3,572,053 of NW_028261383.1, forward strand.
GTGGGACTGATTGGGGTAGATTGTAAGGGTGACACCAAAATATAATTTATGTCATTTTATTCTTTTTTATATATTTATGTATTAAATTATATTGTATTTTATACTATAACTATTGTATTTATCTTACTCTTATTTTAAATTTTTGCATAAGATTTTATTGGTGATATGTGTTTGAACCTTGTGCTTTGATACGGCCTGTAGGCTAATCAATAAAGATATTGTATCATATCATATCATATAGTTATTAAAATGGTTTTATTTGCCTCTGGCAAATCATATTCAATGCCTTTTACTTAGAAGGATGACCTTTTTAAAAAAGAAATTACTTTGCTGGCTCATTTATTAAGCCATTTATAGCTTTTATAGTAGTTCTACTTTAATGGTAGAATGTTTTAAATTATATAAATGGATATTAGCAGCACTACAAATAATGATGTATTTGTGATTCTTAACCTGGTGGAGGTTATCTCTATTTCATCTTCTCAACATTCATTAAAAAATGGTACAGATAACTAAAACTTTGCTTTTGGCTCAGTTTTAGCTTAAGAGTTGTGGAGACAAAGGAGTATAAACTTGTGGAGGGCTATAAACTTGCAGAGACAAAGGGGTATACAGTGGGAAAATGATTGTAGCTTTTGATGACAATAATGATAATAACATTTAATAATGTTAAAACTTTTTTATAGTATGACATCTTTTGGTCCTGGATGCACCCAACGCTTCATTTTTGCTATTGAAATGGCCAACAAGAATGTCAAATATCTGCATAATTTAACACTGGGCTACAACATCCATGACAACTATGATAACACACTTGGCACTTCAGAAGTCTTGCTGGACATGCTCTCTACTGGAAAAGCCAATGTTCCCAACTACAGCTGTGGAAGGATGGACCACCTTTTGGCTCTTCTTGATGCAGCTGACTTTGACATATCCATTCAGATGTCAACTTTAGTAGGCACCTACAAAGTCCCACAGGTTTGTTTATGTGTGTGTGTGTTCCTTTATCTGGTAAAGTGAGTGGGGTGGTGATGGGTGACCAATAGATTCAACCATATCTTCTTCATGGAAGATTGCAGTTAGCCATTGTAGATCTCATGGATGGGGATGGGGATTCAGAGTGGTGAGGGATTAAGGATCAAAGTACACAACTGTTCTTATGGCACCAACCTCATTGCTTTGGGGGCTTTGGATGCACAGTCATGAAGGTGGGAAAGGCTCTGTATCCACCAAAGGGTCTTCTCAGAAAAGGAAGGTACAGCAGTGATGGAAAGATCACATGTTGTACATTATCTCAGCCAAAATAATAACTTCAGTAATGCATAACCCCAGATTCATTAAAAAGAGACCCAATGTATTATCTTTTATTTTTATTTTATTTATTAAAGCAGGTTTAGAACAGCTGGTCAGTGATGGAAGACATACAGCAACACTATTTATTATTTGACTGTGAACTTAAGAGAGAGATCGGTTTCTTGGATTGGACATTACAAGAGTGATAGAATGCCATCACTCTGCTAAACAAATAATTCCTTCACCACTGTCAAACTATTCACTAAGGCTGCATTATTATTACTATTAGTCTTCTCATCATTCCTATCATCCATCTCTTCCCAGTTATGACCACAGGATTGTAACTTTGTTGCTTGCATCCTTACAATTTATATTGATATTGATTGTTTACTGATTGCTTATTTGTACTCTATGACTATCATTAAGTGCTGTACCTTATTATTCTTGATGAATGTATCTTGTCTTTTTATTTACTCTGAGAGCATATGCAACAAAGACAAATTACTTGTGTGTCCAATCACACTTGGCCAATAAAGAATTATATTCTGTTCTGTTCTTTTCAACATGTATAACTATTCTCTCTCTCTCTCTCTCTGTGTGTGTGTGTGTGTGTGTGTGTGTGTGTGTGCGCGTGTGCGTGCATGCATGTATTGTGCAATCAAAATTAAAAAAAATATTTAATAGGGTCTTTTATTGAACAAACTAATTCAGTTGCTATTTGCATATATAGCAGGTCTGTTTGTGATAAATTGTAAGCATGCTTAAATATGATTTGCATTCTTTATTATTTGTTAATTATTTCTTTTTGTCCTTATTTACATCATAATTTATTAACATAAATTTTATATTCTATGCCTTGCTGTGGCCTTATGGCTAATGAACAATAAATTGCTCTAATATGTTGATGGTAACCATTCGATTTATTAAAAATTTGGATGATATGAACCACAATATACATATGTATAATGTTAATATAATGCAACATTCTTCACTGCATTTTCAGATCACTTATGCAACTTCTTCAGAGGCTCTAAGTGATAAAAGTCATTTCCCCTTTTTCTACCGGATGGCCCCCAAAGAAGGGGTCCACTACCCAGCAATTGTCCAACTGCTCCTCCATTTCAGATGGACCTTGATTGGTCTCTTTGCTCCAGAAACAGAGGAGGGAGAGAAATCTATGATGGCTTTGACTCCTATACTTTTCAGGAATGGAATTTGTGTTGTTATTTCACATTTTTTTCCATCCACCACACCAATAATCCCCCTCAGGGCTGCTATTTCTAAGTGGAGACAAGTCAATGTCTTTGTTTTCTTTATCAGAATTGGTACTATCATGGTCGCAATTCATCCTGTCCATTTAGCACTTACACATTTGCCAGGACCCATTGAAGGGAAAATCTGGATCATCTCCACCTTTTTAGAATGGAAGTTTAAAAGGAACAACTTTTACAAATTCATCCATAGTTTTTGGACCTTCATTTATCAAAGTAAAAAGAGGTCAAAAGAAAATGCCTTGGAATCCCATTTCCTTGGGGTATCCCAATTTCAAAGCCACTGTTTTCACTGTTCTTCTTCAAAGCATGTCTTTTCTGTCAAACAACGGAAAAGATGCAAACAGAAAATATCAGTGGGGACCCAACAGAAACGGAATGGCGTCTGGGTCGAAAAAGACCACAATTTTTACAGTATTGTTAAGGCTCTGGCCCACACCTTGAATGCTGCATATTCCTCCAGATCCAAGAGGAGAAGAAAGGAGGGAAAAGAGAGGTTGGGGGATCAAAGGATTCAGCCATGGCAGGTACAGTAGATGATTCCCAACAAGGATCATTAACCCCAGTTCCTTCTGGGAAGGAATCCAAAGGAGGAAGGGAAACTTTTCGATCTACTTGTACTAATAGCGCAGGGTTACAGATCAACACAGTTGGAAGGGAGCTTGCATCTAGTCCAACCCCCTGCCCAAGCAGGAGACCCTACATCTGCTTCTACCTAGGATCGAACTCACAACCTTCTGATTGTGAGGTGAGAGCTCCACCCTAGGCCACAGCATGAGGGGTTAATAAAAGTTAATAAAGATCAATGGATTTGGCCAATCTAATCTACTGAGGGAAGATCTTCCGAAAAGTGGGGAGCATAGCAAATATATTTTGGATATGAAAATACTGCTAATTTAAAAAAGGGTGCATTCATTTTAAATACATTTCTGTATATATAGCTTTGTGATTAGCATCATAGAATTTTACATATATAAATTTGAAGGAAACCCTTAGAACACTTAGCCACAGCCCCTCTCTCTAAAGGAATTCCAGTTATAGCTTTTCTGACTGGTGGCTGTTTGGTCTTTACATGAAGACAATCAGTAAAGGTGAGACTGAATTTGTCTCATTCATTGGCTCAGTTCTAAAACTGTAAAATTTCTGGTTTTAAACTTCCTGGATTTTTTCTGTTCTAGCTTCATCCCTTTCTGGAAAAAAATGAGCTTTGCAATATTTCTCATTTGAAACTATACTTGGACCCAAATGGAGACATAGAAGCAGATCTGAACATTATGAGCTCAGTGATTCTTCCCAATGAGCATCCCATTGAAAAGCAAATGGGGAGTTTTGACAGACAGAGATTGAGTATGAATCAGGATTCTCTTTCATGGCTAAAGGTGGTCAACAAGGTGGGGAGAATATTAGTGTCTTTCTTCTGTTTTTTCAAAGCCTGAGGACCAATTTCATGTGGGCAAAGTCAAAATCACAGACCTTTGGTGAGAATTGAAAGTGGAGAACTGCTTATGAGACCTCAGTACTATTGACGAAGGTGTCCTTCAAAGGCTATAATATGGAACATTGTTTAAAGCTGATTCAGCTATGTCCAAAATGGAATGCTTGGTGATTATTCTTTACGACACAGATCGTGGCTTTGTGGGTTCCCTCTGCAATCTTTTATCTCCATAAAACCTGTGGGAGAGCCCATCAAGTTCTCAACAATGTGTTGCTGATAGCCTCACTAGTTACCAGTCCTCAAATAACAAAGAAGAAAGCGATTAGTTTGATCAGTGCCCAGGTTTAGCTTTGGATTGATAGCTATGAAATTGAATCAAGACTGGATGGAGGTACTCTTAATCCAATAGAAATAAATTTTGGAATTGGGATTCAGGTTGTCCTGGTCAGCTGATCTTTTTAAGTAGTTCAGATTTTGCCATACTCTTCAATATCTTCATAAATGACTTAGATGAGGAAATAGAAGGTGAACTTAACAGATTTGCAGATGATAGTAAGTTGGCAGGAATAGCTAGCACCCTTGATGATAGGCTCAAATCAAATCTGTGTCTGTCTTGTTTGATTACAGAGTGAGCCAGGCAGTTATAGAGGTGCAGATGACAGACTCAATAATTCCTTTGTAGAACTGAATCAGCAGCTCTATGGGCAGTTTGAGTTTTCTGAGTTGGCGCAGAAAGAACATTTTTTTGTTCTTTTTGGATGACATTTTTGATGTTAGCTGTCCATTTTAAGACTATTTGGCTACTATTCATGTCTACCACGATTTTCCATGGATAATGAGTCCTAACACATTTTCTTTGGCATTCCTTGCTTTTCTGCTCAGTCTGTGCCTCAGTCCAAATGTGTGGAAAATTGTCTTCCTGGATTTTTCAAGCAGAAGCAAGAAGAAGAGCCAGTTTGTTGTTACGACTGTGTTCCTTGTCCAGAGGGGACCATCTCCACTCAGGAAGGTTGGTTACTCCAGAGGAAATGTTGTTGGAATCATCTATAGCATTTTGAACAATGTGCATGTTAAAGAAGACAAATCTAAGTGTGTATTTTGCCCTTGGTCTTTCTTTTGAACCTGCCTAATTTCTTCCGTAATGGGAAGAATAAGAAAAAAGTTCTTAAAGTTCTACCTCTAAAAAGTATGAGGTAGGAAGTGATAGAAGGATATAGCAAAGTGGGCAGTGTTTCTTGTGCCAGAAGTAATATCACTTCTACTTGTAAGTTTGGAATTAAATTATATAGCTCTGTGTGTGTGTGTGTGTGTGTGTGTGTGTGTGTGTGTGTGTGTGTGTGTGTGTGTATACTCCTTCACATTTTGTAAATATTTACGTTATCTTGCCAGCAGTTTAGACATTAATGGCTGTACGTTGCATTATTTTGAGGGGACAGCACATTTACACTGTTATACAAGCTGTATACTCACTACTTTACATTGTAACCAAGTGCCATTTCTTTAGTGTTGTTGCATGAAAGGATATATATAATATTTTTAAAATGTGAGGGGGTGTATTCACTTCTGTGACACAACACACACACACACAGACACACACACAGAGGGAGGGAGGGAGAGAGAGAGAGAGAAAGAGAGAGAGAGATAGAGAGCAGTGGCTATAGCTTTCCTATCCCGCTGTATCAGTTGTCATCCAAAGTTTTTCTGGAAATGTAAAAGGAGAGACAATAAAAGAAATATTCCTTTCTGATTTCTCAGATAGTGAAAAATGCACCAGGTGCCCTCATGATCAATATCCAACCAAGAACCGAGTTCAGTGTATCCCAAAAAGAATATCCTTCCTGTCCTATGAAGAACAGCTGGGCATCTTCCTGGCCTCCTTTTCCTTACTGTTGTTTGCAACTACAGGCTTCGTTTTAATCACATTCATTAAATATCTAGAAACGCCCATTGTCAAAGCCAACAACAGGGACCTCTCCTATATCCTCCTGATCTCCCTCCTGCTCTGCTTCTTGTCCTCTTTTTTATTTCTGGGTCGACCAAGGAAAGTCACCTGTCTTCTCCGACAAATGGTATTTAACATTGTTTTCTCAGGAGCTGTATCTTCTGTGTTGGCCAAAACAATCATGGTTGTGCTGGCCTTCCTGGCCACAAAACCAGGAAATCGAATGAAGAGATGGTTGGGAAAGAGTTTGGCCAACTCCATAATCCTTTCTTGTTCTGCTGTCCAAATTTTAATCTGTTCCATCTGGCTGGGAGTTTCTCCTCCATACCCTGAATCTGACCTGCATACCCAGCCAGGAGAGATCATTCTTCAGTGCAATGAAGGATCTGTCACCATGTTTTTTTTGGCCCTTGGCTACATGGGTTTTCTAGCTGCCATTTGTTTCACATTAGCTTTCCTAGCCAGGAATCTGCCTGGGGCCTTCAACGAAGCCAAGTTGATCACCTTCAGCATGCTGGTCTTCTGCAGTGTCTGGGTCTCTTTCCTGCCCACCTACCTGAGCACCAAAGGAAAGTATTTGGTGGCCGTGCAGGTCTTCTCCATATTGGCCTCAAGTGCTGGACTCCTGGGTTGCATCTTCTTTCCCAGATGCTACATTATCATCTTGAGACCACATCTAAATACTAAGGAACACCTAAAGATGAAAATTGTGAACTGATTAAGAAATTCTTTCTTGGCTCATGACATTATTCATTCATTGTAATTTTTATAGAAAAGTTACAGAAATAAAATAAAATAAAATAAATATTGCTTGTTTATGATTCTTTTGCATCTGTTTAACAATTTAGGATATTTAAAACTAAAGGAAATAATAATGTGAACATTATTAGATTAAACAACAAAATTCAAGATAATCATTAAACAATAGAATAAATGACTTTATCATTTATATTCATGTTTTTCCCCCAATTTTTTAGCAGTCTTCCTTTTTTTAAGCATACAAGCATACAATATCTAACATATGAGCCATGTCCTAGGCCAGTGATGGCGAACCTTCTTTTGCTCGCGTTCCATAAGCGGGGGGAGCACAGGGGTGTTATGTGCTGGCGTGACATACCCATAATGCAATGCACGACCCCTCCAGTGCACATGCGCACATGACAGGTGCTCCCCCCATTTTTTGCATGCTTTTTTTGCCTTTCCTAGGCTCCAAGGCTTGGAGCCAAAAACCAGTCCTATGGGCCAACCAGAAGTTAGGGAATGGATTTCCGGTTTGCTTGTAGAGCTGGTTTAAGCCCTTTGGAGCCTTCAGGGGCCTTCCAGAGGCTTCCCTGAAGAGTCTGGAGGATGAAAAATAACTCTATGAGCAAACCGTCCTCCGGAACCTTCAGGGACTTTCAGGAGACTTCCCTGAAGGCTCTGGAGGACTAAAAATGATCCTATGAGTTTGCTCATTTTTAGTCCTCCAGAGCCCTCAGGGAAGCCTCCTGAAGGCCCCTGAGGGTTTAAACTGGCCCTACGAGCAAACCGGAAGTTCATTCCCAAACTTTCTGTTTGCCCATAGGCTGGTTTTTTGCATTCTGGAGCCTTCAGGGAAGCTCCTGAAGCCTCTGGTGGGCTTCCGGGGGGGCAGGGGAGGCTGTTTCTGCCCTCCCCAGGCTCCTATAAAGTCTCTGGAGCCTTGGGAGAGCAAAAAATGCCTTTAAAAAAGGCTTAACTCAGCTGGCCAGTGGATGCATGCTTGCTGGCCAGCTAACAGGGCAACGCCTCACGTGCCCTGACAAATGGCTCCACGTTCCACCTGTGGCACTCGTGCCATAGGTTCGCCATCCCGGTCCTAGGCTTTAGTGCTGTAACCTTGGCAATTAATTTCAAAGTTACTCTGGAGGAACTCAACATCATCTTTTACATGGTTCTTTGGAAACTGATATTTCCATTCCGCCAAAGTATGGGTGTCACATTCCATTATTCAGCAAGCAATTCTGACAGAGCCAAAGATGCTTAACTGACAAATTTCATCCAACAAGCTGCAACAACCAGTATAGGATGACAAACAGGAAATAAAGCCAATGCTAAAGTGGTTAATACCTCCACCATTTAAATAGCATCTGCTCCACACCCCATGACTCCATCCCCTGGGCCCCAACCTCTATAAACCCCTAGCCTTCATGTGGTTTCCTTCAGTGATGATGTTGCAGCCCTTGAGCAGGCCATGCATGCTGTGGATGCTCTGCGCAGGTTCGACCCCCCATCCAGCCATGACAGGCTCTTCACAGTCTGTGCAACTGCAGGGGAATATGCCAGGGCTGCCCCACAGCCCAGTAAGTTCTCATGGCCAGTGAATCCCTCGCACTGCTCAGCTGTGGGGTGATTGCAACATGCTGGCAGGCATGGTTTCCGGCATGGGTCACAGACATGGATGTGCCTCCCAGATGGTGGCTCCTGGAGTGATGTGTGGGCATTGGCACAGTGCCCAGATGGCATCTTATGGTGTGGCATGTGGGCATGGACACACTGCCCAGCTGAGATGATCCCCAGCTGAGTGGCACCCCTGGCAACCCAAGGACTGACAAAGAGTTGTATTGGAAGGAGAAGGGTTAGTGTTGATGATGTGGTGTTCCAGCTTTAAAAGCTCTAATTGCACCTGGTGGTGCACCTGGTCTTTCTTCTGATGTACTTTTTCCTCAGCATTCTCTACTCTCCAGATCAAGTTCCATCGTCTTCCTAGATTCCTCTGTATTAGCCACCAGTCCCAGCTTCTCTGAGAAGAGGTGCTGAACAGACTTTCTGGCTTCTGGTGAGGAATTTTAACAGACTGTGCCTTTCTGACAGAATCGGAGTATTGGTACCTCTCTGAATTCTCAACTGACTGACTAACACTATATAGCTTTCCTCCACAGAAGTCCTCCAGGACACTGGTTGTCCAGGGAAAAAGATAGTGACCACCACACTCCTTGTTTGAAATGGGGGAGGGGGGGAAATCACCTTAAAGGCTGGAATTTTTCCTCTGGCTTATGAGGAGCATCTCGTCTTTCTTGGCCATAAACAGATCAAGGGGCAAAGAAGCTCTGAAGGAAAAATTATCTAGTGCAGGTTGGGCTTTTGTCTCAGAAGGGACAGGGAATCCATACAGCAAATCCCACTTAGAGTGTCACCTCTTTGCAAGACCCCCACTTGGTCTTAGTGCCTACCCAATTGCAGCTTGCAATCTGAAGGGATCACCAGGAAGTTGGGGAAGTCTTTGCCAGCTGCACTACTTCCTTTGGCCCCTTTTCATAAGGTGTAAGGAGCAAGAAAAAGAGATACATCAGGGTTCCAAGTAACATACCCCAAACCAAAGAAGACTCTGAGGCTTGAGATTCCTCAAAGTTCAATTTTATTAGAAATGTCATATTGGCACATATGGAAAAAACGTGATTCTGGAAGCTTCCAGGTTTTCCACACCCAAATGAAAGTTAAAGTCTCTGCCCAGAACCCACATATCCATCACATGATCCAATCTGGTACTGTCCAAAACTGGAGATGCCTCCCAGTCACACCATCACAGCTGCAGGGCAAGGTGTCCTTGACTCTCTGAGAAAGGAATGTTATTTGGCCTATATATCACTCCTACTCCATATAATCCCCCCTCCAATTTTCCCACAGCAGAAAATGTGACAGTCATGAAGGCCCAATGTAAAACTTGGCTTCCAGGTCCGAAACTGACATTGCTAGGGAGGAAAAGGGAAGGGGGGTCTCCCTGCAGGAACCCTCTGTGGCTCTGAGGAAGGGGCATTCTGGGGTTTCCTCATGGCCCCCAAAGACCTTCTGGCCTGGCTTTCTTGGGCAGATGCTGCTCCCACTTCCCCAAAGCCTCCATTGGAGGAGAATCTCTTCATGGCAGCCATTTCTAAGTGGAGGAGGGGACACCCTTCCAGGACTTCAGTCTCCCCTCCCTCTGCATTTCTAGCAGTTTTTGCTTCTTTCTCATCACAAAAATCTTTTGGTTTAATCCTTATTTAACCCCCTTCTCCCTTGCCTTTGTTTTTTCAACCTCTTCTCCATGAGGCTGATTGGTGGCTGAGTTCCCAGGCAACCACTGTCTCTTCTCTCCTATTTGATTGGCTACTGCTGGGTTGCCATGACAAGAGGGGCAGACCAGGAACAGAGGCAGCCATTGGGGGGGAGGAGAGAGAGAGACAGAGAGAGACAGAGAGACAGAGAGAGACACAGAGAGAGAGACAGAGAGAGAGAGAGAGAGGCAGGTTGTGTCTCTTTTCTCTTCCATGAAAACTGGAGGAGTAGAAGGTGAAATCTTCTGTCTTAGGAAACTTCCTCAGATGCAGCCCAGTGTAAGGAAACATAAAAGAATATTTTTTAAAAAAAATAATATTCAAAACATGAAGGAAAAAAAATCAAGACTTTGACAGAAAGAAAATAGTGGAAAGGATCTGAAACCAGATAAAAAGGATGAAGCAGTGTTGAACATCACAGGAATAGTGTGGATAAAGAGCTTATATAAAATAGGGAGCTGAAATAGAAAACAGTTTTAGTATTAAGACTAATTTCAGTGGTGGTCGAAAGCGTTTATAATTTACAATTCCTTTTTTTTTGGGGGGGGGGGGAATTGTAAACTTTCCTTTTGTGAAATTGTGAGAAAAAATAACCAGCTGGTTCAGTTCCAAGCTGGGAGGTAGGTACTGGAAATATGGAGGCTGGAGGCTGATTGGAAAGAAGGTCAATTTATTGATGAAGCTCAACCACATGGGTTCTGGATAGCTGATCACATGGAGTTGAGAATGAGAGGGGTTATACTTTGTCTTGGGCTTTGCACTTGGTCTTCTTGTTCCTGTGCAAGAACATGTATTCTATTGGCTGTTGTCAGACTCCCATGGGACCATGTCATAGCTGGCTCTATAGACAAAGTACAAATCCTAGGAGTTTCTCTGAACTCCCAGGTTTGGTTGACGTTTGGACTGCTCTGAGGGTGATGCAATAATTCCCATTGTAGCTTAATGGCTTTGTCCTGTATTGGATCGTGGGTGAGGGTATTTGCTTTTGAATTGAACTACCTAGTTCTCAATAAGCTCTTTATCTCTTAAGGGCTGACATACTAATGATCAGAAACATGATCAGAGAAGGTGATTCAACATTAGCGGAAGACTAAAAGAGAATCTTGCAATTCTGAAAGTACATTTCCCCCACCAATTCTTTTTACAACCTGAAAAAGTTATGAAAGAAATAGTCCTGGTGGGAAGGTTTCTGTGGAATTCAAACAAACCATTTAACAGGTAAAGAGAGACAGGTAATAAAAAACAATTATATTGCTCTGTTAAATAAAACAAAGACAGTTCATTGTGATTGTAAAGCCCTATCAGAAGATTTGGATACCAAATTTTCCATTAATTTGGATGGTTTAAAATTACACCCTTGCAATGATTGGTCAATTGTTTCAATTGGCTTATCACTCCATCTTGAGCAATACTAAATACCCCTAGTTGTCAAACTAATCTGTGACAATCCAGTATGATCAGCACTTGTGGTTTGCAACACAATTGAACAATTTCTTTCCTTTGCCAAGCATTTTGGAACTTCAAGAACACCTCCAAAATGCCCGGTTGTTTACCAAGTTTGCCTTTCGCAGTGTTTCTACTACTGGGTTGAACAGGATGACCCCAGAAAAATATTTAGACACTCCCCCAGAACCTTTTACCTAAAACTCATGACTAAAATAATCAATTTTTTAGAACCTCTCTCCCCCCCACTATATATTTCTGGTGTATCAACAAGATTCCAATTAAATAAGTGTCATATTTCAAAAATCAGTGTGTGGCATCTCAGGCCTCAAGTAGACTAAGGGCATTGGACATTGTCCTACTTGAACTTCAGTAAGGCATTTGATAAAGTAGACCATAACCTTGATAAAATGGAAACATGTGGGTTAGGCAGCATCACCACCAGATGGATTTGTAACTGGCTGAACAACCACACTCAAAATGTAGTCCTCAATGGAACTGCATCTACATGGAGGGAAGTATGTAGTGGGGAACCCCAAGCCTCTGTTTTAGGCCCAGTAATCTTCACCTACTCATCACTGACTGGGTGATAGATGGGGATGAGGGGATAAATGGGGGACTCATCAAATTTGCAGATGACACCAAGCTGGCAGGAATAGCCAAAACTCCAGAAGATAGGCTTAAGATACAGAAGAATCTTTACAGACTTGAACATTGGGCACTATCTAACAAAATGAAATTAAATGGTGAAAAAAGTAAGGTTCTACATTTAGGCAAGAAAAAATGTACAGGTACAGTATATGTGGTACCTTGCTCAAGAATAGCAGCTGTGATCAATTTGATGCTAAAATTGCTCAGGCAAAGCAGGATATGATCGGAGTTATGACAGTCATGACAGATTATATTGCTGAAACGGAGGACAAATTGGAACTTTTGGAAGAAACTAACCTTAATCTGATATCAAAAATCCAAACGTTGCAACAGGAAATTGAAACTGCTCAAAAAGAACTTGTCATGATAAATTATAATAAGACTGCCTTTGCAATTCGAGTTAGAGGACTGCGTGAAAACCAACAGGAGAATTTGAAACAGACCTTCCTTGAGGCTTTCAGCCGCTTGGTGGGAAGTCCGGGACTTAACTTTGATTGGCAGATTCAAAGAATTTACCGCCAGAATTCCTGGGTAGCAAAACAGCGACAGCTTCCGAGGGACATAATAATATACTTTACTACAAGGGAATCTAGAAATGAGATAATACAGAGGCTTTACGGAAAGAGGTTGAGAATTGATGGGGAGGACTTGATTGTTTTTAAAGAGATACCATTTCAAATATTAAGAACAAGAAGACAGTACGCTTTCTTAACTGAAGAACTCAGAAACTCTCAGATTCCATACAAATGGGAAGTCCCAGCTGGTATTACAGTTACATTTGGCAACCAAAAACATCGCATTAATTCTGTCTGTGAAGCCCGAAAATTTTACTACGAGACCCTGAAGGCGGGACTTCCTGATTCATCCGGACCTGGAGAGAGACAAGGAGAAGGAGAAGACAAACAGCGAGACACGTGGCTACAAGGCGGAGGGTGTTGCTTTCCTCTTCCGGAAGGGCAGAAGACTAAAGAATAAAGACTAAGCGTTGTTTTTAAAGCTTTATGATTTCCGTCTGGGATAAAATGGAAAAGTGGCATATCGATGATGAGACATGGAGACTGAAAGAAGCGTTGCTGATTGTGGACATATATTGTACATAAGTTTTGTCTGAACTCTAACTCAAATTGCGCATGAACTATTTTCTTAGGCGAGGAGAGCGGAAATTGTGATCTTTTTGAGTTGTGGTTTGGGACGAACGGAGTTGGGAGGTGCGTGGGAGAGGGAGGGGTAGCGAAAGCTTAACTAGATTACCTGGGGCTAGAACGCAAGCTGACGTTTGTTTGAGTTGCTATCTCAATATAAGGTTAAGAAAGATTGGTCGGAGAATCTTCAGGAAAGTGGAGTAAATATGGGAGGAGCAATGAATGTGGATAAAATATATATGTGGATATGGATAAAGGCAGGGTGGAAGGTAAAAAATTTATATGTGGAGGTGGGTAAGGATAGAAAGGGAGGTGTTGGAAATGAAAAATGAAAGAAATATTTGAGTTTAATGGTGTTATAGAAAGGTTTGGATATTTGGATAAAAAAGAGATAAATTAAAGGTCTGAATAGATAGACAAAGCAATGAGACTTTTAGTTGGGGAATCCTAATTGATCAACTTACCTGGCTCTAATACAGTTTGAAACCCTGCAAGTAGCAAAATAACCGAAATTTGGAATGAGCTACATTGTTTAAGATTTACAGATAATGGGAAGCTGTGTTAATGTAGTGGGTTTATTGACCCTTTTTGTTTCTTTCTTCTTTTTGTGTGTGAGTGTGTGTTTTTTTTTTTAATTTCTTATTTTCTACTATTTTTCCTTTTTCTTTTTGGCTTTACTTTTATCTTATTTTTTTAATTTTAAAGTTAGCTGGCCTTATTATACTCAAATGCTTGTTAAAGAATTATGCCGGGTATGGGACCTGCGAAGCCGTAAGGGGGTTAGGGAGGGGGGATTATAGGGGGGAGGGGGGAGGGTGGAATTACAGTTTCAATCCTTAGAACAATAAGAATTCACTTGTATACTGCGGCTCGTTTTTCTTTTTTTTCTTTTTTTCTTTTTCTACTTTTATTTTAAAAACAAACTGAATTGTATGGATACACCAAAGTGAGGAGAAGAGGGAAAGAGAAGGGAGAAGTAAAGAGGGAGTGAGAGGGAATGTAAGGAGGGTGAGATGGAGGGAGGGGGAGATGTCTGAGGGGGTAGGGAAGTAGAAGAGGGGAATGCTGGAGGGGTGAAAGGAAAGTTGGAGGGGGAGAAGAGAGGGTGTATGGGGGAAGGAAGTGTTATGTTGGGTGTTTTTTTTCCTTTTTTTTTATGCACAGTATATAAGTGATTGTATAAAATGAAAATGAAAATGAAATGAAAAATATAATGAAAAAAAAGAATAGCAGCTGTAAGAGGGATCTCAGAGTTCTAGTGGGCAATCATTTAAATATGAGCCAGCAGTGTGCTGCAGCTGCCAAAAAAGCCAGCACAGATTATGTGAAGTGTTAATACCACTTTATAATGGCTTAGTAACACCATATTTAGAATGCAGCATCGTTTTGTCACCACAATGTATAAGAGATGTTGAGACTCTAGAAAAAGTGCAGAGAAGAGCAACAAAGATGATTATGGAACTGGAGACTAAAACATATAAAGAATGGCTGCTGGAACTGGGTATCTCTAGTTTGATGAATAAAATGATTAGGGGTGACATGATAGCAATGTTCCAATATCTCAGGGGTTGCTATGAAGAAGAGGGAGTCAAGCTATTCTCCAAAGCACCTGAGGGTAGGACAAGAAGCAATGGGTAGAAACTAATCAAGGAGAGAAGCAACTTTGAACTAAGGAGAAATTTTCGGACCATTAGAACAATTCATCAGTGTGAACAACTTGCCTCCAGAAGTTGTGAATGCTGCAACACTGGAAGTTTTTAAGCAAATAATGGCCAGGAAGCCCATGTACCTAAGGGTGATGTGGAATATGACAACAGAGCCTTCATTGCATTGCAGGATGATCTCTCCTTGTTGAGAGTGGAAGTCAAAATCAGGGAATGGTGTAGAAACTCCCAGCCAGATGCAGCAGATGATAATTTGAATAACAGAACAAGAAAGGATGAGAGTTGGCCAAACTCTTTCCTAACCATCTCTTCACTTGGTTTCCTGGTTTTATGTCCAGGAAAGCCATCACCACCATGATTGTCTTGGCCAAGAGAGAAGAAATAGCAATTGAGAAGATGATGCTGAAAAGAGTTTGTCGGAGAAGGCAGGTGATTTTCCTTGGTTGACCAATGAAGAGAAAAGGAGACAAGAAACAAAGCAGAAGGGAGAGCAAGAGGATGTAGGAGAGGTCTCAGTTATTGGCTTTGAAAATGGGAGTTTCTTGGTTTTTAATGAATATGATTAAAACAATTCCTGTAATTAGGGGAAAAGTAGGGCAAAAGAAACCAGCACAATGCCCAGATATTCTTCCTAAGACAGGAAAGTTAGAATTTTGGAGATACATTGGACTCAGTCCTCATTTGGATATTTATCATTTGGACACTTTGTGAATTTTTCTGTATCTGAAAAAAACAAAAAAAGAAATATTTTTTAAGATTCTATCCTTTCACCTTTCAAGAAATACAATGCATTCTTGGGCAGCAGCTGATACCAACAGCATTTGCCAATATGCATTTTTAACATCTCCTCAGAAAGAATATAGAAATATTTTGTGTATTGATTTGTTATTTGTATTTTAAAGAGATTATACCCAGTCAGTATACTGTCATTGTGGATATGGAAATTTTATAGATAGCAAAGAAAATTGTATAATAAAAATAATATTGTTTTAAAAAAGAAAGATTATAGGAAGAATATCATTTTCTAAAAAAAATAGCTATATTTCTAACAGTCTACAAAAATTGGGGAAGTCAAATGAGTTAAATGATTTTGTTTGCAATGTGAAGAATATTCTTAGGAACCTATATTATTAGGGTTAAATAAAGAATCAATTAATCAACTAATGGGTGCTGTCAGATGACTTTTCTCAATACACTGGATCCAGAGGATAACCTTTCTTATGAAATCTAGTTGGCTGTCAGAGAAATTAGTCTTGCAAATAATCTGGAATGGCTACTGATAACATGGATAAAATCAGGTGCCCAACAACTGTCCTCACCACCTTATTATGAACTCATAACACCTTGTCAGTGAAGATGAATCCCAGTGGGAGAACCACGTAGAACACATTACAATAGTCCTTCCAGGAGGTAGACCTAAAACAATTCCTTAAGTTCCAAAGAACTCAGATGTTTCTAGATAGCTAATTGTGGAAGGACATATCCAAACTAAAAAGCACTAGATATATTTTATCTGAAAGTATTAAAGGTTTCCCAATCTGTCACACCATCCCATCTCTTTGCAAATCCTCCTTTGGATAAGAATTCTGCAGTTTGAAAATAAAGAAGAAAACAGTTGAGCTTCAATCTGTCTTTTAACTTGCACTTTCATGAAAAGAATCTGGAACAATTCACTTCCAGTTGCCAATCCCTTTTTGTGTGTGTCACCCACCTTCCTGAGTGGAGATGGTCCCCTCTGGACAAGGAACACAGTCATAGCAGCAAACTGTCTCTCCTTCGCGAGCCCACTTGACAAATCCAGGATGACAGTTTTCCACACATTTGGACTGAGGCAAAGTCTAAGGAGAAAAACAAGGGATGCCAAAGAAAATGTGTTAGGACTCACATTTGCAGAAAGAATGAGGAGAAGAGCAACAATGATGAGGGGACTGGAGGCTAAAACATATGAAGAACGTTTGCTGGAACTGGCCATGTCCAGTATGATGAAAAGAAGGACTAGGGTTGACATGATAGCAGTGTTCCAATATTTCAGGGGAAGAGGGAGTCAAGCTATTCTCCAAAGCACCTGAGGGTAGGACAAGAACCAATGCGTAGAAACTAATCAAGGAGAGAAGCAACTTAGACCTAAGGAGAAATTTCCTGACCCTTAGAATTAATTAATCAATGGAACAACTTGCCTCCAGAAGTTGTAAATGTTCCAACACTGGAAGTTTTTAAGAAGAGATTGGATAACCATTTGTCTGAAGTGCAGCAGAAAATTCCCAAAGCATAAAAGATGACCAAGTCTCTTTGGAATTTTGCTCCATCCCAACTGAATGTCCCAATCTGTAGTCACAAGATCTACAATGCCCATAGTAAAAAAAACGCTCTTGAACCCATAGAGAACATATTGTTGTATCAACTGCATACCCACTCCATTGACTTTACCAGACAGACAAACAAATACACAAACCTGTGGAACTTTGTAGGTGCCTACTAGTGTTGACATCTGAATTGAGATGTCCCTAGCACCTACATCAAGAACAACCAAAAGGTTGTCTTTCCTTCCACAGCTGTAATTAGGAACATTGGCTTCTCCAGTAGCAAGGCTTCTGAAGTGCCAAGAGTGTTGGCATAGTTTTCATGGATATTGTAGCCAAGAGTGACATTGTGTCTGAGATGGGTATTCTTGTTTACCACTTGAATGGCAAAAAGGAATACTAGGATATCCCACTTATTAGTAGATAAAATACTGTGAAATAATGTTGATGTTATCATCACCACCAGCAAAAGCAACAATTCTTACTCAGTCTTAAGCCTATGTTGATTCAAAATATTAAGCAAATTATAGTAATCATTTAGGTTTTATGAATGTTGAGAAGTTGGAGTGGATATTCTCCTACTGTAACCCTCTACCAGGGTTAAGAATCACAAATACACTGTTTTTGTACCAGTACTAATTTCATCTACTCATTCAAATTCCTTGAATAATTAAAATGGAACCATAACAGAAAGAAGATACTTCATAAGTGACACAGAAGAGCAACCTTAAAAACAAGTATTCCTTATATTAATATAAGGATCCAGTGTTGAATGTTAATGAGCATTTATAAAAATGTGAAAATGGGCTGAGTAAAGGAACTGTGTGATGAACTCAGGATTGGATGGAGAGAAGAAAATAATGTGGAGTTATTTCAAGGGTTTTTTTTCTGCATGATCTCTACATTTGTGTCTCTTTCAGAAAAATATGGCAAAAAGGGAAATCAAAATGACTCAGGAAATTAGACAGATTCTGCAATGTAGGAATAAATCAAATAGGACAAGGAGAAGATTTTTAGAAGTGCAAATGGAGGGAATGAAATTCTTTCACACTGAAAGACTGACGAGTGAGACTCACTAGCAGGATCCATGTTGAAAGGCAATATTGTGTGCAATATTTTTGTTGCCATGCTCACTATACTAATGAGATGGTCTCCTGGGCTGCAATAGCTCCATGGCTTTTTTCCTTCTTGATGTGTCCAAATTCAGTTGACACTTCATTCTAAGCTTCCCATATACTGGCTGGGGCACCAGCAGCATCAGAAGCTGGAAGTCCATCATACATACGGCTGAATCAGTCCCCTTCCTGTTTCTAAAGAAGAACAAGGAGAGTTAGAAGAATTCAAAGCAGTTCCACAAGATGGAAATGGTGGTGGCTTTCCTGATTCATATAGAGAAAAATCAAGAGAAAATTCACCTGGAATGGAGGAAAAGGTATATTCAAAAGCATGGCCCTTCCTGTCCCAAAATGTATACCAAACAGAGCATTTGTGAAGCATTTATCCTTTTCTGATGCAAAAATCACTTCCATGTTGCCTCACTCTGATGTTTACATCAAAGACCGTCATGGGAGAAGTAGCAGAAATGTTCTGAAAGACTATGGTGATGGTAATTACTGTGAGTAGCAACTTTACCTCTGGGGACCCAGAAATTCTCCCAGGACTTCATATGCAGAGAGTTGCTAGAGAAAAGCATGTTAGTGCAAAAGTCACAGATACACCCCTGGGGGCACTGCTAAACAGTGGCTATTGTCAGGACATGTCCAGAAATTGATGCTGGAGGAAGATAGTTCAACAGTCTGCTATGTTTCAATATACCTATCTTCTCTCAGAGACTGCTTGGGAAGGTCACTCAGAACTATGAAGTGTAGTGTCACTCTATTTTAATGAAATGTAACTCTAGTGCTGCTTGCCTTCTTATGACAAGGAAGCCGTCAAAATCCTTGAACCCTGCTTAATATTTTCAGAAAAGGGCCTATTTGAGTTTTTCTTTTCTATTTATTTTCCATACAGTACATTAATCATAAATTGGTACTGATTTGAGAATTGCTTGTTCCTGAAGTAACATTTCATTTCCCAATTCATCTAGAAGCATTCACTTTTGGATGAGAGCTGATAAAGAGACAGGAAAGTGGTAGCTTGTGGTTTATATCTTTAGATAAAAAGAAAGAAAGATACAGAGCAGATTGAAATTTTTATTTTTCTTCCTTGACACTCTTCATATAGTCTTTCCATATTGATGGAAACACACTGAGAACCTTTATATTTAGAAATGTGTGTTTGTGTGTGTCAGTGTTGGGTTTCAAATTTTTTTAGAACCTCTTCTGTAGGTGTGGCCTGCTTTGTGGGAGTGGCTTGCCAGCCATGTGACTGGGTGGGCGTGGCCAAACTCACTTAGCAACACTCTGCTTAGCAACCAAAATGTTGGCTCAGAAACTCTGGCATTTGAAGCACACAAGTCTTAAAGCTGTCAAGTTACAATACCCTTGCTCCCATAACCCTTTAGAAAACACCCCCCCCGGGGTGTTCAAACTTGACAGCTTTAAGGCTTGTGGACTTCAACTCCCAGAATTCCTCCTCCAGTCATGTTGGCTCAGGAACTCTGGAATTGAAGTGTGCAAGTCTTAAAACTGTCAAGTTTACAAGACCAAGACCCTTGCACCCCTAACCCTTTAGAAAAAAAAACCCAGGGGTGTTCAAACTTGACAGCTTTAAGACTTGTGGACTTCAACTCCCAGAATTCCTCCTCCTGTGGACGGGCAGGGGGAAGGGAGCTGGAACCGGTTCTAAACGGCACTGTAGATTTGTGGAACCTCTTCTATAGAAGAGGTTAGAACTGGCAGGAACCCACCCCTGGTGTGTGTGTCCTTTTTGGCTGTGAAATTTGCAGCTGAGGTAGCCGTTATTATGGTTGTGTGGATGCATCTGGTATGGTGGGACCCTTTTGGCATTCCTGTCTGTCAGGTTATTTGTGAACACCATGCAAAAGGCTCCAAGTGTTTGGAGGTAAAGTTGGGACTCCCTGCGTCCTAGTTTATCTGGATCAATTGTTGAGGGATTATGTTTCTTATCTGGAGGGGGGGATTGGCTCAGAAGAAAGAACTGGGGATTTGAATGAGAGTGAGGAGTATAGGAGATTGGCAGGTCCATCCTGTTGGCGAGGAACAGAGAACGGCCCATTTTTTCGATACGAGTTCCACAACTTGATCTCTCTAGATGGCTTGTACTTTCAGTGCCTCCCTACCAGATCGTTGATGGTTCTAGACTCTGGCTGTTGCTTTTGAATGTCAGGTTGATGTGGAACAAGACTGTTCTCATCCATGATGTTTTCTGCCATTTCTCACTGCAGCCCAGCTGTGCACAGTGGGGGGGGGGAGCCCCTTCTTGGTCAGAAATGTGGCCATCTGGTTTCTGGATTTGTCTCAGGCAAGACCCAAGAGAGGGAAGAATGGGTGGCTATTGTCTTCCATGGTTTGTTACAGGTTCTCTGGAAGCTGCATCTAGACCTGTTTTTGACCTTAGGGTGACTATGAGAAAAAAAATTTCTGGCCTAATTAAGTATACGTCATGTGAATATGGTCCTTGCCAAAAGAAAAATGTCCCATGCTGACTTCCAATACAAAGTATTGTACAGATTGACTCTGTTCAATGAATGAACTTCAGGTTTCTCTTAATTCTTAATAATTTCAACCTTAGAAAACAGACCATGGTTAAAAGTTAACATGTGAATACAGCCATTGGTGAAGTGAAAGCTTTAAATGGATTGCATGGATAACATCAGAGCCACTCTACTGTAGTGGTTAAGGAAATGGGAGACCAGGAGGTCTTGAGCCAGTCACTCCATGCCGTAGGAAAGTGGCAACCCACAAATCACTTCCCAAAAAACCTTGCCAAAATCTCCCAGTCAGCTACACCTGTGGCCTTTCTGACAACCACACAAAACTGCCCAAGGCTTCAGACCTTAGTGTGCATGGCTTCTTTCAGGCAAGCCTAGCCAAATGACCTCCAACTTTTAAACTTCAGAAAGGTGTGCCACACAGAGATGGAAGTAAAGTCCAAACATTGACCAGGAGAGGAGTTTGAAGTCCTCTCAAAGGCAGGAGCAAAGGGGGGGGGGGAGATATTTGATGAGGAAGGCCCAGTACTCTTCAACATCTTCATCAATTATTTGGACGAGAGGATAAATTGAGAACTCATCAAATCTGCAGATGACACCAAACTGGCAGGAATAGCCAACACTCCAGAAGACAGGCTTAAGATACAGAAGGATCTTGACAAACTTGAACATTGAGTGGTAGCTAACAAAATGAAATTCAATGGTGAAAAGAGTAAGGTTCTACATTAGGCAAGAAAAACAAAATGTGCAGGTACAGTATATGTAGTACCTTGCTCAATAGTAGTAACTGTGAAAGGGATCTTGGAGTCCTAGTGGACAACCATTTAAATCTGAGCCAGCAGTGTGCAGCAGCTGCCAAAAAAGCCAATACAGTTCTAGGCTGCATAAATAGAGGGATAGAATCAAGATCACATGAAGTGTTAATACCACTTTATAATGCCTTGGTAAGGCCACACTTGGAATATGGCATCCAGTTTTGATTGCCATGATGTAAAAAAGATGTTGAGTGCAGAGAAAAGCAACAAAGATGATTAGGGGACTGGAGGCTAAAACATATGAAGAATGGTTGCAGGAACTGGGTATGCCTGGTTTAATGAAAAGAAGGACTAGGAGAGACATGATAGCAGTGTTCCAATACCACAGGAGCTGCCACAAAGAAGAGGGAGTCCAGCTATTCTAGGACAAGAAGCAATGGGTGGAAACAAATCTAGAAGAGAAGCAACTTAGAACTAAGGAGAAATTTCCTGACAGTTAGAAAAATTAATCAGTGGAACAACTTGCCTCCAGAAGTTGTGAAGGCTCCAACACTGGAAGTTTTTAAGATGTTGGATAATCACTTGTCCGAAGTGGTGTAGGGTTTCCTGCCTAAACAGTGGGTTGGACTAGAAGGCCTCCAAGGTCCCTTCCAACTCTGTTATTCTAAGGGGTTCTGGAAGGCCTGGCTAGGGGGGCTGCAGGAGGTCTGCATCCCTTCCTGGCATGGGCAGGGAGGCTGCCCTGGAGGAGACAAAGGCAGCAGTGGCCTCTTAACCAATCTAATACGTGTACAAACTCTGCTCTGAGGGAGGAGTTCTGTTTGCACCGACGGTAATTCAGTGACATTGGTTTATAACACCCCAGTTGGACCTTAAGGTCTGTCCATTTCTTCCACTAAGCTCTATTTCTGCAGCTATAAATATGTCCTACTCATTTACTTATATTAATTTAGGCTGAAATTGGAGTGTTATATACAAGATGACTCCATTAGTCTTTTTTAGACCAGTGGATATGAATTCCTCCTCTAGTTATTTATTAGGTATTCCTTATCTTAAAAGAGCTGAAGAAGCTTCTTGGATGAGAAGCAAAATGTTTTCAAAGAAAAGGAAAAGAAGAAAGTCCAATCGCCTCTTGAGAAAACCATGACTGGGACAACCATGACTGGATGATTAAGAAACACTGCAGACATATTCTTTATCTTGTACCTTAATTTCTGTTTCTTACAGACAAATTATATTGAGATTCAATTTTCTCAGCTAATGGAATATTTTTTTCCACTAGGATGGGAATGGGAATTGCCTCATTATTATTTTATGTTCCTTAGTCAGCTATATATTTTTTCAGGCATGAAGGAATTTTAAAATCAGCTCCAATTTAGGATTAATATATGGAGATCTCATAGAATAGAAAATCTGAAACAAGAGTTACTCTTAACATTAGGCAGAGTTCAAGGGTGCAGATGGTGTTAGAAGAAATAAAGCACTAGAGTTAAGTGTCAACAACCTAGAGTGGCACCAAACTCCATAGCTCCAGGTGATCTTTCCCAGCAGTATCTAGAGACCATATTCCACAATGGAGGACAGCAGAAGTCAGTTCCCTGGATGTTGAAGTATCTTCCTCAATCCTCAATTTGTGGACACGTCTTAACAGGAAGAATAACATTCACTGTAGAATAGAGTCCCCATGGGATGACCCTATCAGTGACATTTCCCTTTCTCCAGCAAGCCCTCTGTACATGGAAGGTGTTCAGAAGCCCCAAGGACAAATTATCACTCACAGTAATGATTATGATACTGGTCTTTGTGATCTCTGCTCCTACTTCTCCAGTGACTGCCAATGATGTAAACATGAGACAGAAGCAACATAGAAGGGACCTTGCATCAGAAAAAGATAAAAGCCTCTATTCATGCTGAATGGTTTGCCCAAGATTTAGGATGGGCAGAGGCTGTGTTTGTGAATGTACTTTCTCTCCTTTACAGATGAAGCTTGGTTTGCCTCTGTTTGAATAAGGAAAGCCACGGGATATTCCATGTTAATTGAATTCTTCTAACTATTTTTCAGAATCAGGAAAGGGATTGATTCAGCTTCATGAATTATGAACCTCCTGCTTCTGCTTTTGATGCTGCCGATATATCAGTTAGTCTCTGGGAAACCCAGCATGAAGTGCACACTGAACTTGGACCACCAGAGTGGAAAAAGACCATGGAGCTTCTATAGGCCAGGAGACCATCTCATTAGCATAATCATCAGTAAATCAACAATACTAAGTGAAATCCTCAATTTCAATAAGACTCCTTACATGGCTCACACGTAAGTCATTCAGTGTGATGGAGTTGCTCTCTCTCCGTCTGCAGTTGTAACATTCTCATTCTTTTCTTCATATTCTACTTACTCCTAAATTGCAGGAATTGTCCAATTTCTTGAATCGTTCTGATTTATATGAGTTCATTTTTTGTATTATTTTCTGGAAGAGACAAAAAATGCAAAGGCAGGGCATAAAATTACCTGAAAGAAGTCCATATTCTTTTCCTCTCCTTGTATAATCATAAAATTATAAGTTGAATACTGACTTTTGTTTAAAATAGTGATTGCTGTAGTTTCCCTTGATCAGTGCATGTTTTTGTAACCACTCAGTGATATTTAATACCTGATCCTTATAGAACTAGAGGATGTCTTGTTTTTAGAATGATATTGCTGACTCAGTTATGAAATACCTGCTTCTTCCTTTTCTGATGGTTCTACTGTAAGGGTTGACTTATTTTGCAGACTGGGTACTGGGCTGATGAAAATTAGTACTATTACATTTTGTGATTCTTAACTCTTGTGAAGAACAATATCCATTCCATTTTCTCAACATTCACAAATATTAAGTGTTGACTAGAGATTATCATTTGCATCTAGTTTTGGCTGAATATTTGCTCAATAGTCCATCTTACCAGGCATTCTCATTGAAAAGTTGACTGACCTGAATTTCCCTCCCCTCACTTGTGAATGGATCAAAGTCTTCCTGATGGATCATCCACAAACAGTAAGGGTTGTGTCCTTTACATCTTCCATGCTGAAACTCAGCACAGGCTCCCATCAGGGCTGTGTGCTCAGCCCATACCTGTACTCGCTATATACATATTATTGCATATCCTCTGATCCATCCAATATCATAATAAAGTTTGCAGATGACACAACTGTGCTGGGTCTCATAAATGGAGGGGACGAATCAGCATACAGGGAAGAAGTGCAGAAGGTATCCACATGGTGCTCAAGAAACAGCTTATATCTAAATTCTAGTAAGACAAATGAGATGGTGCTAGATTTCTGGAAGCACAGAGAGGAACCTGCCCCACTGTATATCGAGGGGGGCTGTGTGAAGAGGGTTTCCTCTTTTACATTTTTGGGAGTGCTTATTAGTCAAGATCTCACCTGGGAAAGCAGCACGTCTCTGCCAAGGTGCCAAGAGCCAAGGTGGCGCAGTGGTTAAAAGCAGCACTGCAGGCTACTGCTAGATCAGCAGGTCAGCGGTTCAAATCTCACCGGCTCAGGGTTGACTCAGCCTTCCATCCTTCCGAGGTGGGTAAAATGAGGACCCAGATTGTTGGGGGCAATATGCTGACTCTCTGTAAACCGCTTAGAGAGGCCTGAAAGGCCTATGAAGCGGTATATAAGTCTACTGCTATTGCTATTGCTATTGCTCTGGTGATTGGAAAGGCCCAACAGAGACTTCATTTCCTTAGTGTCCTGCAAAAAATCAGTGGAACAATGGCTGATGATCTCTTTCTATCAGTTCACCCTAGAAAGTGTCCTCACATATTGTATTACAGTATGATATACTGGTTTAACAGCTGCAGACAGGAAGGAACTGCAGAGAGTGATCAATTTGGCAGAAGAAACCATTGGTTGCCCTCTGACACCACTGGATGACATCTCCAGATCTCTCTGCTTTAGCAGAATAAGGAAGATACTCAGAGATGATTCACACCCTGGTCAGTGTCTCTTTACACTTCTACCATCAGGCAGAAGACATCGAAGCATAGCCAGCCGAACAAATAGGTTTAAAGATAGTTTCTATCCTTGGGCTGTGAGACTTTTAAATACGCCACAATCACTCCATGCATGTACTAGTTTTTTTTCCTTTTTCTGTCTTTTTTTGTTTCTGTTATAATTTTGCACCAGTGAGGTTAAACCAATTTTGTTGTATTTAAGTACAATGACAGTAAAGATTATACTTATACTTAGAGTCATATGTTGACAAAAAGGATGAAATTGATAAAAGGTATTATATTATTGCTGTTGATCCTGCTGATATTAACTGGAGTATTTTTTCACATTAGTTACCCTTATGCTACCTTAGGAATAAAACCCTTTGTTTTCATCATTGAAATGGTCAACAAGAATATCCAGCTCCTGCACAATCTCACCCTTGGCTACAACATCCATGATAATTCTTTGAACACCTTTGGCACTTCAGATGCCTTGCTGGACATGCTCTCCACTGGAAAGGCCAATGTTCCTAATTACAGCTGTGGAAGGAAGGACAATCTTTTGGCTCTTCTTGATGCAGCTGATAGGGCGATCTCAATCCAGATGTCAACATTAGTAGGCCCTTAC
Organism: Thamnophis sirtalis; assembly: GCF_051295495.1. Classification (NCBI taxonomy): domain Eukaryota; kingdom Metazoa; phylum Chordata; class Lepidosauria; order Squamata; family Natricidae; genus Thamnophis; species Thamnophis sirtalis. The sequence continues at coordinate 3,598,217 of NW_028261383.1, forward strand.
AAAGTCCCACAGGTTTGTGCTTTTGTTGATCTATCTGGTAAGGTAAATGAGGTGGTATGATAGATCGAACCATATCTTCTGCTTGGAATTCAAGAACTGCTTTTCACTACGGCCATTGTAAGTGTCATGGCTGGGAATTGGGATACATATTAGTATGGGAGCATCATTCAAAACAGATGTATCCTCTCATGACACCATCCTCATTGCTTTGATGGCTGCTACTGCATAACTGTGATGGCGAGAAGACACTATGCACAATCAAAATGTCTTCTATATAATAAGGTGCAGCACTGCTGGAAAGCTCACATTTTGTACATTATGCTAAAACATATAATGATATTTTCAAAGCTGAACAAATCCCATATTCATGATAGAAAACCCAATCTTAAATAGTGTTGATAAAATATATATGTCTAATTGAGTCATTGGGAACACCATCATTATTTAACCACTTTATTCTAGAAATTACAAGCATCCTAGCCAACATGTGGACTGCGTTTTACCCTAATATGTGCATGATCAAATTCAACATAAAATGCTTGAAAACCAATAGAGCTTCTGGAGAGAACTTTCTACCAGTTGAACTATTCAAAAAAAGTCAAAATTTGTGGGTCCCTCTATTGGCTGGTTTACATATATTACTATTACTATACCCATTACTATTGTAGTATGTTTTTTACATATATTTGTTAATTGGTTAGCAAAGAATTCATCCATTTCTTCTGCTTGGTTGGGTGTCCTGCAGTATATGCCTATAGCAATGTCAATGTTATTTTTTTTTTCATTTTATATTGACACAAATGGATTTTAGGAGATTTTCATTTTTGATTTTATGCATTTCGGTAAAGATGTGATTATCATTTATAGATAATTCAACTCCACCTCCTCTTTTGTTAGGTCTGTTTCTTTTGAATAATTTGTATCCTTCTATCAGTACATTCCAGTCATGAGTTTCATCCCATCAAGTTTGAATAATGGCAACCCTATCATAGCTGTCTCCATGTACTTTTCTTGTTATAACTAAAAGATGGGGAGGTAGGGAATAGGAGAAATGAGTATGGAAGTGGGATTTGCTCTTGATCCATCAACCATCTCCAGTGTGACAGTCCCCAAGCCAACAAGCCAAGCCAGGTTTTCAGGTTCTTGCAAAAGGACAGGAAGATGCGATCCAATCTAACTCCATGGGACAAAAATAATGGCAGAGAAGTCTCTTCTCCTAGACCCCACCAGTTGAATTTCCTGACCAACAGGATTCACTGCTTGCCTCCTCTGTCAGTACACATCAGGAGTGGGATTCACTTACCTTCTCTACTAGTTCTCAAATTGCACATGTGCACTCACTCCAGGGGTGGGTTTCAACCGGTTCGCGGCGGTCCCCGCGATCCGGTTGGTCGCCGAACCCGGAAGTAAGTAACTTCCGGGAATGGCGAAGCCCCCCCCCCGTGCCCGCGCCCGCCCGCGCCCGCCCCCTCCTTACCCGGTTTTGCTGAATTCTGCGCTTCCATGCATGCGCAGGACGCATACAGCGCCTGCGCGATCCTCCAGGAGCAGCTGGAGCATCGCACAGATGCTAGTACACATGCGTGCTGTGCGCGCATGCACGCGCACACCGTGCGCATGCGCAAGGACACCGCCGGCCTTGTTCCAACCGAACCGGTTGGAACGGGGCGAGAAACCCACCCCTGACTCACTCGCTTTGCTGGCACATGCCACATCTGTGCATGTGTACTGCCTTCTGCACATGTGGGTGGCTGGAGCATCTCGTTGCTGCCACTACCAGTTCGCTTGAACCAGAGAGAACTGGCTGAACACCACCTCTGGTACAGATGTTGTGGGCCAATCCCATTGGAATGTGGAGGTTCCTCAGTTTTTAGGCAGAAGTTTGACTGATCAAACACATTCAGCATGTAGTCCTTGATGGAACCTCTTGGATTATACAACTGGCAAATTATATGAGGGCCTAGCGTCTCCCTGTTACAACTCTCTGTTACAACTGGAGAAGAAGGTAGAAAGCATGTTGTGCACAAAGAATCAGGGATCTAGAAACAGAGAAAGATGTAGCAATCTTCAAAAATTAAATAAAACATGGCCCTTCATTGGAACAATATACTAACATTTTTTATTATTATTATTACCACTCTGTTGCTTTGTATGTACACTGAGAGCACCAGACAAAAATTATCTGTGTCTCTAATCAGTCCTAAATAAAGTATTCATTCCTCTGCATACATGAATCTTATTGTGATAAATTGTAGGGGTGATAGAGATGTTTTTTTATTTGTTTCTTCTATTCCATGTTTATATACAGTCTTGTTAATATTCTGTGTTATATATTTTAAACAATGCCTAATCAACAAAATATTCTGACATGTTTATCAGGGCAAAGTTGGGTTTATTAAAACCTTACTTTTGGTATTTGATCTGACCCCAAATATAAATATAACAAAGAATTCTTCATTGCTTTTCCAGATCAGGGACAGAATTGCTTCAGAGGTTTTGAATGATAAAAGCAACTTCCCTTTTTTCCACCAGATGCTCCCCAAAGAAGGGTTTCAGTACCCAGCAATTGTCCAACTGCTTCTTCATTTCAGATGGACCTTGATTGGTCTCCTTGCTTCAGACACAGAGGACGGAGAGCAGTTCCTGATTACGTTTCCTCCTTTGGTTGTGAGGAATGGAATTTGTGTTGTTATATCACAACAATTATTACTAAGAGAATATACTGAATCCCTTAGGGATGCCATCTCTAAGTGGAGACAAGTCAATGTCTTTGTTATCTTTGTAGAATATATTATTCCTGCCCGCATGTTTTATTCTTTACAAGTATCACTTCAAGATTTTTCAAGTTCCATTGAAGGGAAAGTCTGGATCACCACAACTTTGGGAAAATGTTTAATATTTCATCATGGACTGCTCAAATACATTCACAGTATTTGGAACTTTGATTTTCTGCAAAATATAAAGCCAGAATATGGTGTTTTTGAATCCTATCCCCCTTTAGATTCCCGGTTTGAACCTCAGAATTTTCAATGTTCTTTTTCAAAGCATGTCTTTTCTATCAAGGGCCGGAGAAGATGCACCCAAAAAGGTTCAGTGAAGACCCAAAAGAAAAAGGACATCGACTCTCTTTACCTTATCTTTATGACTCTGGTCCATGCCTTGAAAGCTGCGTATTCAGCCAGGTCCTGGAGGAGATGGAAGGAGGCCCACAGGACATTGGGTGTTCCAAGGCTAAAGCCATGGCAGGTATGGCATCAAACAAGGATCCAACAAATTGTGTTCCTTTGCAGAAAAAATACATAGGAGAAGGAGGAGAACCATATCATGCTCCTAGTGTTACAAAAGTGTTACATTTGGTCAATCTGTTGCTTGGGGAATAATTTACCAAGGAATTGGCACCAGATATATTTTGATATTAAACACAGCTAATGTTTAAAAGATGTCTGTATTTTTGTGAATAATTCTGTATGTATGATTTGTAATTAACATAGAAGATTTTTACTTTTTATAAACTTGAAGGAGAACTTGAGCATTTTCCCCAGTTTATTTAGTTTATTTAGCACCCCTGTCAAGGTACTTGTTTTTGGCATGGGGACTTGATATTTTTAGAAAAAGCAAAAAAATGTTTAAGAATGTTACACAAATCTTAAACAAAATAATATTTTACCAACACTACTGTTAATGACAATATATGTTTTATTTGGAAAACATTATGTTGCTGCCTACTCACAGCAACTCAAGGCAGCTTACAGCTTAGGAAAACACAGTATAAAAGAAATAAAAATGATAAAATAATAACCCCATCCTCCCACCGTAATGACAACAGACACATACCAGCCATTTTACGGGCTCCATCCACCTCTGGAAGAATGATAAAGGATGAATTATTATTCGTAACTACCTATTTTATGACATTTAAAAGATTTTAAAAATAGTTTTTATTTGCTTAATTACCATACCATCCAAAACTTGTTAATATTTTGCTGAAATGAAATTATATCACTACTATCCCCATAATCTATTAAGGAACGGTAATGATATGTGAGAATAAACTTTGGGGAAAGGCAGAAAATAACCTGCCCGGGGAATGATCAGATAAACTCAGAAGGACCCTCCCCAACTTTTCAGGATAAAAAAAATGAATTAGTGGGATATTTATACTTTTAGACTTACAAAATTCTATTAATAGCACTCCAATAAACTAGAATTAGCTCATGTGGTCATATTTCCTGTTTAGTCTACCTGGCAGCAGATTAACTAGGAAACTTTCATCTTAAAAAAAATCCATGCTTCCTTAAAAACATCCATGCTTCCATCCTAATCATCCTCTTGTTTTCAAGGAATTTATGAATAATCTCCTTTTTTGTTGTTGCTTAATTTGCTTGATACCTGCTCTAGAATGTTTCATATAGTTTTCTTGAATTTTCTTTGTTCACTTATAAACTGAGTGGTAACTAAGAATCATACATGAAAATACCAAATGGGATAACAAACATAGATTTATGTTTTTATTCCTGGATGTTTCCATTCTAGTTCCATCCCTTTCTGGAGAAGAGTGAGTTCTATAATCTGTCCCACTGGAAACTTTACCTGGACCAAAATGGAGAAGTAACGGCAGATATGGACATTCAGTTTGTGGTGGTTTTATCCAGGTTACACTTGATCAAAAGGAGCCTGGGTAGTTTCAAAAGACAGAGAGTTTTTATCAACCAAAGTGCTCTTTCATGGCTAAAGTTGATCAACAAAGTGGGTAAAATATTGCTATATTTTCTCTTTTTTCTAAAGATTATGACCCATTTCTTTTTAAAAAATTTTTTTAATAAAATTTAATTTTTAAACAAACATAAACAAACAAGACATATAAGGTAAAAACATCTTCAATTACATACAGTGTGTCGATTGGTTACAAGGTTTCAAGGTTTTTGTGCATTCTTCCATATCATCAGCTTAAATTTTATCTAAAGTCACATGTCATCAATCAAATATATTTTTATTTAAATACATTATTATTATAGTACTTCATTTGTTTGATTATCACTATTGTTTGTTCATTTTAAACATGGTGTTCTAAATATAAATTCATTTATATTATAATAGTCCATTATATCATCTTCAATATGTCCACAAATAATAAAGTATTTTTTATATCCTATTCTAAGTCATTCTATTATTTTAGTATTGGTAACATTCTCTAATAATTTCCAATTCCATGTTTTTTTCCATTATTAATATCATCAATCTAATATATATGTATACAATTATTATAATTATTAAATATTCATTGGGTATAGCTATTATTACATTCTTTTTATGTGAAGCATAACTAAATTTAAAGTAAATTTATATTATGGCGCTTCATTACATCGTCCTAAAATCATCCAATGATATTACATCTTTATATTCCATTCCATATAAAATTGTTTATCTTTTATAAAAAGCTTTTCAACCTCACCTCCATAGTCCCACTTGCAATTTTATATAAACTTTCATATTATCAATCTAGTATATATAAATGCATTATTATCATTGCTAATCATTTATTTGACTATAACTATTATTACTTTATCTGTTACATAATAATCAAAGTTTAACTAAGTTTAGCTTGATTTTATTGCAACATTTCATTTCATCATCCTGTATCCTTTCAGTAGTAGTACAATCCAATATCTCTTGCCATTTGTAGAATCTGTATTCTAAGTGTTTTCTTGAAAGTCTAATGTGGACTTCTCTTAGCAACTTGTTGTTCATTCCATATCTTATAGAGAATTGAAACCCTCCATCTGTTCCTTCTATCATCTTGCCTTTGGTTATCACTGGTAATTCTGCCAAAATTACTCTCATTGTTTCTGCCAATTTTTCTCCCCTTTCTTCATCTATATTTTGAAGTCTGGGATAGAGTTCGAGTATGTGATCTCTTCTTTCAGTAATTCATACATATCATTTCCCTCCACTCTCAGTTTGCTGTCAATGTCAAAAAAAATCTTATCACTTTGTTCATATTTCTCTGCAGTTTTTTGAACTCTGTCCTCAAATTTTATCATTGTTTTGTAAATATTCTCAACTCTTCCCTCTATTCTTTCTATTTTTTTGTTCTATAATCTCAAATATCTTATAAATTTTCTCTGTGCTTGTTAGAACTTTTTGAATTTCTAACATAATTATTTGCAATGTTAATTCCTTTTCTTCTTCATGCTGTGCAATTTTTCCAGGTTGTAAGCACTGCCACTAAACCATCCAAGGCTTATTGTTAAATTTCAAACAAATTCACTATAATCTTTCAAATCCAGGCTTTCTCTTTACTCCAGTTCATCTACTGATAATACCCCCAAAGAATACCTGTATAAACAAATTGTGCTCTTCCCACTGTTCCTTTCAGTAAACAAATTCAAGGACTTTGAGATATAAAACACAAATCAAATGTTCATAGTAATTAGTGTTTCCAAGCCTCCAGCTTCTAGGTGGCAATGTTACTTCTTTTTCTCCTGATTTTAGCCCTTTCTTTGTTCCGAGCTTCAGAGAATTTTTTTAAAGGTAAAATCCACCTGAACATTGCAAAAAGAAAGAGATTCTTACTCCACAAATACAAAAAGTGAGGAAAAATAGAAGAAGAAGGAAGAGAGACTTCCAATTTAAAAAGTAAGAGGCATTTGTAAGAATTCCATCCAAACAAGGAAAACAAAGTTAAGGGGAAAAAGATAACACTCTAATATTAATGCAGGCTTAATCCACTACTTACTGTCTTCTGTCTTCAATTTTAATTTTGGTCTAAATCTTTTTGGGTGTTCTCTTCTCCAATAGTAAAATTCATATCACCAATTTCTTTCTCCTGCTCTGCTTCCATTTCAGGGGTCTGTCCCAAACTTGTGCAGCTTCAAGGCTGCTTCTCTTGTAGCCAGAGGAAAGAGCTTCTCCTGGATCTATCAGGGGCTTTGTGATGCCCCTGAGATCAGCAGGATGTGCCCTTCTCTATCACCGTCTCTTTGGGATGGTTTACGTCCAAAAGGACCTTCCAGCAGCAGAGATATCAACAACAATCCTGGAGCCCCAAAATTGCATGTCATGTTGTAGCGACATCAGCCCCCCTCTGAAGATTATGACCTATTTCAAGTGGGTTAATTCTAGCCACCATGGTGCATGACCTTAACTGAAGGTCTGTGAATGTGTGGAGGAGAAAACATATAGTTTTCTCAGACTATTTCTTTTTGGGGGGAATGCTTCAGTACTACTCATAAAGATGTCCTTCAGAGATACTTCATATTATCCTAATGTCTATAATATGGAAGACTGTCTTAAACTGATTCAGTAATGTCCAGCAATGGATGCTGCCTGATTATTCTTTAGGATACAGACAATGGTTCTTTTGTATATCTTCTATAATTTAGATTCTGCTTCAAAATGGTGAGAAACTCTTAAAATATTTTTTCTAAATTTTAATATAACAAATCCATCATATTTTAAAATCATGGATATATGAAGAATGGAAGAATGCATGTTAATACAGCCATCAAGCGGAAGCCACTAATTGTCAGTGTTTAAATCTATTCTCAAGGCCATATCTCCAAATTTTATTAAACAGAAAAATCTTGTATTGCTATGAGATATGCCAGAAATAAAAGGTCTGAACTATATGAATATTTCAGTGATTGTATCTCCTGCAACTATTTAGAATTTCTTATTTCTCCAAATGAAATTCAGAGACTGCTTAGCTAAGCTTCCCATCTACCTCCATTTTCCATGGAACTTAGTCTAGGCACATTTTCTTTGCCCTTCCTTGTTTTTCTCCTTAGCCTCTGCCTCAGTCCAAATGTGTGGAAAATTGTCACCCTGGATTTGTCAAGCAAAAGCGAGAGGAAGAGCCAGTTTGCTGCTATGACTGTGTTCCTTGTCCAGAGGGGACCATCTCCACTCAGGAAGGTAGGTGACATCAAAGAAAAGAGCAGGTTAGTGGGATTCAACAGGAGGAGTACCAAACTTGATTTCATTGCGGGCCACATTAGGGTTGTGTTTGACCTTGGGAAGCCTTGGAGGTGAGTGTGGCCAGGATGGGTGTGGCCAGCTCAATGTCACTTTGTTGGGGATGCCTTTGGTTGCCTGAGCACTCTGCCAGTGAAAATGGGCTCCCAAGTTCCATTTCGGCTGTGATGGCCTCCTGCAATCCTCTGCCAGTGAAAACGGAGCTCAGGGAAGCCGCACACAGCTCTCCTAAGTTTAAGGTTTCTTTGTTATCATTGCATCTCGTGCAATGAAATTAAATGCCATCTTCAGTGTACATCATACATAAGAAAACTATAAAACTATAAAAAAACACACATATAACTATAAAAACTATAAAAAACACATATCCTTCACATTCTGCACAATTGAATTGAAAACCCCTGATACTGCATTAATATTGCACTATACAATAGAATTCAACATAGTTACTGCTCTGTTTTTCAGCCTATTTAGTCTTGTCTTTATAATCCTGTACTGGCTGCCAGATAGTAATGGTTCAAAAAAAAAAAAAAAAGGGTGCCCAGGATGAGATGGAACTTTAAGAAGGTTTTGAACTTTCTTAAGGCAATGGGAGGTATAAAGCTCTTCCAAAGAGGGGAGAAGGCAACCAATGATCCTCCGGGCAATGATGTTAACCCTCTGGAATGCTGTCCTATCTGCCACTGTGCAATTGGCAAACCATACACAGGTCCGTATGGTAAGTTAACATACTCTCTATAGTGCAGCAGTAGAAGGTCACCAGCAGTTTTTCATTCAGTTCTTGTTTCCTGAGAAGTCTCAGGTACTATAATCTCTACTGGGCCCTTTTGACCACTGGTGCAATGTGAGCATCCCAAGTCAGGTCCTATTTTATGCTAACACCTAAAAACTTAAAACTGACAACTTGCTCCACTTTGTCTCCATTGATAAGCAAGAGTTGGACGTCTGATCTATTCCTTCTGTAGTCCACTATAAACTCATTGGTATTATTGGTTTTAAGAACCAAATCATTGTCTCCACAGTATGAAAGCAAGCAGTCTACCTCCTCTCAGTAGGCAGACTCATCCCCCGTCCCCTGAAGATGAGTCCCACTACAATTGTATCATCTGCAAATTTAATAATAGTATTAATAGCATGAGGGGTGATGCAGTCATGCACATAAAGATTATAGAGTAAAGGACTCAATACACAACCCTGTGGTGTACCAGTGTTCAGAATAAGGAGAGAGGAGATATGATTACCTAATCTGAATCTCTGAGAGTGGCCAGACAGGAAATCCATAATCCAAAGGCAGATTGAATGAGAAAGCCGAAAGTCCATAAATTTAGATACTAGTCTATGTGGAAGAATTATCTTAAATGCCAAACTAAAATCTACAAAAAGCATCCACACATAGCCTTCCCACATCCGTTTCTGCTAGCAGAGGCACTGTGAGCCAGTTCTTTGCTGTTTCCAGAGAGGCCCCACATTCTAGAGCTAAGCACGCCATGAGCCGGATCCGGCCCCCAGCTATTGAATTTGACACCTCTGATCCAGAGTATTTTATGGAAGTAATGCTAAAGACGTGTTGAAATTCAAATGTTTATTTTCAAACTGCACAATTTCTTATCTAAAGGAAGGCATAGCAAAAACATCTTGGATGAGGGACTGGATAGAGAGAGGAGTGGATGGCACTTTGGGCAAGGTTAAAGAGTTCTTTAAAACTGGAGGGACCATCTTAGGTCCACATCCTGGAAGGATTATTGCAAAGCACTCTCCATTGGCTTCCCCTGATGGATCACTAGAAGTTATTGCTGATCCACAAGGAGATCCTGCAGACAGTTATGGGTCCACATAATATGGGTACAACCATATTATCATTGGTCCTGGTAGCAATTCCAGATGATTAAAAAACTAGTTTTCTCCATTAGTCGACTTTATTTCACAAGATTGGCATTCTCTGAGTCGAGCATATTGATTGATTGATTGATTGATTGATTTCATTTATATGCCGCACTTTTCCCCGAAGAGGACTCAGGGCGGCTCACAATTCAGTCAGGGAAGGGGTACAGACAGGGGGTAAAAAAAAACATAACAGTACACAATTTAAAAACACACAACAACCATACCATTCGAGAAGGGGGGCAGAAGCTCTTTAGCCCCAGGCCTGTCGGAATAGCCAGGTTTTAAGGGCTTTGCAGAAGGCCTGGAGGGTGGTGAGGGTTCGAATCTCCACGGGGAGTTCGTTCCAGAGGGTCGGAGCAGCCACAGAAAAGGCTCTCCTCCGGGTAGTCACCAGTCGACATTGGTCGGCGGATGGAATTCGGAGGAGGCCTAATCTGTGGGATCTGATCGGTCTATTGGAGGTAATTGGCAGCAGGCAGTCTCTCAAGTACCCAGGTCCAATACCATGAAGGGCTTTATAAGTGACGACTAGCACCTTGAAGCGTATCCGAAGACCAATAGGCAGCCAGTGCAGCTTGCGGAGGATAGGTGTTAGGTGGGTGAACCGAGGTGCACCCACGATCGCTCGCGCGGCTGTGTTCTGGACAAGCTGACGTCTCCGAATGCTCTTCAAGGGCTGCCCCATGTAGAGCACGTTGCAGTAGTCCAGTCTAGAGGTCACAAGGGCACGAGTGACTGTTGTGAGGGCCTCCCGGTTCAGGTAGGGACGCAACTGGTGCACCAGGCGAACCTGGGCAAATGCCCCCCTGGTCACAGCCGACAGGTGGTGTTCAAAAGTCAGCTGTGGGTCCAGGAGGACTCCCAAATTGCGAACCCTATCTGAGGGGCATACTGTTTGACCCCCCAGCCTGAGAGATGGAAAACTTGGCCAATTAGTAGGAGGGAAACACACCAGCCACTTGGTCTTATCCAGATTGAGTACAAGCTTGTTAACCCCCATCCAGGCCCTAACAGCCTCGAGGCACTGGCACATCACGTCAACCGCTTCACTGACTTGGCACGGGGCGGACAGATACAACTGTGTATCGTCCGCATACTGATGGTATTTTATCCCGTGCCGTCGAATGATCACACCCAGCAGCTTCATGTAGATATTAAACAGGAGGGGGGACAGGACCGAACCCTGCGGCACCCCATAATTCAGGGGCCTAGGGGTCGATCTCTGCCCTCCGACCAACACCGACTGCGACCTGTCCGAGAGGTAAGAGGAGAACCACCGTAGAACAGTGCCTCCCACCCCCACCTCTCGCAGTCGTCGCAGAAGGATACCATGGTCGATGGTATCGAAGGCTGCTGAGAGGTCAAGGAGCACTAGGACGGAGGCATGACCTCCATCCCTGGCTCTCATCGGTCAGCGCAACCAAAGCAGTTTCCATGCTGTAGCCAGGCCTAAATCCTGACTGGAAGGGATCTACTGTAGATAATCAGTTTGCTCCAAGGACCGCCGGAGCTGAAAGGCCACCACTTTCTCAACAACCTTCCCCACAAAGGGGAGGTTGGAGACTGGACGATAGTTGTTTAAAACGGCTGGATCCAAAGATGGCTTCTTCAGGAGGGGTCTCACCACCGCCGCCTTTAAAGCGGGGGGAAAGAACCCCTCCCGAAGGGAGGCAGTAACAACCGCCTGGATCCAGCCCCGTGTCACCTCCCTGCTGTTAGCAACCAGCCAGGAGGGGCATGGGTCCAGCACACATGTGGAGGCACTTACGGCTCCCATGGCCTTGTCCATGTCCTCAGGGGTAACAGCCTGAAAATCAATCCAGGGATGTCCATCCAGATTCACCCCTGGTGCCTCGGCTGGCTCTGCGCAATTGGAGTCCAGGTCCATCCGAAGCCTAGCAACTTTATCAGCGAGGAATTGGACGTAGTCCTCAGCTCTGCCTTGCAAAGGATCGCCCGTATCCCTCCTGTTTAGGAGGGAACGGGTTATCCTGAACAAGGCGGCTGGGCGCGACTCAGCGGAAGCTATCAGAGAGGCAATGTGTGTCCTTTTTGTCGTCCTGATTGCCCGGAGGTAGACTCTGATGCTGGATTAAAAACTGTCATTTTGCATAATTTAGGATTTTTGCCTAGAGTCTTAACTAATTCATAATTTCAGTTTAATAATGTAGATATTATTATATCCTATGAAAGTTCTGCACATTACACAGGAAATCTTTCAGGTCCAAGGGCTTCCCTCAATTTCATAAGGTATTAGAAAATTTGTTATTTTTTTTTAAAAAAATATGTTCTTATCTTGTTTCTCTGGAGAGGTTAAGAAATTAATCTTGGAAAATGCTCCTGGTATCAATTGATGTTCTTGAAAGGTGAAAGGATAGAATATTAAATATTTTTTAAAAATTATTTTCAGATACAGAAAAATGCACCAAGTGTCCGGATGATAAATATCCAAATGAGGATCGAATCCAATGTATCCTCAAAGATGTAACCTTTCTGTCTTATGAAGAACATCTGGGCACCATCCTGATCTCTTTCTCTCTACTCTTGTTTCTAATCACAGGCTTTGTTTTAGTCATATTCCTTAAATACAGAGAAACTCCCATTGTCAAAGCCAATAATCGAGATCTCTCTTACATCCTTCTGGTCTCTCTCCTGCTTTGCTTCTTGTCTCCTCTCTTCTTCATTGGTCGACCAAGGAAAGCCTCCTGCCTTCTCCGACAAACTATTTTCAGCATCACCTTCTCAGTTGCCATTTCTTCTCTCTTGGCCAAAACAATCATGGTTGTGCTGGCTTTCCTGGCCACAAAACCAGGAAATCGAGTGAAAAGATGGTTGGGGAAGAGCTTAGCCAACTGCATCATTCTTTCTTGTTCTGCTGCCCAAATTATCATCTGTTCCATCTGGCTGGGAGTTTCTCCCCCATTCCCTGATTCTGACCTCCACTCCCAGTCTGGAGAGATCATCCTGCAATGCAATGAAGGCTCTGTTGTCATGTTCTACATCACCCTTTGCTATATGGTATTCCTATCTGCTATCTGCTTCATGATGGCTTTCCTTGCCAGGAATCTCCCCGGGGCCTTCAATGAAGCCAAGCTGATAACCTTCAGCATGCTGGTCTTCTGCAGTGTCTGGGTGTCCTTCCTGCCCCCCTACCTGAGCACCAAAGGGAAATATATGGTGGCTGTTCAGGTCTTCTCCATCTTGTCCTCTAGTGCTGGTCTACTGGGCTGCATCTTCATCCCCAAGTGCTACATTATCATTCTGAGGCCAGACCTGAATACAAAGGAGCAGCTTACAGTCAGAAGAAATGTAAAAATGTGAGACAGGGGACTCTCAAGTCTCAAAATGTTCCAACAGACCAAACCTACAGAATCCTTTCTACATTTCAAGAAAGTTTTCTCCCACTTTTTTTCTGGAGGGAAATTCCTGCAATGTCCACTGAATAAATATGCAGGGGATGACCAGGCTGAGTCCAAAAGATTGGTCAAAGAGGTCATCCATTATGAGCCCCTTTGCACCCACAAGAGATCAAAGTCCAGCCCCCTTTCTTTTCTTAACTCCCTATAATTTCTTTTGACCATTAGTAGTTCAGTTTCTTGTAGAGAGTTTAGGATTACAATAAATCTAGATGTAAATTTGATCTGCCTGAATCTCCTGATTTTCCTGTTGTTTGACAAAATAATCTGTGGTGAGCCTCAATTATTGTTTTTTTTTGGGGGGGGGGGATTCCTGTATTTTTTACTAAGAAACTAATGTCAGCAGTGAGATTCACAATGCAAATCCTGGTAGACTCCATGTAATCCCAGACATTGAGATTTGAGACCCGATCTTGCTTACAATGATGGAGTATCAATTTTCTCCAATCATTTGGTGTGCCTGAGTTCATTGGAGGGTCAAGAAAGAAGCATAATAAAATGGTATGGACAGGTCTTCCTATAATCTCTCAATCCCTTCTTTTGTGCCTATTTGCAAAAATAGAATATATTTTACACAATGAAATAGGCAATTTTATAAATAGGTGTGCTACTGACAATTGTACTTTTTATTAGTTTGCAGCATAATCGCTTGGAAGAGACTGATAGAAGAAACTAAATAGAGGTCCAGATAGAAAGCAATGCTTGCTATTTACTTAGCATGCTCCCAATCATGCAATCTCTCTGTTCTTTGGAGCAGAACATTTTTCTAGGAGGAAAATGATTACATGGAAAACACAGGGAAAATGACCCCAACAAATGCAGGTCTCATAATCTTCTGAAGACTTCATTTGATTGGGTTTGCTAAAACCCAGTTTGCCCATTTTTATACTGGCGACACAGTGCACACAAATAATAACTGCACACAATAAATAAAAGCATATTAATAATCCCAAGCATACAGATCAATACCATTTTCCATTATCCCCCACTTTCATTAAACAAATCTGGCCACGGTTGCACCATCAGTCCTAATATAAATTCAATCAGAGGTACTGCTGTTCAGTGAAAGAAATTTGGTAGATTAAATGCAGATAGGTCAGATTGGTATTTGCAGTGGTCAGCAAGAGGAAGAAACACAGAAGAAAATCAGACAAGCATTTGGGCTGGTGAAGACGCCTGCCATCCTTGGTTTAAACAGGCTCAGTGCTATCTAATTCTCAATATCTTGGAGTCCTTCTGAAGGGACTGGAGTGCTCCTTATAAGTTTCTATTGAAGCCTATCAAAAAGACAATAATTAAACATTGCTGTGCAACACCAGCATCTATTATATATACACATACACATGCACCATACACCACACACCTATGCCCAGTAGTGCCAAGTCTGTTATTATGTGCCCATCCAGATTTCACATTCATGTTATTGGGCATTCTCAGGTTTGTCCCTACATCTTTACTCAGTTGTGACCAGCTGCAGGAAAGCAGTTCTCGCTTCTACGCATGGAGCATGGAAACTTTCTCTCCTGGGGAGAAGCTTGCTTGCTAGGTGTAGACTGGGTGATGGGGGTAATTATGGGTGGGAGGACCTCATGGTTCAGAAAGAAGACAGACAAAACCCAAGTGCATGCATAGATACATTTGATTGTAACACAAAAACAACACAGCACGCTACTGGTAATTGTTGGTTTTCACAAGGTTGAGTTGCAAAAGTTCCAACTGCCCAATTTGTTGCCCAAATTGCTGTGGGGGAGCTTTAAAATGACATTCCCACCCATACCTATAGCAGATTTCTACCATTTTCTCTTGAATGAGTTTCAAACATTGCTTCCTCGGAGACAAGATGAAAACCAGGACTGTCCTTTTCTTCCAGAATCCCATTTCTTGGAGGAGGGGAAGAAGAGAGAGGAGGATAACTTCTCCTTATGCTATTTGGCTGTGTTGGACAAACCAGGATGGGATCACTCACTAAGGCTATTTCACTCATTTTCGTCAAAGATTTTTAAAAAAATCCCATCTCTGGTGCAAAAAGATGTTCAACAGTTGCATCCTATATAAATTTCCCAGCACTCTTCCCATTCAAGATTTCCCACTTGGCGGTTTCAGGCCTCAGCTACCAATGATGCAATCACTGCATCATTTCACACCAATTCTCTCTCTCTCTCTCTCTCTCTCTCTCTCTCTCTCTCTCTCTCTCTCTCTCTCTCTCTCTCACTGAAAAGACACTAATGTCACACCATACACACATTCATTGAGGCAACAACTGAAAAAATAAACTCACACAAGGAGAAAAGAAAAAAAGTCCAGAACTCTTAAGTTTCACACCTCATGATCCAGTTTTTGTAGAACTTAAACCCTGCTCCAACTTTAACTTAAAAATATATCCCACCCAGAGGTGGTATTCAGCAGTTTCTGACCAGTTCTGGAGAACCGGTAGCAGACATTTTGAGTAGTTCAGAGGAATGGTAAATACCACTTCTGACTGGCCCCACCCCCATCTATTCTCTGCCTCCCGAGTCCCAGCTGATCGGGTGTAAATGGGGATTTTGCAGTAACCTTCCCCTGGAGTGGGGAGGAAATGGAGATTTTACAGTATCCTTCCTCTGTCATGCCCACCAAGCCACGCCCATGAAGCCATGCCCACAGGACCAGTCGTATTTTTTTTAATCCCATCACTGGTTTCCACCCTGCTCAGGTGGAGGTTTCAGCTTTTAGATTTTGAGAATTTAATATGGCAAAGTTGAAAGTCCCCATTTCAAACCAGATCCGATTACCAGCCATGTCCCTGATCTCCTGAAGGTAAAGAGAAGAAGTAAGGGATGGAAACTAATCAAGGAGAGTAGCAATTTAGAAGAGAGGAGAAATTTCCTGACAGTTAGAACAATTAATCAATGGAACAACTTGCCTCCAGAAGTTGTGAATGCCCCAACACTAGAAGTATTTAAGAAAGGATTGGACAATCATGTGTCTGAATTGGTATAGGGTTTCCTGCCTGAGCAGGGGGTTGGACTAGAAGATCTCCAAGGTCCCTTCCAACTCTGTTATTTTGTTCTGTTAGTCTGATTCTTTCATGATGACTTCCTTTGTGAATAGGATTTACTTGCAAAACGTCTGTGGAGATTCTGAGCCATCCAGGTCATACTGTCTCAAAGGTGTTTTTTCAAGAGGCAACTGGACTTTCTTATGGGTATTTTTTTCTTTGACAACGTTTTCCTTCTCATCCAAGAAGCTTCTTCAGCTCTGACTGGATGGTAGGGAAGGGAAGGAATTATACTCCTTGCAGGCAGCTGCTCAGTTGCATTCTTTTAGAACATGGGTGTCAAACCTGATGTCACATATTACAATAATTATTATTTTTTGCCTTTGTGGAGCTGGGTGGGCATGGCCTGCGTGTGATGCATCCGGCCCGTAGACCGCCGGTTTGACACCCCTGTTTTAGTGAATTGTTGAAGCCACCTGGAGATTTATCTATGTCATCAGTGTCACTTGAGTAGTACAAATTCATGTGGAGCCTTCTTGGAACTGTTGAAAGGACTGTGTTGTACAGTTCAAAGTCCTGTTGCCTCTTTAAAAAGCACTTTTGGGATTTGCTTCCAAACTTCCATTTAAAGAAGATTAAAGGAAGGTCTTCTATATCTGGCCAAGGCCCATTTTCATGTCAAAATGATTACCCAAATACCTCTGGGCTGTCCACAAGCAGAAGATGTATGAATTATCTCAATTCGGACTGGGTATTTATGCTAAATCTCAGCTATCTTCCTTACATCACATCCATGGGAAAGTCCATCATGCCATTTTGTAGGAATTCTTTTCTCAGAATTTATGAGGATACATTTTAACTCCTCTCTTGTGTAAATTCCACATAATAATTTAGTTCACCAGTTAGATACTCCAGATTATCCTTACCATAATTTGTCTGGAGGTGTTTCTCTCCTCTCCTTATACTGATGAAGTTGGGATGTTGAGTCCAATATTACAAAAAACCATAACATACAATTAAAAAAAATATTTTTCCACCCCCTTGAAATGATAGTTATTTCCACAAGATTTCCATTGCACAAGTGTTATGTTTAAAATATCTTAGTGGGGCATTTCAGAGCTCATCCAAGGGCATAGGGCAGATATGATACCTTTTTTAATATAAATTTTATTAATGTTCTATTGTTTACATTTATTAGTGGTTAATAAAGATAATGTTGTCTGGGTATTTAATTTGCTTAACAATACAGATTACAGTTTTTAATTTCTACCCCCTTTTTCCAACCACTAGTAAAATAAATTCTTCTTTCTGTTTAACTTTCAATGTAAGTCTATCCATTTCTGCACAATCTAATATCTTCCTAATTATCTCTTTATCTCACGGTTTTTCTTAATTTTTCCAATATTGTGCAAATATAATCCTCGCTGCTATTAAGACATACAATATTAAATATATACTTTGCTTATCAGGTTTTTCTGGTATTATACTTAATAAAAATAGTTCAAGTTTAAAATATACATATTTCCTTATCATCTTTTGTAAATAACAATCCTTTTTTTTTTTGCTTTAAAACCAGTCCACCACATATGATAAAGTGTGCCCAGTTTTTGGTTACATTTTCAACATTTTCTAGACAGATTTTTAAACATTTTAGCGAACCAAGCAGGTGGCAAATGCCATCTATAAAAGATTTTATATAAATTTTCTTTATAAGAAGTTGCCATTGTTAATTTATAGTTTCTTTCCCATAATTTTGCCACTTCTCCAATTCTATGTTATAGCAGGACAGATATGATACCTTGACTGCTGAAAAGAGCCATCTTGCAATTCTAGAGTACAAGGAAGGAGGACGATTGTGCAACTAGCCCTTAAATTATCATTAGCCCACTAACGTATGCAAAACATCTTGGACCTTTTTCTAGGACTGGCCTGTTGGAAATTACATTGTCTCATATTTCTACATTTCTTCTGGTCATAAGCTTCTCCTTTGTGTTCAGGTCTGGCCTCAGAATGATAATGTAGCACTTGGGCATGAAGATGCAGCCCAGCAAACCAGCACTGGAGGACAGGATGGAGAAGACCTGAACAGCCACCATGTGTTTTCCTTTGGTGCTCAGGTAGGTAGGGACAAAAGTCACCCAGACACTGCAGAAGACCAGCATGCTGAAGGTGATCAGCTTGGTTTCATTGAAGCCACCAGGCAGATTCCTGGCCAGGAAAGCCACCGTGAAGCAGATGGCAGCCAGGAAGCCCAGGTAGCTGAGAGTGATGTAGAACATGACAACAGAGCCTTCATTGCATTGCAGGATGATCTTTCCAGACTGGGAGTGGAAGTCAGAGTCAGGGAATGGGGGAGAAACTCCCAGCCAAATGGAGCAGATGATAATTTGCATAGCAGAAGAAGAAAGGATGATGGAGTTGGCCAAGCTCTTCCCCAGCCACTTCTTTACTCTGTTTCCTGGTTTTGTGGCCAGGAAAGCCAGCACCACGGTGATAGTTTTAGCCAAGAGAGAAGAAATGGCAATTGAGAAGATGATGCTGAAAACCTTTTGTCGGAGAAGGCAGGTGGTTTTACTCGGTTGATCAATGAAGAGAAGAGGACACAAGACGCAAAGCAGGAGAGAGACCAGGAGGATATAGGAGAGGTCCCGGTTGTTGGCTTTGACAATGGGAGTTTCTCTGTATTTAATGAAAATGATTAAGACAAGGCTTGTGATTAGGAACAAGAGTAGGACAAAAGAGACCAAGAGGATGCCCAGATGTTCTTTATAAGACAGGAAGGTTATAACTTTGGGGATGCATTGGATTCTGTCCTCATTTGGATATTTATTATCTGGACAGTTGATGCATTTTTCTGTATCTAAAAAAAGCAAAAAAAAAGCATTTCTTAAAATTCTGTTCTTTTACATTTCTAGAAATACCTTCTTGGGATATTGGGATCCACTGATACTTGGAAGTTTCCAAAAGATTCATTTCTTAACATCTGCACAGAAACAGATAAGCATACCATTTTTTTAAAAAAAAAGCTGTATTTTTTTTTAAGATTTACCAACCATTTATATTTGTATATCACTGTTTTCAATTATGCATAACTCCACCAATCAACTATCAGATATGGTTATGTTCATTATTGTCCTTGTACGTCATACATTCAATATATACCAATTTTTAATTACTTGAAAAAGTAATAATTTCATTACTAAAAAATAGCTGTATTTCTAATAGTCCATGAAATAAATAGAAGTCCTAGGGATACAATGAGTTCCAGTGTAATGTAAACGTACATTGTTAAAAGTAAATAATAATAGCTGACACCACTAGCTTTTTCACAGAATATTTTGTTAAAAGTAGAGCAAGATAAATTAAGAATATAATTGTAACCCTAACCCTCTTTCTCTATCTCTACTGTTAAGGTTTACAAGTTGGAGGAAGTCCTAGGACATGAGTGATTTCCTCTTTCATTTGCAAAAGTAAAAATATTTCTAGGAAAACATCCTGAAACATGTCAGATGGCATTTTTTAATATACTGGATCTCTTGTAAAATCTTGTTGGCTGTCAGAGAAAGCTAGTCCAGCAAATCATCTGGAATGACTAAAGGCAGAAGTGGTGATTTCTATGTAATGAGCTGCAGCCATAACTGTCTGCAATACCTCATCATGGACACCTTCTCAATGATCCTCAAGGGTATTACAATAATCCTTACAGAAGCTGTTCCTAAGGCAATTCCACAAGTTTCATGAAACTCAGATGTTCACAAGGACAGATCCAAAATAAAAAGTAGAATACATATTTTCTCTGGCAGTATTAAAGCTTGTGTAATCTTCCATGTGCTCCTATCTCTATCCAGCTCCTCTTTCTGAGTGTTTTTTGGTATTATCCCTTTAGATCACAAATTGTGCATTTTTAAAAAAAACCAAGAATGTATTTGATCTTCAAACTTTTTTTAACATGCAGTTCCATGAAAATGCTCTGGATGAATCCCTTTTCCACAAGCCCTCCCATTATCTTCACTGCAACCCACCTTCCTGAGTGGAGATGGCCCCTCCTTTACAAGGAATGCAGTCATAGCAGCAAATCGGCTCTCCTTCTCGAGCTCGCTTGACAAATCCAGGATGACATTTCTCCGCACATTTGGACTGAGGAAGAGACTTAGGAGAAAAACAAGGAATTCCAAAGAAAATATGTTAGCACTAGCCTCCTGGCATGCTGACATGCTGTTGAAATAAGACTAAAAGTGACTGTTCTATTTCTAGAACTCTTTGATATGAGATAGAGGAGAGGTCATGAATATATATCCCTCAAAAAGGGTAACTCTACAATATTTTGCTGCAGCATGTGCAACCTGGATAAACTCTGTGTCAGAAAGAGATATTTCTAAGGCCCAACTACTGTAGGCATCCAAAAATATTCATTGTGAAGAATCACAAGTAGGTAATAACAACTATCATAGAAGAAAAAAACACATATTTGCTATTAGATAAATTTGGAAGCTCCTTTTATTTAAGAATATTTGAGATCGGTAACACTCAAGATGAACAATTTGCATTCAAGGGTTTTTCAGATGCGATCCCCTTTTACAATACTGCCTAGTCAGAATCTAGGCAGTATTTCCTTTCTAATTTCTCCTTATTGTTTATTTTAGATATCAGGAAGGGCTTTTCTCTGAGTCATAGCCATGTTTCAATGCTTCAGTTTTCTGGATCAAGGACTTATCTCTCATCAAACCAGTCACTATGGTTTCATGTGAACAGAAATTCTTGGGGTTTCTTCAAAGGTGCAGAAGGCCTTTTGCACTATTCCAGTGGGACAAAAGATTAGACTGGATAACTCTGGCCAGGGCTGGGTTGCAGAAAAACCTCTTGCCCTGTTCTTTTACGGGACACTGGACCTAACCAGGACAAGGTGAATCCTAATTCCAAAGCTAATTGTCCATTGGGCAGCAGGACCTCCATCCGGTGATGATTCAACTTCATTGGATTCAGTTCATAGCTGAATTCAGGCAATGCTCAACAAATTTATTTGAAATTTGCATAGAAGGAAGAAACAAACCTGAGGCTATCAGCACTCTTATCATTTTCATGCAGCTTCTCCATTTCAATGCTAAGCCATGGTACATAGGCTTAACCCAATGAAAATGGTCAGAAGCCTTTGGAAAATAAAAAGACATCAAAATTTCTCTCACCCTGTTGACTGAAATTAGCCGTGACAGATAATGTTCAATGATTATAAGTCTCTGTCTTTCAAAAAAGAACAATCTGTCCATGAAGGAACCCTCCTTGGTGAAAAACACCCAGCTGGTGATCTCCAGATCAGCTGCTAAATCTCCATTTTGGTCCCAGTACAGGTCAAATTCAGAAAAGTTGATGTATTCAGTCTTCTCCAGAAAGGGATGGAACTAGAATGGGAACATCCAGGGATTTTTATTGTTAATTATTTTTTTTACTCACATTTTCTTTTCTGTCTTGTCTTGCACTCCCCTCCCTCATTATTGTAAGCCGCCCTGAGTCCCCTCAGGGAAAAGGGCGGCCTATAAGTGTCAATAAAACTCATAAACTCATTTTCAAAATAGTAAACTTGACAAGTTATTCCTTTTTGTCTCTTCTCATCTGAAACTTTCTTGTACAGAGATCTAACTTGCAAATATTCTTAGTTGGGAGAACAAGTTTTACAACAATCTTCAAAGGTGAAAAAGACAGGTTCAGCAAAATTTATCAATTATATATTGTCAATATATGCATTGAGAAAATATATAATTGACAAAATTTGTCACATAGAGAACAATCTAAAGCAGAAATAAATTGGTCAAAAAAGAGGACATTCATGACCTTGTTTGGAAAGAATAGGATGATTACCAGAAAGCAATGCGATGGTTACGGAAAGAAAGCATCTTATGCAGCCATAAGAATCTGAGGAAGTGAATGTCAACTAGAAGGTCAAACAGATAATTTTTAAATGGAATTCCTGCAGATGGGAAGAACTGGACTATGTAGTCTAAGGTAGCAGTTCCTAATCTTTGTGGCTTGGTATCCTTGCTGGGTCAGGGTAGAGGAACTGGGCCACATAAGTGGTGGACTGGTGTGCATGCACATGTGCTCTGGCCCCTCATTTTCATGAGTAAAGCTACACGCAAGCAGGCATGCTGGCCCATTGTTTGTGTGAGTAAAGCTGCATTTGGACATGTGTGGTGGCTCATAACTCACATAGCCCAGTTCCGAATAGACCACATCCCAATATTGGGCCATAACCCAGGGGTTGGTGGACGCTGGTCTAAGGTGCTCCCTCAAATTTATGAAGGTAAAATTATACAATGCTAATCATAAAACTACACATACAGGATTAGGAGATCTCAAAGGTCCCTTCAAGCTCTAATAAGATTCTGATTCTAAATTTATCCTTGTTTCATATTAAACTATAGATGTCATTGTTCCATATCTTTGGAATATTATGCCCTCAGTGATTAGATTGTAGCACAAGAAAGTTGAAAAATTTCCCCACCTTCTCCTTTGGATTCATTCTCAAAAGGAACTAAGTTGGATGGCTCCTTGTTGGAACCACATACCTGCCATGGCTGCAGCCTTGAGGCCCTAAAACTATCTGTGCCCTCCTTCCTTCTCCTCCTGGATCTGGAGGAATATGCAGCTTTCAAGGCAAAAGCTAGAGTCTTAATGGTACTGTAAAAACGGTGGTAATTCCTGGTCCAATGCATGTTTCCTTTATTTTTTGTTTCCAATGGTGCCTTCTGAGTGCATCTTCTCCTCCCTTTGACAGAAAAGATGTGCTTTGAAAAGGAACAACTAAAGATTTCCCCTCCAAGTGTATCCTCCATAAAGAATTCATTTATAAACGCATCATTCATTGGTCTTTTCTTTCTTACCAAACCAAGGGTCCATATAGTATTTACATATTTGAGAACACCCATGTTCACTGGCCATATTCCAATGACTGTTGTGATCCATACTTTCCCTTCAATGGGTCCTGACAAACCATCAAATATTAATTGGAAAGTAAGAAGTCTTTCCCAAATGGCTTGATATTCTATGTAGTGAACATAGGCATTGACTTGTCTCCACTTAGAGAGGGCTGCCCTGAGGGATGAAGTAGGTCGAGTTGTTGAGATTTGTTGTTTTATAACAGCACAAATTCCACTCTTGACAAGCAAAGGATTAAAATTCCTCATGAAATTCTCTCCGTTCTCTGTGTCTGAAGCAAAGAGACCAATCAAGGTCCATCTGAAATGGAGAAGCACTTGAACAATTTCTGAGTAGAAGAAGCCTTTTTGGGGGAACAGGGAATGGTAAAATGGCAAATGGCTTTTGCTATGCAGTGACTCTGAAAATAATTCAAAATTCATCTAAAATAGCAAGAAAGAATACTGTATTATATTCAGGGTCAGATCAATTCCAAACTATTAGCTTTAAGGGCATCCAATTTGGTTCTCATAAGGATATTCAAATAATTTATTGTAGATTAATCATTAAAACATAGGAAGAAATAAGATAAAAGAAAAGATAGTAAAAAGAAAATAAAGATCAAAGAAAAAGAAAAATAATGCAAATCATATTTCTGATTCAGACAGAGGGAAACTGAGCTTTACCTAGAAAGGAGAAAAGGAGATATCTTTATGCCTATTTAAGTGCCACGCAACATCGCTAGAGCTATTGATCCTTATCATGAGAGGTTATGACAGCTTTGATCCTTACCTCCTCTCCACCAATCCCTAACTATGACACTTAAAATGGCCTTAGTGATAAGCAGCTCTAAATTTTCAAAGAGAAGGTATGGTTGGATCTATCACTCATGCATCTCTCAATTTACCAATAGAAGATATACATACATACTTGAGGGACTTTGTAGATGCCTCCTAATCTTGAAACCTCAATCGAGATATCAGCAGCAGCTGTATCAACAAGGACCAAAATGTTGTCCTTCCTTCCACAGCTGTAGTTGGGAACATTCGCTTCTCCAGTTGAGAGTATGTTCAGTAAGGCATCTGAAGTGCCAAGTGTGTTCAAATAGTTGTCATGAATGTTGTAACCAAGTGTGAGATTTCGTGGAAGCCAAGGTGTCTTGTTGGCCACTTGAACATTAAAAATGTACCGTAGAAATGTTTCTTTATCAGAAGGGTTACTAATTAAAAAAGGTTTCATGTTATCATCAGTAACAAAATACTTTTTTTCAATTTAGTCCTCTGTCTCCACAAAACTTTCAATTCTTAAGCTAATATTGACCCCAAATCAAATGCAAATGACAGTCATCTGTTCACCATTTCCTTTTAACAAATGTTGGAAATATGGGATTTAAATGGTTTTCCACTATGGTTAAGAACCACAAACATACCATTATTTTCACAGTACTAATTTTTATCTGCCCAGTTACTAGAATTAAAGTAGAACCATCATAAAAATAAGATACTATTTATATATATAAAACCACCCACTATTCTTATATATTAAATATTGAATATGAATAAGCAATTATATAAATATGGAAATATGTAGGGCAATGGCAGCAGCAATCCAT
Source organism: Thamnophis sirtalis (assembly GCF_051295495.1). Taxonomy (NCBI): domain Eukaryota; kingdom Metazoa; phylum Chordata; class Lepidosauria; order Squamata; family Natricidae; genus Thamnophis; species Thamnophis sirtalis. Next base: position 3,622,989 of record NW_028261383.1, read on the forward strand.
TGCTTTTAACTAAAAACATTGAAGTGATAACACAGGATTGATCTGGGAAAGTTATATAATCTGGATTTCTTTCACAGTTATTCTGCCCCCATTTTTATATTTGAGTGTCTTCCCACCAAATATGACAAAAGAGAGAAACCATGGAAATCAAAATGATTTGGGAAAGTAGCCAATTTCTGCAACAGAGAAATAAGTGCAATAAGAAAAAAAGAAGGAGAACATTAGAAGCAGAAATGGAGGGCACGCAACTACATCACACTGAATGACTTACAAGTTTGCCTGAATAGAAGGAGCCCTGTTGAAAGGCAATGTTGTTGTATGCAATATTTTTGATGCAGTAGTAATCATAGAAACGAGATGGTCTCCTGGTCTGTAAAAGCTCTTTGGTCTTTTTTCATCCCGGTGCTCCAAATTCAGAGGACACTTTATTTTAAGCTTCCCAGAGACTGGCTGGGACATCAGAAGCAACAGAAGCAGAAGCAGGAGGTCCATTATTCATAGGGCTGAATTAATCCCCTTCCTGTTTGTAAAGAAGAAAAAGAAGAAGAGTTAGAAGAATCCAAAGTAGCCTCATGAGATGGAAATGCCGGTGGCTTTCCTAATTCAGAGAGAGGGAAACTGAGCTTCACCTAGAAAGGAAAGAAAGAGATGTCTTTTATGCCTGTCCTTTATCTTATGCCACACAACATGATCAGAGCCACTGATCCTTTTCTGATGCAAGATCCGTTTCATGTTTCTTCAGTCTGATGTTTACATCAAAGACAAGAAGTAGCAGAAGACCAGAACACTGAAAATTACAATGAGAAACAACTTTTCCTCTTGGGATCCTGAACTTTGTCCATGTGTAAAGGGACAGCTGTAGAAAAGCATCTTAGTGAAAAATCACAAATACACCCCTTGGGGCACTATTCTGAAGTGGTTGTGATCCTTCCTGCCAGTACATGTCCAGAAAGTGATGTTGGAGGAACATATAGTTAAAAATCCAGATAATGTCTTCTGCTGTCCTTCAATGATGTATTTTGTCTCCAGAGAGCACTGGAAACAACATCAGCCAGAGCTGGTGGAGTTTGGTGACATGCTAAGTTAGTGGCAGTTAACTCTAATTCTGCCTGTCTACAAATCCAAATTAAGTAATCAGGACCCTTGAACCTTGTCTAATGTTAAGAGTAGGACCTGTTAGGGATTTTCTTTTCTATTTAGATCTATTGTATGAATCCTATCTGGAGCTGATTTTAAAATTTCTTGTGATGGAACTTAAATTTTATTTCCCATCTTTTTTTTCTTTTTCTTTTTTAGAAATAACCATTTTTGGATGAGAGCTGACTAAAACAAAAATGCCAGTCTGTGGACTGTACCATTTGGTTAATAGGGAGAAAGTTACAGAATGGATAGATTTTTTTTTTCTTGATGATCTCTTGATGGTGCTTCCACATACTATGGTAGCTCACATAAGAATAATGCTGTAGACAGCAGCTACAATGCACACCATTCATTAAGATGAAGGTTCCTAAGTTTTGTGGCTTGGTGGCCTAGCTCAGTGGGAACTGGGCCACTCAAGTGATTGGCTGGTGTGCGTGCATATGTGCTCCGGCCCCTCGTTCTCATGAATAAAGCTGCATGCATGCAGTTGTGCTGGCTCTCTGTTTTTGTGAGTAGAGCTGCATGTGCACTAGAAGTGGTATTCAGCAAATTCTGACCATTTCTGGAGAAATGGTAGCAGACATTTTGATGGGTTGGGAGAACAGGTAAATACCACCTCTGACTGGCCCCACCCCCATCTATTCTCTGCCTCCTGAGTCCCAGCTGATAGGGAAAAATGGGGATTTTGCAGTATCCTTCCTCTGCCACGTCCACCAAGCCACACCCATCAAGCCATGCCCACTGAACCAGTAGTATTTTTTTAACCCATCACTGGTCCCCACCCTGCTCAGGTTTCAGCTGCCACATCCACAAAGCCATGCCATGCCCACCAAGCCACAGCCACAGAAACAGTAGTAAATTTATTTAAATCCCACCACTGATGTGCACATGTGTGTGGGCCAGCCACTCCCATGGCCCAGTTCTGAAATAATGATTGGTGAATCCTGATCTAATATGCTCCCTGAAATTTATGAAGGTGAAATTATACAATGCTAATCATAAAACTATACATACAGGATTAGAAGACCTCAAAGGACTCTCCCAGCCCTATTGTGATTCTGATTCTAAATTTACCCTTGTTTCATATTAAACTGTATCTGTCATATTTCCATCTCTTTGGAATATTATGCCCTCAGTGCTTAGATTGGCTAAAGCTGTTGGCCTTTAGTAGAAAGTTGAGTTGGTTCCCCTCCTTCTCCTTTGGGTTCCTTCGCAAAAGGAACTAAGTTGGATGGATCCTTGTTGAAACCACACCCCTGCCGTGGCTGCAGCCTTGAGGTCTTAAAACTTTCTGTGCCCTCCTTCCTTCTCCTCCTGGATCTGGAGGAATATGCAGCTTTCAAGGCAAAAGCCAGAGTTTTAATGGTACTGTAAAAACGGTGGTGATTCCTGGTGTCATGCATGTTTCCTTTGTTTCATGTTTTTCCAATCGTGTTTTCTGAGTGCATCTTCTCCGACCTTTGACAGAAAAGATGTGTTTTGAAAAGGAATTGGAATGATCTCCTCCCTGAAGCACCTTGAACAATCCTTGTTGGCAACTTTCCAAATTTTTGGAATTGGGAAGGGGCTAAATAGGAAGATTAAAAGCACTGAGGACCAAATGCATTGTAAAAAGCACAGGGCCTAAATAGGAAAAGGAGGAACACTGAGAACAAAAGGCATAGAAAATAAATTCATAACCCTTGATATTAAATTGAAGCAACCCAACCAGTGCTGGGTTCCTACCAGTTCAGACTGCTTTGGCCGAGTAGGTAGTAACTTAGCCTACCACTCTTCTGAACTTGTTCTCTCTGCAGTGCCATAGGCACCGCCATCTTGTTTTTTGCTTCTGTGCATGCACAGAAGCATTTTTTGTTGTGCTGTGCATGCATACATAGTACACATCAAGCGCATGTGCATGCAAAGTATGTCCCTAAGCAAATGGGCAGTAGCAGCAGCTGGAACCCACGCCTGAACCCAACAAATCTGAACCTCAACCTGTGCAACTGAAACAAGGTGAATAAGAGACCTGCTAATAATGACTTGCTCCTTGCTGGTTTTCCTTGTTCCAGATTTGGGAGCAGGAACTGATGGAAAGGCTAAAGCCCCCTTCTCTAATATCTTTATATTAAGAAGTTAAAATCTAAAAGCAGATATGCCATGCAAGGATGGTCAAGAATGCTTACAAAAGAAGAGTCATTAAGAATTATTCCTGAATTGGAGTCTCAGACATATCATAAGACAAGGCAATGGCTGGAGAAAAGAATAACTTGTGGGACAATGTACTAATTACAGAATAATGTGCTAATTGCCACTGGAAATTAGGGATAAATGTGCTGATTGCTGCCAGATAATACTGATGCTAGCTAAGTAATATTGGGTGATCTCAAGTAACATGGATAAGGACATAGATGACCTAAAAGGGGTTGGCTCAAGGTGGGCCTATGGAGAAGTTAATTACAAAAACTGTACTGTTGAAGGAGTGGCCTTTACACAGGCCTTGTGGGAGTGACCCCCCTGTTGTCAGGCCTGCAGTCATATTCATTTTAGGATCTTTGGTCTGCCTCTCTCTCTCTCTCTTTATTTGCTATGCTGTTTCATTAGTGGGGAATTGGGAGGTGTAGGAGTAGAAAGTGTTTGTTTTCAAAATAAAAAAAAATCCTTTTTAGAAATCAAGGTCATTCTTTGTCTCTGGACCTCTGCATCTGACCAGAACTAGATGGGTGGAAATGCCAGCATGGCAGAGGAAGATTGGACCATGTGATGGATTTGTGGGTGTGGGGACAAGTTCATGAACTTTCAACTGGGTGGAAACCCAGGATGCCTTCAGATTCGGGTTTCTGCAGATGTGCCAACATGTCTCTCTTATTAAATTGGAACTTTGATGAAAGTTATGTCTTGTACTCTGATTTAATTCTGAATGATATTTGGAATGCTGACACCTGTGTCCTTTCCAAAGTAAAGCCTTTGCAATCTCCACCTCAGTGTGTGTTTCACTGGGTATGGTTCACCAGGTATGAAGCCAGCTTATTGGGGGAGCACCATTGAGATGTTCTCCTGGGTGTAATGGTTCAGTGGCTCTCCTCCATCCTATTCCAAAATCAAGGGGTTGGATCCAAAGTCAGGTATCCTGAGTTTAGCATGAAGCTGATGTAAGGTTTTTGAATTCAGCTCAGAATCTGATAATTCCAATGAAACTCTGAATATGAGGTAATAATCAGTTTTTATTTTCTGCAGAAAGCAAAAACTTGATGGTGTTTTTGTCTCCCACCTTAACAGAGCAGGGAGGGAAGGAGGGAGGGAGGGAGAGAGGGAGGGAGGAGAGAGAGAGAGAGAGAGAGAGAGAGAGAGAGAGAGAGAGAGAGAGAGAGAGAGAGAGAGAGAGAGAGAGAGAGAGAGAGAGAGAGAGAACAGGCTCGTGCCTTACCATCATGGAAAAAAAACTTTTGGTCAAACATCTTATAGTCACACAGCTGGCACAGATCATCATAGTGTTAAAATTATTTCATGGTACGCAAACCTCATGATTTTTCTCAGCACTCTGAAAACCTTAGACCTTAGAAGGGGAAAGAAATATATTTTCTGGCATATAAGTCAGAGCTTTGTTAGGGAATGCTGAACACACATTTCAAGTTACAAGCAAGGTTACTTGGCAGAATACTTTGCTAGCTACGCTTGGCAATTTGCTTAGAAAGTTTTATCTATGCAGTTGGGACATTAGGTTACAATGGAGCTTCTCTCAACAGCAATTTAACCAAAGCTGAATTAGGTTACACTCTGTGTATGCTCTAATCCTTCAGGGATCCTTTCATTTCCTCCCTTTTTATGGCAATATAATGCTTTCTATTGCTGGAACAATGGTGAATATTGCTTGGGTACTGGTGTCAAAGCAATAACCTTGCCAAAGTTGTCCTGTCTTCCGAAAGCCACAACTGTTATTCCAGAAATTGTGCTAGTATCCACTGATCTTATTACAGGTATCAAACAAGGTAATATCATCAGTCCTCCAAAGGCCAGACTATGAGGAACAAAATTCCTCTATACCTGTTTTTATGGCAAAAGGCAAATTGTGCATGTGCGCACAGTGTGCGTCGCCTGCGTGAGCCCTGACAATCAGCTGGTTGTCGCAGGGGTGGAGAATTGTGCACCTGCTGCAGTGTGTCACAGTGTCTACTAAGCCTCTATAAGTGTCCCCATTGACTTTTGCTGTGATCACAATTGTTCTCCCCAGAAATGCTCTTTCCAATTGACAGAGACATATTAATTTAAAAAACAAGCAATTATTACATATGTAATGGCATGATAATATATGCATGGCTACTATTAGATCTGAAGGCTTCAAGTTATTGTTTGGTGATAGAGTAGCAAATTTATTCAGAAAGGAACACTGCTATAGCTTTTTAAAAAATATCTTTAGTTTCACTTTTAACACTCAACTGAACATGCTTCAAACATTTTTCATAATCCAAATCCTTGCAATCACCTCTCAGGCTGTTTCTCTTTCAATTTTAAAAACTCATTTTCTTTCACTGTCCGTGGAGCCCTGATTGATGGCACTACTAAACCCATGTGCATTTGTGAGCCACAGCAGAATTATTTATCTGGTAGTAGGAAAGAAAGAGGAAGAGTGGAGGAGAGGTAAGGGAAGAAGAAAGAGGTAAGGAGAGGTGGGTGGAAGGGAGAGAAAGAGAAGGAGAGGATGGAGGAAGGGAGAGAAAGAGAAGGAGAATGGGTAGGAAGGGGAAGAGAGAGGGTAAGAGTAGGAGAGAGGTAAGGGAAGAAGGAAGGGTAGGGAGAGGAGGAAGGAAGGAAGTAGAGAAGGAAGGGAGAGAGAAAAGAAAGGGAAAATAAGGTGGTGTTACAACAGGCGCTAGGGATGGTAAAGAAAGCAATCCAAACTGTATATTATAACCTTTTAAATGGAATAACAAAGGTATAAGAATGGCAAAGAAAAAGAATAACTATGTGAATGTATACCTAGAACTGTATGTAAGAGAATAAATGACAGTAAGAATATATAGCACAATATAGGTAAACAATATTTGGTTATAAATAGCTAAGTATAAATAAATATAGAATTGTACATAAAAATGGATAACGAATAAGGAGACCATGAATGCAAGATAGAAATGTATAGAAGGGAAAACACTAACTGCAAAGAAACCAATACGGAACTGCTGTATGATATATGAAGGAACTTTGTGTTCCTATGTTGTCTTAAGTCATGTGTTTGTTTTTGTTGATGTGTTTATGTGTTTAAAATAAAAATTTATATAAAAAAAGAATTATTTATCTGGGAAAGTATTTGTTCCCCAATCACAGTCTTCCTGGGCATCATTAGGCAATTCACTTGGCTGAGGCGATTCATACTTTAAGAGAATAGGAAAAAGGGAGTTTGAACAGAGCCCAGGATCAGTCTCCATTTGACATAGATCACACCCTTTCAAACCCAAATTCCCTCTGGCTTTCTGGACATTTGAGATTTTTTTTGAGATTTTATTAATATTTGTAGGCCGCCCTTTTCCCTGAGGGGGCTCAGGGCGGCTCACATAAAATCAGGGAGGGGGAATACAGACATTGACATAGAGACATATAATAAAATAGTAAGCAACATACATTCATCATTCGGGAGGGGCGGCTATCCTTATCCCCAGGCCTGACGGGCTAGCCAGTTCTTAAGGGCTGTGCGGAAGGCCTGGACGGTGGAGAGGGTACGAATCTCCACGGGGAGCTCGTTCCAAAGGGTCGGGGCTACTACTGAGAAGGCCCTCCTCCTTGTAGTTGCCAGCCGACATTGGCTGGCCGATGGAATACGGAGGAGGCCTAATCTATGTGATCTTATTGGTCGCAGGGAGGTAATTGGCAGAAGGCGGTCTCTCAAGTATCCAGATCCACTACCATGTAGGGCTTTATGGGTGACTAGTAACACCTTGAAGCGCATCCGGAGATCGACAGGCAGCCAGCGCAGCTCGCGGAGGATAGGTGTTATGTGGGTGAACCGAGGTGCACCCACAATCACTCGCGCGGCCGCGTTCTGTACTAGCTGAAGTCGCCGGATGCTCTTCAAGGGCAGCCCCATGTAGAGCACATTGCAGTATTCCAGCCTAGAGGTCACAAGGGCCCGAGTGACTGTTGTGAGAGCCTCCCGATTCAGGTAGGGCCGCAACTGGCGCACCAGGCGAACCTGGGCGAATGCCCCCCTGGTCACAGCCGTCAAGTGGTGGTCAAACGATAGCTGTGGATCCAGGAGGACTCCCAAGTTGCGAACCCTCTCTGAGGGGTATAGAATTTGACCCCCCAGCCTGAGAGATGGAATATTGGTGGAATCTTTGGGAGGGAAACACAACAGCCACTCGGTCTTTTCTGGGTTGAGCACAAGCTTGTTAACCCTCATCCAGTCCATAACGGCTTCAAGGCCTCGGTTCATCACGTCTGCCGCTTCATTGAGTTGGCACGGGGCGGACAGATACAGTTGAGTATCGTCCGCATATTGATGGTATCTGATCCCGTGCCTGCGGATGATCTCTCCCAGCGGTTTCATGTAGATGTTGAATAGTAGGGGGGATAAGACCGAGCCCTGAGGCACCCCATAAGTTAGGGGCCTAGGGGACGATCTCTGCCCCCCCACCAACACCGACTGCGACCTGTCCGAGAGGTAGGAGGAGAACCACCGCAACACGGTGCCTCCCACTCCCACCTCCCGCAGTCGTCGCAGAAGGATACCATGGTCGATGGTATCGAAAGCCGCTGAGAGGTCAAGGAGGACCAGGATGGAGGAATGTCCTCCATCTCTGGCCCTCCAGAGATCATCGGTCAATGCGACCAAAGCGGTTTCAGTGCTGTAACCGGGTCTGAAGCCTTACTGGAAGGGGTCGAGATAGTTTGCTTCCTCCAAGGACCGTTGGAGCTGGAAGGCCACCACCTTCTCAACAACCTTCCCAAGGAAGGGAAGGTTGGAGACTGGGCGATAGTTATTAAGAACAGCTGGATCCAGAGATGGCTTCTTTAGGAGGGGTCTCACCACCGCCGCTTTCAGTGCGGCGGGGAAGTTCCCCTCCCGAAGAGAGGCGGTCACAACCGCCTGGATCCAGCCTCGTGTCACCTCACTGCTGTTAGTAACCAGCCATGAGGGACACGGGTCCAGTACGCAGGTGGAGGCACTTACAGCCCTCATGGCCTTGTCCACATCCCCGGGGGTAACATCCTGAAACTCAACCCAGAGATGTTCTACTTGATCGTCTTGTGCCTCGGCTGGAACTGCGGGGATGGAGTCCAAGTCCGACCGAAACCGAGCAATTTTGTCCGCTAAGAATTGGGCATAATCCTCAGCTCTGCCCTTGATTGCTCATTTGAGCTCCCAGCAGGGCCTGGAATGGCTGAGAATTGGAAAGGAATGACCAAATATATTCAACCAACCTCCCTAATCAAAATAGACTTTTAGACACAGAATGTTTCCTTATCCACACTCATAAATGATGCTGGTACATGGCAACAATGTGAATCCCACAGCTAGCACCTGTTCCTTTTGAATCAAATGCAGGAGACAAAAACAAATAATTAAGGCTCACTGCAGTTATTATTCATTCACTGTAGACTGGAAGAATTCCAGTGCAGACGGGAAGAGGAAATCCTACAGGCGAAACAATACATTCATTTTATAAAAATATAAATGAAGACTCAAATGTTTAGGCCAAAAGTATCTAGAAAAATCAAACCATTCTTTTGGCCTGGGTGATTGAGTCTTCATTTACATTTTGAAATACATTTTTTGGGAGAAACTCCTACAGTTGGTGTGGCAAGAGTTAGTACATTCCAATGATTTTCTGACACTCTGCCTAACAAAATTTATTTTGACTGAAGAAGTTACTTGGGTGAATATGTGACCTGTCAAATGCGCGCCCGACAAAAGCGTGCCAACAAAACTGCGGCGAGAAAAGAGCGAGGTCAAAATCGTGCCTACAGAAGCGCGCCGATAAATGCGCGCCGACGAAAGTGTGATTAGGGTTAAGGTAAGGGTTAGAGTTAGGGTTCGGGTTAGCGTTCTTACGTTGTTTTCGCGTTGTTTCTTGATGGCGTGCTTTCGTTGGCACGCATTTATCGGCGCGCTTCTGTGGGCACGATTTCAACCTCACTCTTTTCTCACCGTGGTTTTGTCGGCGCACTTTTGTTGAGCGTACATTTGTCGGTGAACCGGGTGAATAACAAAATATATCAGTATAAACAAATTTTGGTCCAGTTGCCATGATTTAACCTTTTTTAAATACTCATATTTCTACATTTCAGGAAAGGAAGATAAGATGGTAATTGTAGATATGCATATTTAATTTTATGTAAGCATGAATCTTCACTATTAGCAAGCTTTAGTTCACTTTCCTGTCCATCTATGTTACTATGTCCCATGTTTCATATTTCTACATTTCTTCTAGTTGTAAGCTGTTCCTTTGTATTCAGGTCTGGCCTCAGAATGACAATGTAGCACTTGGGGATGAAGATGCAGCTCAGCAGACCAGCATTGGAGGTCAGGATGGAGAATATTTGAACAGCCACCATATATTTCCCTTTGGTGCTTAAGTAAGTGGGCACAAAGGTCACCCACACACTGCAGAAGACCAGCATACTGAAGGTAATCAGCTTGGCCTCATTAAAAGCCCCAGGTAGATTTCTGGCTAGGAAAGCCACCATGAAACAGATGGAAGCCAGAAAACCCAAGTAGCTGAGAGTGATGTAGAACATGACAGCAGACCCTTCATTGCATTGCAGGATGATCTCTCCAGGCTGGGAGTGAAAGTCAGAATCAGGAAATGGGGGAGAAACTCCCAGCCAGGTGGAACAGATGATGATTTGGACAGCAGAACAAGAAAGGATGATGGAATTGGCTAAGCTCTTTCCCAACCATTTCTTCACTCCGTTTCCTGGTTTTGTAGCCAGGAAAGCCAGCACCACCATGATCGTTTTTGCCAAAAGAGAAGAAATGGCAATTGAGAAGATGATGCTGAAAACTGCTTGTTGGAGAAGGCAGGTGGCCTTTCTTGGCTGACCAAAGAAGAGAAAGGGAGACAAGAAGCAAAGTAGGAGGGAGACCAGGAGGATGTAGGAGAGGTCCCGGTTGTTGGCTTTGACAATGGGAGTTTCTCGGTATTTAATGAATATGATTAAAACAAGACTTGTGGTTAGGAAGAGGAATAAGGCAAAACAGACCAGGATAGTGCCCAGATGTTCTTCATAAGATAGGAATGTTATAAATTTAGGTATACAATCGACTTGATCCTCATTTGGATATTTATCATCTGGACACTTGGTGCATTTTTCTGTATCTGAGAAAACCAAAAAGGAATATTATTTTAATATTCTAGCATTTCACTTTTCAACAAAATACATTCTTCACACAACAATTTTTAGTTGGGGTATTTTCCAAATTGCATTTCCGAAGATCTCCAGAGAAAGAACGTAAGAGTAATACCATTTTCTTTAAAAACTATCTACAATACTAGCAAATTGAATGGAGACCCAAATGATTTCCTGTATAATATGAATCTATATTATTAGTTGTTTAAAAAAAAAAGAATAAATCTTTCCAGGGAAAATTCTTGGGTCCTGCCAGATGGCATATCATGATGTACTTGACTCACAGAATGCAAATTTTGTGAAATCTATTTGGCTGGCAGAGACAGCTAGTCCTACAAATAATCTGGAATGGCTACTGGGAGCTTTGGTAATAAGCATGTAATGATCTATATCCAATAACTGTTAACATCTCTTCAGCTTCTCAGTGAACATCAAGTAGCAATACCAATATCAATAGCACTTAGATTTACATACCACTTCAGTGTGCTGTACAGCCCTCTCTAAGTGGTTTACAAAGTCAGCATACTGCCCCCAACAGTCTGGGTCCTCAGGTAAAGACCCATATTGCAACAATCCTTCCAAGAGGTGGGCCTATAACAATTCCTCAAGTTTCAAGTAACTTATATGTCCTCAGAAAGACAAATGTGGCAGAATGCATTCAAAAAGCATAAGAGATGTTTTCTCTGGTAGTAGTAAAGGTTGTCCAGTCGGTCACACTCTCCTATCTCTTCCCAACCCCTTGTCCAAGGTCTTTTTGCTATTCTTTTCTTTAGATATCCAGATTGAAAATAGAAAAGAAGACCAATTGAGCTTACATCAGTCTTTAACTTGTACTTTCATGAAAATATTTTGGATGAATCCACTTCCATGACACTGTTGTGGTCCACCGGTGGCCTGCAGAGTTGGCAGCAGAGTCGGACAGTGAGGAGGTTGGGGAGGAACATGGGCCAGTCCTGGAGTCTGGGGAAGGCTCTGATGAGGGCTCTGTGTTGGAGGCAGAGAGGGGACCAGGGCCATCTGGTAGTTATGTGTTGCCTCCAGAGCCTCCAAAGTCAGACATCAGTGAGGAGGAAAGACAAGGGAGCCTATTCCCATTGTGTGCATGTGCAGAGCTTCCAGAAAGCAAGAACAATTAAGACAAAAAGGGCAACTCAGGAATAAGGCTTGGAGATGATTGGCTCCTCCCATAGGACAGAAAAGAGGAGCAAATAGATGTGAGCCTTTGCAGGAAGCAACTTTGTTCATTCTGGTCGGTTCAAACTCTGAGAAGCTCTGTTTGATTCTGTGCTCCATTTGGCCTTGCAAAACTAATTAGCAATAAGGTCTCCGGCAGAGTTTCAAGAGAGATAAAGGTGGGTGCTTATCAACACTACCCTAAAAGACTGTGGCAGATATCTGTAGGACTCTTTACAGACTGTTTGTGAATCATTACAGGCTGTGAATGAACATAATTTATAGCCATTGAAATAAAAAGAGGGTTTTGGGGACTAAGCATGTGATTTATACTGTCTCAGGAAGCCTAGGTCAGAACTGCCCTTTTCTCTGGTTAACACCCACCTTCCTGAGTGGAGATGGTCCCTTCCGGACAAGGAACACAGTCATAGCAGCATACTGGCTCTCCTTCTCGAGCCTGCTTGACAAATCCAGGATAACATTTTTCTACACATTTTGACTGAGGCAGAGACTGAGCAGTAAAACAAGGAAAACCAAAGAAAATGTGTCAGGACTCACCACCCATCAAAATGGTGGTCAACATGAACATCAGCCAAGTATTCTCTGGGCTGCACTTAGGTATATATAAAATTTCTAAATGACGGTAAAGATATTCAGTCATCTAACAGTGAGTCTATTCAGATTAGGTGAAATTAGAGAATAATATGAAACTACCCTAGAAGACATATACCTAATCAAGTTGCTCATATTGAAGAAGTCACTCAGATAAACAGTAAACCCTTACAACCCAACAAGAAAAGAAGCTCAGTGCCATGAAATATCTAACTAGTTCCAAACATTGGTAGAGATAGAACTACTGCCAGATTCTTCTTTTAGTCCCTTGTTTTTCCTTCTGGAATATCATCCTGCAGTAAAGGACTTTTCTACTTAATAAAGTTTGAAGAGATGGAATTGAGAAAAGATTTAGCATTAAGTAAATGTTTTTTTTTCCTGTATCAACTCAGAAATTCAGAATGCCCAAGAAGCTGCTGGTACTATTCTACAGAGGAAGTATTGAGTCTGTAATTTGTATTTCCATAATTTGGTTGGTACATCAATGAAACAGGACTTCAACACGTACTTAGGACTGAGGAAAAGGAATAGTTGCAACCAGCCTGCCTTTCACTAAGGACCTGCTATACTGCACAGGTTGGAAAGAGCTGAGAAAATATCTACAGACCTCTTAAATTGTGGACATAAACTGTTCCAACTTCTCCATTTAGGATGCTACTACAGGGCATTGAATGCCAAAATAACCAGACACAGACAGTTCCCCCACCCCCATGTCATCATTTTTCTAAACAATTAATTCTCAAAGCGCTGTCTTATGCTTAAGGATATTTAATCATGAAGTAGGACAGCATTACTATTACCCTTATCATCTTTTCTATTACCTTCTCATATTGGTATCTTATGATTTATCACTTTGTTGTTTTTATGTACACTGACAGTTTATGCAGCAGAGACAAATTCCTTGTGCAGCCAATCACACTTGGCCAATAAATAATATTCTATTCTATTCTATTCTATTCTATTCTATTCTATTCTATTCTATTCTATTCTATTCTATTCTATTCTATTCTATTCTATTCTATTCTATTCTATTCCATTCCATTCCATTCCATTCCATTCCATTCTATTATCAATGGGTTTGTCCTCATGGCCATATTAACATGCATTCCTCCACTTTTCATATATCCATGATTTTAAAGTAAGATGATCTCAGATTAAATTTTATTGAAAGCCTTAGACTTCCTTCCTAGGAGCAGAAGACCTGTTGCTCTATCCCAGTTGGATGAAAGAGAAGCATGGATAACTTTGGTCAGCTCTGGCCTGTTTAAAAACTTCCCACAGTATGGGCTTCCCTTTCAAGAGACACTGTCCCCCAACCAGGACAAGCTGAATTGTAATGCCAAGAGTTAGTTCCACTGGATCAAGCAGAACTTCCATTCAATTTTGACTCTTTTTTTACCAGGTTCACTCCAAACTGGAACCGAAGCATTAGTCAACAGAATTGTCTTTTGCTTTGCTGTTTCTGGACAAGGAACAAACAAGCTTGAGACTATCAGCCCCATAATACCTAGCACTTGAGGGCCTCTCTCACCAATTTTATCCTAAATAATAATCACTCAGTAGTTCAATCTGGATGTAGCTGAATCAGCTTAAAACACTGTCCCATATTACAGATTCTGAAATACACCTTGATTGAAGTGTTTCTGAAGCTTCCCTATCCATCTAAGGAAATGATAAATGTTTTTGTCCACACATAACATTCTTAATGAATTTCTGGCTAGATTTAGCCCACTTGAAATGGCCACTTTTTTGGAAAAGAAAGAAAAGATGCCAATATTTCACCTACCTTGTTGAGCCACTTTAGTAGTAAAAGAACATATTGGTCGATAATAAGTCTCTGCCTTTCAAAACTACCCAGTTGTTCTTCCATACAATCCTCTTCGGGGATAATCACCCAACTCAGGATGTTCAGATCTGCTGCCAGATCTCCATGTTGGTCCAAGTACAGTTTCATCTCAGAAAGATTGCAAAATTCATTCTTCTGCAGAAAGGGATGAAGCTAGAATGGAAACATCCAGCCATTTTAAAAGCAAAAACCTTGCTATCTAAACCAACAGGATCTTTTCATATTTAAAACCTTTCTTCTACACTTGTCTAATTTCCAAATATTTTTAATTCTGACAAAAAGTGTTACCATTACCTGCATAACTGAGTGAAAAAGTTTCAGCAAAACTGGTCGATCCTATATTCTACGCTTCTCTAATTTGCAAATATTCTTAGTTGGGAAACAAGGGTTACCACCAGTGATGTGCGGTGAAGTTTATACCTGGTGAGGCTCAGCTGGGCATCCTTTTGCGAAGCAGCTCAGCAGGGCAGCGGTCGGCCTCGGCGGGGGGGGGAATTTGCATCGCGGGAGCAGCCAAGCGCCCGTGTCTGCAGCAAAGGCGCTTGGCGGCTCCCGCGATGCAAACTGCCCCACTGCCCCCGATGCCGCCGCCCACCCGCTGCCCTGGCCTGCGGCCGCTGCTTCTCCAAGCTTCGCCGCTGGAAGTCCCGGATCGCCTCTGGGGGAAGGCTGAGTGAGAAGTGGAGCGAAGCTTCTCTGCGGCCTCCCGGCGCTACGCAGAGGCTCTCGCAGGAGCGCGTGCCAGCGGCTGGTGGCCCAGAGTGGCCCTGGCTGCGAGACAAGGCAGCGCTTAAAGCAGCCGCTGCCACTGCCACCGCCCCTCCTTCACCCGGAACGCCCCGTCGACATGATTCGCTGCTTCCAGATCAGGAGGCGGGAGAATTAGTGCCTCTTTTCCATCTGAACTTTTTTGCCTTTTAACTCTTTCTTAACTTTTAGAAGGCGAAAAATTCCTCATGGAAAGGAGGCCCCAAGTTCTCTTGCCTCCTGCTTTGGTTAACACTAAGCAGACACCAAGCCACTGTGACCTGGAATCTGGTAGCGACTATCTTGGCTTTAATTATTTTAAAAAAATATTTAAATTTCTTTCTTTTTCCTGAGGAGACTGGTGAGGCTCCGCCTCCCTTGCCTCTAGTGACTGCACGTCCCTGGTTACCACTATTTTCAAAAATGAAAAAGAAAGGTTGCACAAAATTTCTCTATCATATACAGCATTAACAAAATATAAAATTGACAATATTTCTTAATTATAGGGAACATTCTAGAGCAAACAAAATACAATTAAGAAATAAACAAATGAAGAGATTATTCTTAAATGTTTTGGATGATTTCAAGAATGCTTAGATTTGACAAGAAGAAAGTTGCCAAGCTAATCTTCTCCAAGTTAGAAGATGGGAAACCCAAGCCAACCATGAGCTAATTTGACTTCATTGTAAGGCTACATTAACAGAATCTTGCAAGTTTGAAAGAACAAGTCTTCTATCAACTCTTTTAAAAGCCTTAAAAGTTAGGGGTGATCTTTTATGAGTTTCTTTCTCTGCCCTTGATCCAGCTGTGGAATCCCTTTCTTTTTTCTAATAATTTTTTAGGGAGCTTCTCTTACTCCCGCCCCCACTCCCAAGGTGATTCTCATATATCACTTCTCTTCCTTAGTAGATTGTGAGAATGGTGGTGAAATAACTTGATTTCAGTAGAATATCAACAAACTGCTTTCTTATGTGACATATGATAATTAAGTGGATGAAACAGATTAAATATTATAGTCAAATAATTTTCAATATTTCTTATACAACTTGAAAGTTATGAATAATAATTAGAACTTGTTTGTCTATTCTTCTATAATTTGGAATATTGCATCCAGTTTTTGTCACCACAACATAAAAGAGATGATGAACAAGTGCAGAAAAGACCAACAAAAATGATTAGGGGACTGGAGGCTAAAACATATAAAGAATGGTTGTTGGAATTTGGTATGTCTAGTTTGATGAATGAAGGACTAGAGGTGACATGATAGCAGTTTTCCAATATCTAACGGGCTGCCACAAAGAAAGGGGTGAACCTATTCTCCAAAGTTCCTGAAAGCAGGACAAAAAGCAATGGATGGAAACTCATCAACTAATCAAGGAAAGATCCAACATAGAGCTTAGGAGAAATTTCCTGACAGTTAGAACAATTAATTAGTGGAACAACTTATCTCCAGAAGTCGTGGGTTCTCCAACACTGGAGGTTTTAAAAAGAGATTGGACAATCATTTGTCTGAAATTGTGTAGAGTTTTCTGTCTGACCAAAACTTTTGGACTAGAAGACCTCCAAGGTCCCTTCCTACTTTGTTATTCTTTCATTTTTTTATTATAGTTAAAGTTGATAAATCACTAGTTTGTAATGCAAGATTTATAGCTACTCTTAGACATCCCTACTTACATTCAAACATAGAAAACTGATAGCAGAAAAGAACTTTGTGGATAAAGGGTCTGGCCTTTGATTTTTTTTCTTATTATTGTATTCCTTTTAATTAATTTATTCATTTTTAATTAGGGATATTATTTTTATTTTGGAAGTTGGTTCCAAATTTCCACTAGTCTTTCTAACATTACTTTTGAACTTCCCTTCTGTCAGTTTGAGGTTATGCCCCTGTGTCCTTAACTCTGCTTAAAATTAAAAATGCCACCTTCTATAACCTTATTCACATCTTAATATATTTAAAAGTTTCAATTGTGTCCCATTTCCCCCTTCTGTTCTCTGGGTTGTGCAAATTCATATTTTGATCTCTTGAAAAGTTTCCAGGAATAGATTTATTTCATCATAGAGACAAGTGCATAATGAAAATTCAGCAGAAAGTGGGACTTGAAGTATGTTATCTTGTGTAAGAACAAAATGATTGGATCCACAGTGTAGATATCTTCCTAAAATTCATGAATGTAAAATGCTAATCGCAAACCCATATATACATGAATTTATTTCAAAATGAATGCATCCTTTTTTAAAATTAGAAGTCACGGCATCCAGTCTTTGAAACATTATTCACAAGTGAACAGATTCCCAACAATTGCCTGTTGACCACTCACAGCACAAGGAGGTGCAGAAAGTTCCCCTAATTTTCCTTTGGATTTCTTCTCCAAAGGAACTAAGTTTCATGAATCCCATACCTGCCACGGCTGCAGCTTTGGAATGCCCAATTTCTCTTCGCCCTCCTTCCTTGTCCTCTTGGATCTCAAGGAATATGCAGCATTCAAAGCATGGGCCAGAGTCTTAATTACACTGTAAGCACGGTGGTCAATTTTTAATCTGTTGCTTTTATCTTGGGTCTCCAGTGGTGCTTTCTGGATGCATCTTCTCCGGCCTTTGACAGAAAAGACGTGCTTTGAAAAAGAACAGTGAAAACACTTGTGCAAGGGTTCCACAAATATAAATGGTTCAAAGGGATCTTCATACCCTCTTTCCTGAATAACAAAGTTCCAAATACTATGGACATATTCATAAAGTCTGTGACTTTTCATTGGCAAGTCTCCGAAGAGTGTGATAATCCAGACTTTCCCTTCAGTGGGTTGTGGCAAACCTTCAAGTGTAAAATGGACTTGGTGAATTCCATCCATCATGCTACTATAGTCTGTAAAGAAAACAAAGACATTGACTTGCCTCCACTTAGAGATGGCATTCTTAAGTGGTGCCGCAAGTCGAGTCATAGACAGTTGTTGTGATATAACAACACAAATTCCATTCCTGACAAGTGTAGGAGTAAAGGTCCTCATGAAATTTTCTCCCTGTTCTGTATCTGAAGCAAAGAGACCAATCAAGGTCCATCTGAAATGGAGGAGTATTTGGACAATTGCAGGGTACTGGACCCCATTTTTGGGGGCCATCCGGAAGAAAAAGGGGAATTGTCTTTTATCACTCAGAGCCTCTGAAACAAATCTACAAGTAATCTGAAAAAGCAATTAAGAATTATGTGTTATATTTACAGCCAGATCATCCAAAATATTAGATTTTAAGAAATCCAACTTGGTGCTCATGAAAATATTAGAGCAGTTTATTCTTGAATAACTATTAGGCCATATTAAGATATAAACCAAGAGTGTCAAACTCGATTTCATTGAGGACTGCATCAGGGTTGTGTTTGACCTTGGGAGGGGGGAAGGGCATGGCTAGGATGGGTGTGGCCAAGTCAACACCTCTTCTGTGGTGGCCCGAATACTCTGCCAGTGAAAATGGGCTTCCGAGCTCCATTTTCGGCTGTGATGGCCTCCTGCAACCTTGTGCCAGTGAAAATGGAGCTTGGTACTGCCACCGGTGCCCCCCACAAACTCTATTTTCACTGGCAGAGGAACTGTGGACCAGTCCTTCACTTTTTCCAGGGTGGCCACATGGGCCAGACCTAACCACCCCATGGGCTGGTTCCGGCTCCCATACCTTGAGTTTGACACCCCTGATACAGTATAAACTCTTAAAAACAGAACATTAAGAAGACTGTACGCAAATGTGGAATACAGGATACAAATTAAGTAAAAAAAGAATAAGAATAAAAATGCAAATCATATTTCTGTAATATTCTGGAGTTGAATGCAATCAGACACGCGTATATTTCAAGAAAACTATTTCATTCCAATAAGGAACCTACTACATAGGTCAATAAATATTCTCAGTCATCCAGTAGAGTTGGCTGGAAGTAAAGTGATGGCAATTGGACTTCTTTTTCTATTTGAAACTTTTCACTGCTTATTAAAGTAGCTTCTTTGGTGAGGGGTCCTTGGTGCTCTCTGAGCTTGCTTGTTTCCTTGCAGGCATTTCATTACCCAAACTAGATAGCATCATCACTGCTAGTAAGGAGGGCCATTTGCTGTCGGTTTATATTCTGATGGCTTGCCTGTCAGTGTTAGTGGGTTTGGTCTTAGAGATTCTTTGGTTGAGCTGTTTGCTGTTGGCTTCTTTTGGCAGTTTCTTGATTGGGGCATTGTTGACCTTAAAGTAAATCTGTGCTGATCTGGGTGCTGATTGCTGGTGGAGAGGTGCTTAGATCTTTTTGTTTCCTTTTGGGATGGTTGCTTGTCTCTTTTGCTGTTAATGTCTATGTGCCTATTGATGGCTAATTTGTCAGAGTGCCAGGCTTCTAGAAATTCCATGGCATTTTTGGGATTTGGCCTGGTCTAGGATTGTTACATATTCCCCAATTGAAACTGGTAAAGTCTGTCTATACGTTGTAAAATTAAAGAAGAATTTTCATCATTCAGCACTCCTTGCCAGCACTGATGATGTTACCTAGATTGGGTAATGAAACATCTGCAAGAAATCAAGCAAGCTCAGAGAGCACCAAGGAGACCTCATTTCAGTCCTGCACTACAAATATTCTCCTTTATTAGCTTCTTAGTAACTCTAAGAAAGTTACTTAGGCAGACTCCATATATGTCCTTCAGGATAACCACCCTGGTGAAAGTTTGAGAAAGGAATGAAGGAATCCATTTATTCTAAAGTGGAAAATACTTCCCTCACTAGAGGTGGAGGCCTCAGGCACAACCTGCCCCCTATTTTATTTATGCTGCTTTAATCTATCATTCCCCAGGAAGATAAAGACCATTTCATAGGTTCACGAGGTAGGCTTGTACCAGCTCATCTATTTCAACCTTCCTGAAGATGGCACTAACTTTCTTTCCTTCAATAACCCAGATTCTTTGTGCAGCAATCTTTTTAGCTTCTTCTCCAATTGTAAAGAGGCAAGAAGACCATAGTTCCTAATATAATTTGTCAGTTGTACAATCCAAGAGGATTTCAATTGAAATGATGTCTGTTCTAACACAGATACAATTATATATCCTTGATTAGTTTCTACCCATTGCTTCTTGTTCTGCCCCCAGGTGCTTTGGAAAATAGTTTGACTCCCTCTTCTTTGTGGCAGTCCCTGATATATTGGAACACTGCTATCATGTCTTCTCTAGCCCTTCTTTTCATTAAACAAAATATACCCAGTTCCTCAACCCTTCCTCATACGTTTTAGCCTCCAGTCCCCTAATCATCTTTGTTGCTCTTCTCTGCACTCTTTCTAGAGTCTCCACATCTTTTCTACATTGTGGCGACCAAAACTAGATGCAGTGTTCCAAGTGTGGCCTTACCAAGGCATTATAAAGTGGTATTAACACTTCACGTGATCTTGATTCTATCCCTCTGTTTATGTAGCCTAAAACTGTGTTGTCTTTTTTGGTAGCTGCTGCACACGGATGGCTCATATTTAAATGGTTGTCCACTAGGACTCCAAGATCCCTTTCAAAGTTACTACTATTTAGCAAGGTACCACCTTTACTGTACCTGTGATTGGGTTCCTTTTAATACAGGTAGCTCACAACTTATGACCTCAACTGAGCCCAAATTTTCTGCTGTTAAGTTAATGTTGCCCCATTTTTATGATCTTCCTTGACACAGTTGTTAAATGAATCACTGCAGATCATAAGTAGGCAACACTGTTGTTAAGCAGATTTGGCTTCCCCATTGATTCTGTGTGTCAAAATGTTGCAAAAGGTGATCACATCACCTTGGGTCACAAAAACAATCATATGTATAAACCAGTTGCCAAGCATCTGAATTTTGATCACATGATCATGGGGGTGCTACAAAGGTTGTCAGTATGAAAAATGGTCATAAGTCACTTTTTTCAGTGCCACTGTAACTTTGAACAGTTATTAAATGAACTGTTGTAAGTCGAGGACTACCTGTAGTGATATCTGTTTTCAGCCCCAAATGTTAGCTCCATGTAAGAGCTTGGGGTAACCTCGGTCTTATATACTTTAGTAGTTTAGGACTAAGGAAGCTGGATAACTATGAGTTTTTTAAATTGAGCAAGACATTTACTCTTGTCTAAGTCAATTGCATTGATGGTGAGGGAGCCAAGCTACAGTCTCAGAGAAAAGTGGAATACTGAATGGTTTTACTTGTTTTATTGGCTCACAATTGAATAGCCATCTATGGCTACTATTTCATTTTTGAAAGAACTGTTTGTTTGATTATTGATTAATTGGTTTATTGGTTTATTGGTTTATTGGTTTATTGGTTTATTGGTTTATTGGTTTATTGGTTTATTGGTTTATTGGTTTATTGGTTTATTGGTTTATTGGTTTATTGGTTTATTGGTTTATTGGTTTATTGGTTTATTGGTTTATTGGTTTATTTAACATATAGAAAGTACTACTTCCATCTCCCACCTGGGGGATGGCAGATATTATTTAATTGTGTAAATAAGTCTGCCAAATGGAAGACCCCCAATACCAATATATTTTTAATAGTTCAGCCAGTAGGAAATTCTCACTACGGTCTTTATTTCTATTGAAAACTTTTTTATGATGAATTTGACTACAAGAAGATTAGGGCAAAAATAATTTAAATATTGCCTAATATCATTTTATTTTTTTTAACTAAATAGTTAATAGTAGTGGTCAGTATAAGTCAATAAGACATATGTGTTTTGTCAAAAATTGGTAAGATAATCCATTGGGATTCTTTTCATGAATCTGGGATTTGTTTACCATTTAAAATGTCATTACTTTGGCTAAGTTCATGTACAAAATATCAGCTTCCCATCATTGCTGCCAGCTTCCTTTTTATGGTGGACTATTTGATTGGACAGAGAGGCTTTCTTCACTTTCACAAGTTTGCAGCAGAAGCCTCCAAAGCAATGGAGATGATGTCATGAGTGGATTTGAGCCAAGGTGGCGCAGTGGTTAAAATGCAGCACTGCAGGCTACTGCTAGATCAGCAGGTCAGCGGTTCAAATCTCACCGGCTCAGGGTTGACTCAGCCTTCCATCCTTCCGAGGTGGGTAAAATGAGGACCCAGATTGTTGGGGGCAATATGCTGACTCTCTGTAAACCGCTTAGAGAGGCCTGAAAGGCCTATGAAGCGGTATATAAGTCTACTGCTATATATGGCTATTTTGATTCCTCCTCACTGAGTATTCCAATGTCCACAATGACAACTAAAACAGCTGTGATGAGAAGCAGCCTTGAATTCTAAAGAGAACTTATGGCTAGATCTATTGTTCACCCACCCTGTTCACTTTACCAGATCAAGAAACACACAAACATACACAAACCTGAGGGACTTTGTAGGTTCCTACTAATGTAGACATCTGCATGGAGACTTCCCTAAAAGCTCCATCAATAACAGCCAGAAGGTTTTCCCTTGCTCCACAGCTATAGTTAGGAACATTGGCTTCTCCAGTAGAAAGCATGTCCATTAAGGCATCCGAAGTGTGGAGAGTGCTCAAATAGTTGTCATGGATGTTGTAGCCAAGGGTGAGGTTTTGCAGGAGTTGGGTATTCTTGTTGATCACTTGAATTGGGAGAATGAAGGGTAGCATTTCTTGAAGACTAGAATCTTTAATCCTGTACAAATATGTCCATGTTATTATCATCAACATGTATAAATATATATTTATTAATTTATTATTTGTCCCCACAAGCCTATCGAGTATTAAAGCAATATTGATCAAGAGACAGGTCATTGTCACCCATCATCATTTAGGTTTTTCTGACATTGAGAAGATGAGATGGTGATAGTCCTCCATCAGGGTTACAAGTCACAAATACTTCATTATTTGCAATAGTAGATATTTTTATTTGTCAAACAATCAGGATTCAGAATTGTTTAATCATGAAAGAAGGTATAATATACTGTATAAATATATTGTATAGAAGCAACATGAGGGAGGAATAAGTCATCCAGCAAAGCAATTATAAAAACAAATCATTCTTATTCCTATAAGGAGCCGTAGTTAACATGGACTGGCAGGCAACTACAAACTTTCAATGATTATGCAAAATAAACATCAGTATTAAAGAGTTGAACTCAGGACTGAAAGGGGAGGAGAAGATGATCTGGACTTCTGTGTCTGTCTTCCTCAAGTTAATACAATAGCAGAGTTGGAAGGGACCTTGGAGGTCTTCTAGTCCCACCCCCTGCCTAGGCAGGAAACCCTATACTGTTTCAGACAAATGGCTATCCAACATCTTCATAAAGACTTCCAGTGTTGGAGCATTCACAACTTCTGGAGGCAAGCTGTTCCACTGATTAATTGTTCTAACTGTCAGGAAATTTCTTCTCAGATCTAAGTTGCTTCTCTCCTTGATTAGTTTCCACCCATTGCTTCTTGTTCTACCCTCAGGTACCTTGGAAAATAGCTTGACTCCCTCTTCTTTGTGACAATCCCTGAGATATTGGAACACTGCTATCATGTCTCCCCTAGTCCTTCTTTCTATTAAACTAGACATACCCAGTTCTTCATATGTTTTAGTCTCCAGTCCCCTAATCATCTTTGTTGCTCTTCTCTGCACTCTTTCTAGAGTCTCCACATCTTTTCTATATTGTGGCGTTCTATACCACCTATACTGTACCTGTGCATTTTCTTTTTCTTTTCACCTTTGAATTTCATTTTATTAGATAGTGCCCAATGTTCAAGTTTGTCAAGATCCTTCTGTATCTTAAGCCTATCTTTTGGAGTGTTGGCTATTCCTGCCAGCTTGGTGTTATCTGCAAATTTGATGAATTCCCCATTTATTCCCTCATCCAAATCATTGATGAAGATGTTGAAAAGTACTGGGCCTAAAACAGAGCCTTGGGGTACTCCACTGCATACTTCCCTCCATGTAGATGCAGTTCTACTAAGGACTACACGTTGAGTGTGGTTGGTCAACCAGTTACGAATCCATCTGGTGGTGATGCTGTCTAACCCACATTCTTCTACTTTATCTAGTAGTAGGTTATGGTCTACCTTATCAAATGCCTTACTGAAGTCCAAGTAAACTATATCAATGGCATTCCTCTGGTCCACTAATTTTGTCACTTCGTCAAAGAATGCAATAAGATTAGTCTGGCATGATCTGTTTTTGACAAACCCATGTTGGCTTTTGGCTTTTACTTTGTTTACTTCTAGATGTTTGCTAATTCGTTGCTTGATTGTCTTTTCAGAATCTTCCCTGGTATTCAGGTCAGGCTGATAGGTCTATAGTTTCCTGGATCTATTTTTTTTTCCTTTTTTGAAGATGGGAACCACATCAGCTCTTTTCCCGAAGAGTGTTAGAAATGCAAATGCGGGAAATGCAACTCCATTGCACTGAATGACTTACGGAGAAGAAATATAACGAGCCCCATTGAACTGCAATGGTTCAAGTGAAGGTTTTGTTGCAGTTTCAACCACACTGATGATGTGGTCTCCTGGCCCATAATAGTTCCATGGATTTCCTCTGTCTTGCTGCTTCAAAGTTGGGGGGCATTTTGTTCTGAGCCTCCCAGAGTTTCTTTGGATCAATACAAGCAACAGCATCATAAACAAAAGCAGGAAGTCCATTGCTGCTTGTGCTGAATCAGCCAGTATTTCTAAACAATGTTAGAAAAAATTCAATGCACTTTCATAAGATGGAAATGCCTGTGGCTTTTCTAATTCAGAAAGAGACAAACCAAGCTTGACATGGAAAAGAGAGAAATATACATTTAAAGCACATCACTTGCCTGTCCTAAATCTATGAAGAATACTCATCATGTCTAAAAGGTTTTATCCTTTTCCAATGCAAGAATCCTTCCATTCTGTTTCATTCTGATGTTTACATCAAAGGCAGTCACTGGAGAAGTAGAAAAAGAGGTTTCAAAGACTGGGATGAAGATAATTACAGTAATAAGCAACTTCTCCTCTGGGAATCCTGATCTTCTTTGGGGCTAGAGAAAAAAATATTGGTGAAAAATCAGACACACCTATGGGGACACTATTGTTCAGTGGTTCTGGCTTTTCCTACTGGGACATGTTTGGAAATTAGCATTGGAAGAAGAAAGTTAAATCCCAGTTGAAAAACATGTGATGCCCTTCTGGATGGTATCTTCTGTTCCATATTTTCAATACTAACAGATACTAGACAAGCTCATCCTCCATCTTTGCTGTTGGTGACTATTATATGCTGATGATATTGGTTTGTGATTGGCTAAACATACTCAACATGTTGTCCTCAACAGAACTATATCCTCATGGATGGAAATAAGCAGTGGGGTACCCAAAGGTTCCATTTTAGACCAAATACTCTTCAGTATCTTCATAAGCAATCTACACAAGGGAATCGAAGGGGAATTCATCAAATTTGCACATGACACTAAGCTGATAGGAATAGCCAACACCCCAAAAGACAAGCTCAATAGCAATAGCAATAGCACTTAGACATATATTGCTTCACAGTGCTTTATGCCCTTCTCTAAGCAGTTTAGAAGTTTACAGTATCGGCATATTGTCCCCAACAATCTGGGTCCTCATTTTACCCACCTCAGAAGAAAAGAAGGCTGAGTCAACCTTGAGCCAGTGATGATTAAACTGCCAAACTGCAGCCAGAAGTCAGCAGAAGTAGCTTTCAGTACTGTATTCTAACCACTGTGCCACCACAGCTCCGCCAAAAGGTTCTTGACAGACTTGAACAATGGGCCCTATTTAACAAAATGAAATTCAACATAGATAAACGTAAGATTCTACACCGAGGCAAGAAAAAAATGGTATAGGTATAGACTAGGTGAAACTTGGCTTAATGCCAGCACCTACAAGGATTTTGCAGTCCTAGTGGACAATCACTTAAATATGAGTCAACAGCACTGACGTGTAGTCTGGGTAGGCACAGCCTCACCACTGTCATCATGAAAAGGGGAAAAAATGTAAAAGGAAAAAGGCGAGTGCTGAGGTGAGGCTAGCTAGCTGCTGCCTCACCGTGAATGACTGCCTAACTATTTAAAAAGCCTCTAAAAAAGCGTCCTCTACTATGAGGTGGAAGAACTGTGTGCCTCATCTAGTCTAGTCTGACTTCTAAGGCATTCATAAAATCGCTCGAGCAGAGTTAAGCGAGGGTTAAAAGCCTAAAAAATCCTGAGGTAGATGAGGTGCGCAGTTCTTCTGCCTCATAGTAGAGGACGCTTTTTTAGAGGCTTCAACTCTGTCATTCTGTTTAAAGCTGCAGCATCGCGCCTGCTCTTCCTCCTCTCTTTCTCCATTTCTGATGCCCCCACGCCACACTCCCTCTTTTCCTTCAGATTTCCTTTTTCCTTTTTTCTTTAATAAATACAATGCCAGTTGCATTGAGGATTGAGTCTTCTCTGTTGAGTTAACCTTGCATGAATTGCAAAGGGAGGAAGATTGGGGAGTGGGGGAATGCGAGCCTACCAAAGCTTCCGACAAATAGGTGGGTTAGTCAGTGGGCAATATTCCCTCTAAGGGGCATGCCTGCACGGCCGCACACATAACAAGAAAACACCGCACACCAGTTTCCAACTGCCGCATAGTGTTTTTTAATGTGTTAAAATGATTTAAAATATTCCCCCTCCCTCCCTCCTCTCTCTGCATGGAACTCTCTCCTGAAGTCAAGGAAGACTCTGCCTGGAGACTGATGACGCTGCAGAAGAGAGAATTCTCATTGGTCCTCTAGGGCTTCATTGGTTCCTGGGAAAATGCAATTCGCTGGTTGTAGCCTGCATTTCTCTGCACATCCAGCATTTCTCAGGCATTGTGATGACATCTCCCTTTGCTTTGTGGAGAGAGGGAAGCAGCGTGGAATTGGACTGCCTGAGCCAAAGTGGTCAACAGGATCTTGAGACCTGATTTTTGAGCAGTACCAATCCATTCCACTTTCCTTTCCCTTTCTCTCCTTCTATCTTCCTTTCCTTTTCCTTTCCTTTCTCTTTTTCTTTCCTTACTTCTTCTTCTTTCCCATTTCCTTTCCTTTCCCTCACCCTTCCTCCCCTTCCTTCCTTCCTGGGGGTCTGAGGGAGAGGGAGTGGACCCTTTTCATCCTTGCCCCCCTCCCCAACATCTGCTCTGATGGCAAATGTGCTTTGTTGTGTGTTACAATATGTGTAAAGAATGCTGATATGAGACCTTAAACATAACCCTTTAACTGCTGCCAATCAAATGTTGGATAAGATAATTTGTAGGATTTTAATGTTTGTAAATCTGATTGTGATGACATCAGTGCCTCACCAGCCATAAACCTCACCACATGTCACTGGTCAACAGTGTGCTGCAGAAGCCCCCAAAACCAAGAAAAAGAGGTCATTAATCTAATCAAGAGAATTCCTAGTCTTAAAAAAGAACTTTCCTCTTTACAGAGTCAAAATATTTCTTGGAATAATAATTCACTGCCATGAAATTGGATTAGCAGTACCCTGGAGAAAGGGAGAAGGGCTATCATCTGGTTGGGCTTTATGGGAAATGTTGGCCAAGCATCAGGATAAACAACCTGAAGGAACAACATCACCGCTTCAGAGTTGTAGTACTAGGAGTGACCCTGGGAACATAGCAGCCATCCCACTATCATTGACATCAGTAGCTGAACCCACAAAGAAAACCAAAAGCTCAGGAAGAGGAAAGGGTTGGGAAAAAAACCCTTCAGACTGAACTTTTCCATTTGTTCTAACATAATTCACTCAGCAGAAAAAAAATCATATAAATGAATGGAGTGTGAAAAGAGTTTCAAGATGAGTTGCTTCTAAGATAACTTCCAGAGGGACAGCATCCTTTTAACTGTATTAATGTGGAGATCTGCCACTCCAGTGCTAGAGCAGTGATTGATGGGCAGAAATGTGATGCTAGCAGATGATTGGGATGAAAACACAGCTGGGAATATTGAAAGAGAGAGAAGAAAGGAAAGGTAAAGTATATTGGAGAAGTAAAAAGGTGGGGTAGCCAGGAGCAACTGGTCCTTTGAAGATCAAGCCTTATGCGCTCAAAGATAGTTACCTTACTTAAAAAGCTAATAATGGAAAAGAAGGTGAGAAGGGATTTGGGGATCATTTGAGAGAATTGGCTGGATTCCTGGATGCTATGGGAAACTGGCAAAGCTGGAAACTGAATTGTTTGACCAAACCTGGAATTGTGTTAGGGTTATCAGTTTTGAATACTTTTTACATATTTAATTAATACTGTTTTGTGTTTGTGTGAAACCTATGTTCTTTTGGCACCTTTAACAAAGTTAAAGGTGCCAAGAGCCGAGGTGGTGCAGTGGTTAGGGTGCAGTACTGCAGGCCACTTCAGCTGACTGTTATCTGCAGTTCAGCGGTTCTAATATCACCGGCTCAAGGTTGACTCAGCCTTCCATCCTTCCGAGGTGGGTGAAATGAGGACCCAGACTGTGGGGGCAATATGCTGACTCTATAAACCGCTTAGAGAGGGCTGAAAGCCCTATGAAGTGGTATATAAGTCTAACTGCTATTGCTAACGTTGACAATGGTTCAAATCCTGGAGTTGACCAATGGCCTTCCAACACCTGTATCAGGTTGAGCCCCAAAGTGAGGGAGAAGACTTCTCCTTCAATCCTCTTCTGGCTCCCCAAAGGGCTGTTGGGAAGGGAGAAACTGGTTGATAATGAAGAAAGGAGGTGGCAGCAAGGAAACCAAACTGGCCATTGGCTGTTCACCCATAAGCAGGAATCCTCAGAACTGAAGGACTTGGAGGAGGGGAAGGTTTGAGGGTATCTTTTTATTTATTTATTTTTAATTTTATTTGGTTTGTCAAGCATGTATGAGAAAGCAAGTATAAATACCAATAAAACATATAAACATATGTATAAACAGATATACATGTACACATAAGAAATGAGTGCAAATAAATGGGAACAGTAGGACAGGGACGGTAGACATGCTGGTGTGCTTATGCATTTCTCCCTTACAGACCTCTTAGGAATCAGTCCATGGTAGACAGTTTAAGATTGAGGGGTTGAGGATGTAACTACAGAGTCAGGTAATGTATTCCAGGCATTGATCACTCTGTTGCTGAAGTTGTATTTTCTGCAATGAAGTTTGGAGTGGTATACTTTGAGATTGAATCTATTGTTTGCCCGTGTATTATTGTGGTTGAAGCTGAAGTGCTCATTGACAGGAAGGACGTTGTAGCAGACAATTTTGTGATCTAAGCTTAGGTCAGACTGTAGGCGGCATAGTTCTAGGTTGTCCAGGTCCAAAATATCAAGTCTAGTGGCATACGATATTCTATTGCAAGCAGAAGAGTGGAGTACTCTTCTCGTGAAATACCTCTGGACTCACTCCAATGTATTAATGTCCATTATACAGTGTGGATTCCAGGCAGATGGGCTGTATTTCAGAATTGTTCTGGCAAAGATTTTGCATAACATTAACACTAGAGAATCAAGGAGTTTCCCTCTTTAAAAGATTCCTTTCTTCTATGAACCAGTAGAAATCACAGACTAACCATAAGCTTTTAAATTGACAGCCACTTGATATGTTGCAAACAGTACTTGCATGCAACCTTGTCTGGAAGACACAAGCTATAAAAATGTACTGTACATTGCAGGAAATTCCTTACCAGAAATGTGAAAGTCCTGCGTTGATTATACCTTAAGCGAGAATGATACACAACTCCATTTTTATGTGAAAGGTATAAATTATTAAGGTTGGGTAAGAATAATAAAGCAAAATCAGATCTGAGGTTCATGTGGCAAATTCCCAAATGTAATTCTCCCCTTCTAAGAGACTTCCCCTCTCCATTGGTTCAGGTTTATCTAATCACATTCAAACCAGATGTGTTTGAAGCAGCCATCCTTGATGTGCAGCTGCATTCCTGATAGACAGTTGTCCTTGAGGTCTTGTCTCCAACTGGCACAATGAACAGTGGAGTTCTTCTCTCTTCCCAATCAGTTTCCCTCCCCCTAAAGTTCATGGCAGACTGGCACCAAAACAAAGTTAAGTGGGTATGTGAGGTGGCAGCTCCAATAGTTCAGAACCTTAGCCTAAAGAAGCTGGAATTGGAGGGTAGGAGAGCAGAATCCACAAAGAAGATGAAGCTTGATCGGGAGCTTAATTAAATGAAGGTTGCTGAAAAAGAGCACATTAGGAGGAACAGAAGAAGCACCAACACCAGTTCGAGCTGTTGAAGTTGCAACACCACCTCTTTTTCACTTACCATTCTCCTCCCTGAATAATCCAGAGTTGAGGGAATGGAAATACCTAAATTAATTTAGTTGACTAAATTAGTGGGCCAGTGAAATACAGTGAACATAGTACACTTGGATTTCAGAAAGGCATTTGACAAACTAGACCACAACCTATTTCTTGACAACCTAAAAATAACGTGGAATAGACAGCATCATCACCAGATGGATTTGTTTATCCCTGCCAAAGCGACTGATAAATCTCACTCAATGTGAGTTTAGAAATTCAACTCAGCCCTTTTGGGAAATGGATTAGGTTTATGTTGGGCTACTAACGGGGGCAACTTCTGGCAAACCAAGCCCAAATAGAGTCCCACTCCATCAAAACACCTAGCAGTTTCAGTGTCATTGCACATACCAGAGAAACCTCTATTAGGTTTCTAATCACCCGCCCGAGTGTTTGATTGCTGAATGAAAGTTGTGTTTTATTATTTTTCTTTTGTTCACCAATTGTTTTGTTTTGACCTTGCACTTCCCCTCCCCTGTGGTTGTAAGCCGCCCTGAGTCCCCTCAGGGAAAAGGGCGGCATATAAATCCCAATAAACCTAAACCTAAACCTAAACCTATTGGAGGCATGGGCCATGCTTGATTCTGGAGCCAGACAGAACTTTAAAGACCTCCAGTTTGCTTCAGACCATTGTATTTCTACATACACTCTCCAATCACCCCAGTGGTTCAAAAAAAAAATCAAAGGCTGTACACTATGATCAGTTCCTTTGGCTTGGATCACACCACCATTGAATAATTTCTTTTTCTTGCCAATAATTTTGGAATATCTAGAACACCTACAAAATGTTCATCTATTTGTCAAGCTGGACTTTAGGGGTGCTTCTACAATGTCCAATGTATCAAATGACTTTTGACTCTGGAGTAGGATGAAGAAGAGACACTGAACCATTACAGGCCAGGAGGCTATCACACTAGAGAGGTCATTTCTACAACAACACCTATCTTGATATCATACCATGTCAAGCAGTGTCCTTCTACTGCAATTGCTGGATAAGTCACTCCTCTGGTCATGGAATTAACTCACAAATGATTCCATAAGCTCCAAGCATTTCTCAGTTTCCAGAATGTATCTGTTTGCCTGATCCCTTTAGTGAATTACCATCCTATTTTCCTATGGAGAAATGTTTGGGACACATCCGTACCAGGAACAAAGCACAGGTTACTGTTCTCAAGCAGCAGCTGATCAAGATCCATGTGCCTCCATGTGCAACTGGAAAGTCTTCTCCTTTCTAATTGCCCTCCAAGAGATCAACCAAAATCTCCATCTCCTCTCCAATGTAGACCGGACCTGAGTTACAACTTTCATGACAATTATTTGAAACCCAGAGTGGCTTGGGATGCTGGGCTGGACCTGCTCTCAGCTGGGGCAGTCAAGGTTCCCAACTACAGCTGTGAAAGGCAGAAGGACCTCTTCATTGTTCTTGAAGGGACTAAGACTTACATCTCCTCCAAGATTGCCCCCATGTTGGTCGGCTACAAAATCCCAGAGGTTTGTATGTATTAGGTTCTTTAGTCTACTTTCCATACTGTAGGGATCACTAAAAAAAGCTGTAACACCTGAGTAGAATGAAGAGATAAGTGCTTCTTGTGCCAAATTTTCTATCTGCAAAAGGACTTGCTTCTTCATAATAACCACCATGCTTATAACAATTTTGCTTTTCTATTTCTATGAAAGAGCAGTTCACACTGTTGCATATTCTTAATTTCATCTTTTCATTATTTTCATGTCAGCTCTGTTTTGGAAGAACAGAATTCAGTGACATTCAGTCCTTTCCCATTTCTATTTTACAATTTGTAGATAAATCAATTTTCAGAGGAAGGCTGGATAAAATGGCCACAGATTAATAATTTGGACTCTTCCCCCAGGAGGAGAGTCTCTTGTACCTAAAAACCACAACCAAATAATGGAATTTTTAGAGCCTCCTCCACAAACTATATATTTCTGGCATGGTAACAAGATTCCCATTGCACAAGTGTCATGATTGGAAAACCTGGGTGCAGCATCTCAGACCCCATGTAGGCTAAGGGCATTGGCAGATATTCTGCCTTAAGGATTCAAACATGCTGAGTGGACATCTTTGAATTTTACTTTATCCAATTGGAGACATTATCTTCCAAAGACTATCTGAACATATTAAGAAAAATCATTGGTTTGCTTATGTATGGAGAGCAGCTTGGACCATTTTCTTGATGTGGACTGTTGGAAAAAGTTAAGACTTGAAATTCCTCTCTCTCACATTTCTACATTTCTTCTGGTTGTAAGCTGCTCCTTTGTATTCAGATCTGGCCTCAGAATGATGATGTAGCATTTGGGGATGAAGATGCAGCCCAGCAGAGCAGCATTGGAGGACAAGATGGAGAAGACCTGCACAGCCACCATGTATTTTCCTTTGGTGCTCAGATAAGTGGGCACAAAACTCACCCAGACACTGCAGAAGACCAGCATGCTGAAGGTGATCAGCTTGGCTTCATTGAAGGCACCAGGGAGATTCCTGGCCAGGAAAGCCACTGTGAAGCAGACAGCAGACAGAAAGCCCATGTATCCAAGGGCAACATAAAACATGGTGACAGAGCCTTCATTGCATTGTAGTATGATCTCTCTAGGTTGGGAGTGCATGTCAGAATCAGGGAATGGAGGAAAAGTGCTCAACCAGATGCTGCAGATGACAACTTGGAGGCCAGAACAAGAAAGGACAATGGAGTTGGCTAAGCTCTTCCCCAGCCATCTCTGCACTTTGTTTCCTGGTTTTGTGGCCAAGAAGGCCAACACTACTGTGATGGTTTTGGCCAAGATTGAAGAAATTGCAATTGAAAAGATAATGCTGAAGAATGTCTGTCGGAGGAGGCAGGTTACTCTCCTTGGCCGGCCAATGAATAGGAAGGAGGTCAATATGGAAAGCAGGAGGGAAACCAAGAGGATGTAGGAGAGATCACGGTTGTTGGCTCTGACAATTGGTGTTTCCAAGAATTTAATGAAGATCCACAAGCCAAAGCCTGTCATCAAAGAGAGGAACAAGGCAATGGAAGTCAGGATAATCCCCAGACTTTCCTTGTAAGAAAGATAGGTTTTCATCTTGGGAATACAGTGAACTCGATTGGTATTTGGATGTTGATCTTCTGGACATTTTGTACATTTCTCTGCATCTGAAAAAGAGCAAAAAATTGGGTCTCCCTCTAACACGTCCTTTAATTAAATGCATTGTTTGGGTACACTTGTTTTTTATGTGAATGACTTTGTGTAGATTAATTCAATATTTTTTCTTCATTTCTTTCCAGCTAGTACAGCTCAATATTATTTTTCTTTTTCAATGACACCATTTTATCAATGAACTTGTTGAGAGAGAAGGAGGGAGGGAAGAGGAAAGAATTCAAGAAAGGAAGGCAATTACACCCTTTTAGCATTCTACTGTTGAACCTATTGAAAATTGGAGCCCAGCCTTTTGTCAGTGCTTACAGGCATTAATGAGAACCAGCCAGGGGTGGGTTCCTGCCAGTTCTAACCTCTTCTATAGAAGAGGTTCCACAAATCTACAATAAATCTACCATTTAAGTTCTAGCTCCCTCCCTGAAGAGCGAGAGGAGGAATTCTGGGAGTTGAAGTCCACAAGTCTTAAAGCTGTCAAGTTTGAACACCCCTGGGTTTTTTTCTAAAGGGTTAGGGGTGCAAGGGTCTTTTAACTTGACAGCTTTAAGACTTGCATTCTTCAAATGCCAGAGTTTCTGAGCCAATATTTTGGTTGCTAAGCAAGAGTGTTGCTAAGTGAATTTCACCACATTTTACACATTGGCCATTCCCGCCCAGTCACATGGCCGGCAAGCCACTCCCACAAAGCAGGCCACACCTACGGAAGTTCTAAAAAAATTTGAAACCCACCACTGGAACCACCCTACAATGGAATGAATACACGTGAATGATCACTCAGCATTCCTTATGCAGCTGAAGTGGATAAACACTATTTTTGCCATGGAGAAAGAAATGTTAGATGGAGTGACCCTTGAAGATGAGTTGGATATGGAGTGAGGACATCAAAATGCATTTGACACTTTTGTATAAACAGAAAAGAGAGCCATCTTCCCATAAGGTCAAGAAGGAAGTGTCAAGCACAGCTGAAATGATCCAATCTCTTAATGCAAAACTTTAATGAGTTTATCATATTGGGAAAGATGAGGGAAAAACCAAATCTAACTATTTCCTGCACAATCTCATATAGTTAAAGTTCAAAATCTTCCTCCCCCCCATTAAGCCAGGTCACATTATCCAATGGAAATTTCTAGTATTGTTGTGAAAAAATCTTTTTCAGCTCTGGTAAACACCTTCTGAAATTTGGTCCTTGCTTCCCATGGCTGGCATGTTGATGTCTGGATCTTTGTTCTATCTCCCACCGGCTCAGGGTTGACTCAGACTTCCATCCTTCCGAGGTGGGTAAAATGAGGACCCACATTGTTGGGGGCAATATGCTGACCCTCTGTAAACCGCTTAGAGAGGGCTGAAAGCCCTATGAAGCGGTATATAAGTCTACTGCTATTGCTCCCCCTCCCCTCCCCCACCAATAGTCTGTTGCCAAACAGAGAAGCCATAATAGTTGCAACAGCACAAACACAATTTGAAGTTTGACAGGAAGTCTGTCTCATTCCCAACTCTTGATTCCTCTCCTCTCCTTGTCATGGGCAAATATTCACCAATGTCTTTAAAGAAGAGTCTCCAGCAGAACTTGTGGAATGTCAATCACAGGAGACATAAACCCAGGAGTTATCTAAGGCTGACCAAAAAAGACACTACCTGAAGTGATGGAGCAGTCAAAGGATTATTATAAAAGACAAATAGCAAAAGATGTTATCTCTCTCACAATACTCAACCCAGACTTATCCTTAGTCCATGATTTGTATCCCTGTTTGATTGGCATATATACCAGATAAAGCTCCAAGATCATTTCTTCTAATTTACTATGAGATAAATGTATATCTTGATCAAGACTCAAAGAGGTGGGACCCAATCTGGCCAAGCCTTTCAAAATGCACATTCATGTAAAACCTCAGGATTTATGGTCCTTCCCCAAGTCTGCTCTTTTCCTCTGATGGCACCTACCTTCCAGGATGGAGATGGTTCCTTCTGCACAAGGATGACAATTGTAGCAGCAGATGGGCTTCCCTTCCTGAGCCACCTTCATGAATCCAGGAGGACAGTTTTTCACACATCTGGAAATGGACAGGGGCTGAGAAGAGAGAGGGTGGAAATAACATCCATAACATGAATTATTATATAGGATAAGGGATGTGAAACAGAAAAGTCAGGGCATCTCCAGTTCAAGATTTACATTTGCTACATTTGAAACCTACAAGAAATCTAGAGATCATCAAACCTATTTAGCTTCTTGATGTTTGCCTTCTTATTTTCTCTTCTCATGTTTGCCACAGTACAATTTTTAGTTTAAATTCTCAATGTATCTACTCAATAGAAAGTTAAATGGATTTCTGCAATCCTATTGGTAAGACTTTAAAAAAAAGATAATAAAGTATTTTTCCCACCTTGTTCAGCATTTCCATCTTTACAATAGCATTCTCGTTCATGATCAATTTGAAATCTGAGGATCCCACTCTTTCTAGACTCCCAACTGTCACTTTACTAACAGACTTATTGGAGAAAACCACTGTGTTCACAATGTCCAGGTCTGCCACCAGATCTCCATTCCCATCCAAATATACTCCATCGATGGAATTATTATAAAACTGAGAGGTCCGAAGAAAAGGATGAAGCTGGAATGGAAGAGGAAATGGACAATGTTATATAGACACAGAAAGTTACCTGGCAAGACTCCTCTATTTGAGTTGGAATGAAGGATCTGTACTGAGGAACATAGAATAAAAATATTGTTAAAAGGCCCAAGGGTGACTTGGAAAATAAGGATGGTCAAGGATGTCCCTTATCTCTTCCACTCATAATAGTCACTGCAGAGTTTGGAAAACCAATGGAAAGCACAGTATAACAAAAGATACAGCCAGGATAAATTTGTTGTTGTGAATTGCGAAGTCATGTCTGACCCATTGCGACCCCATTCCTGTCCTCTACCATTTCCTTGAGTCCATTTAAGCTTACACCTACTGCTTCATACTCCATCCAGCCCCCTCATTCTCTGTCATCCCTTTCTTCTTTTGCCCTCAATCTTTCCCAGCATTAGGCTCTTCTCCAGTGAAGCCTTCCTTCTCATTAGGTGGCCAAAACATTTGAGTTTCATCTTCGAGATCTGGCCTTCTAAAGAGCAGTCAGGGTTGATTTCTTCTAGAACTGACCGGTTTGATAGCCTTGCAGTCCAAGGGACTCACAGGAGTCTTTTCCAGCACCATAGTTCAAAGGCTTCAATTCTTTGGTGCTCAGCCTTTCTTATGGTCCAGCTTTCATAGCCATACATTGCAACTGGAAAAACCATAGCCTTGACTATATGCACTTTTGCTGATATGGTGATGTCTCTGCTTTTTAGTATGCTGTCTAGATTTGCCATAGCTTTCAAATTTTCATAGCTTCAAATTCACCTGGTCCTGGGATTTTATTATTTTTCTGGATTTTCAGGACTAATTCCACTTTGGCTAACATTATTGGCCTGTTTATTGTCTCCCTTTGTTCTTTTGAGATCGGGGTTATCTTTTCTGTCTTTAAATATTGTTTTATCTTAGTTTCCTCCATACTATCTTGCGCGTACAGTTTTGCGAAGTATTTATGAATAATATGCTTCTTTATTTTTATATTTCTATATTGTAAGCAACTCTAACCAATGAGAGGTGAAATGTAACAAGGGAAAAAAATCAAGAGCAAAAAAAATATATACGGAGTTATTTGCCAGAGGGAAGAATAAAGCAAGTGAAGTGGTCAAGATGCCTCTCTCTTTTCTTCCTATCCAACTTAGGTGAAACCGAATTTAAGTTGGACCAGAATTGTGAAATAAGAAGAAACTTGGGAAACTTGGGATTTAAATTATAATTAACCATACAACTAACTGTAATTTTGGAACTGGATATTATGGAAAGATGGGAATTTGAAGCATTACATGAAATTATAAAAAAGTATGCATAAATCATTAAAATTAACTTTATATAAAATTTTGAAGTTAGAATCTGAGGAGAGGTAGGAAGCGAAGGAAGAAGAGGGGGGGGATAATGAAAGGGTAGAAACAGTGGTAAATAAAAAGCAGACAAAAAATTTCACTGGGTTTGACAGTGGTATAGAAAAAATTGAAAGGGGGGGATGTGTCCCAACAAAGGGAAATAAAAAAAATGACAAAATATTTCACTGGGGTTGGCAGTGGCTTGGGGAAAATTGAAGAGGGAGGACATGGCCCAACAAAGAGAAGGGAGGAGACAGGAATAGAGAATTGGGACAAAAGATTTACTAGAAAAAAATCAGATATTTAGAAATTGTTATGTGGAGAATCTAAAACTGAGGTATGTGATTTACCCTTTTACGTGATAATTAAACTGAGTTGCTAATTGATTGAATATGATAATGGAAAGATAATTAAATATAGGTAAAATATACAAAATATGCATGTATAGAATTCTTAAGAAGCGAGGTATGTATTGCTCCTTATTCTACATAGCAGATCAATGGAATTGTAATGAACATTGAACAGTAAGGATTGTTATTTAAAGACAATTAAAGGTAAGCTAAGCTAAGATATGGAAAAATGGAGAGAGAACATGAAACATACTTACAATGGAAAATTATTGAGACTATAAAGACAGAACTAAAAATTTAGGATGTGTAATGATGTATAACTATACAATATTATGATTAGAATAGTTGGGAATCATAATCAGATCCAAATTCCCGGCCAAAAATAGGTTGGGAGGGGTGGTGGTAAAATATAATTTCTATATATGTATACTTTTTTTTCCTTTCAAAAAAAGAAGGATATATGTTAAAATTAAAGATGTTCATTGAAACAAAATTATAAACACCATCAACATAAAATGGAGGTTGCTCAGAGGCTGAAATACACCAAGTAAATGAGATGAAGAGTGTGGAGTAGAGGAGAGAGATAAGGGAAGAAGAGTGAGTTAGGAGAAAGGCAGGGGGGAGAAGAGGAGAGAAAGAAGGAGTGGAAAGGGGAGAGAGAAGAAGGAGAGAGGAAGGGGAAGTAGAGAAGAGAAGGATGACAGAGGGAAGAAAGGAGGTAGGGAGGAAGAGAAGAGAGGGAGAAGAAAGTGATGGATATGGTACAAATATGGTGTATAGAGAGCAGAAGAGCCAATAATCATTTTGATGGTTTGATGGTAAGATGAATTGATGTAAATATTTAATAATATAAAATAATGTTGGTTATGTAACAGTATACATGTGGTTATTTGTTATGAAAATGGGAAAATAAAAAACTTTAAAAAATTTTTACTACTGGTTCTCCAGAACCTGTCAGAACCTACTGAATTTCATCCCTGATTTTAGAGGAATAAATGGTGTATGCATAGAAAACATGTACCCATACCCCCTCATGAAAGACATGTTGGAACATGCTTCTGTTACAGAAGCAAAAGAATCTGGTTGGGTAGTCAACATGTCCTGCCATTATTGGCAGGCTTAGAAGGAACATTTAAAACCACTGGACTTCCCACAGAAATCTAAGATAACATCAGACAAACCAACATTCCACAGACTGGAAAAAGACAAGAATAGAATCAACTGGCAGCAGAGGTAAAACAGCCATCAGAAAAGCATCAGATCATCTTAATCCTATCAGCAGACAAACGCTGAACTACAATTATGGAAAGAGCACAATATTTTCAAAAAGCAAAAGATGAAATTCAACTTAATTTTTTATATTCAGAATACATTATAACTATGGTCAGGATAATTACACAGTTCTTACAATTTAAAATTAATCCCCAACAGCTATAGAGTGCAGTGCAATAAAAAAATAAATACCTGCCATGCATCCAGTATTGGAGTTTTCAAGTTTTGACCCCATTTATATGTTGTCCTCCTGAGTTTGCATAAATAAGCAGTATTGACGGCTTGTCCCAGAGCCCAGATTGTGTTATAAATGAAATAGCTGTCCAGAGTCAGGATCGGATCCATCTCCTCTTTCCTCAGAGTCTCTAGTTCTTCTCTTTCCCTACACCTTCTCCAGACTTTCACTGAAAAGGCATCCATGGTATAAGAACACAGGAAGGACTTCTCTGCAAAGCGCCTCATCAAAGGATAATACTTTGTATAACCACCATACTTTCCCATTTGATTGTTCTTCATAAGAAAGGAAAAAGTACTATGGAGGTATTTAGTGGGGAAATGCTCATCTCCCAAATAAATAGTGAAGTCCCAGCGGGTTGTGATGATCAGGATTTTTCCTCTAAGAGGTTCAGTGAGCATTTCAAACACCTGATGCATAATTATAACCCCTATAGAGAATGTATTTATGTCTATACCATAAATAAAGACATTCACCTTTCTCCAATTGCGGTAAAGAGGGAGGTCTACGAATACATTCTGAGAAGCTGAGGGAAAGGTTTGTGATAAAACTGGGCAAATGCCATTCTTTATTAGCATGGAAGTCAATGTCCTCATGAACCTTTGTCCGCTGTCAGTGTCTGGAGCAAGGAGACCCACCAAGGTCCACCTGAAATGGAGGACCAGCTTCACAATCCCTGGGTACTGAAGTCCTTCAGTCGGGATCATTGGGTAGAAGAAAGGAAAGTGGATTTTATTACTCAGAACCTGAGAATCGAAACCATAATTGATCTGAAAAGGAAAATAAATAAAGAAATGCTATTTTATTTAAATACCATTACATCAAAAATCTAGCCCTAATCAAGGAATTGTTCCACTGCTAGCAAAGAATAACCTTCTGTAGGGACCTGTTTGGTTATTCTGCTCTTATGTTGTTTCTCCTCTCACTTCAACGTTGTATTTCTTCTTACAAATAGCCTGCAGAGATGCCCAGCAACATTAGGAACGTGCCAGGAAGAGATCTATGTGCTCAGATCCTTCAATCATTTGATAGATTCATCCTCTCTTCATACAATTCCCATAATAGAACTTGGCTCTTCATTTAGGGTAGAAGATGTTTGACTGAAAGTTGCATGTCTAAAAAAATTCTTCTCAATAAAGACACACCTGTGGGATTTTGTAGGTTTCCACCATGGTAGAAATCTGGATGGAGATGTCAGTATTAGCCTCTTCTAGAACAGCCACTGTGTTTCTCTGCCTTCCACAGCTGTAGTTGGGAACGTTGGCCTCGCCCTCCGAAAGGAGGTCCAGCAAAGCCTCTGAGGTCATTAGTTGGTAGAAATTATTTTCATAGATGTTGTAACCAAGGGTGACATTGAATGAAATGTTGGGATCCTTGTTGATCTCCTGGATAGCAAAAAGGAAAGAAAGCATTTTCCAATACTCTGGTGATGCTTTCCTGAATATATTAAAAGATAATTAGTAGAAAGAACATTTAATTAATTTCTCTCAACAGTAATAGTTTTAATCCACCCAATGCTGAGAGTTTTGGGAGCATTGAATTCTGTATCTGATAGATTTTTTTTTTTCAAATCTCCAAAAAATATCTCATCTATTTGATTGTAATTCATCTATTGGATTGATTGCAAAAATAAAAAGGAAAAAAACCTTTAAGTTTAGAAATATATGAATGATTTCCAGCCTTCTTTTCAACAGATAACGTGTCATTTTTGTAAAATCTGAATTTTTCATAATCTAGTCCTCCCACTGTGGGGGGTGCCATGATTTACCCATTGTTATGCATACAATAATCTGCTGTGATTACCATATATAAAATCCATCCATCCACTATAAATCTTTTCTAATTCATTATTCAGAAGTACCAATACAAATAATATTGGTTTATATTTTAAATTATGACACAGTGTAAACTGAATCCCCAACAGCTGAACACCAGTTACCCAGATCCTTCCATCTCTATTTCATATCCAAATTGAATAGCACATTTAATCATGCAATCTGTAACCTGTTACATTTTATATCTGTAACATCTTACATGTTATAACTGTAACATGTAAAAATAAAAATAAAAGTCAAGGAAACTTTGGTCTATTAACAGGAACAAGAAGGTGACAAGCTGCGGGAGAAAGCAGAACCTTTTAACTGAGTTTTTCCATCTGTTTTACATAAAAGGGAAAAAAAGCATACAATTTATTAAAAATGTAAAATGCAAATTAGGAATGCAAGTCAAATTAATCAAGAAAATGGTAAAGGAAACCTATCCACTCTACAAGAGTTCAAATCACCAGGACCAGATGGATTGCACCCTCATGTTCTGAAGAAATTGGCAGATGAGATCTCAGAACCATTTTCAAAGATCCTGGGGAAACAGGGAATTACCAGAAGATTGGAAAAGGGCTGGTGTAGTCCCCATCTACAAAGAAGAAAAGTGGACCCAGGAAACTACAGACCTATCAGCCTGACACATGGGCCATGGTGGTGCAGTATTGCAGGCTAATTCTGCTGACTGCCAGGGGTTTGATCCTCACTGGCTCAAGACTGAGTCAGCCTCTCATCTTTCTGAGGTTGATAAAATGAGGACCCAGATTGTTGGGGGCAATATGCTGACTCTATAAATCACTTACAGAGGGATGTAAAGCACTGTAAAGTGGTATATAACTTTAAGTGCTATTGCTTTCAATAATTGGAAAAATTCTGGGAAAGATAATAAAGCAACAAATCTGCAAACACTTAGAAGCAAACAAATTTATAAGCAGAATCCAACATGGATTTCTCAAAAACATATGATGCCAGACAAATCTTATTGCATTCTTTGAAAAAGTAACAAAATTAGTAGACCAGAGAAATGCTGTAGATACAATTTATTTAGATTTCAGCATAGATTTGATAAAGTAGACCACAACCTACTTCTTGGCAAGCTATTCAATCACACTCAACTTGTCATCCTTAATGGAATTGTATCTACATGGAGGGAATTGTGCATTAGGGAGCCTAAGGCTCTCTCTTAGGCTTAGTACTCTTCTATATCTTCATCAATGACTTAGATAAGGGGATAGAAGGGGAAATCATGAAATTTGCAGATGACATCTAGCTGACAGGAATAGCGAACACTCCAGGAGATAGGGTCAAAATACAGAAGGATCTTGACAGACTTGAACCCTGACCCCTATCTAACAAAATGAAATTCAATGTAAAGAAAACTCAGGTTTTACATTTAGACAAGAAAAACCAAATGCATAAGTATAGAATTCTTGGTGATACCTGGCTCAACAGTAGTAACTGTGAAAGAGAACTTGGAGTCCTAGTGGATGATCAATTGAATATGAGCCAGCATTTTGCTATGGTTGCCAAAAAAAGCCCACACAGTTCTAGGCTGCATTAATAGAGGGATAGAATCAAGATCTATTGTTAAGACCACACTTGGAATACTGCATCCAATTTTAGTTGCCAGAATGTGGGGAAAAAAAGATGTTGAGATTCCAGAAAGAGTGCAGAGAAGAATAAAAAAGATGATTAGGGGTCTGAAGGCTAAAACATATGATGAACAGTTGCAGGAATTGGGTATGTCTAGTTTAATGAAAAGAAAGACTAGAAGTGACATGATAGCAGTGTTCGAATATCTAAAGGGCTGCCACAAAGAAGAGGGGGTAAAGTTATTTCTCAAAGCACCTAAAGGCAATGGATGGAAAGTAATCAAGGAAAGAGCCACCTGCAATAAAGCTGATAGTGAGAACAATTAACCAGTGGAACGGTTAATATGGATTAAAAGACTATTCTAAATGTCTGTTAATCCATATTAAATCTTTTTTTAAACCTGTGCAGATGGGAATCACTGCAAACTATGCCCTTTTGCGATCACTTGTTCTCTTTACTTCATTTCAATTTCTTGTATTAATAAATCTCGATATGTTAACCATTTTTCTCTTTCTGTTCTAATGAATGTTCCTTGTGATGGAGATACCATAAAGGTATCTCCATCTGTACTTAAACTCTCAATGTAGCACTTTCCACATAATGATTTTTAAAATCTACATTATCTTTAAGTTTGTTCTATCATAGGTTTTGTCTTATTCTTCTTGTTGTCATTATTTCCACTTTTGTATTAAGATTTCAAATTCACTTCCAATCTTTCTCTGTCCCTTTGTTTGTTTATCTTTTCTAGCAATTGATAATTGGAATTAGTATTTCACATGAAATATAGAATCAGTGAAGGACACAAACAGAGAATTACACACACACAGTCCCACATACACACACCAGCTGACAAACACGTAAAATGAGCAACTATGCTTGTTAACAAAAGGAGTAAGTGCTTAATTTCTGGAAGAGTTTATATGATTTATATGTTTATATGAGTAATTCTGAGAGGAATCTTGGAGTCCTAGTGGAAAAACACTTAAATGTGAGCCAGCAGTATGGCACCAGCCA
The DNA here is from genome assembly GCF_051295495.1 of Thamnophis sirtalis. Lineage (NCBI taxonomy): Eukaryota > Metazoa > Chordata > Lepidosauria > Squamata > Natricidae > Thamnophis > Thamnophis sirtalis. The sequence continues at coordinate 3,666,415 of NW_028261383.1, forward strand.
AAAAAAGTCAACACAATACTAGATTGCCTTAACAGAGGGATGGAATTAAGATCAGGGGAAGTATTAGTCCAGTTTTATAAAACCTCAGTAAGACCATATTTGGTTGCATTCAGTTTGGTTGCCACATTGCAAAAAAGATGTTAAGACTTTGGAAAAATTGCAAAGAGCAACTAAAATCATGAAGGGCCTGGGGACTAAGACATATGAAGAACAGTTACAGGATTGGATATGGCTAGTCTAGTGAAAAGAAGAACTGGAGGTTTTTAAAAAGAGACTGGACAGTCACTTGTCTGGATATGGTATAGGGTCTCCTGCTTGAGCAGTGGGTTGGACTACAAGACTTGTAAAGTCCTTTCCAATTCTGTTGTTATTATGTTATTTTGTTTCAAACATTTTCACAATAAAGACCTTAGTGACATTTAACTCATTAAATGATTAGGATGCTGGCATCCATTCAAATGGGATTCACAATGTTTTAAAAAAGGCAATTCTGATCTGGAATCTAGTCATTTAATTTTCGCTTAATAGGTGACTCGGTGCAGAATAAAATTAAACATTTCTGCATTTTTCAACCCCTTATTGTGCATAAGAATGGTAGTCTCTTGCCCATCCACAGTCCAGCTCCGCTGAATGGATATCAATCACAGTGGATGCTTCTGCTTCAAAATAAGATCTCTACTTTTTAAAGGTTTTTAAAATTTTCAATAAAAATAAATAAATAACATCTCTACTGATTATTTGTTTGTGAGTTTCAAATCAGATGAAAAGAGGAAAATGGATCCCCAAGAATGAAATGAAGCAGAAAGAGAGATAAACTAGCAGATCAATAAGATCAAACCCTGAAGGAGAGGAGGCTGGAACAGGAGAACTCAGGGTCGAATGGAGAGGCTCTAATTCTGTGCAGAAACTTTAACGTACCTAGAAAATTGAGTCAGGGGAGTTTTGTTGAAGCTTAGTAGTAAAAATCTAGCCTTTGTTGCAGAGACAATGCCTCCAATGAGAAACTCTCCTGGCCTGTAATGGTTTTCTGGGTGCACCTCGTCCCTCTTCAGAGTCAGGCAGCAATTGGCTCTGAGGCTCACCAAAACTTCCTGGGGCAGCAGAAGCAGCAGAAGCAGCCACATGATGTTTTTCTGGCAGAGTCTCCAGCCCTGGGTCTACTTTGAGGAAACACTGATATGAAGACCTGGAATAAACCAAAGCCTTTTTCAAGACAGAAGCTTCAGAGGTTTCCTAATCCACACTGAGTCCAGCCAAGGCTTCACATCTGAAGGGCAGGGGAGTAAATACAGTCCCTGCCTGTCCTAAAACCCTCCAAGGTTCTCTCTTTCTCCAGAAACATTTATGCCCCCAAGATTTTTTTAAATGCAAAGACATTTGGCAAAAATGCTTTGATGTGATATCAAGGTAAAAGCACATTATGGCTGTGTTTGTGTGACATCCAAAAGCTTTTCTAAATGTCTTTAGAGATTTAGCATCCAGACAGCAAATAAATCACTATGATTTGGATAATGGCCACAAGGAGAGACATCAACTCCCTAAACTCTGAGTGAATCAGCAAGAGGTGCTTAATGGGAGGAGTCATAGATGGGGTGAAACTCTGAAAATGAGCCAAGGAGTGAGAGAGAAGTTGTCCCCAAATGCCTCTTAGAAAACCTCTGGAAACCTTCCACCCTCAAAAGAGAATTTTAGCATGAACGTGACATTTCAGTCCTCAACATGGATATAGTTGGCATGGAATATATAACAAAATATATTCCATGCCAAGGCTCAACAGTTTTTAAACTCACTAAATCAAATTTTGAATTATATCCTGGTAAATTTTTTTCCTTGAATCGAGCTCATACTAATGATTGTTTTAAATCAAGGAAAAATCTTGAAAAGGGGCACATCTGAAAGAGGTTTATGTGGATAAAATGAAGTTTATAACATTACAAAGGACAACACAGGTCTGCGACTAAAAAGCTGTTTGATTATTTTCATCTAATTTCAATGTATTTCAGTGTGCTGAAAACAAATAAAATATTGAAAAAACTCCTAGACATCATGATTTGCCACAACATGCAAAATTGTCTTCAAATTTATAATTTTTTATGGTATTTTTTTATATTAATGGGTTTTTAACCAAATTTAAAGTCCAAATTACTATTAATTAATTCACATAAGTGCATTTAAGATATAAAATGCCAAAAAAATCTTAAAGGGTTTGTCCGAGTTATGTAAAAAAAAATATAGCACTGTAAATCTGATGGTCAGCAATATATACATAAGCTAAGCAAGTTTTAAGTCTGTCCTTCTAATGGTAAAAGGGAATAATCTTTCCTGAAGAATCCAGTGTGGGAGGGAGACACAGGGCAGATAGCAGAATCTCCGGTCAGTGCAGGGGGCGTGGCCAGCACTGTGATGTCTCATGTACAGAAACAGAGCTGCTCTCTCCTGCATGCCACACTTGTGCACGAATCATCATCAGGTTCTTGGTTCTAGGCTGTTCACACTTTTTCATTGCAATTCATGTTAGCTCGTCATTCTTCAACTGTTATGTTATGGTTCTGCAAAAGTGTATTAATTCACCAGACAGTTTCTGTTTCATCTGTGGTGAATATACAGAGTTGAAGCAACAGCAGAATATTACAGACTTTGTGAAAAAAGTATACTTTGCACACTTTGGACTAAAAATTGGAGATCAAGATAAAGTTTGGGCGCCTCATAAAGTGTGCAAACAGTGTGTTGAGGACCTCCGAAACTGGTTCAAGGGTAAGAAAAAATCTTTCCATTATGGGATTCCTATGGTATGGTGAGAGCAAAAGAACCATAGTGATGACTGTTATTTTTGTTCATGCAATGTGAAAGGGTTTAATTCCAAATGGAAGCATTCCATTTCATACCCCAATCTTCACTCAGCAATTCATCCCATCCCTCATGGCACAGATTTACCAGTACCCAAGTCCCCTGCTACCATGGAAGAGATACAAAATAGTAATGGGAGATTTTAACAACCCTGACATCAACTGGGAAACAAACTCTGTACCAAGTGGAAGATCCAACAGGTTCCTAACAAACTGAGCAGACAACTTTGTTTTGCAAAAAGTGGACAAGGGAACAAGGGGATCAGCCATATTGGACTTAATTCTCACTAACAGAGAGGAAATGATAGAAGGTGTTGAAGCCACAGGAACCCTGGAGGCAAGTGACCATGCAATATTGGAATTCAACATGCAAACACAAGTAGTAGAACAAAGTCAAACTAGAGTCTTGGACTTTAAGAGAGCTAATTTCAATAAACTTAGAGAGAGCTTGGGAAAAATTCCATGGATGAGAATCCTAAAGGGGAAAACAAGCTTGGGAAATTTTGAAAAATGAGATTACAAAAGCCCAGTCTAGCACAATACCAATGAAGAAGAAAAATAACAGCTCCCAAAAGAAACCAGCATGGCTGCATAAAGAACTCTCTGACAAATTGAAAGACAAAAAAGATAAGCATAAAAAGTGGAATGAGGGGGACATAACTAAGGCAGAATATCAGCAAATAGCCCGAGCCTGTAAAGATGAGGTGAGGAAAGTTAAGGCTGACAATGAAGAAAGGCTTGCCACAAAAGTAAAAATTAACAACAAAAAAAAGCTTTTCCCAACATGTTAAAAACAAGAAAAAAGTTAAGGGAACAATTGGTCCATTGCTGGGAGAAAGTGGCAAGAAGGTGACAAGCAACAGGAAGAAAACAGAACTATTTAACTCATGTTTTGCATCTGTCTTTACACAAAGAGATAAAACAGTCCAACCTATCAAAAACAGCACCACAAAAAATCAGATTAGGAACACAAATTGAAATAGGGAAGAAAATGGTGAGCACCTGTTTACCCTAGACGAGTTCAAATCACCAGGACTGGATGGATTGCACCCCAAGGTTATGAAGGAACTGGCAGATGAGATCTCAGAACCACTGAATTATATCTTTCAGAGATCCTGGAGCACTGGGGAACTACCAGAGGACTGGTAAAGAGCTGATGTGGTTCTCATCTTCAAAAAAAGAAAAAAAATAGATCCAGGAAACCACAGACCTATCAGCCTGACCTCAATACCAGGAAGGATTCTGGAAAAAATAATCAAGCAACGAATTAGCGAACAACTAGAAGCAAACAAAGTAATAGCCAAAAGCCAACATGGGTTTGTCAAAACAGATCATGCCAAACTAATCTTATTGCATTCTTTGATAATGTGACAAAATTAGTGGACCAGAGGAATGCTGTCGATATAGTTTACTTGGACTTCAGTAAGGCATTTGATAAGGTAGACCATAACCTACTACTTGATAAAGTAGAATAATATGGGTTAGACAGCATCACCACCAGATGGATTCGTAACTGGCTGACCAACCACACTCAACATGAGAAGTATGGAGGGAGGGAAGTATGCAGTGGAGTACCCCAAGGCTCTGTTTTAGGCTCAGTACTCTTCAACATCTTCATCAATGATTTGGATGAGGGAATAAGTGGGGAACTCATCAAATTTGCAGATGACACCAAGCTGCAGGAATAGCCAACACTCCAGAAGACAGGCTAAAGATACAGAAGGATCTTGACAAACTTGAACATTGGGCACTATCTAATAAAATGAAATTCAATTGTGAAAAGAGTAAGATTCTACATTTAGGCAACAAAAACGAAATGCACAGGTACAGTATAGGTGGTACCTTGCTCAGTAGTAGTAACTGTGAAAGGGATCTTGGAGTCCCAGTGGACAACCATTTAAATATGAGCCAGCCGTGCGCAGCAGCTGCCAAAAAAGCCAACAAAGTTCTAGTTTGCATAAATAGAGGGATAGAATCAAGATCACGTGAAGTGTTAATACCACTTTATAATGCATTGGTAAGGCCACACTTGGAATCCTGCATTCAGTTTTGGTCACCATAATGTAGAAAAGATGTTGAGATACTAGAAAGAGTGCAGAGAAGAGCAACAAAGATGATTAGGGGACTGGAGACTAAAACATATGAAGAACGGTTGCAGGAACTGGGTATGTCTAGTTTAATGAAAAGAAGGACTAGGGGAGACATGATAGCAGTGTTCCAATATCTCAGGGGTTGCCACAAAGAAGAGGGAGTCAAACTCTTCTCCAAGGCACCCGAGGGTAGAACAAGAAGCAATGGGTGGAAACTAATCAAGGAGAGAAGCAACTTAGAACTGAGGAGAAATTTCCTGACAGTTAGAACAATTAATCAGTGGAACAGCTTGCCTCCAGAAGTTGTGAATGCCCCAATACTGCAAGTCTTTAAGAAGATGTTGGATAGCCATCTGTCTGAAACACTATAGGGTTTCCTACCTAGGCAGGGGGTTGGGCTAGAAGACCTCCAAGGTCCCTTCCAACTCTGCTATTGTATTGTATTGTATGGATGGATCATTTTCTCCCTTTTGCATCATTTTCCCCTCCTTTCTGAAATGTATAAATGTTTATGTATTTATTTAATAAACAAACACACTCAATTCATACATAGATTATTGTGGTGGCTTACAGCTTTGAACACAATAACACAAAAACTAATAAAAAAGCCCATCACAGTATGAGTGGGATGAGTATCACTTTGTCTATAAGAGTTTCACCCCATTTTGGAGAACACTCCATTCCCAGTGCTTACTGTATAATAAATACTGCAGTGAGGTCTGATTCTTTGCTTTGGGTCCTGTGGTTTGATTCCACATAAACTGGAATTCACTTTTTTTTTTCATCTGGGACCAGGGATCATAGCACCATATGTGATGTAGAGGTCTTATGTCCTTTCCTGTTGCCAAAAAAGGGCACCATTTAGGAGTCTTTTAAGGCAACAGTCTCTGTCTAAAAGTTTGTTTTGGTTAGGAAGGTTTGTTAAATGTGTGTGCTCCCTTTTTCATTCCAATTCTCAGCCACCCTTGGCCATGAAGTCAGCTCAACTGAGCAATGACTGGAGATATCTGGCAGGGGGAATTTGGCTATGGAGAGGTGAGTGTGACCTTTCCCTACTTATGTGGGTCATTATGAGTCTCAGGCAAGGACAAGGAGCAATCATGCTGTCTGTTGTGAACCTTTAGAAGATCTTATGATAAATGACTTGAGGACCTAAGTTTGACATGAAAGGCTTATCTTGGGTTGAGATATGGCAACCCCTTGTTTAAAAAACAACAACAGCCCATGTGTTTGTCTTAAGTTATTTGGTAGAGATTCCCCAAGACCAAAATGAAATTTTTGTGTGTAAACTTTTAGCCATGTTATTCTTTAGAGAATGGAGGACATGCAGGGCCTTCAGCTCATCCAATTTCTTCACAAACCTCTCTGTCTGCAGCTCCTATACAGCCTCCGCCATAGTGAGTTCCTCACTATTGGGTGTTTAGAAAGAAGGGGACAGAGTGAGGAATAAGGAGGACCATTGATAATGTCTGCTTGTGTTCCCTCTTCTTGCATCAGAGCTTTGAGCCAGGAAATATGCCTGCTGCCTTTGACTCCCCTTTTGGGATGGAGCTTTTCACCAGGAAAGTTTCATCAGCCTAATTTGACTGACAGTGTTAGCTTTAATAAATGAGGTTTTCTGACTTCACTGCCAAAAAGGAAATATTTTACTCCAAAAGAGAAGGGAAAGTTATGTGGAGTGTAGGGAGAGGAGAGACAGGGCCCATCACCCCCACTGCTGCTCAGGTCTCCATTGAGTTATGGCAATTTACTATTTCTGCTTATCAGTAACAGTAATGAATCAAGATACAGTTTTTGTGTGAAGATATTGGAAGCATTTTTAAGAGGGAAGTTGAAAATGTTTGTGAGGAATGTTTTTCGGGGAAGGAAGAAATCCCATGAACAGCAACGGATGCCAGTGATTCAGAAAGGGAGGAAGAGGGCACAGAACAATTTCTTTCTCTTCCTTCCCAACCTCTATTCAAAATCAATGTGCTGCTTTGTCAGCCTCACCGGCACATGGTGCCATCTATAAAATATCTTATACAATTTTTTTTATTATAACAAGATTACTATTATAAATATTAGGATTTAATACTACTATTATATTTTTATTAGAAGATATGTTAAGAGGGAGAAATGAATATGTTTATCATGTTCAATATTAGTTTTGTAAGATCAGAGAATCAATATTAATGTAATGAATACTGTTGTAAATTTTGATTATTACTGCACAAAGATATTTGTACACGGACAACACACTGTTTAATGGAAGATGGAAATAAATAAATTTATCTCTATCTCTATCTCTATCTCTATCTCTATCTCTATCTCTATCTCTATCTCTATCTATCTATCTATCTATCTATCTATCTATCTATCTATCTATCTATCTATCTATCTATCTATCTATCTACCTACCTACCTACCTACCTACCTACCTACCTACCTACCTACCTACCTACCTACATACATACATACATACATACAACCCAGATACAGAGAGACAGAGAGACAGAGAGACAGAGACAGAGACAGACAGACAGACAGACAGACACACACACACACACACACACACTCCTGTGTCCTTTCTTCTGTTCATAACAAAGTTTTTGCAATCTCCACCTCAACGTGTGTTTCATTGAGCATGGTACACCAGATATGAAGCCAGCTTATTGGGACAACATAACTGAAACAGTCTATGGATCAGTGGCTCTACTCCACCCTGCTACAGAGTCAAGGGGTTGGCTCCAAAATCAAGTATACCAAGTTTGGCTGGATTTGATGCTTGGACTATAGACAGAGACTTTTTTCTTTCTGAAGTGGCTTCTTTGCCCATGTCAAAATATGAATCAGTAACAAATTAAAGCAAAGCAAAGCATTTATAATGGGTTTGTGCGTGTGTGTTTAAGTGTTTTTATAGGGTACAGAAACAAATGATCCATATATTCGATATTTGTGATATATCAGAAAGCAAGTGATCAAACAATAAAAGGCATCAATTACCTGTGAGTCTTGAACAAGGGAAAACATTGATTCTACATAACATTCCACATGTAGCAAATTTATGGGTTACCTTAAATTTCCCAGGTGAGTTTCTATCTTTCTTGAAACTTACAAATGTATTCAAGGACTTTCAAAATACCTACACTATGTTGGAATTGCTGAAATAGCAAGCTCTCACAAATTTCCAAGAAAAAAATGTTTTCTTAACATTAAAAAAGAAGCCTAGATTGTCATGTTAAAAGTGCTAATGTTATCTTTAAAAGGGTTAATAAGAAAGCCAGAAAAAAAAAGCTATAACTGTTTAATAGATAATATAAGAATTAAAGATAAATTTACTTATTCGATCATGATTATAAAGTGTTTACATTAATTTTGAATGATTGATTATAAAGCAAATTACAAGTTTAGTCATGAAGATCAGTGTAGATTTTTATCCAGAAGAACAAAAGACAACATGAGAACTATATTGAATATCATAGTATATTTACAAGAATTTAATGAAAAACAAGCTGGGTTAATATTCCTGGATGTAAAAGAAATAATGTGGCAATTCAAAGAGGATGGGTGGTTAAAAATATGAAATACAAATAAATAAATAAATAAACAACAAACAAACAAACAAATAAATAAATTGAAGATATTGACTTTATTAAAAACATAAAGAAATTACTGTATTTTTCAGAGTATAAGATGCAACTTTTTCCCTCAAAAAAGAGGTTGAAAATCTGGGTGCATCTTATACACTGAATATAGCATTTTTTGCCTCGCCAATCCCTGCCCCTTCACCAAAATGGCCATGCATAGCCTCTAAGAAGCTTTCAGAATGCTCCTGGGGGTTGGGGAGGGCAGAAATGAGTGAAAAACGGGCCAGTTTTTGCTCAATTTTGTCCTTCCCCCAGCACTCTATAAGCTTCCTAAAGGCTATGCATGCAATTGTTTGACAAAAAACCAGGCCCATTTTTGTGAAAAATGGGACATTTTGGAGAGGTTAACAGAGTGCAAAAACTTTTTTTTTTGATTTGCCTCTTCAAAACCTTGGCGCATCTTATTCTCTGGTGCATCTTATACTCCGAAAAATACGGTAAGTTTTTATATTCATTTCAGAAGACTCAAATTATGGTTAAAGGTAATGATCTAACTAAACCATTTGACCATCCATTAGAGGGATATAAGACAAAATTGTCTACTACCCTTTTTGTTTTTCATTTTGGCTCTTGAAGTATTGACTTATCATGGCCCAGGAGGAAGGAGAGCAGAAGGGGAGTTTCCATTAGGTTAGTTGCCTAGCAACAGAGTCAAGATTCCGATCACTGACAGTTGGTTGCAGCAACATTCCGAGGAGAGAAAGCCCATATAAAATAAACTGGGTTTTCTCTCTTCTCTTTGCTGGAAATGGAAATAATGTTCAGCTCAAGTGTGATTCTTGTGTATGAATTCACTCTTGAATCTTAGATGTTTGGACCGGCTGATACTTTGAACTTGGACTAGCTTTAGATGTCTCTTTTGCAAGGTCCTCTTTGAAAAACAGACTTCCTTTGTTTGACATTGCTCAGTGTATATCATTAGAAGAAGATTCTGGTTCAAATCCAGGCTGGGTCTTCCAAGGAGCACACAGTGCAAATTGCTTGAGGCAGAGGCAAAGTTCATTTGACATGGTTACTTTTATAGAGCAGCTTTTCTATCATCCCCAGAAAGCACATGAACTCATCCTGCCTTTTGGGGGTTACTGGAAGGCACAAAGGATCTGGTACAGAGGAAGACATGGCTTCACTCCCTGGGGGAGGTTAAAAGTTAGCTTTTGTCTATCAATGGTGGTAACCTTGAGGCTGGGGAATTTATGTTAGGAAATGTGTCATTGGAATGAAGAGTAATATCTAGTGAAGATAAATATCCAATAAATGTCCAATTTCCTTCCAGCACTACACAGACCTCAGGGGAATGGGAAGACTGATACCCATACAGTTCTTAAGGAGATAAACTTGAGTCCTTCCTAAATAATTTTGAAGACATCTACCAAGTTTTTTCAGGGCCCAGGACATCGCTCATATGTGTTCTCTTAAATGGTTGATTAAGTCAAATATTAGCTAACCTGTGTATGGAAGACAGGAAGGACTACCAACAGTTTAAACATATTTACTTGAAGTAATTGGTCTCACAGCAGAAGAAATCAGAAGGAGATGTTTCTCACTGAGGAAGGTGAACAAAGAGGATAAACTAAGGAAAGAGCTTAGTTCAAGCCCAAGCACTGGAATAGAGGGGTTTTTTTAAATGTGGATTTCAGGCAACAGATCCTTTTCCACCTCTATTCATGGGCTTGGGGATTGGTTAAACCTGTCTGATTTATTTGATCACCTTATCTCAAATTTCAAGGCATTTCGAATAGAGGCAATGAACAGAGAGGGATGTCACACGTGAGCTATCTGCAAACACAGGGAAACTTTATTCCCAGTAGGACTCCAGCTATGAACTTTCCCCTTTCTCCCTTGGTTGTTTCTTCAAGGAAGGGAGAAAAGATCAGGGAACTGATTTTCAGCTCCACTTGCTCCCCTGTTTGAGTTTCAGCTCCAACCCTTTTACCACCATTGGACGTGACAAAGACAGTTCCAGGAACTCCTCTAGGAAACTTCTGGAGAGCAACATTTCAGGAATGACATTTTCTATCATACAGTCTTTCCCCATTCCCATTCCCATGGTACAAAGTGCTAAACACTTTCCATTTCAAGGACCAGAGTATCATGTGGTTTGAGGATATTTTCTCTTGTCTTCCCTAGATTAAGTCTTCACAGAAGTTGTTGAACATTCCAGGGGCTGTTTTGCTGTTGGATCATCACTTTTAGATTATGTCCAGAAAGTGATAGGACAGTGATAACTCAAGACCAAAGTCATGAAATTCTGAGATCCCACAAAGTCTGTAAAGTCATACAACACCTGCAAACATAACTGGCATGGATCATCTAGAATGTGACTTGTGTCCACCTGCACATTCTTGACATCCAGCTGCAATTTCTCCATCTACATTTATTAACAAGTCATAGAAAGAGAGTGTGTTGAAATTTTCATATATACCCCACTTTAGGCAATATATTCTTTCTTGCTTTCTTTTGGGAATATTTTCTCCTCTGCATTTCTCTCATGTTGATATAACTGTCTTGTTTCTTAGCTATATTTTACTGTGTGATGATTATATTGGGTTGTAATTTGATTAGTCTTAAACTCTTTATATTCTTATCCTTTTCATTTGTAACAACTTTAATTATCAAATTGATGCAAAGGAAGCAAAACAATAACTGCAATGGGATGGAAAGTCATGAAATCCTTCAAAATATACTGCAGCCAAACTCACAGCATTAATGCTGTCTGAGCTCTGAAGGACACTTGCCTCCTGCTCCCCCCCCCATATTAACATATTCCTATGAAATTATAAACTCTGGGGAAAGTCACTTTCAATTGTTTAGCAATGGCGGCTTTAAACAGAGCAGATGTTGGCCCAGATCTTCTTTACTGTATCTTTTTGATAAATAACGTATTCTTTCTCCAGACTGGAGCCTTTTTTAGGCTGCAAACCATAGACTTCTGATCTGTAGAAAAAAACTGCTTATCAAGTGAAGCTAGCTTGTCATTATGAAAAGCTTTACTACGCACAGCCTTTGCATATTACTATTCTAGCAAAGATGCTCATTCTGGGAACCATTCTACCAGATGGCTAAATCATCAATTCAGTGGAAAGCTAAGTTTATTGTTACATAAAGTCTCCTTCAAATCCAAAAAGAAAAAAGAAAAGAAAAATGTGATGGTACTAGCCCAAAACAGTTTTGCTATTATTTCTCTACTTTTAACATTAGATGTTCTTTAGCATTTAGATCTGGTCTCAGGATGATAATATAGCATTTGGGGAAGAAAATACAGCCCAGCAGCCCAGCACTGGAGGATAAGATGGAGAAGATCTGCACAACTACCATGGATTTTCCTTTGGTGCTCAGATAAGTGGGCACAAAGGTGACCCAGACACTGCAAAAGACAAGCATGCTGAAGGTGATCAACTTGGCTTCATTGAAGGCCCCAGGCAGGTTTCTGGACAGGAAAGCTACAGTGAAGCAAATGGCAGCTAAGAAACACATATAGCCAAGGACAACATAAAACATAACAACAGAGCCTTCATTGCATTGAAGGATGATCACTCCAGGCTGGGAGTGGAGGTCAGAATCAGGGAATGGGGGAGACATTCCCAGCCACAGGGTACAGATGAAAATTTGAACACCAGACCCAGAAAGGATGATAGAGTTGGCCAAGCTCTTCCCCAGCCACCTTCTCATCCTGTTCCCTGGTTTTGAGGCCATGAATGCCAATACCACTGTGATTGTTTTGGCCAATACAGAAGACACAGCTACTGAGAAGACAATGCTGAACACTGCTTGTCGGAGAAGGCAGTTGGCTTTCCTTGGTTGACCAATGAAGAGTAAAGGAGACAAAAAGCAAAGCAGGAGGGAGACCAGGAGGATGTAGGAGAGGTCCCGGTTGTTGGCTTTGACAATGGGAGTTTCTCTGTATTTAAGGAATATGATTAAAACAAAACCTGTGGTTAGGAACAAGAATAGAGCAAAGGAGACAAGGATAATGCTCAGATGTTCTTCATAGGACAGGAAGGATATTCCTTTGGGGAAACACTGGACTCTGTTCTCATTTGGATATTGATCATCTGGGCATTTAGTGCACTTTTCTGTATCTGAGAAAATAGAAAATAGTATTTATTTTATAGTCTCTCCTTTCACATTTCAAGAAAACTCTTCCTGGAATGACTGCTTATGCTGAGACGTGAGAAAGCCCTAATAAATAGTAAATAATACCTGTAAAGACACATATACATCAAAAATTATATATACATTTATATAAAGAATTATGGAAATAACACCCAAAGGAGTAATACCTGGCACCACCATTACCTTTCACTGAGTCCATCCACATTTTCATCCTGCTCCAAACTCACCCTATCTTAATGCCTCAGGGAACAGTCATTTCTCTGGAAGTTAAGAAGGGTAGCGGTCTGTCAGATATTAACAAGGAGGTTGTCCTGTAACCATGATGGTGAACCTATGGCATGCATGCCACATGTGCCATGCGGAACCATTTCTGAGGGCACACAAGACTTTGCCCTGCCAGCTCCAGCGCACGTGCACACTGAACAGCTGATTTTCGGCTGTTTTTCACCTACCGGAGGCTTCCCTGAAAAATAGCCCAATGCAGACTTCCAGTTTGCACATTATGCTGTTTTTTCACCTCTGGAAACTCCAGGGAAGCACCCTGAGGCCTCCAGATGGAGAAAAACAGCCCAAAGGTAACCCCGAAGTTTATTCTCAAACTTCCGGTTTGCGTGTTGGACTGTTTTTGCCCCAACCCCTAGGCTCCCTGAAAGCCATGCGTGCATGTGTGGGGCAGCAAGGGGGGGCACATGCCCATTCACAGGGGGCATGGAATGGGGGGTTAGATTATGGGAGTGATCACATAAGTGTACACCATAGCATTTGCGCATGTGCTTTTGGCACCTGAGGCGAAAGAAGTTCACCATCACTATCCTATTAGATGGGGGCTGCAACAGAAAAATCAGGCTTTCTGTGATGCACAAGTGGCTAACTTTTAGGGAACAGACCTGGAGTATCCCTTTCATATCTGCCTTAGAGGGACAAGTAAGTATCCTCAAAGAATGGACCTATGCTATATAGGTTTTTAAAGATAAACCTAATTGATCTTGGGAAGAAACTGGGAGCCTGTGCAGCTCACACAATGGGGCAATAGTATTGTAGAACATAGGGGAACAATACACAGTCCATTCCATTGCATTCAGAGCCTTTTTTGAAACTGCAGACAGCGTTATTTGAAAGAAGAAGGATCCATGATGTGAACAAGGGCCCCTCGGCCAAGGAAAAGCACAACTGGTACACAAGAAGAATCTCTGTGAAGATTAATCATAGTGTCCACCTCCTTTTTTCATACTTGTCATGATTCTAGGAGGACTCCTAAACTGTGCACCCCATTTTTTCCAGGGGATTGCTACCTGTCTAGAATAAGAGATGGATTTGCTGTATATATCAATCCCTCAAACCCCAGGCCAGGGATATGGTGGATTATGCAAAATGTTCTTAAAAAAAGGATAAAGTTTACCCCTCAGTTATTCTTGTTAGGTATAATTACTGATTGTACAGTTATAGAGACTAACTTGATTTTGCATTTAATAACCGCAGCAAGACTGTTGGTGGCGAAATACTGGAAGAAGGAAGATTTGCCTACTATTCAAGAATAGACATTAAAAATAACAAACCTAGCAGAGATGGCTAAAATATCAGCATATCTCAAGGATCACTCAAATGAGAGATATAAACTGGAGTGGAGAAGATTTATTTATTTATTTATTTATTTATTTATTTATTTATTTATTTATTTATTTATTATCAAAATTTATATGCCGCCCAATCCCGAAGGACTCCGGGCGGCTTACAAAAAAAAGAAGAAAGAAAAAGAGAAAGAAAAAAAAGGAAAAAAAAGAAAGTTTAAAATCACAAAAACACATGCATTCATTCTAATTGGGGCTGGACCTCAACAATGAGGTCAACAGCCCCAGGCCTGCTGGAACAGCCAGGTTTTTACAGCTTTCCTGAAGGCCATGAGAGTGGGTATGGTCCGGATCTCTGGGGGTAGCTGATTCCAAAGAGTCGGAGCAGCCACAGAGAAGGCTCTCCTCCGGGGGCCTGCTAGCCGACACTGTCTGGCTGATGGCATCTGAAGGAGGCCCAATCTGTGGGATCTTACTGGCCGCTGGGAGGTATGTGGCAGTAGGTGGTCTCGAAGGTATGCTGGCCCTAAGCCATGTAGGGCTTTAAAGGTAATAACGAACACCTTGAATTGCGTCCGGAGACCAATTGGTAGCCAGTGCAGCTCACGGAGGACAGGTGTAACGTGGGTAGCAATAGCAGTTAGCAATAGCAGTTAGACTTATATACCGCTTCATAGGGCTTTCAGTCCTCTCTAAGCGGTTTACAGAGTCAGCATATTGCCCCCAACAACAATCCGGGTCCTCATTTTACCCACCTCGGAAGGATGGAAGGCTGAGTCAACCCTGAGCCGGTGAGATTTGAACAGCCAAACTGCAGAACTGCAGTCAGCTGAAGTAGCTGCATTTAACCACTGCGCCACCTCTTCTCGGTGCACCCAATATCACCTCGGTGCACCCAATATCACTCGCGCGGCCACATTCTGGACTAGCTGCAGTCTCTGAACGCTTTTCAAGGGTAGCCCCATGTAGAGCGTGTTGCAATAATCCAGCCTTGAGGTGACAAGGGCGTGAGTAACCGTTTGAAGTGCCTCTCGATCCAAATAGGGCCGCAAGTGGTGCACCAGGTGAACCTGGGCAAAGGCCCCCCTGGTCACAGCCGACAGATGATGTTCCAGTGTCAGCTGCAAATCCAGGAGGACCACAAAATTGCGGACCCTCTGTGAAGGGTGTAAATTTTCACCCCCCAGGGTTAAGGATGGACTGTCTAGGCTGTCCTTCGGGGGCAGCATCCAAAGCCACTCAGTCTTATTGGGATTGAGCACAAGTTTGTTCACCCCCATCCAGATCCTAACAGGTTCCAGGCATTCGCACATCACGTCCGCCGCTACACTGAGCTGGCACGGGGCAGAAAGATACAGTTGAGTATCATCTGCATATAGGTGGTACTTTACCCTGTGCTGTTGCATGATCTCACCCCGCAGCTTCATGTAGATGTTAAATAGGAGGGGGGGACAAGACCGAACCCTGTGCCACACCACATTTGAAGGGCTTAGGGGTCGACCTTTGCCCCCTGACCAACACCTACTGCAACCTGTCAGAGAGGTAAGAGGAGAACCACTGTAAAACGATGCCTCTCACTCCCACCTCCTCTAGACGTCCCAGAAGGATACCATGTTCGATGGTATCGAAGGCCGCTGAGAACTCAAGAAGCACCAGGATAGAGGAATGTCCTCTATCCCTGGCCCGCCAGAGATCATTGGTCAGGGTGACCAAAGCGGTTTCCGTGCTGTACCCAGGCATGAAACCGGACTGAAAGGAGTCTAGCTAATCCGTTTCATTCAAGGTCCGTTGGAGTTGAAGCACCACCACCTTCTCAACAACCTTCCCCAAAAAAGGAAGGTTGGAGACAGGACGATATTTTTTCAAAATAGCTGGATCCAGGGAAGGCTTCTTGAGGAGGAGACTTACCACTGCTTCCTTTAATGGTTGCGGGAAAGACCCCTCCTGCAAAGATCTGGAGCCAGCCTCATGTCACCTCTCTGCTGGTCAAAACCAGCCAGGAGGGGCACGGGTTCAGTAAACAGGTGGACGCACTCATCGCTCCTTTTTCTTGTCTTTGAATTCACGTCGATGGCTGTTTCTCTTTCCAATTTAATTTCTCTTTCCAATTTAAGGATTCCTTTTAATATCATATCTCCTTTTCTTTCATAGCCTGTGGAGCCACGTTGGGTTTATTTATTTATCTGGGAAACATTCATTTACCAATCACAGTCTGCCTCAGCATTGCCATACACTTCTTTCCTGCCTAGTTTCAGATTAAGCAATTCATGCATTAAGGTGATAGGGGAAAAAAGAAATTTAAAGAGAGCTTAAGGTTTCAACTGTGCCCAAGATAGAATGGTCATTCTCACACCGCCAAAGCCAAATTCCTCCTTGTTTCAATGTCATTTCAGTTTTGGAAGAAAAAAAATAATGACATTCAGGCCCTTTGTGCTTCTATTACACAATTTGTTGATAAAATATATATTCTGGCATATGAACAAGATTTTCGTTGCACAAGAATTATGTTTACAAAACCTGGATGTGGCATTTCAGGACTCGGGTAGGATAAGGGCACTGGAAAGACAGGGTCCCTTGAGAATTAAAAAAAAAACTCAATGGACATCTTGGAATTTTACTCTCCAAGGTTTTTTATTTTCCCAACACTCTTTAATTATTTCAAGTAAAGTTACTGGCCCACTTATCTATGGAGAGTAGCTTGAACCATTTTTCTAGGTGTGGACTGTTGAGAACTGATACTTAAAATTCTTCTGCTTTATATTTCTACATTTCTTCTGGCTGTAAGATGCTCTTTTGTATTCAGGTCTGACCTCAGAATAATAATGTAGCACTTGGGGATAAAAATGCAGCCCAGCAGACCAGCACTGGAGGATAAGATAGAGAAGATCTGAACAGCTACCATGTATTTCCCTTTGATGCTTAGATAGGTAGGCACAAATGTCACCCAGACACTGCAGAAGACCAGCATGCTGAAGGTGATCAGCTTGGCTTCATTGAAGGCCCCAGGTAGATTTCTGGCCAGGAAAGCCACAATGAGGCAGATGGCAGCCAGGAAGCCCAGGTAGCTGAGTGTGATGTAGAATATGAGAACAGAGTTTTCATTGCATTGCAGGAAGATTACTCCAGGCTGGGAGTGGAAATCAGAGTCAGGGAATGGGGGAGAAACTCTCAGCCAGATGGAACAGATGATAATTTGGACAGCAGAAGAAGAAAGGATGATGCAGTTGGCCAAACTCTTCCCCAACCATCTCTTTGCTCCATTTCCTGGTTTTGCAGCCAGGAAGGCCAATACCACCGTAATCGTTTTAGCCAAGAGAGAAGAAATGGCAATGGAGAAGATGATGCTGAAAAATGTTTGTCGGAGAAGGCAGGTGGCTTTCCTTGGTTGACCAATGAAGAGAAAAGGAGATAAGAAGCAAAGCAGGAGGGAGACCAGGAGGATATAAGAGAGGTCCTGGTTGTTGGCTTTCACAATGGGAGTTTCTTGGTATTGAAGGAATATGATTAACACAAACCCTGTAGTTAGAAACAAGAGTAGGGCAAAAGAGATGAAGAGGATGCCTACACATTCCTTATACAACAGGAAGGTTACAACTTTGGGAATACATTGGACTTGGTCCTCATTTGGATATTTATCATCTGGACGCATTTTTCCATATCTGACAAAAACCAAAGAGCAACATTTCTTCAACATTCTGTCCTTTAAACTTTCAAGAAATAAATTCTTGGAGCAACAGCTGATACCCCAAACATTTTCAAAGAAGCATTTTTTTAAAAAAATATACTGTATGAAGTAGAAAAGATATGAAGAATATAATTTCAAATGTATGTCTGTCTGTCTGTCTGTCTGTCTGTCTGTCTGTCTGTCTGTCTGTCTGTCTGTCTACCTACCTACCTACCTACCTACCTACCTACCTACCTACCTACCTACCTACCTACCTATCTATCTATCTATCTATCTATCTATCTATCTTGTCATTTATCTCCCATGAAACATGCAGAACCTCCATAAAAACCTAAAGTATTAGAGGTTATTAAAGAATCAGTTAATCTTTCCAGAAAACTTCCTGAGTTGTTCAGAATGGACTTCTTAATATACTGGATTCAGAGGATGTCTATCTGGTGAACTCTAGTAAGCTTGCAGAGAGAGCTCTACTCATGGAAATGGCTAATAGGAGCAATGGTGAATAGGAGCAATGGTAATATGGGTGGAGAGTAATAACTCACAGGGAGGCCCATATAGAAACATTGCAATAATCCTTGCAATAATTATTCTAAAACTTCAAAGAAATCAGCTGTTTCCTGAAGTCAAAATGTAGCAGGTACATCCAAACTAAAAAAAACAAAAAAACAGAAGAAATATTTTATCTGGCAGTAGTAAAGGTTGCCCAATTGGCAAACCTGTCTGAGAAATTGTGCAGTTTCAAACTAAAGGAGACAATAATTGAGCTTCAATGCTGTCTTTTAACCAGTGGTGGGCTCCATACATATGTGCGGAAGGTGCCCAAGCGAGCAAAGTGCATGTGCAGAAGGCTGCATGAATTCACGGAAGGCTGCGCGCATGCACGGAAGGTGCACAGAAACATTTTTGGTGCTCGACGAACCAGTTGTTACATTATCCCCACCTCTGCTTTAACTTGTACCTCCATGAAAATACTCTGGATGAATTCGGTTTTACCAGGCCCTTGCTTTATTTTGGTGAGACCCACCTTCCTTTGTGCTGATGGTCCCCTCTGGACAAGGAATGCAGTCGTAGCAGCAAACTGGTTCTCCTTCTCGAGCCCACTTAACAAATCCAGGATGACAATTTTCCACACATTGGGAATGAGGCAGAGACTAAACATAAAAATGTGGAATCCCGAAGAAAATATGTTAGGATTAACCATCCATGGAAAATAAAGTCAAAGTGAACATTAGTCAAAGACCTTTTGTTCTTCACTTAGATTAATACAAACTCTGAAACTACTTCCAAATAGTTGCAGGAAAGACAACTACTGACAGATTCATATTTTAGTTCATCTATTTTGCGTTTGGAATATTTGACTGCAATAAAAGGTTTTTCTACTTAATAAAGTTAGAAGGAATGGGATTGAGGAAACATTTAAGCATTAATTGACAATCAGTGGGTTCTTTGTCATGCCTCTATAAACATTAAGTTTTTCATTCTTCATATATCCATGAATTTAGTATACATTAAACTTTAGAATGAAATATATTCTGAAATATGTATTAGAGTTTTATTCCATTATATTTATGAAGATACAATAAATGTGAGGAAGAAAGCAATTTATGACTGGTAGGATCTGATTCTTACAGATTTCATAAAACATTGCAAAGACACCACACACACACCAACTTTGAAAGTTCTCTAAAATAGTGTCCCATATAGGATATGTTACTTACAAATTAGAGCCATGAACCTTAAGGAGATGACCTTGTTTATTTACATTTTGTATTTATATAATTGCAACCCTGGTAAAATTAGACTAAAACTTAGTGCCTAGTTTCTCGAACTGTAGTTAAATGATATAGACATGAGGTTATGAAAACATGTCCCTCAAAATGTCAAGCATCCTTTGCTGCATGAGAAGAACATAAGTATGAGCCCTTCATTGGAAAATGTTATTTCTAAAACCAAGCTGGGTAACCAAGATTAGGTCCTTTCCTTTGAAGAACTACAACTAGATGACAACAACTGGCAGGGAAAGACAGACCCATGCTTATTATTATTTAAATTGGAGCTTCATTTCTGCCTAGAGAGATTTAAAGTAGTTAACAGTCATGATAAACAATATCATTCAACAGGTTTTCAGACAAAACACCCTCTTATAAGCCAAAAGCCAAATCCAAGTAACATTTCCTTTCAAATTGTCCCTTGTTACTTCCATTATGCTGAAGGGATTTTTATTTTTTTTATTTTTGGATCAAAGCTATGTTTCAGTGCTCCAGTTTTCTGGGTCAGGGCATTATCTCACAACAGGCCAGTCATTGTGACTACAGGTGAACTGAATGCCTTAGACCTCCTTCCAATAAGGAGAAGACCCATTGGTCTATCCCAACAGGATGAAATAAAATTATAGATATTTATGGCCACACCTGGCCTGCTTAAAAACATTACTCACTATGGATTTTCCCTTTCAGGAGACACTGCTCCAGCCAAGACAATCTGAATCCAAAGGCATATTTGCCACAGGGACCAAGAAGGTATCTATCCAGTCTTGATTCAATTTTTTTGGATTCTGTCCAAACCTGAACTTGGGACTAGTTTAACAGAATTGCCTTTTCCTTTGCTATTTTAGAACAAGAAAGAAGCAAAAGTGGGTCTATCAGTATCACAATCATCGGCACTTGATGGCCTCTCTCACTAGTTTTCTGGAGACACCAGATTAACGAGCATCCACAAAATGCTCATGACCTGGGTCTTAAAAGAGGACAATTCTCCATATTTTAGTATGTAAAGAAAACCTTCGGCAGCACATATACTAAAATTGGAACGATACAGAGAAGATTAGCATGGCCCCTGCGCAAGAATGACACGCAAATTCGTGAAGCGTTCCATATTTTTCCCTCAGTTATTCTTGTTAGGTATAATCACTGATTGTACAGTTATAGAGACTTACTTGATTTTGCATTTAATAATGGCAGCAAGACTGTTGTTGGCGCAATACTGGAAGAAGGAAGATTTGCCTACTATTCAAGAATGGACATTAAAAGTAACAAACCTAGCAGAGGTGGCTAAAATATCAGCATATCTTAAGGATCACTCAAATGAGAGATATAAACTGGAGTGGAGAAGATGGATTGACTATACTCAAAATAAATATGGGACTAAGAAATTCCAGATAGTTTATGACTGAAGAAACAAGGAATGATATAATCTGTTTAGAGTTAGCCTAGCAAAGAGGAGTTAAAGCTCAAATGAAAGATGATACTAACTTTTTTAAAGTTTATTTTAGAACATCTTTGTTAAAGATTTATACCCTGTATTGGTTCTGGGAAGTCGGGGGGGGGGAGGTTGAGGGGGTTCGGGGGGGAGGGCAGGGGGGGAGGTAAACATTTTTAAAAGTTTTTTTCTAAAATTTTCAATTAAAAAAAAAGAAAACCTTGATCAAAAGAAACTGAAGCCTTCCAAACTGTCTAAGAACACTCTCAGATTTCTACTCTACACATTCAATTCTCAGTGAAGATTATTCATCTTGTTGATTAGCCTTAGCCAACTTAAAATGGGTCCTCAGGCTTTCAGAAATAGAGAAAGGGCATAAATATTTCTCCACCTTGTTGACCAACTTTAGCCATGACAGAGTATCTTGATTGATGGTAAATTTCTCCCTTTCAAAACTCCCCATTTGCTTGTCAATGGGATTCAAACCGGGAAGAAGCACCCAACTTATGATGTTCAGATCTGCTGTTACATCTCTGTTTTGGTCCAAGTACAATTTCCGATGGGAAAGATTGCAAAATTCATTCTTTTCCAGAAACGGATGGAACTAAAAGAGAAACATGTCCAGGAATTTTAAAAATAGAAATCTTGGTTTCTTATCTCAGGTAGTATTTTCACATTTGACTTTTTCTTCTAACTTATAAATATGCTCAATTGGGAGAACAAGTGTTACCATTATATTCAAAAGTGAAAAGAGCTCAAATAAATTGATCTACCATACATTGAAAACAAAATTTGTATTGATAAAATTTATTTGATCAAATTTGTCTATTCCAAGCAACATTTTAGAACATATCACAAAAAATTGAACAAAGAAACAAAGATTATTCACAAACACTTTGGAAGAGACAACAGGATGATTATCAAAAAGCTTGTAGTTTTCAAGAAGAAAATTGCCAGATTAATCTTCCAAGTAAACCAGATGGGAAACATAACCAGATGAGCTAATTCTGTGTCTGGTTTAGTTAAGTGCAATACTTGATTTGCAGCTGTTTTTCATGGTACTTTTGGAAGTTTGGATACTGTCCTATTTGTATGCAGATTGCCAGTTTCTAGTTTCCATGGATAGATTATTTATGTAGTTTAGTTTAGTAAACTGTTTTTAAATGAAATGAAGGTGAAGTTATGAAAACATGTCTGTCAAAAAGTCAAGCATCCTTTGCTACATGAAAGGAACATAAGTATGAGCCCTTCATTGGAAAGGTTATTTGTAAAGCCAAGCTAAGTATCCAAGACCAGGTCCTTTTTGTTGCTAGATGGCAACAACTGGCAGGGAAAGACAGACCCATGTTTATTATTATTTAAATTGGAGCTTCATTTCTACCTAGAGAGATTTAAAGTAGCTAACAGTCATGATAAACAATATCATTCAAGGTTTTCAGACCAAACACCCTCTTATAAGCCAAAAGCCAAAGCCGAGTAACATTTCCTTTCAAATTGTCCCTTGTTACTTCCATTATGCCGAAGGGATTTTTATTTTATTTTTTATTTTTGGATCAAAGCTATGTTTCAGTGCTCCAGTTTTCTGGGTCAGGGCATTATCTCACATTAGACTAGTCATTGTGACGAGACCCTTTTCCAATGAGCAGAAGATCCATCGGTTTATTCCAGAAGGATGAAAAAAAAACTATAGATAATTATGGCCACATCTGGCCTATTTAAAAACATTACTGATTATGGGTCTTCCCTTTCAGGTGACACTGTCCCTAGCCAGTGCAGGAACATAGCACGATAGGCTGTAGTGTTACTTTTTTAGAGGTTTTATCTATATACTAGTAGCTGGGTACCCATGCTTCGCTATGGAACTACGTGATCAGACTTGATAAATTGACAGTTAAAGCTTGAAAATTAATGAGTAGTTACAATCGGGCTTGATACACAGACACTTAAAGCTTGAAAATTTATGTAGAATGTGTAACTCCTTCGCATCAGAGCGTATTTAATATAATGCAACTGGCAATTGGAACAGAGTTCTTTCAGGTGGGGAGGGAGGATAGAAGGTCTAAACTCCCAGCCCACAGGCTGGATGACTCGTGCACTGGCCATGCCCATGGCTGATTTAGGGAAGGGGTAGCATCAGAGTGTTAATATAAGGCAACTGGCAGTTGGAAGAGAGTTCTTTTCAGTTGGGGAGGGGAAGTAAAGGTCTAACTCCTTAGCAGCAGAGCATGTTAATATAATACTGTATAAGAAATACTAATGGTATGATGGTCATTTTGAAAAATCCTTTCTCAGCTAGCACCTAGAAGCAAAGAGGAATATATGTGCCAAGTTTCAAGTTTGTAGGCTTTACAATTCTGGAGATTTTGTGATGAGTGAGTGGTATTTGAAACAAAAAGGAAAAGGTCACCCTATAGTGTTCAGGGTGTGGCTAAGAAGTGTTGCCAGGATTCAGCCAAAATCTCTTGTCTCCCATCACCCACAACATTATTCTGTGAGTGATTAGATTGGCCAAACTGCTGGCTTTTTGTAGCAAAAGGAGGTTGAGAAGATTCTTCATGGAAAGTGATAAAAGACTCCATACCTGCCACGGCTGCAGCCTCAGAGCTTCCAACTTCTCTTTGCCCTTCTTGCTTCTCCTTCTGGAACTGGAAGAATACGCAGCTTTTAAGGCATGGGCCAGAGTTCTAATAACACTGTGCAAATGGTGGTGAATAGGGATAAATATCTTTCTCCTCTCCTGTATAGGCTCCAGAGGAGCTTTCTGGATGCATCTTCTCCGGCCTTTGACAGAAAAAAGGGGCTTTGAAAAAGAACAGTGAAAACGCTCATTTGCAAGATTCACTGAGTGTTTGTCTCCAAAGGCATCAGATTTTTGCCCCTTTTTCCTCTGAAAAGCAAAGCTCCAAATACTATGGACATATTTGTAAAGATTCCCAATTCCCGATACCACAGACTCGATGGTTCGCAGAATCCAGACTTTCCCTTCAGTAGGTCCTGTAGTAGCTTCAAATGTTAATTGTAAAGTTTTAATTCTGTCCCAAACACTAACATATTCTATGTAGTTCACAAAGACATTGACCTGTCTCCACTTAGAGATGACATCCCTGAGGGGTGTTGTATGTCCAGTCTCTGAGAATCGTTGTAATATAACAACACAAATTCCATTCCTGATAAGCAAAGGAGTAAAAGTCTTCATGAAATTCTCTCCCTTCTCTGTGTCTGAAATAAAGAG
Organism: Thamnophis sirtalis; assembly: GCF_051295495.1. NCBI lineage: Eukaryota > Metazoa > Chordata > Lepidosauria > Squamata > Natricidae > Thamnophis > Thamnophis sirtalis. Next base: position 3,690,776 of record NW_028261383.1, read on the forward strand.
CCCAATCAAGGTCCACCTGAAGTGGAGGAGAACTTGTATAATTCCTGGGTACTGGATCCCTTCTTTGGGGAGAATCCGGTGGAAAAAGGGGAATTTACTTTTATCATTCAGAGCCTCTGAAACAATTGCATCACTGATCTGGAAAAGCAATGAAGAACACTGTGATATATTTGTGATCAGATCAAGTCCAAAATGCTAGATTTCAATAAATACAGCTTGCTAGTTATGTACATCTTAGAATAGTTTATTGTGGTGGTACAGTGGTGTGTGAGAGAGAGAGAGGGAGGGAGGGAGAGAGAGAGAATGAGTGTGTGTGTGTGTGTGTGTGTGTGTGTGTGTTGTGGCCCAGGATCCGGTTGAGCTGCTGATGGACCTGGATAGCGAGGAACCATGTGAGTCTTCCAGGGAAGATGTGGGGGACCCTTGGCAGACTGAAAACAGGGACCAGAGAGGCTGGTTGGCCACCAGGAGGCACCTGAAGCACGGAGGCATGGAGTAGTGGGGAGGATTCAAGGCAGTTTGTTCCTGATGCCAGGCTAAGAAGGGCAAAGAAATGGAAGCAGCAGCTCTGGAGGCAGATTCAGAGACGATAATTAAGCCCAGGTAGTTGTGTCTTGGCCTCTCCCAAGAGAGTATATAAGTAAAGAAGTGGGGAGGACTCATTTGCAAGACACAACTATTTGAAACAGTATTGGAATACTCTGTTTGCCGTGTATCTGTGCCTGTTGGATTTTGGGTTGCTGCCAACTAATCTTGCATGTGAGTCGTGTCTGGGCCTTCAGCCAAAGGAGTTGATAAAGCTGTGATTAAAGAGTGGCAAACAGCCAAGCCTGTGTCTGGGTGATTTGCAGGTCGGAGGGGGCGGTCAGAACATGTGTGTGTTTGTGTGTGTGTGTTTTTTTTTGTGTGTGTGTTTGTGTGTGTAATCTTAGACCACAGGTATTTTTATTGGGTATTCTACAAGAAAAATATAGCAAAAAGAATACATATTTGATTGTACATATAATAACAGCAGCTAGAATTGTATTTGCACATAACTGGAAAGCAGACAAAATCCCATCAGAAGGAGAGATAATAAAGAATATATTAGATAATGCAGAAATGAACAGGTTGACGTTGAGTATAAAGGACCAAGAGGAATCATTGTAATACAAGAAATGGGGATGATTTTATAATTGGTTAGAAAAGAGATATAAATAGAAAAAGAAAGGAATAAAGCATAAAATGAAGAACCCAGAGAACACATTATTAAAGCAAGGGGGGTAGAAAAGTATTAAAATACAAGTATACAAGTTAAAAAATGGTACAAATGGATTTAATATTGGGAAGCAAACTGTTAGAGAGAAAATTATTTTTACGTAAATATAAAGTTGGGATTGATGAAATGCCATCCGGAGAACCCATCAGAGAAAGCAATAAGCAAGGGCAACAAAGGAAAGGGGGGAAGATGAAAAAGGAAAGGAAGAAAAAGCAAAACAGAGGAAGAAAGGGAGAAGTTAAGAGTAGGAGAGAGGGTAAGAAGGAGGAGAAGAGAGGAGGAGTGGGGGAAAGAGAAGGGAAGAAGAAAGGAGGAGGGAGAGAAGGAAAGAAGAAGGCAGAAAAGGGAGGTTGAGAAGATGGAAGGAGCAAGGTTGTAGCAGAATAAGATGGAGACACGGGGTGGCAAGAAAGTGACCCAAACTGTATTTGATATATTTGTAAGAAGATAGTGATAAATATTAATGGTTAATATATAAATGTTAAGAGCACTTATAAGAACGTATATTTGTGAATGTATCTCAGGGGTTGCCACAAAGAAGAGGGAGTCTAACTATTCTCCAAGGCACCTGAGGGTAGAAAAGGAAGCAATGGGTGGAAACTAATCAAGGAGAGAATCAACTTAGAACTGAGGAGAAATTTCCTGACAGTTAGAACAATTCATCAGTGGAACAGCTTGCCTCCAGAAGTTGTGAATGCCCCAACACTGCAAGTCTTTAAGATGATGTTGGATAGCCATTTGTCTGGAACGGTGTAGGGTTTCCTACCTAGGCAGGGGGTTGGACTAGAAGACCTTCCAACTCTGCTATTGTATTGTATTGTATTGTATTTGAATGGGAAAAATAAAAAATGTTTTTGAAAAAAAGAATATTGTTACTTTCTCTACTTGCATTATGGTATCTATTTGTCTACCTGCATTTGCATGCTTTTGAACTGCTAGGTTGGCAGAAGCTAGGGCAAGGATGGGATCTCACACAGTCACACAGTGCTCGGGTCTCCAACTGTCAATATTTCAGGCAACAAGCCCAGGGATTTAACTGCTAGGCTACCACCCCTTACAGACAAAATGTGGTTGGATTTATGGCTCATCCATTGCAACCCCACTTACTTTGCTGGATAGAGAAACACACACACCAACCTGTGGGACTTTGTAGGGACCTACTAATGTTGACATCTGGATGGATATGCCCATTTTAGCTGCATCCAGAAGAGCCAAAAGGTTTTCCTTCTTTCCACAGCTGTAGTTGGGAACGTTGACTTCTCCAGTAGAGAGCATGTCCATCAAGACATCTGAGGTGCCAAGAGCAGTGACATAGTTGTCCTGGACGTTGTAGCCAAGTGTGAGATTGAACAGAAACTGAGGATTCTTGTTGACCATTTGAATGGCAAACATCATGGTTCGCAGTTTAAAATCATTAACCTTACTGTAAAAAATGTTCATGTTGTTATCATCATCAACAAAAACAGCATTTCTTTTCAATTAAATCCCCTTTGTCACCCCAAGCTTACTTTGCCTTAACCCGATACAGATCCAAAGCCAAAGACAAATAAAATCCACCCATCAGTAGGTAATTTTATGAACATTGACAAGATAGGATGGAGATAGTCCTCCACCAGGCTTAATAATTACAAATGCACCATTATTTGTAACAGTCCAGTAACTTGTATTCAAAATCATTCACATATTAAAGTAGAATAACAAAAAATAAAGAATATGTTTCATAAGTGACCCAGAAAAGCAACTGTAAAAAGAAATCATCCTCTATTTCTCTAAAGATCCAGCACTGACTATCACTGAGCTGTTATATAAATATGGAAATGATTGGGCAGAGACATCTACAACACTTTCAATCACTACTTTAAACTAGACTCAGAATTCAAGTGATGAGCTCAATATTGGATGGGTATAGATAAATAATCTGGGTGCATTACAGGTTGTATTTGCCACATATTTGGATTTGGATATTCCACAGAAGAAGGAAGTGATGGAAATCAAAATTATTTAAGAAATTAGATCGGTCCTGAAATACAGGAATAAATGAAATAACACAGAAAATAAGACTGTTATAGTGGTGGGCCTGCCCTCCTTACTTCTATTTGAGCCAATTGGGGCATTCGCGCACAGAGCATATTGGTGTTTGTGCGATGCTCCACCGAGCAGCTGGATTGTCACGGGTGGTGAGTACGCATGCGTATCAGTTGCAATGGGATCTGGAACCCACCACTGGACTGTTAGAACTGCAAAAGAAGAGAACGTAACTGCATTACAGTGATTAGCTGAGCCAAGGTGGTGCAGTGGTTAAATGCAGCACTGCAGGCTACTGCTAGATCAGCAGGTCAGCGGTTCAAATCTCACCGGCTCAGGGTTGACTCAGCCTTCCATCCTTCCGAGGTGGGTAAAATGAGGACCCAGATTGTTGGGGGCAATATGCTGACTCTCTGTAAACCGCTTAGAGAGGCCTGAAAGGCCTATGAAGCGGTATATAAGTCTACTGCTATTAACTTACGAATGAGATTGATTAGTAGGAGTCATGTTGAAAGACAACATTTTATGTGATATCCTTGTCATAGAGTTGACTATACCAACGAGATGGTCTCCTGGCCTGTAATAGTTCCATGTTTTTTTTCCCATCCTCGATCTCAAAATTCAGCAGGCACTTTCTTCTAAGTGTCACAGAGACTGCCTGACACAACAGCACCATCAAAAGCAGAAGGTCCATAATATTGAGGACTGAATCAATCCCCTTCCTGTTTCTAAACAAAAGCAACAAAAAGGATTAAAAGAATTCAAACCATCCCCACTTTCCTAATTCGGACAGAGACAAACCAATCTTCACCTGAAAAGGAGAGAAAGGCACTATCTCTGCCTGTCCCAAAACTTGTACCACACAGAGTGTGACCTGAGGATTTATCCTTTGTGGATGCGATATCCTTTCATGCTGTTTCAGTCTGATGTTTACATCAAAGGCAGTCAATAGAGGAGTAGCAGATGCGGTGTGAAAATCCAGGATGGTGATAATCACAGTGATAAGCAACATTTCCTCTGGGGATCCTGAAGTTTTTCCAAGACTCCATGTGCAGAGGGGCAGCTGCAGAACAACATGGAAGTGAAAAGTTACAAACGTATCCCTGGGGGTGTTGTGGCCCTTTCATGACATGTCCAGAAAGTGATGCTGCTCAAGTGGAAAATAGTTCAACACTAGAGTATTGACTTCTGTTGTCCATCATCATGATGCCTTGTCTCCAGAGACTCCTGAGGAAGGTCATTCAGAGTTATGGAGTTTGATTAAACTCTACATTGATGACACAACTCTAGTCTTTCCTGCCTTCTAATTAAAAGGAGGCAATCGGTATCTTTCAACCCTCCCTAATGTTAAGAGTAGGGTCTTTTTGTGATTTTCTTTTTGATGAGTGCTCCATATACTAATCCTAAATTGGAGCTGATTTTAAAATTCTTGCTTGGGAGAGCCACCCAGAACTGCTATAAAGTGTGATGAAACTCTAGGTTGGAGACAGTTAACACCAGGGCTTCCTTTTTACTAATGCCATGGAAGTAATCAGCACACTTGAGCCCAGCCTCATGTTTAGAGTAGGGCCTGTTTGTGATTTTATTTTCTACCATGTTTCCCTGAAAATAAGACAGCCCCACGAAACATGGCCTTGGGCTTATTATACGGGAGAGCTGATTATTTTCTGGGGCAGGTGAGAAGCGAGGCGCACCTTTTACCTTTCCAGCTCCATCGTGTTCCTCACCATTGTGTTCAAGGAAGCTGCTGGTAAAAAAAAAATCTTCTACCAAGTTCAATCAAACTTCTTGAAGTAACAAGAAGGGCTTTATTTTTTACCAGGGGCTTCCCTGAATCCAATGGAGAGGAACGCGATGGAGCTGGAAAGGTATGAGGCGTGCCTCATGGCCCAACACCGCCCACCTCATCCCAATGTTAAAGGCAGCCTGCCTGGTTCCCTTCCGTCCCTTTAGCGAGAGGTGGAAGGTGGGGGGGGGGAGAAGCGAAATGTGCCCCTTCTCTTTCCAGGTCTGTTGCGTTCCTCGCCCTTTTGCCCATTGAATCCCCTTGTAAAAAAAAACCTCATGAGTTCAACTCGCAAGGTTTTTTTTACAAGGGGCATCAATGGACAAAAGGCTGAGGAATGCAACAGAGCAGTCAGTCTCTGGTAGCGCTAAGACACATATCTCACTTTCCCCCCCCCCCCTCACCTGCCTCTGGCAGGGAAGGGAACCAGGCAGGCTGCCTTTACCATTGGGGTGAGGTGGGCGGTATTGGGCCGCGAGATGCGCCTCTTACTTTTCCAGGTCCATTGAGTTCCTCACCCTTTCGCCCATTGAAGCTCCTTTTAAAAAAAAAACTCATGAGTTGAACTCAACTCTTTATAGGCAAGTGCTCTCCATGCTACCCTGGCAAGCACACATTCTTTCAGTTGTTGGATGTTCAACTTTACATCAGGTTTGAAATTGAAATTGCAATTTAATAAATTTGTATGCCGCCCAATCCCGTAGGATTCTGGGCGGCTTACAGAGACAAGATAAAAAGTTAAAAATTAAGAATAAAAAATACAGTTTTTAAAATAACACACCATCCATTCTGTCTAGATGGGGCTGGAGATTGTTCAGCAGCCCCAGGCCTGTTGGAATAGCCAGGTTTTGGTGGCTTTTCAAAAGGCTGAGAGAGTGGAAAGGGTCCGGATCTCTACGGGTAGATCGTTCCACAGGGCCGGTGCAGCTACAGAGAAGGCCCTCCCCCGAGGGGCCACCAGCCAGCATTGTCCAGCCGACGGCACTCAGAGGAGGCCCAACCTGTGAGATCTTATTGGTTGTTGGGAGGTCAGTGGCAGGAGGCGGTCTCTCAGATAGCCAGGTCCTAAGCCATGTAAGGCTTTAAAAGTAATGACTAGCACCTTGAAGTGCATTCGGAGACCAATAGGAAGCCAGTGCAGCTCGTGGAGGATGGGTGTAACATGGGTGTATCTAGGTACACCCGATATCGCTCGAGTGGCTGCATTCTGGACCAAATGTAGTCTCTGAACACTCTTTGATGTTATCAAGATTTGATGTTATCAAGCCAGCTTGCTCCTTCTTGTTCCACTAATTCAAGGACTACCTGTATTATAAACAACACCACTGAATTACCATTGGTAATGTCATTGAGTTTTGACTCCATAAGAATGCTTGAGGGAATTTATTACACAACATTCTCAGAGACTCTTCCCATCCTGCTTACAATCTTTTTGGACTGTTTCCTTCTGGCAGAAGATACAGAACAATTAAAACTTGGACCACACATCTTCCGAATAGTTTTTATGCCACAGCTATAATTGCACTCAAGAATGAATTAAAGGGCCACCATCAGTGAACTGTTGGAGAGCATTACTTGGTCTGTTGTCTGGATGCTTGGGTGGTTTAGAGGTGGGGAATTTTTGGTGGGTTGGGGTGTGTTTGGGGATTGTCATGTGTGTTGGGCCTAGTCTCTGGATGTTATGTGAATTTCTTTGTATGTATGTACAATGGCAATAAAATAAATTACTTTAATTACTTTATATTCATCTAGATGCCTCTATTCTGATGGGTAGTGCATGTGTGTCTCATTATCTAAAGAAAAAACATTTCAAACCCGTATCTGAAGTAATTTACTCAAGTTTATGAAGCACTGGCCAATAGTGGGGTTGGAGCCTTGGAACTCTAGGAATCTTGGAAGTTGAAAGTCCTGTCATGGAAAGGAATTCTTTCTTTCTTTCTTTCTTTCTTTCTTTCTTTCTTTCTTTCTTTCTTTCTTTCTTTCTTTCTTCCTTCCTTCCTTCCTTCCTCCCTCCCTCCTTCCTTCCTTCTTTCTTTCTTTCTTAAATAATTTTATCAATATCACAGAATATGGTAATACAAGGTTAGAAAGCAAAATTAAAAAAGTATTTTTTTAAAAAAAAATAATGGTTTCTAATTTTTTTAGAGCAGATATAAATCCATTTACAATAGAACCTTTGGTCATGAATGCTTCTGACCACAGCCAAATCAAATTCCAACTCCAAAATACATAAACATTTTGTATCTAGTCGCGGACACATACTTGGGTGGCAATCAAATATAGCCATGGGAAATTTCCCCTTCTGTGCCTTTTTTTGTAAGCACCAAATTTTGGGTCAAGACCTAATCGAGTTCCGACCAAAGTTATGGAACGAATTATGGTCATGACCAGAGATTTTACTGTGTATATATATTATCCTTTCTCTTTAAGATTCTTTCCATTTTCAGCTAAAGGGCCATGAAGGTTTCCATTCATGAAGAAATATAATTCTTGTGTTCCTCCTAGGCCCCAAGTTGTGGGGGTGGACTCTTTTTGCACACCTGTCTTCTTTTCTCAACCACTGCAGGTTGAGAAGCAAAATAAACCCTATTTGGATTACTCAAAGAAGCACCATTGTTCAGAGCTCTGATGATTCTTATGATGCATTTTACATCATGCATGAAAAAACTTTGAAGCATGCATAGTTTCATGTTAAAAATGAAAATGAAGAGAATGTGTTAGGTAAGCTCCCCGTTGGGAGAGCGAGTATGTTCAGTGCAGCGTTGTGAGAGTTGTGTTGGAGAACACACAAACCAGCATAAAGAGACACTGCAGTTTAAATAGGCTTTTACTTTCATGGCAATAGAGGTATCAGAGTCCATCAAACAGTCCAAGTCACACACGGATAAGACAGTCAGTCACCAATGTCTTTTAGTTAAGGGATAATCTAAATAACATAGTCCAGTAACATATAATCAGTTTGATACTCAAAGTTTGCTAGCAGTTGCAAAACTTACAATAGCTCACGGCAATTTCTAACAGCCAGCTTCCAAAAACACTCAGATCAGATCAGCCCAGCATCTAACAAACAGAGAGCTAACAGTCATTCTGGCTCCCTCTTTTTTTTAATGAGAATTTTGAAAAACAAACTTTACAAATATTTACTGCCCACCTCCCCTCCCCCCACCTCCCCTCCCCCCACCTCCCCTCCCCCCAACCCCCCTCCCCCCAACCTTCCCCTCCCCCAACCCCCCCAACCTTCCCCTCCCCCGACTTCCCAGAACCAATACAGGGTATAAATCTTTAACAAAAACAATCTAAAATACACTTTAAAAAAGATAGTTAAGAAAATCTTTCAATTGAGCTCTAGCTCCTCCTTGCTAGACTAGCTCTAGACAATTTATATCATTCTTGGTCTCTAATCATAAACTATCTGGAATTTCTTAGTCCTATATTTATTTTGAGTATAATCAATCCATCTTTTCCACTCCAGGTTATATCTCTTGTTTGAATGGTCCTTAAGATATGCAGATATTTTGGCCATCTCGGCTAGGTTTGTTACTTTCAATGTCCATTCTTGAATAGTCGGCAAATCTTCCTTCTTCCAGTATTGCACCACCAACAATCTAGCTGCAAAATCAATTGCAAAATCAAATTAATCACTACAACTGTACAATCAGTAATTATACCTAACAAAAATAACTGAGGGGTAAACTTTATCCTTTTTTTAAAGAACATTTTGCATAATCCACCATATTTTTATCCAAAATGCTTTAACCTTTTTGCAAGTCCACCATATGTGAAAATATGTAGCGTCCACACAATCACATCTCCAGCATTTAGGTTGTAAATTCGAATACATAGAAGTCAATTTTTTTGGATCTAAATGCCATCTATAAAACATTTTATAAAAGTTTTCTCTCAGGTTTTGGGCTTGTGTAAATTTTACATTTCTTACCCAGATCTTTTCCCATGTATCCAACATTATTGGTTCTTCAATATTTTGAGCCCGCTTTATCATACAGTCTTTAACTAATTCTGTTTTGGAGTCCATTTCTATTAATACATTATATAATCTCTTTATATGCCTTGGACTTTGATCTCTAATTTGTTTCAGTAAATTATCCTCGACTTGCATAAAGCCAATTTTTTTAATCTATTTTCCATCTGGCCTGTAACTGCCCATACTGAAACCATGTTTGAATTACCTTTTCCTCTTTTAGTACATCCAGGGTTTTAATTGTAGTACACTTCTTTCTAAGGTAAGAAGAAGTCCAAGTAATACAGAGATAAGACAGTCAGTCATCAATGTCTTTCAGTTAAGGGATAATCCAAATAACATAGTCCAGTATCATATAATCAATTCAGAACTCAAAGTTTGCTACCAGTTGCAAAACTTACAATAGCTCACGGCACTCAGATCAGATCAGCCCAACATCTAACGAACAGAGAACTAACAGTCATTCCTGCTCCCTCTTATGGCCAGTTGAGTAAAACAGCAACCAATCATATTCTACAAAATGATTTAAAGAAACAGGTACAGTATTGTTACACAATTTATATATTGCCAACCCAACTGTTAGATTATATTCCTAACAGAATGTTTAAAACTATAGCCAGTTTCTTTTTGTGAATTAGATTGTTGTTACATTACAAGGCTAATATTAATCATACAAATGCTATTGTGCCATTACATATTTAAGTAATAGAACATCATTATTTTGTTCATGTGTCTTCCAGTCAATTGAATTCAACATGAACCTTTTTTTTTGTCCCATCTGAGAAGGGTGAATTCCTGTCTCTGTACAGGGCTGAGATAGATTCCATGCAAACACACATATAATTCTTTTTGTTGGTGTTTGATTCCCCCCCCTTTATTATTTTTACAAATAGCACAAGGTGGTGAACATATCCAACACAGTTTCCTATTTTACCCACAATAATAAGCCTGTGAGGAGGGTTGAATGTCATAGAGAGTGACGGGCCTAGGGTCACCAGGCTGTCTTTCAGGGCTAAAATGGGACTTCAACTCATGCTGACCAAATCTGTGTTCTCAAATTATTCTGATCTTATGAGTTTTGGGCCACTTTTGTGAGAAGTCAAGAAAGTTAGGAGATTTCCGTTAATTTTTTTTGTTCTTTATTTTTCAATGTTTGAAGTAGATGTGAGTTTTTTCTTCTTCCAATTTGTTTTAGACATTGACAACTCCAAGTCCCCTACTCCAGATTCTATAAAATTTTCCATTGTCATGTCTGTCTCTTGTCTGTTTGATACATTAATTGAAGGTTACATGTAAGAGGAAGTGGACACAATAAAATGCTTAAAAAAATTAACAAGGGAATGGACTCTTCCCCCCACCCACCCCACATACAAACAGCTTTTGCAGACTTTTTACAATGCATTCATACAAATGTAAAATTCAATCCTTTCTTTTTTTTTTTTTTTTTTACGTTTAAATGTTTTATTCATTTTCATTTTCAATTTTGTACATTCACTTATATACTGGATATTTACAATAATAATAATAAAAAAAGAAAAACCCCAACCTAAACACAACTCATAAACCCAACCTATCACTTTCATACACCCCTTCTTCTCCCCCTCCAACTTTCCTTTCTCCCTCCAACGATCACCCCTCCTACTTCCCTTTCCCCTCCTGCCTTCCTTTCTCGCCTTCCTCACCTTCCTTCCCCTCTCATCCTTACATTCCCCTCTTCCTCCCTCCTTACTTCTCCCTCTTCCTTTCCTCCATTTCTCACTATGGTGCATTTCTCTATTCCTTTTACACTAAAAAAAAAAAAGAAAAGAAAAAAAAAAGAGAAAAATAAAAAGAAAAGATAAGGATCAACAGTATACAAGTGTATTCTTCTTATTCTATATATTGAAGCTATATCTCCACCCACCCACCCATCCCCAATGAACCCCCCTCCCTAACCCCCTCCGACTTCCCAGGTCCCACACCCGGCACAGTTCAGTACCATTCACCTTCAAAATATCTTATTAACAATAATAATGAAAATAACATAAAAAGAACACTCCAAAAAAGAAAAGAAAAAACGAAAAAGTAAATAATTTTTTTTTAAAAAAATTCTTTTGCATTATGCTCAGCCTCCCATCATTCTTAAAATTTAACCAGTGTGAATCATTCCATTTATATTTTGTCCTCGTCCCTTACTTCTTTGATATTTACCCCCATCTTCCTATAGACTCTCCAGATAGCCTTTCTTAACCTTATATTCAAATATTAATTTATACAAAAATCAATTTATCTTCAAATACAGAGCAATCTAATCATGCTTTCGCTACTCATCTTCCTACCCTTCGTTTCACGTCTCTATTCCTCCCAAGCCCAAATTGCATATACCAGTTCGTTCAATCCCAAGATCCCTTCATCAATATCCCGCTCCACCTTCCTTTCTGCCCCACTCCTCCCAGCTCCATTCATCCCAAACCGGCACAGTTCAGTACCATTCACCTTCAAAATATCTTATTAACAATAATAATGAAAATAACATAAAAAGAACACTCCAAAAAAGAAAAGAAAAAACGAAAAAGTAAATAATTTTTTTTTAAAAAAATTCTTTTGCATTATGCTCAGCCTCCCATCATTCTTAAAATTTAACCAGTGTGAATCATTCCATTTATATTTTGTCCTCGTCCCTTACTTCTTTGATATTTACCCCCATCTTCCTATAGACTCTCCAGATAGCCTTTCTTAACCTTATATTCAAATATTAATTTATACAAAAATCAATTTATCTTCAAATACAGAGCAATCTAATCATGCTTTCGCTACTCATCTTCCTACCCTTCGTTTCACGTCTCTATTCCTCCCAAGCCCAAATTGCATATACCAGTTCGTTCAATCCCAAGATCCCTTCATCAATATCCCGCTCCACCTTCCTTTCTGCCCCACTCCTCCCAGCTCCATTCATCCCAAACCGCAATTCAAATAAATCTTAGTCCTCACAGAAAACACTTCATGCGCAGTTTGGATTGAGATTCAAATAAGTCTTGTAAAAGTCCCGTATAATATCTGTCTAGAATAAGCAATGCTTCTTTCCATTCCTCATCAGTACACAGCTTTACCATTTCATACCAAACAGAAATCCTAAAGTTTTAATCAGTCCAAAGGCTTAAAAAGTATTTTAAAGACATCGCTGGATCTATATTCTTTACTTTTCTGCCCTTTCGAAAAAAGAGGGCTACCCTCTCCCTTATCACCACGTGTCCCGCTGCTTTGAGAATAAGACTAAATCCTCAGTTTCCGCTCTTCTGCCTCTCCAGTAGGGGGGGAACAACTCCCTCCTTCTTGTAACCAAGTGACTTGCTGCTTGTCTTTCCTTCACCTTGTCCTTCCGCATTTCTGAGTGAGTCAAGAAGCCCCGCCTTCAGAGTTTTATAATAAAAGTCCCGAGCTTCCGAAACAGAATTAATACGAAATCTTTGATTTTCAAATGTAACTGTGATTCCAACTGGAGCGTCCCATTTATACTGTATTTGACGATTTCTAAGTTCTTGGGTTAAGAAAGTATAGCCTCTCCTTGCTTGCAGCATCTGAAGCAGGATCTCTTTAAAGACAAACAAATCATGGCCATCGATTCGTAACCTGTTATTGTAGAACTTTTGAGTGATCACATTTCTGGATTCTCTTGTGAAAAAGTATATAATTGTGTCTCTTGGAAGCTGTCGTTGCTCTGCTACACGCGAATTCTGGCGATAGATTTTTCGGATATTCCAATCAAAATTAAGTCCCGGACCTCCCACCGCTTGGCTGAAAGCTTCTACAAACGTCTGTTTCAAGTTCTCTCCTTTCTTTTCAGGCAGTCCTCTGACTCTTATTGCAGACGCCTTTCTGTTATAATTTATCATTGTAAGTTGTGCTTGAGTACTTCTAATCTCTTGTTGTAATGTTTGGATATTAGAAGTCAAATTAAAATTAGCCTCCTCCAAAGTTTCCAGTTTAGACTCCATTTCTTCGATATAATCTGTCAAAGTAGATGTAACTTCAAACATATCCGCCTTTATTTGAGCAATTTTAGTCTGTATTTTATCGCATAAATCCAGCACAAATCCTTTAATTTCGTGTTTAAAGTCATTAATTATTTGAAAGAAAAGCTCCTGTGTCAATGAATCTCCAGTAGGTGGTGTAGGAGACAAAGGCAGCAATTTACTAACAAGTTCTTTAAGCACATGCGGGGGGGATTTTTTTGCCTGCTTAGATCTGGGAGGCATTATAGATAAAAGCTGAGAATAAACAGATAAACAGTATCTTCACCTGGTCAGTTCTCAATAAATTATTTGTAGATTTTGCTTGTTAATGAGTAGCAGTCTCCGGGGAGATAAAGCCGGTTAATTGCGTCATCAATCACCAACACAGTAAAAACGCCATTTTGTATCCCAATTGCACAAAGAAGTTTCAAAGGAAAAACTAGGCTGGTATTTAGATAGTTATAAAAAAAAAAAAACATCACAGGGGTGAGACCCGCTCGTTTGCCTTAAGTTGCTTTAAACAATTTATCATTGTCCTGAGTGGGGGGGTCGTCTGTCTAGGGCTGCAAAAAGGCAGCTGCGAGGAACTGGCTGGAGATAAGAGCTCAGTTACACTGGATCTCTTCTCCGTTCGCAGCCCCCCCCCAAAAAAAGAAAGAGGGCTGTGAACTACGAATAAATCCTAGCACCTGAGCTTCTGCCTGCCCCTTTCTGCCAGAAAGGGGTGATATCTATTGATCTTAATTAGATATACAAACCAGAACTCTGAGGAGCTCCGTTGAGCTCCTTCGGTGACAGACTCCTCCCACAGGAAGTCCCAAAATTCAATCCTTTCTATTTGAACTAAGAAAAAATAAATAAATATGTTTGAATTTAAAGTCTTGAAAGATATTGACTTTAGCAAAAAATCATTAAGAAATTATGCTTAACAGTGATGTAGCTAAACCATGTGATAGCTAGAGGGGGATAAGACAAGATTGTCTACTGCCCTCTTTGTTTTTTATTTTGGCTCTTGTCAAGGCCCAGGAAAAAGGAGAGCAGAAGGGAGGTTCTGTTAGGTTAGTTGCCTAGCAACAGAGTCAAGATTCCAATTAGCGACTGTTGGCTGCAGCAACATTCTGAGAAGTGACAGTTGATAGAAGAGACTGGGGGGAGGGTTCCCTCTCTTCTCTTTGCTGTAAATGACATTTAATACTCAAAAGTGACCTCTGTGTATGAATTTCACTCTTGGACTTTAGTTGCTTGGACTGGCTGACACTTCGATCTTGGACCAATTTTGATCTTGGGCCAACTTTAGATGACTCTTTTGCTACTGGAGGGCAAACAGGCTCTGGTAGAGAGGAAGATGTGGCTTTAGTCCTGGGGGAGAGTATAATATATTTTGTCAGTCAGTGATGGTGACCTTGAGTAGTGGGACTTTATGTGAGGAAATGTGTCATTTGAATGGGGAACTTTTAATATCTAACAGAGGATAAATATCCATTTTCTTGCAGTACTATACAGACCTCAGGGGAATGGGAACACTGATTCCTGTAGAACAGGAGTGTCAAACCCATGTTATCAGGGCAGCATCATGTGTCAAGTCTTTTCTCCCTTCACTAACTGGGCAGGAGTGGGGATAGCATGTGACACATCTGACCTGTGGGCCACGAGTTTGACAACCCTGCCATAGAGCTTTTAAGGAAACTAGGTTAAGACTGTCAAAATAATTCTGAAGAAATCTGCCAACCATTTGAGGACAGCACTTGTGTATTCTCTCTTAAGGAGTTGCTTGTCAAATATTTGCTAACCTGCATACTGGACAAACTAATAGTTTTTTTTAAAATATACCTGATATAATGGGTCTCTCAGCAGAAGAAACAGAAGGGGATGTTTCTCACTGAGAAAGGTGAAGAAAGATAATGAAGTGGACAAAGAACTTAAACTGACTTAGAGTAAACAAATGCAGATTTCAGGCAAAGGATCCTCCTTTTTTAAATTGAATCCCTAGCATTGGGAACTAGCCGAGCCTGTCTGATTTATTTGTATACCTCATTCCAAATCTCCATGCATTTTGAATAGAGGCAATGTGGAAACCCTTGACAGAAAATCAACACAGAGAGATGTCTTCCATGAACCATCTGAAAATACAAACTTTATTCCCAGTACAACTTCAGCTATGATTGAAGAGGCAGAGTGTGAATCTTCCCTATTTCTCCCTTCTCCTTAAGATTTTCTTCTTCTTCAAGGAATGCAGAGAAGGTCATGAATGAATCACTAGCTTTCCTTGCTCCCCTATTTGAAGTTCAGCTCCAACACTTTCCCCATCATTGGATGTTATAAAGACAGCTCTCCAGTAGTTTGATTAGACTTCAACTTGCCATATTTCTATTCCGTTTATTTTTTAATAAGTTTAATTGTCAAATTGGTGCAAAGCACAATAAGAACTGCAATGAAAAATGAAGTGTTATGAACCTAAAAACAATTTTATTATAATTTCCCTACTTTTATCATTAGATGTTCCTTAGTATTTAGATCTGGCCTCAGGATAATGTAGCATTTTTGGGAGAAAAGATGCAGCTCAACAGAGCAGCACTGGAAGCCAAGATGGAGAAGATCTGCACAACTATTATAGCTATTATAGCTTTTCCTTTGGTACTCAGATAAGTGGGCAGGAAGGAGAGTCAGACACTGAAAAAGACCAGCATGCTGAAGGTGATTAGCTTGGCTTTGTTAAAAACCCCAGGCAGGTTCCTAGCCAGAAAAGCTACGGTGTAGCTGAGCACAAGATAAAACATGGTGACAGACCCTTTATTGCATTAAAGGGTGCTCTCTCCAGGTTGGGAGTGGAGATCAGTATCAGGGAATTCAAGAGAAATTCCCAGCCAAAGGCACAGATTATAATTTGGATGCTAGAACCATAAAGGATGATGGAGTTGGCTAAACTCTTCCCCAACCAGTTTCTCATTCTGTTTCCTCATTTTGAGGCCAGGAATGCCAACACCACTGATTGTTTTGCCAACATAGAAGGCACAGCTACTGAGAAGACAATGCTGAACACCCCTGTAGCATGCAGTACTGGCTATTAAGCTGGCTGAGAAGTATATCTAAGGTGGGCTGATTGACTAGTCTTCTTGAAACAAACATGAACAATTGAATTTGTTGCAATATTCTGCTTTGGATTCTGTACATTTTTATTAATGACTTTGATGAAAGGAGAAAGGGAATGTTTCTTAGAACTTGGAGTTCTAATACTATAGAATACCAAAGGGATCACTGAGGCCTTGAACCATAACTGTGTCCATGAGGTTGCCTAAATCAAGATGGATTAAAATATTTAAGTTTCTATCTGGAAATGGATTGAAATGTGTCTTGAAGAACTGATTTATTGCATTTTGAAATAAGCATCTATAATGGAAAAGGGGCATGATAGCAGAAAGTCTGAAATTAGATATACTGTATAATGTCAAAATCTAGCCAAGCCAGGCATTTTTTTCTGATTCAGGGTAGGACATAACTTTGTATTAATCCTTGTACTTGCAATTTACAGGATTGTTTTCCGAAGTGACAGTTAATTAAACTCCCTGAAGAGAAAAGAGGGAGGAAGAAGTCCCCAGTGACTCCATAATTATAGGAGAGAAGTGGGACACCTGCCACAGCTGCTTTACAGAGCTAGAGGTGAGTCTGTAAACAAGAACTTACTTTCAAGGTTTCACCAGCTTGGATACTAATCAAGGAGGGGCAAAAATGATTTTCTTGCTGAAAGAAATCAAGGCTGAGATTTGGTGATAAAAGAACAAGCAACACTGGTTAGCTTAAAACCTTGCTTTCTATAGCCCTGAAGAAGTTCCCTGCAGATTCAGATTCTAAACCATGGGAGTCTAACCTGCTGGCTTGCCTGGGACACATTGAGTGAAGAGGAATTGATATGGGCTGCATATAAAATATGTAATATAAATGTACATAAATAAACTCCCTGTTCTTTTAAAAATATATTTATTATATCTTGTGAGACCATATTACTGGCTATCCACCTGCATACTGGACCCGTGTCCCTCCTGGCTGGTTGCCAACAGCAGTGAGGTGACACGAGGCTGGATCCAGGCGGTTGTTACCGCATCTCTTCGGGAGGGGTACTTCCCCACCGCGCTTAAGACAGCGGTGGTAAGACCCCTCCTGAAGAAGCCGTCTCTGGATCCAGCTGTTCTTAATAACTATCGTCCAGTCTCCAACCTCCCCTTTGTAGGGAAGGTTGTTGAGAAGGTGGTGGCTCTCCAGCTTCAGCGTACCTTGGAGGAAGCTAACTATCTTGACCCCTTCCAGTCTGGCTTCAGACCCGGTTACAGCACAGAAACCGCTTTGGTCGCATTGACTGATGATCTCTGGAGAGCTAGGGATGGAGGCCATGCTTCCATCCTAGTTCTCCTGGACCTCTCAGCGGCTTTCGATACCATCGACCATGGTATCCTTCTGCGACGACTGCGGGAGATAGGGGTGGGCGGCACTGTCTTGCAGTGGTTCTCCTCCTATCTCTCGGACAGGTCGCAGTCGGTGTTAGTGGGGGGGCAGAGATCGTCCCTGAGGCCCCTAACTTATGGGGTGCCGCAGGGGTCGGTCCTATCCCCCCTACTATTTAACATTTACATGAAACCGCTGGGCGAGATCATCCGAAGGCACGGGATAAAATATCACCAATATGCGGACGATACACAGTTATATCTGTCCGCCCCGTGCCAACTCAATGAAGCGGTGGACGTAATGAACCGGGGACTGGAAGCCGTTAAAGACTGGATGAGAGCAAACAAGCTGATACTCAACCCAGACAAGACCGAGTGGCTGTTGTGTTTTCCTCCCAAAAATTTGACCACCATACCATCACTCAGGCTGGGGGGACAAAATTTAAACCCCTCAGAAAGGGCCCGCAACTTGGGAGTCCTCCTGGATTCACAGCTAACTTTTGACCACCATCTCTCAGCTGTGACCAGGGGGGCATTTGCCCAGGTTCGCCTGGTGCGCCAGTTGCGGCCCTACCTGAATCGGGAGGCACTCACAACAGTCACTCGAGCCCTTGTGATCTCTAGGCTGGAATACTGTAATGTGCTCTACATGGGGCTGCCCTTGAAGAGCATCCGAAGACTACAGCTAGTCCAGAATGCGGCCGCGCGAGTGATCGTGGGCGCACCACGGTTCGCCCACATAACACCGATCCTCCGTGAGCTGCACTGGCTACCTGTTGGTCTCCGGGTGCACTTCAAGGTCCTACTCACCACCTATAAAGCGCTCCATGGTAGTGGATCTGGCTATTTGAGAGACCGCCTTCTGCCAATTACCTCCCTGCGTCCCATCAGATCGCATAGAGTTGGCCTCCTCCGTATTCCATCCGCCAGTCAGTGCCGACTGGCGACTACTCAGAGGAGAGCCTTCTCTGTTGCGGCTCCGACACTATGGAACAATCTCCCCGTGGAGATTCGTACCCTCACCACCGTCCAGGCCTTCCGCACAGCCCTCAAGAACTGGCTAACCCGTCAGGCCTGGGGATAATCTTATTTCGCCCCTCCCGAATGCTGAGTGAATGTTGAGTTTTATTGTCTAATTTATTTTGTGCACATTTCTTTTTTCGTATTGTCCCACACTCCCCTTCCTTTTTTGATTGTAAGCCGCCCTGAGTTCCCTCAGGGAAAAGGGCGGCCTATAAATAAACAAATCTAAATCTAAATCTAAATCTAAATCTATGAAGCGGTATATAAGTCTACTGCTATATTTAGGGCTGCATGTGGTCTGTGGGCTTCCAATTAGGCCTGCTTGTTCCAATTAGGCCTGCTTGTTCTAAATGGAGTCCAAAGCTCTTTCCTGAGAGCCAAGGCGATTTAGACAATCGTCAGATCCACATCTCCCACAATTCGCCATAATAACAGAAGAGAACCATTTATATGAAGAGGTACTTATGAGATCATCCGGTGTAGTTGAAATTGTTCAGTTTTAAGGCACCAGAGAAAGAACAACAGAAAGGACATCAAAACATATTCATTGCATTGATCATTTATCTTGGGTTAAGAAAAGACACCACTTTTCTCATTTATCAGTTTGTAGAAAACTGCAAATCTCTTAATGTAATGTTTTAAATCAAAAGGAGCTTTCGGATTTCACTCTCTCTGCCCCTATTTCTCCTTTGCTCTTTCAGACTTACTTATTAAATCAGTGAAATATCAAGTATAATTCCTGAAAAAACGTGATATGATTTAGAAAAGTAAAGTAGTCTAACAAAACACTTTTTGTGCAGAGAAATTTGTACATATCCCCCTCCCCATATTTGAAAAAGCAGGGAAATTTTCTTCTTAAATTACATTCCTGAAAAATGAATCCAGAAGAGTTAGATTTTCTATTTTACTTTTATTGCTAGGTGCTCCTTGGTGTTCAGATCTGGTCTTAGTAAAATAATATAACATTTAGTGAAGAAGATGCAGCCCAGCAGTCCAGCATTGGAGGCCAGAATGGAGAAGACCTGTACAGCTACCATATATTTCCCCTTGGTGCTCACATAGGTGGGCACAAACGACACCCAGACACTGCAGAAGACCAGCATACTGAAGGTGATCAGCTTGGCTTCATTGAAGGCCCCAGGCAGGTTTCTGGCCAGGAAAGCCACGGTGAAGCAGATGGTGGCCAGGATGCCCAGATAACCCAGGGTACCATAAAACATGGCAACAGAGCCTTCGTTGCATTGCAGTACAATTTCTCCAGCCTGGGAATGCATGTCAGAATCTGGAAAGGGAGGAGAGATTCCCAACCAAATGGCAGAAATGGCAATCTGGACACTAGAACCAGAAATAACAATAGAGTTGGTCAAAGTTTTTCCCAGCCATCTCCTCATGGTGTGTCCTGGCTTTGTGGCCAAGAACGCCAACACCACTGTGATGGTTTTGGCCAAAACAGAAGAGACAGCAAGTGAGAAAATGATGCTGAATGTTGTTTGACGGAGAAGGCAGGTGGACCTTCTTGGCTGACCAATGAAGAGAAAGGAAGTCAAAAAGGAAAGCAGGAGGGAGACCAGGAGGATGTAGGAGAGATCCCGATTGTTGGCTTTGACAATGGGAGTTTCTCTATATTTAATAAAGATTCCTAACACCAGGGCAGCAATGCTGGAAAAGCATAGGATAAAAGAGACTAGTATGGTCCCTAAAAATTCCTGGTAGGACAGAAAAGTTATCTTCTTGGGAGTACACTGAACTTTGGCCATGTTTGGATGTTGATCTTCTGGACATTTTAGGCATTTTTTTGCATCTGAGGAGAGATAGAATAATGTCTCAGGTACAACTTTTTGTTTTTTCTATTTGGTCAAATGCCTGTTTTGGATGAAAACTACTCCATATACAGTATACATATTTGAGGGGGAGATATTAAAGGCAAGATGAAGCATGGGAAGAAATTAGAGCAATGAGCACTAATCTTCCCTACATCCCAGGTAGTTCTCAAGAGGATTGGGAAATCTCCAGCATGGTAAACTCAAAGGCAATCAGGGTGTGAAAGAGTAATGTAAT
Source organism: Thamnophis sirtalis (assembly GCF_051295495.1). Lineage (NCBI taxonomy): Eukaryota > Metazoa > Chordata > Lepidosauria > Squamata > Natricidae > Thamnophis > Thamnophis sirtalis. Next base: position 3,711,333 of record NW_028261383.1, read on the forward strand.
AACAGAATTAGAAGGCCCCTTGGAGTTCTTCTAGTCCAATCCCCTGCTCAAGCAGGCCATCCTGTACTATTTCAAACCAATGGCTGTCCAATATCTTCTTAAAATCCCCCAGTGTTGGAGTGACTACAACTTCTGGAAGAAGCTCTTCCACTGATTAATTGTTCTAACTGTCAATAAATTCCAACTGTCAGGAATTTGCTCCTCTCCTTGATTAGTTTCCATTTACCGCTTCTTCACCCTCTTACCTTCAGGTGCTTTGGAAATAGTTTTACTTCATCTTTGTGCCAGTCCCTCAAATATTGCAACACTGCTATCATTTCACTCCTAGTTCTTCTTTTCATTAAATTAGACAAACCCAATTACTGCAACCATTCTTCATATATTTTAGCCTCCAGTCCCCTAATCATCTTTGTGGCTCTTCTCTGCATTCTTTCTAGAGTCTCAAAATGTTTTTTATTGGTGTCATCAAAACTGGATGCAGTATTCCAAGCATGATCTTACCAACACTTAACACTTCACATGATATTGATTCTATCCCCTCTATTAATGCACCGTAGGACTGTGTTGGCTTTTTTGGCAGCTGCAGCATACTGCTGGCTCATATTTAAGTGATTGTCCACTAGGACTTCAAGATCTCTCCCACAGTTACTACTATTGAGCCAATTTCCTCATATTCTATATCGATGCATTTGGTTTTTTTTGCCTAAATGTAGAACCTTACTTTTATCACCATTGAATTTCATTTTGTTAGATAGGGGCCAGTGTTCAAGTCTGTCAATATTCTTCTGTGCATTGAGCCAAACTTCGGGAATATTGGCTGTCATCTGTAAATTTGATGAGTCCCCTTTCTATCCTCTCATCAAAATCACTGATGAGGATAATAAAGAGTACTGTGCCTAAGATAGACCCTTGGAGTACCCCAGTGAAAGCAACTATATCCAAGGATCACCTATTTTTGCAATTTAGTCTTCCTTTGTAAGATTACAGACCAAATTGAATGAATATATAACAAAGGCAACAGTAAAAATGTTGGGTTTCTGTCGTGATGGACTCTTGTGATGAGCCAATAGACAGATGATGGAAGCAGTTAGCTTCCTCCCATAATTGGGGCTTACCAGGGGTTGTAAAAAATCATATATATATATATATATATATATATATATATATATATATATATATATATATATATATATATATATATATATATATATATATATATATATATATATATATATATATATATATATATATATATATATATATATATATATATATATATATATATATATATATATATATATATATGTTATATTTATGCTGATAAATAAATAAAGGGAGACTAGTATAGATCTATTTCAAGCTATTTAGCTCTCATCAGCTAGCCATACCCTATGTTGGGAATCGAACCTGTGCTCTATTGCCTCTCAGGCAGATGTGTTAACCATTGAGCTACAAGGCTCGACTCCTTATCAGCCAGCCAGGGTGAGAGGTATATGTTTAAAGTCACAACCCCTGGTATGCCCAAATATGGGAGGAAGGTCACACTTCCACTCTCTGTCTTCGGCTCGTCACAAGAGACCATCCAGACAGAAACCCAATATTTTTTTTACTGTTGCCTAGTCTCCCTTTATTTATTTATCAGCATAAATATAACAAATGTAACAAAAAGCCAACAGTAAAAAAAATATTGGGTTTCTGTCTGGATGGTCTCTTGTGACGAGCCGAAGACAGAGAGTAGAATTGTGACCTTCCTCCCATATTTGGGCATACCAGGGGTTGTGACTTTAAATATATACCTCTCACCCTGGCTGGCTGATAAGGAGTCGAGCCTTGTAGCTCAATGGTTAACACATCTGCCTGAGAGGCAATAGAGCACAGGTTCGATTTCCAACATAGGGTATGGCTTGCTGATGAGAGCTAAATAGCTAGAAATAGATCTATACTGGTCTCCCTTTATTTATTTATCAGCATAAATATAACAAATGTAACAAAATGGCAACAATAAAAAAATATTGGGTTTCTGTCTGGATGGTCTCTTGTGATGAGCCGAAGAGAGTGGAAGTGTGACCTTCCTCCCATATTTGGGCATACCAGGGGTTGTGACTTTAAATATATATATATATATATATATATATATATATATATATATATATATATATATATATATGTGTGTGTGTGTGTGTGTGTGTGTGTGTGTGTGTGTGTGTGTGTGTGTGTGTGTGTGTGTGTGTGTGTGTGTGTGTTTATGTGTATGTGTATGTATGTATGTATGTATGTATGTATGTATGTATGTATGCATGCATGCATGCATGCATGCATGCATGAATGAATGAATGAATGAAATGAATCAGTGTATTGCTGATTTGGTCTGCATTTCTTCCAACTGGTGGATCAGTGAGGATTCCTGTAAGAAAACCAGTATCTTAGTCTATTTTCGGTGGCTGCTAGGAGAATGTCACTAATGGCCCTAGCACTGGAGTCCATAGGAATAGACTGATGAAAGCAGAGTGACAGTAATGTTTTGCAAGTCTCACCCCTTTTCTAATGGCACCAAGTCATAGAGAAGGAACCTATGATTTGGTATTGTAGCACCATTTTGATGAAACCTGCATGAAGCATGTGGATGCTACTATCCTCCACAAAGTAACAAACACATGCACACACAGAGAGATGCACAGATGTCCTCCAAACTCTTCCTGTTACTTCAGCATCACCCACCTTCCCAATTGGAGATGGTCCCTTCTGCACAAGGAAGGCAATTGTAGCAGCAAAGGGGTTCCCCTTCCCGAGGCACTTTGACAAACCCTGGATGGCAGCGCTCCACACACTTGGAAGAAGGCAGGGGCTGAGCAGAAAAAAGGAGAAGTCAAAGAATTTTGCTTGATCTCATTTACTTGTGAACATGAAGGTTTGGGAGGTTCGGGAGAATAAAGTCATTATTTGGTTGTGGGCAGAATCTAGAACTTTATACCGGTGTCCTGTTCTTGTGAACAAATTTAAAGTAAATAAAGCACCAGCAAATACACAAACACACACACACACACACACACACACACACACACACACACACATCTGTCATACATGGGATCAAAACTCACAGTCAGAAACTAGAGAAGCATCAATTACAATACATTATTTTAAGAACTCACTGACAAAAGATATTGGACCCCAGATCCATATTTTGCAACTAAACATAGAAGGCACAAGTAGAAATAAATGGGGGTACCTAAGCAAACTGGCCATAAATAATAGGATAGATGTTATAACACTACAAGAGACTCATTTGGCTGATGAGGAACAGATTAAACCTTGAGGGAATATCCTGGAATACAAAATTGTAGCTGACATAACATCTGGGTGGTCTGATAGTGCTGTATAAATGCCAGTCTGATTTAATACTAAGGAGATTTCTACATTTGCCCCCTATCCTAGCAGAAACATGCCGGATGACTTTGCTTTTCTGCTGTTTCTGTAAGATACAAACTTTCCTATTGTCCCCAACCCATAAACAAGACAAACTTAAGTTGTCTTAAATTAGGCAGAAATATTTGACATGCATTCAAGTCAGTAAAGTTATTAAAGTCTGAGAAAATAAAGACTTTTGTCTCTCACCTGGTTCAGTGAATGGAGGAGGGCAGTACCATCTTGGTCAATGAAAAGCTTGAAATCTAGAGATCCTTCTCTTTTCAGTCTCCCAAATTTCCTTCTCATTATGGACTTATTAGGGAATATCACAGAGTTTATGACATTCAGATCAGCCGTCATTTTGCCGTTCTCATCTAAATACATTCCATCCATGGAAGAGTTGTAAAAATGGTTGCTTTGGAGGAAGGGATGAAACTGGAACAGAAGTAGAAGTAGAAATAATGGAGTGAAGATGTGGGGAAGAAAGGGAATGAAACAGAGGAAGAGAGGAAAAAGAGAATACATGTTGCCCATGTTTTTTACCCTATGGTGCAAAACTCATTCCAACTCAGGTGGCTGTACATTTTTCTAGACATCTGGAGACATCTTATTCTAGCCTTGAACACCCATTAAGAGATCTAGTACTTTGGGAAGGCAAAGACATATGTTGTGTATTAATGAGAATCCTAAAAGTGAGCTGGGCTTCCATTCAGGAAAAATAAAATTGGCAAAGGTTAAAATACGTTAGTATGAAATGGGAGGACACAAAAGAAACATTCAAGCAAACTTTAATTTATTCAGCATCACTCCCTTGAATAAAGAGTAGAGCTACTGATTTAGAGTTATATTGGCATTGATCTTCACTCAAGTTTTTTTAAAATACTTATCATTGTATATCACATTACATTTAGAACTTTTAAATAAGTGCTTGAACCATTATTGTTTTATACTTAAGACAGGTTGACTTTGGCACTTGCTCAAATCTCAGCATATTGCTTTGTTTCCATTTAGTTGTCCAATCCATGCAATTATAGAACTGACTCTCAGGTAGAGCACAGAGACCTATAATGGAAAAGATAATACCTGCCATGGTCGCAACCTATGAACTTCCATTCTGTCCCCATCCTTCCTCCTCATCCTCCCACTCCAGGAAAAATATGCAGCATTTAATGCCCGTGCCACAGCCCAGACACAATGGTAAATATAGTAGCTGTCTAGAGAGAAACTTCTTTCCTTATCCTCCAGGTACAGTTGGACATTCATCTTCTCTTTCTCAATGCACCTGATCCAACCTTTCTTGGCCAAGGGATGCTTTGAATATGAACAATGAAATGCTTTCTGGAGAAATCTCTCAATCGATCGATAAAATAAGTAGAAATCATGTTCATTATTTTGGTGGCTGAAGAAGGAAAAGAAAACATTAGTGTAGAGTTTTGTGCCTGAAGTATGTCTCAAATCCAGCAAAAAATCCCAGTTGGCTGTAGTGATCCAAACTTTGCCACAAATGGGTGCTTTTATGCTCTCCGCCACTCTCTGAATAAGGATTATTCCATGTAGGAAGGTACCTTGATCTCCAAAGTAAACAAAGATATTGACTTGAATCCATTTGCGGAATGGTTTTAAGGAAGTATTTATATTGGAGGCAAACAGAGAGATGGTTGGTGACAAAACTACACAAATTCCATTCCTTATAAGCAGGGCAGTGAAGGTTCTTACAAAGGTTTCTCCATCATCAGATTCTATAGCAAGAAGCCCAATTAAAGTCCACTTGAAATGATGGAAGAGTTTTACAATTCCCAAGTAGAGCATTCCTTCTGAAGGAACAGTTCGGTAGAAAAAGGGGAAATGAGTTTTATCACTTAGCACATGTGAAGCAAAAGTATAACTGACCTGAAAAGGAAAGAAAGAGAATAAGGGTTACTTTGTATGCAGATCAAGGCCAAAACTTTAGCTATCCAAATTGGGGGCTACTGGGGAAAGGGTAGTCTACCTTTTGCAAGAAAATGAACTTTCATAGGGAGGCTTCTTTCCATGATGCTTTGCCAATCCCTGAGCCAAAAAACAGAAATCTCACTTTAATGGAGTTCATTTCTCCACTAATGTTTAAGACTTCTAGAATCATCCCACCAATATTCGGCCAAAATAATTATTAAAAGGGACAGGCCTTTTACCATCTCAACAATGGCTGGGTGATGCTTTGAAGATGCTATTATTAAGGGAGAAATTGAAATTAGCATTCACCGATCACCAATCAGCATTGGGATCTTAAGCTGCTAGCATATCACTTCTATTACAGATCTAGATAGAGTTCCATGCACACAAACACCTGTGGGATTTTGTAGGTAGCCAACATGGATGAAATCTGGATGGAGATATCCGTGGCAGTGCCTTCAAGGAGAGCCAGGATGTTTTTCTGTCTTCCACAGCTGTAGTTGGGGATGTTGGCCTTTCCAGTTGAAAGCAAGTCCAGCAGAACATCTGAAGTCATTCTTACGTCAAAATAGCTGTTCTGGATTGTATAGCCCAGAGTGACGTTGGGTAAGATATTTGGATCCCGGTTGATGTTTTGGACAGCACAAATGAAGGACACAATTTTCCAATAAAACTGAGCTTGTCTTCTGCAAGTATGTACACAACCCATTAATATTAATCTTTAAAACAAACCCAACTATTTCATTGTTTTAATACCAAAGTCCTTTTCAATGGAACTATAACTAATGATTGAGCATCAATGTCCAAGCATAATTCCCAGCAATTGGGGATGTTTTCCGCCTACTATTATTGTGAGCTGGGAGTTGGATCTTAATTTAGGGACAACACCTCTTTTGAAGACGATTCTTATTTCTTATCTCCCAGTTTTTGAATTGTGTTTGCATTTCAAAGGTACTGAAGACCTTAAAGCAAAACAACCCTGAAAAAAATGGATAAAAACATTGACCAGCAGAAGAAAACTAATTAAAATATTTTCCCCCCAAAAGTAGCAGAGATGCAAGTTCTAGTAAATGTACGAGTTGGGGATGAGGGTTCTCTGAAATCCTGCCTTCTAACCAATATTGCTGATTTCTCAGTTATGTAGATTTCTTCACATTGGACTAATAAACTTACTTTTTTTTTATAAAAAAAAAATCAAGAATAAAATGAAGCTGCAAACTGCTCATTCCTTTTTAGGACATTTTTCCTTTTGCAACATGTAAGAAATCATTATCAATTTCCTGTCAGATATTTGGAGCAGTTTCCTCCCCAATCCTTATCCTTAAGCTTATCCTTCTCCTCTTCACTAACTAGGTTGTTATTTAGTCTGGTGTATTTCTATTGGTGCAACTAGAAATTCTATCAACAAAATATGCAGAAAATCAGAGTTGTTGTTTGGTACATTCTGGGTGGTGCACGATAAAGAATCAACATATAAAACAGTATATAAAAAACTAAAATGTTGCAGTTAGCTTCCCAATCTCTCCAGATTGTTAGCCAGCATAACAGTTTACAGCCACATCAGCTGCAGCACAGGAAATACATCTCCTGATCTGCCTTCAAAGAGAAAAGGGGACAGTAATTGCCCCATGTGGAGAGACTTAGGAATTTTGAAGAACCAGAATGTTACCAATACAGCAGCCATCAGATTACCTGGAAAACCACTACAGACTTACAAGTAAGCCACATTAGAGGGAGTTCTTCGGAAGTTAATTGGTTGAAAGTGAATCTTCATTCTACAAATCATGCCACTAATCAGAAGGTCCCCTTGTTTGGCATGATTCACTGGCTGTTCCCCATCCCGCCCCAGAGTCAAAGGGCAGGGGGTCTGCCACGTCCTGGAAACTGTGTCTGACAGGAACAGGAGCAGTAAAAATAACAAGCACAACAGAAACATCCTTCTATGCCTGTACTCTCTCCTGTCTTGTAACTGCTTTCATTACATTGTTAGCAGAACATAATTCATGATGAACCTGCAGTGGGTTATATAGCACAGACAGAGCTCAATAACTGGCTAACATCTGAGAGGATGAGACAGTGTTTTTCTACACAACATCTGCCTTGCCCACAACTTCACTCAAGGAGTTTACGAATCCTGGATGTTGGATTCTTCATCTTGCTCTTCAACCATTGGGAAGGAAAGTCTCAAGGGGGGTGGCAACCAGACGAAAGAAGAGATAACTGTGATTTTGAAAATTATAAAGTAAAGAAACATCACTCTTGTAACTTCCTCAAGAGTGTGTATTCCAAAATGCTCCATTGAGAAAGGAAGCATAAGAAAACACCAAGGCCAATTTATTTATATTTCATATTTCTGAATTGCCCATCTACTTCAAAAAGAGATTCTGAGTGGTGCACAATAAAGCATCAAAATATAAAATAGTACATAAAAGTTAAAGTTTTACAGTTAACATTTTAGAATTAAATATTTAAACAAATTTTTAAAAAGTTTTTAATGAGGTAAGAATAATTAAACCCTGTTTAAAAATTAGTTGTCAAAGGCAAATGGAGGACTGTCATGGCAACAACCAACCTCACAACAGTGTGCTCTGGCTCCCCATTCATGGCCCAGAGCCATATTTTAATCTCTTTTCAGGAGGCTAGGGAAGTGGTGGCCCATGTCACTTCCAGTGGAAGAATATTCTATAGGGTGGGGGCAATGGAAGAGAAAGTTGTCTTCCTACACCTTGCCAATAAGAATTCTTGATCAGATGGGAGCTGCAACATACCTTCTCTGCCTCATCTTGTGGGATGGGATGATGGGATGGAGAAAGTCAATTCCATGGCCTGGCCCCATGCCAGGTAGGGCTTTATGAACACCTTGAATTTGTCCTGGAAGCAAACTGGCACCCAGTGCAATTTGCAGGGTAGAGGTGTTACATGTGCCTTTTTTTGGGCACCCAATATAGCTTGTACAGCCACACTCTGGATACTTCTGGATACTTTTCAAGGGTAGCCCCATATAAGGTGTTGCATTAGTCCAATGAGAAAGGTGACCAGAGCATGAGTGACTGAGCAGACAGTCTCTCTATCCCATAAAGAGCACAGCTGGTGCACAATGCAAAGCTGAGCAAAAAAACCACCTCTTTCAGCAGGAACCATGAGTCCTAGAAGACCCCCAGATTACACACCAGGTCCTTCTGGGGTAATGCAGCCACATCCATGACCAAAGATGATAAACTCCTAGAGAGAGAGAGAGAGAGAGAGAGAGAGAGAGGTCCACCCACAGCTACTGCATATTTCCATATTTCAGTCTGTTATTCCCCATCCAGACCCACACAGCCTCCAGGCATCATGAAAGAACATCCACTGCATCACTCACTTCACCCAGGATGGGGAGACATAACTGGCTATGATCAACATACTGGTAATACATCATCCCAGATGATCTTGTCCAACAGTTTTATGTCGATATTAAAAAGGAGCAAAGAGAACAGTGTAGTACCCCAGAAAGCAGGTATTGTGAGCTGGGCTTCTATTTCCCTATTAACAAAGATTGGGACTGGCCTTAGAAGAAGGAATAAACCAGCATAAAACTATGCTACCCCTCCCCCCAAATCCCTAAGTCACCTAAAAGGATATCATGGTTAATGGTTTTGAAACCCATCGAGAGGACAAGAAAAGCAAGGATGGATGTACCATCAATTCAAAGGAAGGCTCAGCCCTCTGGGCTTTGCCCCTTTTGCTGGACTCCACAGTTCAAAAACTTCTCCACAAGAGAAGTTCAAAAACATTAAGTTTCTCCTCTCTTGCGCAATTTTTAAATTGATATGGTGAGTGCATGGGATTGTATGTGATTGAGTGAATGGTCCCACTTTTACCATTTTATTACCATTGTATTTTATATGTTTTAACTTCTATGTGGGGACTGCTTGGGTGAGTGAATGAGTATGTCTGATTCGGAGGACCTGCCGGGGAAAGTGGGGGCCATTGGGGTGGTTGGGGGGACTACGCCCACGGGAGAGGGTCAGAGCATTGCGGTCATAACAGGGAGAGGCAGATACGGCGGGGACTTTAGGGCTGGCCATTACCGGGGAAGGAGGGCTCGCTACATCATAGAGATCCCTCCTTCCGGCCCTATGAGTCCCACTCCAAGGTCAGATGGTGCGAGTAATCAGGACCCTGGTCTCAGGCTGCTGTCGCTAAATGCCAGGTCTGTTGTTCACAAGGCTCCTCTCGTCTGGGACTTAATTTTAGACGAGAGGGCAGACCTGGCATGTATTACTGAGACATGGCTGGGCACGGAGGGAGGAGTCCCCCTCATAGAGATGTGCCCAGATGGATTTCAGGTGCTTCATCAGCCGAGAGCCCAGGGAAGGGGTGGCGGTGTGGCTATTGTTGTCCGGGAGTCTTTGGTACCTCGTAGGATCCCTGCTCCGGAGCTTGTCGGGTGTGAGTCCCTACTGGTGAAGTTGGACCTCAAGGGTCAAGTGGGTCTGCTGCTAACGTACCTGCCTCCCAACTGCGTTGCAGCAGCCCTCCCCTCGCTCCTCGAGTTGGTAACCGAGCTGGCAATCGAGTTCCCTAGGCTTATGGTTCTGGGGGACTTCAATTTGCCTTCGCTCGGTGAACACTCTGATGGAGCGCAGGAGTTCATGGCCTCCATGACAGCCATGGGCTTGACCCAGGTAATTCGAGGCCCAACCCACTCAGCGGGTCACACACTCGACCTCGTATTCCTCTCGGAGCAGTGGATTTGTGATCTTGGTCTGAGGGGTAATGAGATCATACCCCTGTCGTGGTCAGACCACTGCCTACTGAGGCTAGACTTCCGGAGGCCAAACCTCCACCGTAGGGAGGAGGAACCGACCAGGTGGTTCCGCCCCAGGCGACTTATGGACCCTCTAAGGTTCCAGACGGAGCTTGGGGATATTCCTGATACTCTTGCCCACAGTTCGGCGGAGACTCTTGTTGCTGCCTGGCACTCGGCAGCATCGGAGTCTCTTGACCGGATTGCGCCACTACGGCCCCTCCGGGTCGGTGGATCCCGGAGGCTTCCTTGGTTCACTGAGGAGCTCCGGGAGATGAAGTGCCAGAGGAGACGCCTAGAGCACGTGTGGAGGTCCGATAGGTCCAAATCGAACCGAGCACTTCTGACAGCATGCACCAAGGAATACATCCGGGCATTAAGGACAACTAAAAGAACACACATTGCCACCTTGGTTGCGTCCGCCGAGTCCCCCCCAGTTTAGGATAACCCGCTCCCTCCTAAATAGGAGGGAGGCAGGGGACCCCTTACAGGGTAATGCTGAGGATTATGTCCAGTTCTTGGCGGACAAAGTTGCTCGGTTTCGGTCGGACTTGGACTCCACCCCCGCAGATCCAGCCGAGACACAGGGGAATAACTTGGCAGACCATCTCTGGGTTGAGTTTCAGGATGTTGCCTCCGGGGATGTGGACAAGGCTATGCGAGCTGTGAGCGCCTCCACCTGTATACTGGACCCGTGTCCCCCCTGGCTGGTTGCCAACAGCAGTGAGGTGACACGAGGCTGGATCCAGGCGGTTGTTACCGCCTCCCTTCAGGAGAGGCACTTCCCCGCCGCACTTAAAGCGGCGGTGGTGAGACCCCTCCTGAAGAAACCATCCTTGGATCCAGCCGTTCTTAATAACTATCGTCCAGTCTCCAACCTTCCCTTTGTTGGGAAGGTTGTTGAGAAGGTGGTGGCCTTCCAGCTTCAGCGTACCTTGGAGGAAGCTAGCTATCTTGACCCCTTCCAGTCCGGCTTCAGGCCCGGTTACAGCGCTTTGGTCGCATTGACCGATGATCTCTGGAGACCCAGAGATGGAGGCCATGCATCCATCCTAGTTCTCCTCGACCTCTCAGCGGCTTTCGATACCATCAACCATGGTATCCTTCTGCGACAACTGCGGGAGGTGGGAGTGGGAGGCACTGTCTTGCAGTGGTTCTCCTCCTACCTCTCGGACAGGTCGCAGTCGGTGTTGGTGGGGGGGCAGAGATCGTCCCCGAGGCCCCTAACTTATGGGGTGCCACAGGGCTCGGTCTTATCCCCCCTACTATTCAACATATACATGAAACCGCTGGGTGAGATCATTCGGAGGCACGGGATAAAATACCATCAATATGCGGACGATACACAGTTGTATCTGTCCGCCCCGTGCCAACTCAATGAAGCGGTGGACGTGATGAACCAGGGTCTTGAGGCCGTTAAGGACTGGATGAGAGCTAACAAACTGGTACTCAACCCGGACAAGACCGAGTGGCTGTTGTGCTTCCCTCCCAACAATTTGGCCAATATTCCACCACTCAGGCTGGGGGGTCAAAATTTATACCCCTCAGACAGGGTCCGCAACTTGGGAGTCCTCCTGGACCCACAGCTGACTTTTGACCACCATTTGTCAGCTGTGACCAGGGGGGCATTTGCCCAGGTTCGCCTGGTACGCCAGTTGCGGCCCTACCTGAATCGGGAGGCCCTCACAACAGTCACTCGAGCCCTTGTGATCTCTAGGCTGGAATACTGCAATGTGCTCTAAATGGGGCTGCCCTTGAAGAGCATCCGGCGACTTCAGCTAGTCCAGAATGCGGCCGCGCGAGTGATCATGGGCGCACCACGGTTCGCCCACATAACACCGATCCTCCGTGAGCTGCGCTGGCTACCTGTTGATCTCCAGGTGCGCTTCAAGGTGCTACTCACCATTCACAAAGCCCTCCATGGTAGTGGATCTGACTATCTGAGAGACCGCCTTCTGCCAATTGCCTCCCTCCGTCCCATCAGATCGCATAGATTAGGCCTCCTCCGGATTCCATCCGCCAGTCAGTGCCGACTGGCGACTACGCGGAGGAGAGCCTTCTCAGTTGCAGCTCCGATGCTTTGGAACGATCTCCCCGTGGAGATTCGTACCCTCACCACCGTCCAGACCTTCCGCACAGCCCTCAAGATCTGGCTATCTCGTCAGGCCTGGGGATAAGATCCGAACCTCGCCCCACCCGAATGCTGAATGAATGTTGTGTTTTATCGGTTTATTTTTTTTTATTCACATTTTTTTCCTTTCTTGTGTTTTGTCTTACACTCCCTTCCCATTGATTGTAAGCCGCCCTGAGTCCCCTCAGGGAAAAGGGCGGCCTATAAATGTCAATAAAACTATAAAACTATAAAACTATAAACTCTGAGGATGTAGTCAAAATCCCAAAAAAACCTATATAAGCTGCTAAATGAGAAAGATGAGGCAGAGTTATTCAGCTTTTGGGAAATATTGTGGGAAATCTAGAAAGGAATAGAAGGGCGAAGAAATACAAAGAATCAAATCACAGATAAGGAATCAGTTGGTCACTTATCTCATAAGTGGCAAGTTTGCCCAGATGAACAACTCTGGTGGAAGGAGAAATTTGTTTTCCAGAATCCACTCAGCCGGGAAACCCAACTTCTTAGCCCCAAAGAGGCAGTGGCTTTTTGAATGAATAGCTTTATGAATAGCTTTTCTAGCCTATCCCACTCTTTACTATGCAACCAAGTAAGACTGAGAATGTCTTATCATATTTTTGGGACTCACTAGTTGATTTTTTTGAATTAGAGCTTTTCTTCCTGTAGTGTAGTTCTTATTAGCTCTTATTAAAATATATATTGGAAAGAATAGAAAGGAATTCAAAGTGGGCTCTTCTGGGTGCAAAGAGACTCATGATCAATGACCTGTTTGACCCACTCCTTGGGTGTAGTCTGGTCATCTCCTACATATTTATTCAGTGTACACTGAAGGAATTTCCCTCCAGAAAAATGTGGGAGAAAACCTTACAGACGAAAGGAAGCACACATATATCTACATTTCAAGAAAGGAGGACAAAATAATAATAATACATATGCATTTCTAATACTTGATGTAAGAATGAATATTAATAATTAACAAGTCTCAAGTTATTTTTTTTACAGTTTCTACATGTACAGTTACTAAATTCAATAAAGTGTTATGGTCTAAATAAAAATAAACAAATCAGTTGCATTGCCATAGCACTTTTGATAAAATGTATTGAGAAACAAGGGTGTCGTGGTTACTACATACAATTCTTCTATATTTCTAACAGGTTAAAACTTTACCGCTGCTCCAAAAACCTGCTTCCCTCCCAAGCTATAGTCACCCTTTAATGATTTCAAGAAAAAAACTTCGCCCAAGTCACCCATAGAAAATAATGTGTACCATTTTCTAACATTGGTCTTGTTAGGTAAGCTCCCTGTTGGGAGAGCGAGTGCATTCAGAGAAGTGTTGTGAGAGTTGTGTTGGAGAACACACAAACCAGCATACAGAGACGCTGCAGTTAAAATATGCTTTTATTTTTGTGAAAATAGATTTATCAGAGTCCATAAAACAGTCCAAGTCATACATGGATAAGACAGTCAGTCATCAATGTCTTTCAGTTAAGAGATAATCCAAATAACATAGTCCAGTATCATATAATCAGTTCAGAACTCAAAGTTTGCTACCAGTTGCAAAACTTACAATAGCTCACAGCACTTTCTAACAGCCAGCTTCCAATACACTCAGATCAGATCAGATCAGCATCTAATGAACAGAGAACTAACAGTCATTCTGGCTCCCTCTTATGGCCAATTGAGGAAAACAGCAACCAATCACATTTTACAGTATGATTTAAAGAAACAGGTACAACATTGATACATGATTTATATATTGCCAACCCAACTGTTAGAATTATATTCCTAACAGGCCTGTTGGAATATGTGGAGACTTGACATTCCTCTGTCTCACATCTCTACATATATTCTGGTTGTAAGCTGTTCCTTTGTATTCAGGTCAGGCCTCAGAATGATAATGTAGCATTTGGGTATGAAGATGCAGCCCAGAAGCCCAGCACTAGAGGCCAAGATGGAGAAGAGCTGAACAGCCACCATGTATTTCCCTTTAGTGCTCAGGTAGGTGGGCACAAAAGTCATCCAGACACTGCAGAAAACCAGCATGCTGAAGGTGATCAGCTTGGCTTCATTGAAGGCTCCAGGCAGATTTCTGGCCAGGAAAGCCACCGTGAAGCAGGTGACAGCTAAGAAGCCCATATATGAAAGGGTGATGTAGAACATGACAACAGAGCCTTCATTGCATTGCAGGATGATTAGTTCAGGCTGAGAATGAAAGTCAGAGTCAGGAAATGGGGAAGAAACTCCTAGCCAGATGGAACAGATGATAATTTGGAGAATAGAACAAGAAAGGATGATTGCGTTGGCCAAGCCCTTCCCCAACCATTTCTTCATTTGGTTGCCTGGTTTTGTGGCCAGGAAAGCCAACACCACCATGATGGTTTTGGCCAAGAGAGAAGAAATAGCAACTGAGAAAATGATGCTGAACACTGTTTGTTGTAGAAGGCAGGTTGCTTTCCTTGGTCTACCAATGAAGAGAAAAGGACACAAGAAGCAAAGCAGAAGGGAGACCAGGATGATGAAGGAGAGGTCTCGGTTGTTGGCTTTGACAATGGGAGTTTCTAGGTATTGAATGAATACAATTGAAACAAGGCCTGTGGTTAGGAACAGGAGTAGGGAAAAAGAGACCAGGATGATACCCAGATGTTCTTCATAAGACAAAAAGGAGATAACTCTGGGGATGCATTGGACTCTGTCCTCATTGGGATATTTATCATCTGGACATTTGGTACATTTTTCTGTATCTGGAAAAACCAAAATGCAACATTTATTAAACATTGTGTCCTTTTATATTTAAAGGAATAAATTGTTGGGGTAACAGCTGTTAACCAGCAGCATTTTTTATGATACATTTTTTAACATCTCTAGAAAAAGAAGGCAAGAATATCATTTTTTTTTCTATGAAATTGGGGAAGTCTTATTTCCTGAAAGATTTACAGCAAAATATGCCGATTCTCCACAGCAAACCTATAAGACTACAAGTTAACAATTAATCAGTCTTTCTAGACTAACTTTCTGGGTCCTATTAGAATGAACTTCTTAATATACTGGACTCACATGCTGTCTATCTTTTGAAATCTAATTGGCTGGCAGTGAAAACTGCTCCTGAAAATAATCTGGACTGGTTATTGGGAATCATGGTAATATGTGTGTAATGAGTGTGTCCATAACTGTTCACATCACCTGACTATAAACCATCTATACTTTCCCAGTGATTCACAAGGGGAGGCCCATGTAGAAAGTATTGCAATAATCTTTCTAGAATTGGACCTAAGACAATTACTCTAGCTTCCAGGAATTCAGACATTCTTAGAATGGTAAGTGTAGACACATTCAAATGAAAAAACAACATATATTTTCACTTGCAGTAGTAATAGACCTATGTCTTCTTAGCTCTTTCATCATCCCACTTTGCTACTTCCTTTGAAATAAGAATTGTGCAGGTTGAAAATAAACAAGAAAAATTGAGTTTCAATGTATCTTTTAAATGTGCACTCTCATGAAAATGGTCTGGATGAATCTACTTCCATAAGGTCTACATTTTTCTTTGGTATTACCTACCTTCTTGATTGGAGATGGTCCCTTCTGGACAAGGAACACAGTCATAGCAGCAAACTGGCTCTCCTTCTCTAGCCCATTTGAGAAACCCAGGACGACAATTTCCCACACATTTGGACTGAGGCAGAGACTAAGAAGAAAAAGAAGGAATGCCAAATAAAATACAACATGTGAGGACTAAATCATTCATGGAAAATGAAGATAGTCAAATTGGGCTTCACTTAGATAAACATGAAATCTCAGACTAGTTCCAAATAGTTGTAAGAGATAGAACTACTCACAGATTGTTCATTTAGTTCCTCTCTTTTTCTTCTTGCATATCACGCTTCAATAAAGGAGGTTTTTTTAAATTTAATAAAATCTGAATGGATCAATTAGATTTAATATTGTGACAAGTAGTTTTATATAAAAAATATTTCTTCATTCTTTATATATGCATAATTTAATGCATTATATTGTATTCATGTTAACTTTTAGAATAAATGTTAATCTAAAAGATTTGTTAAATATTTATTCTAATAAAGGAAAATATGTATAGCTCAGGGTCAGTGGTGAAATTCAGCCGGTTCGCACCTATTCGGGAGAACCAGTTGTTAACTTTCTAAGCAGTTCGGAGAACTGGTTGTTGGAAGAAATCTCTTTTTGTTTTTTCCCACTTTATAGGGCTAATCCAGTAAGGAAGGCATGAAGGAAACATTCTGATGTTTTTCTATCCTAACCTTTATTGCCCTGCTTACAGAAACTGCCTTTCCGGTTAACCCTTATGACATTGTAACAGCTAAGGCGAAGCACCTATCGATCTGAGTGACCTTGAGTTGGCCACACCCACCCAGTCACATGACCATTGATCCCCACCTACCCAACTGGTCATTAGGGCAGAGAACCGATTGTTAAATTATTTGAATCCCACCACTGCTCAGGGTTGAAATGAGGGGCCCTTGCTGCTCTCTGAGCTTGCTTGTTTTCTGGCAGATGTTCCATTACCCTAACTAGGTAACATCATCAGTGCTAATAAGGAATGGGGCTTGCTCTCAGTTTTATGTTCTGGTGTCTTGCCTGTTTGTATGGATGGGGGAAGTCTTACGAATTCTTTGGCTGGGCTGTTTACTAATAGATCTTTGGCAGTTTTTTGATTGGGGTATTGCTTATTTATTTGTTGGTTTGAAGTTGACCTTGGAGTTAATCTATGCTGATCTGAGTGCTGATTACTGGTGGAGAGGTGCTAGAGTCTTTTCCCCTTTGGGGCTGGTTGACTGTTTCTTTTGCATAGTTTACAGATGGGTTCCTACCGGTTCGGGCAAGTAACTCAGCTGGCCACCCTCCAGAACTGGTTCTATCAGTGGTGCCATAGGCACATCCATCTTGTTTTTTGCTTCTGTGCATGCACAGAAGGATTTTTTTTTATTACTGCACAAAGTGCAAAGTGCACCCCTGAGCGAACCAGCAATAACAGAAGCTGGAACCTATCCCTGATAGTCTATAGATGTTGTTGGTGTCTATGTGTCTATTGGTGGCTGATTTGTCAAAGTGCCAGAGTTCTAGAATTCCTTGGCATTTTTTGTATTCGAGCTGGTCTAGGATTGACACATTTTCCAGTTGAAACTATGGTTGTGAAATTAAAGAAGTTTCATCATGCCTCTGATTGCCAGTTGGTGTTCATGGATGAGTTCTGCCAGTCTTCTGCCTGTTTGTCCGACGTAGTGGTTGTTGCAGTTCTTATATTGTATGTTGTAGATGACTCCTGCTTTTTCTTCTGGGGTTTCTGGGACTTTCAGTTTGGATGTTTTGGAGGGCTTTAGTTGGCTTGCGTGCTATGCTGATTCCATGTGGTTGTAATAGTCTATTTGTGGTTTCTGATATATTCTTGATGTATGGCAGTGTAATACTTTTTAAAGTTTGTGTTGGTTGTGCTGTATTGGATTGTGTGGGTATTTATTCTGTTAGATTTATGAAAATAGAATAAAACTGTTAGGGAGAAAGAAATGTATGACCTAGGGCCTAGTTTCTAGAACTGTAGTTGGATGATATAGAGCCAAGGTCATGAGAACACATGCCTCAAAAAGTCAAGCATCTCTTGTTGCCCAAGATGAACATGATTATGAGCCCATTGTTGGAACCAATTATTTTGAAAGCCCAGCTAGATATCCAAGACAAAGTCATTTCAGTTGAAGAAGTATAACTAGATGACACCAACTGCCATGGAAAGGCAAACTCACATATATTATTACTTAAATTTGGAGCCTCATATCTGCCTAAACAGACTTATGGTAGCTAACAAATCATGAAAAATAATATCATTCACGGTATTTTAAGATGAAATGATGTCTTACAAGTCAGAGGAGGAATCTAAATTATGTTTGCTTTCAAATTGTCTCTCGTTACTTCCAACATCAGGAAGAACTTTCTTTCCATGAGTGTCATCTTCCAGTTCTCCAGTTTTCTGGGTCAGGGCATTTTCTGGCAGTTATTATGCATTCAAGTAAACTGAAAATCTTAGAATTCCTTCTAAGGGGCAAAATCTCAGTGGGGTAAAAGAGAAGAATGAATTACTCTGGCCATGTCTTGGCTTCTTAAAAGCATCACTGACTATGGATCTTCTCTTTCCGGGGACACTGACTGTCCCCAATTTGGATGGTCAGAAGATCAAAGCTTATTTGCTATAGTGACCAACAGGGCATCTATCCAGTCTTGGTTCAGTTTAATTGGATTTAGTCCAAACCTGAATTTAGGCACCTGTTACCATAACTGCCTTCTTATTTGTTTTTGAGAACAAGGAACAAGTGATGTGGAGGCTATCAGTACCACTGTGGCTATATCAAAGGGCTATGACCTGTCCCCTGAAAAGAGCATTCATGTTCGACATTATTGAATCAGCCTTAAAATTCTTCAATTTTCTAGCACATTAGGACACTTTGGTCAATAGTACTGAAGTCTTTCAAGCATAGTTTAATGCTTTAATGAAATTTCTACACCCCACATTCAACTCTCAGTGAAAATTAATGACCTTAATGATTAGGCTTAGCCAACTAAAATGGGTACTATGATTTTTGGTAATGAAGGAAGAACACCAATATTTCTACTACCTTGTTGCATAATCTTAGCCATGACATGGTATCATGATTGATGATTAGTCTCTGCCTTTCAAAACTCCCCATTTGCTTGTCAATGGGAACCATCCTGGGAAGAAGCACCCAACCTATGGCATTCAGATCTGCTGCTACATCTCCATTCTGGTCCAAGTACAGTTTCCGATGGGAAATAT
This sequence comes from Thamnophis sirtalis, assembly GCF_051295495.1. Lineage (NCBI taxonomy): Eukaryota > Metazoa > Chordata > Lepidosauria > Squamata > Natricidae > Thamnophis > Thamnophis sirtalis. Next base: position 3,730,407 of record NW_028261383.1, read on the forward strand.
TACAAAACTCGTTCTTCTCCAGAAATGGATGGAACTAGAACAAAAACATCAGGAATTTTAAAAGCAAAAACCTTGGTTTCTTACTCCAGGTGGTCTTTTCACAATTGTCTCTTTCTTGTCTAATTTGCAAGTATTGTGAGTTGGGAAAACAAATGTTACTACTATCTTCGGAAGTGAAAAAAAGTTGTGATAAGTTTGACAATTATATATTGAAAAAAAGGTCTATTGACAAGATATAACTGTCCAAATTTGACCAAAAGGGAACTAATGATAGACCACAAATAAATTGAATGAAGAAACAAATTAAGACATTATTCATAAACTTGTTGGAAAAAAAGTAGGGTGATTACCAGTAAGCATGGATTTGTCCAAAAGAAAGTTGCAGGCTAATCTTCTCTCAGATAGGCCAAATGAGAAACCTGGCTGAGAATATCTGCCTGGACCAAAGTCCCCAAGTTGGCTTTTATGATTAAGATGAGACTTGAACTCATGATCTGTCTCTAGCTTGTACATACTAGTGTGTAAAATAAAAAGTTAAGGTTGTAATATATTATCTTCTACTGTGCTAAAAAGAGTTATAAGTCAATGTTAGGAATATAATCTAACTGTTGGATTGGCAATATATAAATCATGTAACAATGCTATATCTGTTTCTTTAAATCATACTGTAAAATGTGATTGGTTGCTGTTTCCTCAATTGGCCAAAAGAGGGAGCCAGAATGACTGTTAGCTTTCTGTTTGTTAGATGCTGGACTGATCTGATCTGAGTGTTTTGGAAGCTGGCTGTTAGAAAGTGCCGTGAGCTATTGTAAGTTTTGCAACTGCTAGCAAACTTTGAGTTCTGAACTGATTATATGATACTGGACTATGTTATTTGGATTATCCCTTAACTGAAAGACATTGATGACTGACTGTCTTATCCATGTATGTATAAAAGGCATAGCTGTGTTTAATATCAAAATACATCTATCGTGGTGGCTGCTCATTGGAATATTATGCCCTGACAGATTAGATTGACAAAACCTGTTGGCCTTTTGTAGTACAAGGAGGGTGAGATGATTCACCTCCATCTTATTTATTTAGTTTGTCAACATGTATGAGATAGCAGGTATAAGGATCAACATGGACATGAACACAGGAAATGGGTACAAATGAATGGCGACAATAGGACAGGGATGGTAGGCACGCTGGTGTGCTTATGCACGCCCTCTTACAGACCTTGTAGCAAAGGGGTGAGGTCCATGTTAGACAACTTAAGGTTAAAGTTACGGGGGTTTGAGGCTGTTACAACGGAGTCAGGTAGAGCATTCCAGGCATTGACCACTCTGTTGCTGAAGTCATATTTTCTGCAATCAAGTTTGGAGAGCTTTACCTTGAGTTTGTATCTATTGTTTGCCCATGTATTATTGTGGTTGAAGCTGAAGTAGTCATTGACAGGTAGGACATTGTAGCAGACAATTTTGTGTACTATGCTTAGGTCTTCTTTGGATTCCTACTCAATAGGAGCTAAGTTTGCTGGATCCTTGTCAGGATCTCCTACCTGCCATGGCTGCAGCTTTGGGGCTTCTAAAGCTGCTTTGCCCTCTTTTCTTCTCCTGCTGGATCTGGAGGAATATGCAGCATTCAAGGTTTGGGCCAGAGTCTTAATGACACTGTTCAAATGGCGGTGAAAAGGGATCCATATTCTCCTCCTTTCCTTCCCAGTCTTCAGTGGCACTTTTTGGATGCATCTTTTCCGGCCTTTGATAGAAAAGACCTGTTTTGAAAAAGAACACTGAAAAGAACGATATTCATATTGAGGGTTCACAAAGGAAATGTGTTCAAGGGTATCATCCTCTGGCCCTTTTTTCCCCTGAAAACCAAAAGTCCAAATACTATGGACATATTTGTAAAGACTCTCACGTTCTAATATCAGATAATCAATGGTTGCCACGATCCAGACTTTTCCTTCGATAGGTCCTGGCATACCTTCAAATGTTAATTGGAAAGTATGAATTCTGTCCCAAACATTCATATATTCTATGTAGTGCACAAAGACATTGACTTGTCTCCACTTAGAGAGGGCAACTCTGAGGGATGCTGTATGTCCAGTTGTAGAGAATTGTTGTGATATAACAACACAAATTCCCTTCCTGACAAGCATTGGAGTCAAAGTCCTCATGAAATTCTCTCCATTATCTGTGTCTGAAGTAAATAGACCAATCAAGAACCATCTGAAATGGAGGAGAACTTGGACAATATGCGGGTAGACGATCCCTTCTTTGGGGAGCATCCAGTGGAAAAAAGGGAATTGCCTTTTATTACTCAGAGCCCCTGAAACAATTGCATCACTGACCTGAAAAACAGTGAAGAATGCAATGTTATATTCAGAGTCAGATCAACTCTAGAATATTAGCTTTGAATCAATACAACTTGGTTCTCATAAACAGAATAGTTTATGGTTGATCAGTTAGTAGACAATATCAAGAAACAGGATATAAAATGCAAAACATTAACAAGTCCCCCCTTCTCTCTCTGTGTGTGTATAATATATATGACATATACCCTGTTTCCCTGAAAATAAGACCTCCCCGGATAATAAGCCCAATAGAGGTTTTGAGTGCATGTGCTAAAATAAGCCCTCCTGCAACACAGTAGCAGCCATGAGGTGACCATGCTCAACACCTTCTGCACCTCAAAAATAATAAGACCTCCCCGAAAATAAGGCTAAGTGCTAATTTCAGGGGTCAAAATAAAATAAGACACTGTCTTATTTTCGGGAAAACATGGCATACACACATACGCCAACCAAGAGTTAGTTCCTACTGTTATAATAATAAAGGAGTAATAATTAAAGAATAATATTGTAAAATCAGAATAAAGGATGGTGACATAATAGGTATTTCATACTTTAGATGTGTGCACTTCAGAATCATTCATTTGTCCTGGTAACTCATTTATATGTAGACAGGCTTAGAATGGTTGAAACTTGGTTTTCCCCTTGATGAATATAGATCCTACTTTTCATGGCTTCATTCATCCCAAAGAGCAGGCTCATGCAAGTGAGTTTTAAAAGGACTTTGATCAGGGCCAAAAGTCTGGGCTTCATTTTAAATGCTATCAGTTTTCCCCATAATATTTCTCTGATTACTATGTAAAAAAAAACACCTTCTTCTGAGGTTCCATTTCTCTTCAGGTATTTTAGGATGAATTTGATCATGTATATGTTAGGGTGAAAAATAGCTGATATGTTGTCTAATGCACTTGAAGTGTTTTTTTTTAAATAAAGTGTAGTCGCAACAAGTCAATAAAACACATATGTTTTATCAAATATAGATAAGATAATCATTGGGATTTTTTTTCACAAAAGACATATTTGTTCACCATTGTAAATATCATTGTTGGTTAAGATTATCCATCTAAATTACCATCACAGCTGCACTATCCCTTTTACAGAAGACCCTCTGATTGGTCACAAATGTGCAGGAGACATCCCCAAAGCAATGAGGATGGTGTCACAAGAGGCTATTTGTGCTTTGATCCATGCCCCCTCCTCATTGTGAATCCCAATCACTAACCATGATACCAACAACAACTGATCATGGGGAAAAGCAGCTCTTGTGTTCCATAGACAAAATGTAGTTGGATCTATTGCTCACCCCCAACCACTTCACTGACTATGGATAGACAATCATACACACATACCTGAGGGATTTTATAGGTGCCTACTAGTGATGACATCTGGGTGGAGATATCCATTTCAGCTCCATCAACAACAGCCAAAAGGTTGTCCTTCTTTCCACAGCTGTAGTTGGGAACATTGGCTTCTCCAGTAGACAGCATATCAAGCACAGCATCAGAAGTTGCAAGTGTGTTGATATAGTTGTCGTGGATGTTGTAACCTAATGTGAGATTGTGTAGGAGCTGGGGATTGTTGTTGACCACTTGAATGGCAAAAATCAGGATTAGCAGTTTAAAATGATTTGTCCGTGTTCTCCTGTAAAAAAAATCATGTTATTAACAACAATAGAAACAGCAAAACACTTGTTTCAATTTAATCCTTCTTCTCTCCTCAAGCCAAGTGACTCTTAAACAATTCAGATCCAAAGCTAGAAGTAAATGATAGCTACCCATCAGTGTTTAATTGTATGAGCATTAAGGAGATGAAATGGATATCTCTCCACATAGATCATTATTTGTAACAGTTCTAGTTTTCATCTGCCCAGTAATCAGGATTCAAAATTATTCAATCATTGATGATTGAAAATTATTCAATCATTAATCACTTATGATTTTTCATGTGTTCCAAAAAAAGCCGTTCTAAAAATAAGTCTATTTTTAATAAGAAACAGGTATTGAATATCAACAAGCCTTTACAAAAATATGGAACTGGCACTACAACCTATTTAGTAAGTACAATAAACAAAAGACATTATTCAAGTGCTGAACTCCAGATTGGAGGAGAAGAGGAAAATAACTTGGACTTCTTTCAGCCTTTTTTCTGCCCCGTCTTTGGAATTTTGCCTCATTCACAAAATAAGACAAATGAGGGAAGCAATGAAAATGATCCAAGAAATTAGACAGGTACTACAATATATCAACAAGTGAAATAAGGAAAAATGAAGAAGAGTGTTAGAACTGCAAATCGAGAGAATGCAACTCTACCACATTGAATGACTTACGAGTAAGAATGAGTATAAGGAGCCAAGTTGAAAGGTAGGTGATAAGTAGGTATAGATGTTATTTTTGTTTCCGTGATGACTATACTAATGAGATGGTCCCCTGGCTTGTAAAAGCTCCATGGTTTTTTTCCATCCAGGTTCTTGAAACTTAACGGGCACTTCATTTTAAACTACCGTAATCCCAGAAATGTGATGAGATACCAGCAGCATCAGATGCAGAAGGAGGAAATCTATAATTTATAGAGCTGAATCAATCCTCTTCCTGTTACTAAACTATAGCAAAAAATTCAAACCACTTTCACTTCTCTCATTTAGACAGAGAAAAAATGTTTCATTTGAAAGGAGAGAAAGGTACATTCAAGAGCACAGATCCTGCCTATCCCAAAATCTCTGCTATACAGAATGTCACCTGAGGAAGCTATCCTTTTTATTTTTTATTTCATCCTTTCCTGATGCAATATCCCTTCCATGTTGTTTCAGTCTTTGTTGACATCCAAGGAAATCACTGGAGAAGTAGCAAAACATGAGTCAATGACTGGGGTGGTGATAATTATAGTGAGAAGCATCTTCTCCTCTGAGGATCCTGAAGTTATTCCTTGGTTCCATATGCAGAGGGGAGGATGAAGAACATAGTGAGTTTGCAAGGATTTGATTTTTTTTTCTGTTTGTTTAGCAAATAAAATAAAATGACTCCAAAAGTTATTCAGAGTCCTTTCATAGGTCAACTCTGATGAAGAGTTGGCAAGCAGTCCAAATTCTGGAACAAAATTGGCATTAGGTGTGGCATTGGCATTCTTCCATCGTTTGTATTTGTGAGTCTTTTCATCTTGGTGTATAAAAAAGTCTTGCTGTTCTTTGCATGTATAAAAACAAAGTGCCATATATTTGTTTCAATTTGATTGTCCCATTTTATCCCAATCTATTGCTCACTCTTAAGGATGCAGCAGAAGCCCCCATAGTTATGGGGATGCTGTCATGGGAAAATATGGCTGTTTTGATCCTTGTCCTTTCCCTATTTTCCCTACCTCCCCAATCTTTAGCCATAAATCCTACAATGATCGTGATGATAAAACAGTTCTGGGATATCATGGAGACAATGTGACTGGAGCTATCAGTCACCAATCATGAATTTTACACATGACTACACTGTCACACAAACAGTGAAAGTGAGCTAGTCCCTTGCTACATTCTTGTTGATAGCTTTGGCACTATGCAAAACTAGGACTTATGTATTGAATAATATGATATATGTTTTCATTGTCTAATTTTGTGTTTTCAGTAGGCATATATATACATACGTACCAGTGGTGGGTTTCAAAAAAATTTAGAACCTCTTCTGTAGATGTGGCCTACTTTGTGGGAATGGCTTGCCAGCCATGTGACCAAGTGGTAGTGGCTTGGCAGTCATGTGACTGGGTGGGTGTGCCCAACTTGTAAAATGTGGTGAAACTGACTTAATAATGCTCTTGCTTAGCAACCCAAATGTTGGCTCAGAAACTCTGGCATTTGAAGCACGGAAGTCTTAAAGCTGTCAAGTTACAAGACCCTTGCACCCCAACCCTTTAGAAAAAAACCCCAGGGGTGTCCAAACCCCAGGGGTGTTCAAACTTGACAGCTTTAAGATTTGTGGACTTCAACTCCCAGAATTCCTCCTCTCGCTCTACATCTTGATGATATGCGGATGAGCTGGAACCGGTTCTAAATGGCACTGTAGATTTGTGGAACCTCTTCTATAGAAGAGGTTAGAACTGGCAGGAACCCACCCCTGATACATACGTACACATAACATCTACACGTTTTTACATTTGTTTATATACATTTATCTCCCCCAGATTTAATTCTCCATAGTATTTCTTTATTAATAAATATCAAATTTGGCATTTTAGCTCAAGGAATGATTGTTCGGCTTTTTCCAGTGAAATGTCTTTGTTGTGTTTCCTTGGTTCTATGATTGCAACAAAGCTGTTGAATTGTGTAAAGGAACATCTGCAGAAACTCATGGCTTCTGCCAGAATGATCCTTGCAGCTTCACAAGTTCAAGCTGCAAGCTCCAACCCTTTGGGGCATATCTGATGTCACAATGCACTTAAGAGAAAGGGGAGGGGGTTTGTCTGTTTCCATCACTCTGGCTCTCCAGTGAAAGTGATTTCCCCATATATTCCCTACATGGGGTCTATGTAGCAATATGGTCATTTTTGTGGGAGTTTTTAACATGCTGCAAATGCCTGATAACCAGACATTGATTTCCTAGGTCTGCTGTAGTTGCTCTGTGGGGACTGGCCACACCATTGTATCCCCATTTTGTGGTGGGTCCTTGACCTCCTATCAAAAGCCAAATCTGCCCTAAAGCCAGAAAAGGTACAGGAGACCCAGCCTGAGAGTAGTAATATGGCCTCATAAGATATAATAAAAATATTTTAAAAACACAGGGAGTTTATTTATATACATTAACTATATTATATATTTTATATACAGTGGATGTCAATTCCTCTTCACTCGATGTGTCCCAGGCAAGCCAACAAACTAGACTCCCATGATTCAGAATCGAAATCTGCATGGAACTCCTTTAGGACTCCAGCAAACATGGATTTTAGCTAACCAGTGTTGCTTGTTCTTTTATCGCCAAATCTCAGCATTGATTCCTTTCAGCTAGAAAATCATTTTACCCCTCCTTGAGTAGTATCCAAGGTTGTGAAAACATGAAAGTCAGTTCTTGTTTACAGGCCTACCTCTATAGCAAAGCTGCTATAGCATGTATCCTCCCCTATAATTATGGAGCCATTAGGGATTTCTTTCCTGCTCTTTTCTCTTCCAGGGAGTTTAATAAATTATCATGCCAGAAACAATCCTGTAAATGGGAAATACAAGGATTAATACAAAGTTATGTCCTACCCAAAACTAGAGGCCCTAAATAGAGAGAATTCCTGGCTTGGCCTAATTTTTTGGCATTATATATCTAATTTAAGACTCTGGCCTTTCTGCTATCATGGCCCTTTTCTTTTAGAGATGCTTATTTCAAAATGCAATGTCAGTCCTTCAAGACACATTTCACTCCTGTTCCAGATATGCACTTAAAAATATTTTAATCCATCTTGATTTAGTCAAATTTATGGACACAGTTATAGTCCAAAGCATCAATGGCCCCTTTGGTCTTCTTTAATACCATATTAGAATGCCATTCCAAGTTCTAAGATGCCTTCCCTTTTTCCTTTCATCAAAGTCATTAATAAAAATGTTGATGAATACAGAATCCAAAGCAGAATACTGTGACAAATCCAATTGTTCATGTTTGTTTGACCACTCAATCAGCCCACCTTGGATATATTTCTCAGCCAGCTTAATAACCACTACAGCATACTACAATGGTGTTCAGCATTGTCTTCTCAGTAGCTGTGTTTTCTGTGATGGCCAAAACAATCACAGTGGTGTTGGCATTCCTAGCCTCAAAACCAGGAAACAGAATGAGAAGGTGGTTGGGGAAGAGCTTGGCCAACTCCATCATCCTTTCTGGCTTTGGTATCCAAATTATCATCTATGACATTTGACTTGGATTTTCTCCCCCATTCACTGACACTGATCTCCACTCCCAACCTGGAGAGATCATCCTTCAATTCAACAAGGGGTGTGTCACAATGTTTTATGTTGTGCTTGGCTCTATTTCCTAGCTGTCATTTGCTTCACCATAGCTTTTCTGGCTAGCAACCTGCCTGGGGCTTTTAACAAAGCCAAGCTAATCACATTCAGTATGCTGGTCTTTTGCAGTCTCTGGGTCTCCTTCCTGCCACCTATCTAAGAACCAAAGGAAAATCCATGGGAGTTGTGCAAATCTTCCCCATCTTGCCTTCCAGTGCTCTATAAAAAAGTTACCATGTCAAATGAACTCTGCCTCAAGCAATTTGCCCTGGGTGCTTTTTGGAAGACCCAGCCTGGATTTGAACGAGAATTTTCTTCTAATGATATATACAAAAAAAGTCACACAAAACCAGGGTTTACCTGCCAAGTCTCTTTTCAAAGAAAAGCAAAAGAGCTAGCAAAAGAGTCATTTAAGATGGTCCAAATTCAAAGTTGGTCCAAGATCGAAGTGTCAGCCAGTTCAAGCATCTAAGGTTGAAGAGTGAAATTCATACACAGGGATCACTTTTGAGCATTAAATGTCATTTCCAGCAATGAGAAGAGAGGGAACCCAGTCTCTTCTATCAACTGTCACTCCTTGGAATGTTGCTTCAGCCAACTGTCACTGCTCAGAATCTTGGCTGTTGCTAGGCAACTAACCTAATGGAACCTCTCTTCTGCTCGCCTTTTTCCTGGGCCTTGACAAGTCAACACCTCAAAATAACTACAATGAGTGCAGTAGACAATCTTGTCTTATCCCCCTGTAGATATCACATGATTTGGTTACATCACCATTAACCATAATTTAATCTTCTGAAACGTATATATCCTCTTAATTTCTTAATGATTTTTTTTTGCTAAAGTCAATATCTTTTAGGACTTTAAATTCAAATTTATTTATTCATTTTTCAAATTTTCTAACCATCCATCTTCCTCAGATTGCCAAATACAGGTGAAACTCAAAAAATTAGAATATCATGCAAAAGTTCATTTTTTTTCAGTAATGCAACTTAAAAGGTGAAACTAATATATGAGATAGACTCATTACATGCAAAGCAAGATAGTTCAAGCCGTAATTTGTCATAATTGTGATTATAGCTTACAGCTCATGAAAACCCCAAATCCACCATCTCAGAAAATTAGAATATTACATGCAATCAATAAAACAAGGATTGTACATAGAACAATATTGGACCTCTGAAAAGTCTAAGCATGCATATGTACTCAGTACTTGGTTTGGGCCCCTTTTGCAGCAATTACTGCCTCAACGTGGCGTGACATGGAAGCTATCGGCCTGTGGCACTCCTGAGGTGTTATGGAAGACCAGGATGCTTCAATAGCGGCCTTCAGCTCTTCTGCATTGTTCGGTCTCATGTCTCTCATCTTTCTCTTGGCAATGCCCATAGATTCAGGTGAGTTTGCTGGCCAATCAAGCACAGTAATCCCACAGTCATTCAACCAAGTTTTGGTGCTTTTGGCAGTGTGGGCAGCTGGAAAATGAAGTCACCATCCCCATAAAGTTCATCTGCAGAAGGAAGCATGAAGTGCTCCAAAATCTCCTGGTAGATGGATGCGTTGACCCTGGTCTTAATGAAGCACAGTGGTCCAAAGTCCTGTTGCTCAATGGTCCAAAGTCCTCTTTTCTGATGAGAGCAACTTTTACATCTCATTTGGAAACCAAGGACCCAGAGTACGGAGGAAGAATGGAGAGGCCAATCAAGCACATTAAACATGGTCATTGTACCAGGTTTTAGTGCTTTTGGCAAAAGTTGCTCTCATCAGAAAAGAGGACTTTGGACCCCTGTGCTTCATTAAGAGAGAAATTCAGATAGCATCCTTCCCAACTTCTCAAGTTGAAAAGAGTTGATTGGACATTTGTATTTTCAGACATGCAAAATTGCCTTGCATCGTGAAATGAGCAACATATCATTTATTTATCTATCATTAAATTTATGAGATTGGGCGGGGGGGAGGGCAGGCAGGCAGGCAGGCAGATATTATCTTCATGTTGCCTAAAATTAAAGTAGAATTAACTCAACTGGATGTGTTTCCAATCTGGTCTACATGGAAGGAGATTAGTCTGGACATGAAACATGAAGCAAATTATATATGAATATATATAATATATTATATATAGTATAAGAATATTCTCTGTTTGTGCAAGTTATTTGTGACCTACTTTTGAATGTTTCCTATGATTCACATTTTGTTAATTATAGTTTTTAGAACCAATATTGTCAATACCTGATTGACAAATGTTGCTGAATCATTCTTTTTCATTTTTAAAGACAGCAGTAAAACGTATTTTCCTAAGAATATTTACAAGATTACTATAGAAGAAAGATTCAAATGAGAACAGACAAAAAGGAGTATGTTATCATGTTTATTGCTTTTGAAATTCCTTGATGTTCCCATTCTAGTTCCATCCCTTTCTGGTGAAGAATGAATTTTGCAATCTTTCTGACTACAAACTGTACTTGGACCAAAATGGAGATTTAAAGGGAGACATGCATATCATGAGCTGGGTATTTCTCTCCAAAAACAATCTCAGAAAAAACAAACTGGTGACTTTTGAAAGACAGAGACTTATTATCAACCAAGATCATCTGTCATGGCTAAAGTTGCACAACAGGGTAGGAGAAATATTGAGGAATTTTCTGTAATTTCAAAAGGGTTTTGACCTATTTCATGCACCATGGCTCAGTGTTGAAAAGGAGAAGCTGCATGAAAATGGTAAGAGAGACCCTCAAGTGCTGGGGATTATGGTTTGCGTCTTCCTGGTCTTCCAATAGCCGAGAAGAAGGCAAATTTGTTGACCAGTGCCTGAGTTCAGGTTTGCACTGAATTTGATGAAATTAAATGAAGGCCGGATGGAGATCCTTTTGGTTCCAGTGGGAAATAACCTTTGGGATTAGATTCACCTTGTCCTAGTTGGGTTGAACTTACCATGTGACTTTTTTTCAGTTATAAGGTAAAATAAGATACAAAATGCAAAAGAAAATAGGAAAACAATGGGGAGGAAGGGGAAAGAAAAGTAAGGAAGGATTAAGAGAAAGAGGAAGAAACATTGACTTCTGACTCTGTTGCAGCACAATAAGGCATTGATATTTGATATCAAATCACAACTTTTTGTTTTTTTAATAAAAATATAAACTAGCCATTTCTATAAAGATATATTAGTCTAATTGGTAAAAACCAAAATCAAAATTTCATTCTTTTCCACTTCAGAAGCTGTCTCCATGTGGAAACAAAAATATTTCTATTCTTTTCTTTAATCAAAATAATCCATTTTGCCATTTCAGCCAATTCCATCAGCTTCTGCTACTATTCATCCATGGTAGGAATCAGTGTCCTTCAGTTTTTATAAACACTATATATAGTAATTAAGTTGCAATTTTTTTCTCCAAGTCTTTTTCCATTAGGCCCAAAAGGAAAATTTCTGGTTTTATCTTTATCTTCATTGTCAAAATTCTCTTTACTAAAATATTAATCATACTCCAATTTTCTTTTTGCTTTATCACATGTCCATAGAGGATAAAAAGTCCCTTCTTTGCTTTTACATTTCCAATGTTCATTTGACATAAGTTTGTACATCTTAGATAACCTACCGGGTGTTAAATACCAATGATATATCATCTGAGTCCAGTGAGGTTCAGAGCATGGACCCCAGAAAGGATCCAGAAGGACCCCAAAAGTGTGCCTTGTAAGATGAACTGATTATTTAAAATGGTTTATTTATCTTTATTAATGTGGGTTACAATGAAAATTTTGCAGATTACACAGGAAAGCATATTAATCCTAAAATTTTCCCCAATTTCATAGACCGTAGCTCTATATGGTTTAGAAAATGATGTTCTTCCTATCTTCTTTCTCAGGAGATATTAAGAAACATCTAGGAAAATGCTGCTGATATCAGCTGATGTCCCTAGAAGTTATTCCTTGAAATGTAAAGGACAGAATTTTAAGGAAGTATTGCATTTTTATTTTCTCAGATAAAGAAAAATGCACCAAGTGTTCAGATGATCAATATCCAAATGAAAATCAAGTTCAATGTATCCTCAAAGTAATAACCTTCTTGTCTTATAAAGAATATTTGGGCTTCATCCTCATTTCTTTTACCCTATTCTTGTTCCTAACCACAGATCTTGTTTTAATCATATTCACTAAAAACAGAGAAACTACCACTGTCAAAGCCAACAACTGGGACCTTTCTTACATCCTTTTGGTCCCCCTTCTGCTTTGCTTCTTGACTCCTCTTTTCTTCATTGGTCAACCAAGGAAAGCTACCTGCCTTCTCCGACAAATGGTTTTCAGCATCTTCTCAGTTGCTATTTCTTCTCTCTTGGCCAAAACAATCACGGTTGTGCTTGCTTTCCTGGGCACAATACCAGGAAATCAACTGAAAAGGTGGTTGAAGAAGACCTGGGCCAACTCCATCATCATTCTTCTGCTGCTATCCAAATTATCATCTGCTCCATCTGGTTTGGAACTGCTCAATCATTCCCTGACTCTGACCTCCATTCCCAGCCTGGAGAGATCATCCTGCAATGCAACAAAGGCTCTGCTCTCATGTTCTACATCACCGTCAGTTATCTGGGCTTTCTTGCTGCCTTCTGCTTCACAGTGGCTTTCTTGGCCCAGAATCTGCCTGGTGCCTTCAATGAAGCCAAGCTGATCACCTTCAGCATGCTGGTCTTCTGCAGCATCTGGCTGACTTTTGTGCCCACCTACCTCAGCACCAAAGGAAAATACATGGTGGCTGTTCAGGTATTCTCAATCTTGTCCTCCAGTGCTGATCTGCTGGGCTGCATCTTCATCCCCAAGTGCTACATTATCATTCTGAGGCCAGACCTGAATACAAAGGAGCACCTTAGAAGAAGAAGAAATGTAGAAATGTGAAACAGAAGAATTTTGATTCTTAAAATTTTCCAAGAGTCCAAATCTTGAATATGTGCAAGATGTTCTTCATACGCGAGTGGGCCAATGATTTTGCTTGGGAAAATTAAAGGGCAGTCAAACAATAGTATCTTGCTTTGTGTGTTTTAATCACAAATAAAACTGTATATTGCCCTTTCTTTAATAAAGGAGGTCAGTTTGTCGATATTGGCAGGTTTGTTAATTTCATCAGCCCTTTCTTCAAGATGGGCAGTGCTGAATCTTTCCAACTTTGTGCATATAGTAATCTCACTATAGTAATCATATATTGAAATCATGTTCCATGACATTTTTATAACAGATCATTCTTCAAACTTCAAAGGAAATGTTCTGGGTGCAATTGAATGTTTATCTTTAAAATTCTCTGTATCAATGTTTGAACATGAAACCATTTAACATGGCCCCAAAGGATGATATTATGTATCTGTCAGCCCTTCTTCATTCACAAATCAGGAAAGAAAACCACCAGACTCCATTTGTTGAAATCAAGTGTACTTTTACTAATTATAAATGAATAGAAGCGAAGCTAAGCTAAGTCTGGTTATTTAGGCACGAAAGCGAATAATATATTGTATAATTCATCCCCCTCCCCTTGGCATCCCGTGCACAGTCCAATCATAATTCTCCCAAATGTCAGGTGTGAGATAACTTCGAAATGCATCACCAGGATGGAATGCTGGTCCGTTGGCCTTGGCGGGAAACACTCCTCCTCCACATGCGCAGTAAGGTGGTCAGTTCAAAATCTAGAATCTTCCTCCAGCACAACAATGAGTCCCCTCCCAAATACCATGCCCCCCCTCCCCGTTTCAATGGCAGCCGAAGCAGCAGCAAAGCGGAGGCTGACAGTATCTTCATGTTGTTCATCTTTCCAACTCTAGAAACCTTTCCTATAAAAGCTCAGGATATGGTCTCTGTTTTAATTGAGTTGATGTGAGAGCCAAAACTAGGAGCAGCCCAGGCAATCTTTCCTTGCATACACATCATCCAAGATTCCTGACACACCTAGAGACTCATCTGATGAAGAGGAATTAAAAAATATATATGTTTATATGTGTATTGGAGAGGGGAAATAAGGCAGATGATTGTGATGGTTGACAACATTGAGAAACTTACCTTGAAACCCCATCCTTTCCCCTTCTTTTTCAGAGAATCAAAATGATGTTTATGTTCCTTGGACATTAAATCTTCCCTCATTTTCTTTTTTATTATTACATAGATTTAACTCAGGTTCTTCTTGCCATAATTCAGCCATGTCTTCTGTGGTCAGACCTGTATTTGATAAATTTCCCTTCCTGAATCATTGATTTTGGAGGGCATGGGTGCCAGCAAATAGATTTCTGTGTCAGGTTTAGCTGAAACCTCAATGGATGGGCTACCCACCTTCACAAAGATGGAATTTTATTTATTTTTCCTATGATTCTATGCTCCACATTGAAGTAACTTGTCTCAGTAGAAAAAAAAAACAGAAGAAGGTTTCTCTCACTGAGGAAGGTGAATACAGAGAGTGAACTGAGTGAAGCACAAATACTGGCCCAGAGTATTTTAAAAATGGATATTTCAGATTCTTTTCAGTTAAATTCTTAGCCTTGTAACTAGCGAAACCTATCTGGTTTACTTAGTCACCTTTTGCCAAATCTCAAAGATTCTGAATAGATCTTGGCACTGAGGGGAAGCCTTGAGACAAAACCAACACAGAGAGAAGTCTTGGATAAATCACCTCAGTACTCAGACAAGCTTTATTCCAAATAGAGATCCAGCTATGAGTAAAGTGGCAGATGAAGCAATCCACCAATTGAACAGCTTGTCCTTAGAAGTTGTGGTGCTCCATCACTGGAGGCTTTCAAAAAAAGACTGGACAACCATTTATTTGAAATGCAGTAGGGTCTCCTACTGGAACAGGGTTTTGGACTAGAAGACCTTCAATATCCCTTCCAACCAGGGGTGAAATTCAGCAGGTTCTCACAGGTTCTGGAGAACCAATAGTAGAAATTTTGAGTATGTTGGAGAACCAGCAAACACCACCTCTGGCTGGCCCCAGAGTGAGGTGCGAATAGAGATTTTTCAATATCCTTCCCCCAAAAGTGGGGAGAGAATGGAGATTTTGCAGTATCTTTCCCCTGCCACACCCACCAAGCCAATAGTAATAGTAGCCAATAGTAAAAAAAAATGAATTTCACCACTGCTTCCAGCCCTATTATTCTATATTCTACATTTTATCTTTCTTTTCTACCTTTCACTTAGAGTTATTTATTGAAGGGAGGGAGGGAAGAGATTTATGACTCAACACTAAAATCATGGAATCCAGAAGTCTTCCAAAGATCATGATGTCACCAAACAAGTGCAGAAATAACTGGGGAAGGTCATCCAGAATGTTGCCACTGGAGGGGGGTTATCATTTGCATGTTCTTAACAATCAACTCTATTACTCTCATCAACTTTCAAGAATTAGTCATAGAGAAGAGAGAGCAGTGTTGAAAGAGATTTAGATCTCAATATTTATCTCAGTTTAGACCATGGATATCAAAGTCACCCTGTCGCACTGCCATCACGTAATGTTTCACAACATTTTTACCATTTGTGGAGCTGAGGTGGGCGTGGTCTGTGTGTGATGCATCTGGCCCGTAGGCTCCCAGTTTGACACCCCTGTGTTCAACAATGGATTCCTTCCCCCACTGTTTGGGGAATCCTGTTTTCCCTGGCTGAAAACAAGTTTAATTATTCATTCATTTATTTTACCATTTGGAATATAATTTCAATAGTCTTACAATATTATTATTTTTATTTCATAGACACAGATCACATTCACACAGACTAAGAATTCCATATTCATCCCACCCATTATTATTATTAATTTGTTTATTTTACTGATTGATTATCATGTGAGAATTTAATTTCATTAGTTTTGCATTCTTTGTAAGGTTTTTTTCTTGTTTTTAAATCATTGTATTTGTCAAATTGATGCAAAGGAAGTGTATAAGCAAATAATAACTGCAATGAAAAAATAAATATCATGAATCTAAGAAACAATGTTAATGTTATTTCCCAACTTTTATTGTCAGATGTTCTTTAGTGTTCAAGTCTGGCCTAAGGATGATAATATAGCACTTGGGGATGAAGATGCAGCCCAGCAGTCCAGCACTGGAGGCCAAGATGGAGAAGATCTGAACAGCTACCATGTATTTCCCTTTGGTGCTCAGGTAGGTGGGCAGGAAGGAGACCCAGACACTGCAGAAGACCAGCATGCTGAAGGTGATCAGCTTGGCTTCATTGAAGGCCCCGGGGAGGTTCCTGGCCAGGAAAGCTACAATAAAGCAAATGGCAGCTAGGAAACACATATAGCCAAGGACAACATAAAACATGACAACAGAGCCTTCATTGCATTGAAGGATGATCTCTCCAGGCTGCGAGTGGAGGTCAGAGTCAGGGAATGGGGGTGAAACTGCTAGCCAAATGCAGCAGATGATAATTTGGACAGCAGAACAAGAAAGGATGATGGAGTTGGCCAAGCTCTTCCCCAACCATCTTCTCACTTTGTTCCCTGGTTTTGTGGCCAGGAAAGCCAACACCACTGTGATTGTTTTGGACAACACAGAAGATACAGCTACTGAGAAGACAATGCTGAACACCGTTTGTCGGAGAAGACAGGTGGCTTTCCTTGGCTGTCCAATGAAGAAAAAGGAGGACAAGAAGCAAAGCAGAAGGGAGACCAGGATGATGAAGGAGAGGTCCCGGTTGTTGGCTTTGACAATGGGAGTTTTTAGGTATTCAATGAATATAATTAAAATGAATCCTGTAGTTAAGAACAAGAGTAGGGCAAAAGAGACCAGGATGATACCCAGATGTTCTTCATAGGACAGGAAGGTTATCCTTTTCGGGATACATTGGACCCTGTTCTCAGTTGGATATTGATCATCTGGGCATTTGATGCACTTTTCAGTATCTGATAAAACAGAAAGTAATATTTCTTTTATATTGTCTCCCTCTGCATTTCAATAAATACTTTCTTTGGATGACAGGAGAGACAAGAACGTGCCATACTAAATGGTCAATAGGAGCCTGCATACATATATAAAACATTTGTCTGACTGATTGTCTTATATCTTTCTTAGGTCAGCTAAAAGTCCAGCAAAAACACTACCCAATATATACAAGTGTACCAACAACAAGCAGAAAAAAAATAAACCCAAAATACAATTTGTTGATGCACAGCAACCCTTCACTAATGCAATCCAGCATATTCTTCTCATACACTAACTTCCCCTTATCCGAGTGGTGAAAAGAAGAACCAGGTCTCCTGAATTTTAGAGGAGTCTGGGCCCTTTGGAATTCAAGGAGGTACTTGATTAATACTGCAGGAAATGCAACAGAAAAGTTAGGCTTCCAAGAACATGTCTTCATAAAACAAGGTAGCCTTGTTTTATGAAAGGATTTGGAACATGCCTCCTATACTTGCTCTAGTGGGACAAGCAGATAACCTCAGGGACAGGAATTATGACTGAGATCTTGATTCTGTGCAAAATGCAGCTTTAAAGTGATTTGAATTGTACTTGGAAAAACACTATGAGCCTGTGCAGCTCACATTATAGGGTTGAATATAGGGAAAACCAATAACATCCCTGCCGTGGCAGTCTGGATCATTTGTATGTTCTAAGTCCATAATGGCGAACCTATGGCACGTGTACCACAGATGGCACATGGAGCCATTTGTCAGGTTACACGAGGTGTTGCCCTGTCAAGTGTCCAGCACACATGTGTGCACCAGACATCTCACTTCAGCCTTCTTTTGAGGCAATTTTTCACTCTCCGGAGGCTTCCTTGAAGCCTCCAGAGCACGAAAAACCAGCCCTATGGGCAAACTGGAAGTTCGGGAACAGACTTCCGGTTTGCTTGTAGGGCCAGTTTTAGCCCCCCCCCCCCCGAACATTCAGGAACCTCCAGGAATCTACCCTGAATGATCCAGAGGGCTAAAACCGGCCCTAACGAACAATCCAGAAGTATGTTCCTGAACTTCTGGTTTGCCAGTAGGATGGGTTTTTCGTACTGCAAAGGCTTAAGGAAAGCTCCGGGGGAGCTGTTTTCACTCTCCCCAGGCTCTTATAAATCCTTTGGAGCCTGGAGAAGGCAAAAAAAGAACATCAAAAATGGGGAGAAGCACTGATTGTGCACCCATATGTACTGGGGTCATGCACATAGCATTATAAGTATGTGGCACGCTTGCGCATGACCCCCTGTGCTCTCCCCGCTTTTGGCATGCGAGTCATCACTGTTCTAAGTGGTCTTCAGGAGCAGACCCATGTATAGCAACTGCAATAATTCAAACAGGAAATGAATAAGGCACGTCAGGTAAGGGCATAAGAAGAATCTCTATGAATGTCACTCTAACTTGCCCGGGTTGAGTTGAAGTCGGATCCTTCCCATCCAGATAAATACAACTTCCAGGTGCTCATCCACCACAACAACAGCACCACCTGCCTGGCCACAAATGGCATACAGATTTATTTATTTGTTTGTTAAGTTTATTTGCCACATATTTTGCTGTGGGTGTACTGTAGGCAACTTACAATAATAAAAATAGAGAAATGAACACATATATAAATGTGACAGTGGTAAAGTGTGAGAATAAGTAAGGAAACCCACTGCAAATCAATGTCTCCTACTCCCAATCCCCAAATCCAAGACAAGGTCACAGTGCTCTGGATGAATCCAATATCTTGTCCTCCAGGGTTACCCACCTTCCTGAGTAGAGATGGTCCCCACAGGACAAGGTACGCAGTCATAGCAGCAAACTGGCTCTCTTTCTCGAGCCATCTTGACAAATCCAGGATGACAATTTTCCACACATTTGGATTGAGGCAGAGACTAAGAAGGAAAACAAGGCACACAAAAATGTGTTAGGACTCATCATCCAATGACAAATTTGGTCAACCTGAGTATTAGCCAAGTTGTCTCTGAGCTTCAGTTACGTAAATATGAAATCTTAAATAAGTTCCAAATACTGACAGACTCTACATTTAGTTCTTCCCTTTTGCTTCTGACATATCAGATTGTAAGAAAGTACCATTCTGCTTAATCAAATCTAAAGGAATGGAATTGAGAAAAGATTAAAGCGAGTGACGGTTAATGCGGCCTACGGGGTGCTTAGATCTGGCCTGCAGGGCCACTCTAGAAACAGTGAAGGAACGGCCCATGGAGCCTGTGCCAGAGAAAATGGAGCTCGTGAGAGCCGTGTATGACCCTCTTGAGCTCTGTTTTTGCTTGTAGAGGGTTGCAGGAGGCCATTGCAGCTGAAAATGGAGATCAGGAGGCCTTTTTCACTGGCAGAGTGTTCAAGCCACTACAGGCGCCCCTGACACAAGTGATGTCAAGCTGATCATGCCCACCCTGGCCCCCTGAGGTCAAACACCACCCTGATGTGGCCCTCAATGAAATCATGTTTGACACTCCTGCTATGAGGGTTCTGCACTTCACACTGAATTCTCAGTGAAAGTCATCCACATTAGTAACTAGGCCTAGTCAACATACCATGGGTCCTAAGGATTTGGAAAATAGAGAAAAGACACCAGCATTTCACCAACCTTGTTAAGCAACTTTAACAGTAAAAGAGCATCTTTATTGATATTCAATCTCTGTCTTTCAAAACTCCCCAGATGTGCTAGGATCGGATACTCCTTGGGGAGAATTATCCAGCTTAAGATGTCCAGATCTGATGCTATGTCTCCATTTTGGTCCAAGTATAGTTTCTTTCGAGAAAGATTGAAATACTCATTCTTCTTCAGAAAGGGATGGAACTGAAATGGAAGCATCTCAGAATTCTAAAAGTACAAATCTTGGTTCCTTACCCCACAAGCTGTTTTTGCACATGAATGTTTCTTCTACAGTTTTTTAACTTTCAAATATGTTGAAGAAGGACACCATATCTTACTACAATCTTTAAAAGAGTTTTTGCAAAATTTCTCAAATATATGTTGATCAAATAAATAATTAACAAACATGTTAACTATAGAAAATGTTCTCCAGCAACAGATAAATAATTTTGTTTTGTTTATTTTGTACAATGACAATAAAGGCTATACTATACTATAACTTGAAAAAGCAATAACCAACAGAAAATTATTCAGTCCTTCAAGACAACAGTGATTTGTGGAAAGCATAAATCTCTAAAGAAGTGATTTTCCAGGCTAACGTCTATGGAGATTCTTAGCCATCCTGGTCATGGCTGTCTCAAAGGTGCTTTTTTCAAGAGTTAACTGGATTTTCTGTTTTTTCTTTGAAGACATTTCACTTCTCATCCAAAAAGCTGAAGCAGCTTCTTGGATGAGAAGTGAAAAATTTTCAAAGAACAACGAGAAAGTCCAATTACCTCTTGAAACTGCATCTTTGGGATTTCCAGGCTAATATTTTCCCAGGTGGGAAAAACAATGAGATAAAGTTATTTACTTTATTTTAAGGCTACATTAACAGAATCTTCTTTTGGTCTATTTTATTGAAAGGTTATATTAACAAAAAAATTTCCAAGTCTGAAAGTACAAATCTCCCACCATCTCTTTTAAGAGCCTGAAAAATTACAGGGGGGTCCTTTCTCATGTTTTTTTTTACCATTATGCAACTTGTTAGGAATATAATCTAACGGGTGGGTTGGCAATATATAAATCATATAGCAATGCTGTACCTATTTCTTTAAATCATACTGTAAAATGTGATTGGTTGCTGTTTCCTCTTTCGGCCATAAGACGGAGCCAGAATGACTTTTAGCTTTCTGTTTGTTAGATACTTGGCTGATCTGATATGAGTATTTTAAAACTGCTAGCAAACTTTGAGTAGTGGACTGTTCCTCTTGAGTACCTCTTCTTTGTGGCAACCCCTGAGATATTGGAACACTGCTATCATGTCTCCTCTAGTCCTTCTTTCTCTTTAACTAGACATACCTAGTTCCTGCAACCATTTTTCATAGGTTTTAGTCTCCAGTCCCCTAAGAAGAGTCAGGATAAATGTTCTCAGGGATGTATGAATTTCAAATTCTATTCTATTAATCTCAAATCAATACACACTGTACATGACTTTATTTAAAGATGCACACATGCCCTTTATATTTAGTAGGATTTTTTTCATGTCAGAACATATCTATCAAATATGCCCATTGTTTGAAACATTATCTCTTGAGTGATTAGATTGACCAATCCTATTGGCATTTTGTAGCTCAAAGAGGTTGAGAAGGTTCCCCTCTCCTTCTGCTTTGGATTCCTTCTCAGGGAATCTTTGTTGGGAGCTCATACCTGCCACGGCTGCAGTTGTGGAGCAAAAAATATCTCTTTGCCCTCCTTGCTTCTCTTTCTATATTTGGAGGAATAGGCAGCATTCAAGATATGAGCCAGAGTCTGAATGAGAGTGTATAAAAGCCCATCATTTGGGATTTGTGTCTTGCTCCTTTCTCCTTGGATCCCCACTGGTACTTTCTGGGTGCATCTTCTCCGCTCTTTGACAGAAAAGACATTCTTTGAAAAGGAACAGTGAAAATACCCATTTGGAAATTGGTGCTCTATAAAGATAATGGGTTCATAGGCAATATCTTTTGGGTTTTTTTTCTGCTGAAGGCCGAAGAACCAAATACTATGGTTGTGTTTGTAAACCTTATGCCTTGTCACTATCATTCCGACCACGACTGCAGTGACCCAGACTTTCCCTTCAATGGGTCCTGGAATGCCTTCAACTGCTAAATAGAAAGGGATAATTTGGTTCAGTTGGGATTGGTGTTCCATGAAGTTAACAAAGACATTGACTTGTCTCCACTTAGTGAGGCCATCCCTGAGTTCTGATATAATTGCAGTTTCTGAGAACTTTGGTGCTATGACAACACAAATTCCATTCCTGACAAGCATAGGAATAAAAGTCCTCATGAAATTTTCTCCATTTTCTGAGTCTACAGCAAAGACACCAATCAAGGTCCATCTGAAATGGAGAAGCACTTGGACAATTGCTGGATACTCGATCCCTTCTCTGGGGAGCATTGGGTGGAAAAAGGGGAACTGATTTTTATCACTCAGAGCTTTTGGAACAAATACAGAACTGATCTGAAAAAGTAATGAAGTTTGATGTGTCATATTTGGGGTCAGATCAAATCCACAATATTACCCTTTAATAAACCTATCTTCATTCTTGTGAACATATTAAAATAGTTTGTTATTAAGCATTAGGCCATATCAAGCTAAATAATTCAAAATGCAGAATATTGACAAGAGTGAATATAATTGAATTAAAGAAACATATAAAGCAATAAAGATTAAAAACAAAGTACATAAGTCATATTTGTGTTGTCACCCCTACAATTTACTGCAATCAGACTCAGGTATGCAGATCTGAACTGAAATGTTTCAATTCTGTTTCAAGCTTGGCTTATAGACTTTAATGATTGACAATTTGAAATTTGACATATCAAATATTGATCCTATTTGTCATGGCTCCACTGAGCCCAAATCTCACTCTCAGACAAATGCTTGCCAAAAGGGTTTTGATCTGGGCCAAAAGTCCAGGTTCCAATTTAAGGGAAATCAATTTCCTCCATAATATTTTTGTTCACTGTGTTAGATCCTGAACTAAGATCTATAAAGGCAGCAAACCATTGTTTCCCCAGACTGATATATTTTTTGGTATTGATGGTTGAGGACAAAATATTTGTCAATAGTGGATTGACTTGTACTTCTTCAAGGATGCACTTTTCATCTACCCACTGTTAACCCTACTCAATAAGAAACATGCATTTAATTTAGCCATACTATCTGTTAGACTAATGGGTTTTCATTAACAGGTTCCTCTTTATTTCATTTTTATGCATTGAAACTACCATTACCATCTTCCACCCAACTGGAATATGGCAGCTATGATTTATATTTGTAATGAACCAGTGAATATTTGGGATATTGATTGAATAGTTCAGGTGTAAAATCATCTCCGGGGGCTCTATTGCTCACCAAGACTTTATGATAAATTGTATGATGGACAGATTAGGGTAAAATATATGTTGGCTAATATGCTTGTAATTTTATTTAATAAAATGGTTAATTAATGCTAGTGATACTATGTATATTCAAGTTGTTTGTCAAATATAGTTAAGGTAATCCACTGGCATTATCTTCACAAACCTGGTATTTGCTCACCATTGAAAATCTTATTCTGAAAAAGGCATGGATAAAATGCAAGCTTCCCATCACTGCTGCACAGTCCTTTTAACAGAAAGCCCTTTGATAGAACACAGAGGAACTCTTAAACTTCAAAGCTGTGCTGCCAATTACAGGAAAGTAATGAGGATGGTCTCATAAGAGGAAGGGACTGCTCTGAATTTGGCCCCCTCCTCACTAAGTATCCCAAGGCCAAACAATGAGTCTTACAATGGTCATGGTGAAAAGCCACACTTGAATTCCATACAGAAGCTATGAATGGTTCAATTGCTCACTCATCACCACTACAAACCAGAAGTGGGTTGCAGGTGGTATGCCCAGGTATGGGTGTGCTGGATCCTGCCCGGAGCACTGGATACGATTCTGGTATAGTGCTCTGAAGGGGCCACTCGCCCGCCCGTACTCCTTACCTGTCTTTAAACTCTTCGGCAGTTCTGTGCATGCACATGGCATGTACAGTGCGTGGGTGACACTCCGCTGACCACTGCAGCATCACGGAGGTTCGCGGAAGGGTTGCTGGATGGTAAGACGCATGCGTGTGCTGCGTGTGTGTGCACTCAAGCCATGCACATTCATATGGAGGATGCTGGGCCCCGTTGTAACCGTACCAGGTGCAACGAGATCTGGAACCCACCACTGCTACAAACCCTCTATCAGCTAGGTAACAAACAAACAAACAAACAAACAAACACACAGACACACAACACACAAACCTGTGGGACTTTGTAGGGACCTACTAATGCTGACATCTGGATGGAGAAGTCACTGTCAGATCCATCAAGGACAGCCAAAAGTTTATCCTTCCTTCCACAGCTGTAGTTGGGAACATTGGCTTCTCCGGTAGAAAGCATATCCATCAAGGCATCTGAAGTGCCAATGGTGCTCGCATAGTTGTCACGGATGTTGTAGCCAAGTGTGAGATTTTGCAGCAGTGGAGAGTTCTTGTTCATCACTTCAATAGCAAAAACAAATCTTAGAAGTCTTTGGTAATCATATGAAAACCTAGCATTGAAAAAGCTATTTAAATTATCTGTATGAGATTCGCAAGCCAGAGCTAGAAGTATTATTTCAAAAGACCCACATCCATCCTCCCCACATGAATCCCATTGACCCTTATCTAGTTCCAATTTAGAACTGACCATTAATTAACTAGATTCTTGTAGATGTAGCAACAATTTTCTCTTCTGTGCTTTAAACTCAATGGATGTTCTTTGTTTTTTGCACCTGACGTTATCATCATTACCATCAACAGCAACATTTTTTTAAACAAAAATTCTCTTTTTTTACCCAACCCCATTATACTTTAATGACAATATTCATTCAAAACAGAAGCAAGTCCATATTCACCAATTACCATTTACTTTTGTCAATGCTGGGAAGATGGGCTGGGTTCAATGGTCATAAACATATCATCAAAACATTTAAAATATTAGACAGGTTTTGTAATGTAGGAGTAAGTAACATAAAAGGAAAGAAGGCAATTGTTAAAACTGCAAAAGGAGGGTATGCAACTGTGTCATGCTAAATGACTTACACATGAAACTGATTTGAAGGAGTCATGTTGAAAGACAACATTACTTCTGATAATGATGTTGAACTGATGATTATACTAACGACATGATCTCCTGGCCTATAATAGCTCCCTAGTTTATTTTCGTTGTGGTGCTCAAAACTCCATGGGCACTTCATTCTAAGTTTCCCAGAGACTGGCTGGGATAACAGCAGCACCAGAAGCAGAATCAGGAGTGCCATAATTCATGGAGTTGCATCAATCCTCCTTCCATTTATCAACAAGAACAGGAACAAGAAAAAAAAAACACTCTCACAGGACAGAAATGCTAGTGGTTTTCCTGATTCAGACAGAGGTCAACCAAGCTCTACATGGAAAGAAGAGAAAAGTACGTTCAAGAGCAGAGCCCCTGCCTATCACAAATTTTGTGCAACACAGAGCATGAGACATTTGTCTTTTTCTGGTGCAAGATCTCTTCTATGTTGCTTCAGTCTGACATGTACATCAAAGGCACTCATTGAAGAAGTCTCAATGGCTGGGCTGGGGATAATTATAGGGAAAAGCAACAACTCCTCTGGGGACCCTGAAGTTTTCTCAAGCCTCCATGTGGAGAGGGGTAGCTAGAAAAAAGCATGTTAGTTAAAAATCAAAGAGACACCCCTGGGGCCAATGTTCTGTAGTCGTTGTGGTGCTTCTTGTCAGG
The DNA here is from genome assembly GCF_051295495.1 of Thamnophis sirtalis. Taxonomy (NCBI): domain Eukaryota; kingdom Metazoa; phylum Chordata; class Lepidosauria; order Squamata; family Natricidae; genus Thamnophis; species Thamnophis sirtalis. Next base: position 3,756,000 of record NW_028261383.1, read on the forward strand.
ACTTGTCCAGAAAGTGGAAAGTGGAAGAATAAAGTTCAACCCTCAGGAAATTGTCTTGTGCTGTTTTTCAACGTGGTCTCTTGTCCCCAGAGACTGCTGGGGAAGGTCACTCAGAGCTATGCAGTTTGGTGCCACTCTCAGTTAGTGACACTTAACTCTAGCAGTGCAAGAATTCAATCAGTACCCTGCCTAAAAGTATGAGTAGGGCACTTTTGTGGATTTTTTTAAATATTGTGTGTCCGTATAGTAATCCTAAATGGGAGCTGATTGCTTTATGACTGAAGTGAAATTTTATTTCCTGTTGATTCTAGGAATATCAGTTTTGAGATGAGAGCTGACTAAGAGACAGGAAAATGACAGCCAGTCTTTACCATTAGCTAAATAGTGGTAAAGTGGATAAATAATGAAATAAATAGTGGGAAAGTGGACAAATAGTGGGAAAGAGAGGACAAAAGTTATGTCTCTTTACACTCGCTCTATTGCCTTTCCATATTCACATAAGAGACTAAGATCTTTTTATATTTTGAAGTTTCTTAGTTTTGTAGTAAACAATGGACTGTGTGGTCTGCAGCTGAAATGGTGGTGATGCCCACAGTGTGGTGGATGTTGCGACCTGTGCCATAACCATCCAAAAACTAATTTTGAAGGATATGGTGACCTTTCTTATGGTTGTGTGGGTGGACTGGGTGTTGCTTTGGCCTTCCTGTCCCTGAAGTGAGTCAGATTTCAGGTGGAAATGAGTACTGTGACATCCTTGGTTGTGCTTATCAGTCACCTAAGACACAGCTTGTGCAGAGGTGGTGCCTCCATCCTTGTGCTAAATGATCACTCATGATCTAACATAGTATCCATCTGAACCAGCTTCATGGACTGGTGACTGGTGACACTGTTTTACATGTTGATGATGTCCAATTATACCTTTTGACCTCAAATCAGCCAAATTAGCCTTTTGAAGTTCTGCTCAATATCTAGAGGCACTGCTGGTTTGGGAAGAGCAATCTTCTTACTATTAGCTAAATAGTGGTAAAGTGGATAAATAATGAACTAAATAGTGGGAAAGTAGACAAATAGTGGGAAAGAGAGGACAGAGGTTATGTCTTTTTACACTCGCTCTATTGCCTTTCCATATTCACATAAAGCACTAAGATCTTTCTATATTTTGAAGTTTCTTAGTTTTGTAGTAAACCACGGACTGTGTGTTCTGCAGCTGAAATGGTGGTGATGCCCACAGTGTGGTGGATGTTACAACGTGATTACTTGCCATAACCATCCAAAAACTAATTTTGAAGCACATGGTGGCCTTTCTTCTGGGTGTGTAAATGGCCTGAGTGTTGCTTTGACCTTCGTCTTCCTGATGTCAGTCAGATTTCAGGTAGAAATGAGTACTGTGACATCCTTGGTTGTGCTTATCAGTCACCTAAGACACAGTTTGGGCAGAGGTGGTGCCTCCGTCCTTGTGCTAAATGATCTCTCATGATCTATCATAATATCCATCTGAACCAGCTTCATGGACTGGTGATTGGTGACACTGTTTTACATGTTGATGATGTCCAATTATACCTTTGGACCTCACATCAGCCAAATTAGCCTTTTGAAGTTCTGCTCAATATCTAGAGGCAGTGCTGGTTTGGGAAGAGCCACCTTCTTCTGATTTTAACACACTCAGAAAGAACTTGGGAAAAATTTCTTGGATGCAAATCTGACAACTTTGTTGTCCAAAAGGTACAGGAGGGAACTAGAGGGACAGAGATACTGGACTTAATTCTTACAAATACAGAAGAAGTGATAGAGGGAGTTGAAACTGCAGGAACCTTGGGTGACAGTGACCATGTCATGCTAGAATTCAACATAGCAAAAACACAAGTAATAGAACATCATGATACCAGAGTCGTAGATTTTAACAGAGCAGATTTTTACCAATTCAGAGAGGTCATGAGAAAGGTTCTTTGGATGAAAATCCTAAAGAGGAAAACAACTCAAGAAGCTTGGGAAACTCTGAAAAATATGATCATAAAAGCCCAATCCATCACAATACCACTGAAAAAGAAAAACAAGAAATCAAGAAGAAACCAGCATGACTGCACAAAGATCTCTCTGATAAACTGAAGGACAAAAAGGACAAGTAGAACAAAGAGAAAGAGGGACAAATATCATCAGATAGCCAGAATGTCAAGCCTCCAAGTAACATATCCCCCAAAATAAAATCCAAGGTATCTACCTTCTTTTCAAAGTCCATTTATTAGGCACACATTAATTTGGCAAGGGCTTGGGGTAATTCTGACACTGGACAGGATCCGGAATTACACCCAATAAAAGCAAAAGTATGTAACTTTCCCCCAAGTCACAATCTCCAATCAATCCTCAGTCCAACAGTCCAGTGACTCCAAACTCCTCCTTCATCCAGTTGCAGGCATCTTCTCTGCTCCCACAGAAAACGAATGCCACCTAGACATAACATTCCCCCTTTATCTTTGCAACTCTTTTTTCAACATTTAGAAAGTGGCTAGCCTTATTATGAATTTAATATGAATTTATTCATATTATTAAATTAATTTACTTACAAATCTAAAAGCTAATTTAAAAACATACAAAGCATACAATAAAATATGACTACACTTATGCCATCTTCAGGGTCAACAGGCTTCCCGCCCTTCAAGTGAAAAGAACTTCCTGCAAAGACGAAACCATAAAGGATTAATTAAACTCTAACCTCCCCTGCCACCTCCAGGAACCCCCTTTGGCTTATGGGGATTCTTCTCGTGCAAATGTTTAATCAACCTAACTGCCTCCACTTTCCAGCTTTTTACCCACGTTCCATCTGAAATTGGTTATCCTTTCCAATGTATGAAATACTGTCATTGCCCCCTATGCTTTCAGGAATCTAACATTCATTTAACCTCATAATGCTCATAACCCGGAATCAGTACAGGTTTCGGTGGGGTCTGATCTACTGGCTTAAGGGAAGAACTGACAGTTGGTTTTAACAAACTTCTGTGGGAAACTGGATGTATTTTCCTTAGCAGACGAGTGAGTTTAAGTTTCACTCTAACTGGATTTATTATCTTAGTAATTTCAAAAGAATCTAAGAATTTTGGCCCTAATTTCCTAGAAGGCCACTGCAGCTTCAAATATTTTTTATAAAGGTAAAGTTTATCCCTCACTCTGAATTGTGGTTGCTGGGAGTGATGTTTGTCAGCTTGTGTTTTGTTGATTTTTGCAGCTTCCACTAAAGTGCACCGTTTTCCCAGGAACCTTTTAATGAGTTCATCCATTCACTTACTGACATGGATGAGGGCGGTTCTGTTTGGATACTCCAGCATAGGGACAAATTCCATCTCAGTGATCATCTGAAAAAGAGTTGGTCTCGTGCTACTATGCACTGCATTGTTGTAAGAGACATCAGTGAATAGTAACAGCTCTGCCAAATTTGATTGCTGGTAATTTACATAACATCTCAAATATTGGCCAGTCATTGTGTTCATGCATTTCTCTGCCCCGTTCATGCTCAGATGAAAACCAGAACTTAACCCTTGGGATGACCCAATCACTTTTATACACTCCTGCCAGAACCTAGCCGTGAATTGGATACCTCTCTGATATAATTCTGTGATTGATAGATGTTCTTAACAGTCTAGCTAATTTCTTTGCTGGGGAGAGACCATTGCAGTCTAAGAAATGGGCTTGTTCAGAAAATAAGTCAACCACGGTCAATATGACTGTGTTCCTGCCATTTTTCTTTCCTTGGAATAATACGGGGGCTGCCCCACCTTGGGTTTCACTGGCTGTATGAAGCCCCTAGACAGATTGATGCCAATGTGTTCCCATAGCATATTCATTTCTCTGGGGGTCATGGAGTACATTTTTAGTTGTGGTAACTTGGCCTCTTCCACAAATTTTATCATGCAATTTGTGGGTCAGTGAGGGGTTATTATATAGCATTCTTCTTTGCTAAAGACTTTTTCAAGTCTCTGTATTTCCTGGGGATCTGTGGGGTCCCAGGGTTGTTCTGATACTGCTGCTTTCACCTCCCTTTGATTGCCAGCGGTTGTCTGCCTGTTTGCCCATTCATGTGATGTGTTTGGAAACGGTTCAGGGCCGAGTGCTAATTTGAGTTTCCAATCACTGCCTTCCCAAGTAATAGTGGGACAACATTTGTCCAAACAGGCAAGGCCCAAGATGGTTGATTCTATCAATTTTGGCACTATTTTGAAGCAAAACTCAAACTCAAACTCAAATTCAAACATTTGGCAAATAAAACCTGAAACAAGTCCAGATTATTGAGGCTTTCCCTTCCAATACTATGTTCATCAATGGGACACTGAATTTGATTTAAAACAGTGATTGAGAGGGCTCTAATATGCTTCTGACCAGCCCATTTCCATAGTCCAATAACTGCTAATTGATATTCAATGACTGATACTTAGAGGAACAAAGGATGATTTCTTTTTACAGTTGGTTTTCTGGGTCACTTATGAAACGTTCTCTTCATTTCATGGTGTTTCCACTTTAATCATAATCACAAGAGATCTGGAAGGAAGCTTGGAGGTCTTATAGTTCAGCCCCCTGCTCAAGCAGGAGAACTTATACTATTTAACTGTCTAGTCTCTTTTTAGAAGCCTCCAGTTTTAGAGCACCCACAACTTCTGAAGGCAAGCTCCTTCCACTGGTTAATTGTCCTCACTGTAAGGAAGCTTCTCCTCAATTCCAGGTTGCTTCCCTCCTTGATTCGTTTCCACCCATTGTGTTTTGTCCTGTCCTCTGTGTGCTTTGTAAAATAAATTGACCCCTCTTTTTGTGGCAGTCTATCAAATATTGGAACACTGCTATCATGTCCCCTCGTAGTCCTTCTTTTCTCTGACTGTCCACAATAAGAACAATTTATACTTCTTTATGGATATTTCTCAAGGTGGCAGAGGCAACCTGCTCTTTCCTTTTGACTGTCCAAAGGAGGAGAAATGCAGCACTGTAGGGACTTAAGTCAGAGGGTGATCACTGCCCATTCCACTTGCCTAATTTCATATATCATATCTATATTTCAGCTAGAATAAGTAGGGAAGCTTCCAGAGAAGGTGGGCTCACCCTGCCGCTCTCTAGCTAAGTCTGGATAGTAAAGCCTTAAAGATGACCTCCTGCCATTTTCCATTATAGATTATTTTCCCATTCACATAGAAGACTTCTGCAGTCTTTTGTGGGAAAATTGTTATTTTTTTGGAGTTTTCCTGGCAATGTCATAGTTTGTATGTGTCCATGTGTAATTTCCCGCAGTTATCTAAACATTAATAATGATCAAGTACTGATAATATTTCCTTATACATTTTAGTGACCTTTCCTTACATAATTGGTCTTTTCCTTCATACTTTTAGATTTCTAATTGCTGTTTCTGTCAGGTAGCAATTGATAAAACAAATTCCACGTGAAAAAGTATTCAAAGCCTTCTTGATTTTAATTGTCAATTTATTCATTCCTGGCCCTTGGGCTGCCAGTTTGACACCCCTGTGTTCAGCAATGGATTCTCTCCCACACTGTTTGGGGAATCTCATTTTCCCTGGCTGCATAGCAAGTTTAATTATTCATTCATTTATTTTACCATTTGGAATATAATTTCAGTAGTCTTACAATATTATTATTATTTATTTCATAGACAGAGATCACGTTCACACAGACTAAGAATTCTATATTCATCCCACCTATTATTATTATTATTAATTTATTTATTCTACTGATTGATTATTATGTTGGAATTTCATTAGTTTTGCATTCTTTGTAAGTTTTTTTTCTTGTTTTTAAATCATTGTATTTGCCAAATTGATGCAAAGGAAATGTATAAGAAAATAATATTTGAAATGAAAAAATAAATATCATGAATCTAAGCAACAATGTTAACGTTATTTCCGAACTTTTATCGTCAGATGTTCCTTAGTGTTCAGGTCTGGCCTCAGGATGATAATGTAGCACTTGGGGATGAAGATGCAGCCCAGCAGTCCACCACTGGAGGCTAAGATGGAGAAGATCTGAACAGCTACCATGTATTTCCCTTTGGTGCTCAGGTAGGTGGGCAGGAAGGAGACCCAAACACTGCAGAAGACCAGCATGCTGAAGGTGATCATCTTGGCTTCATTGAAGGCCCCAGGGAGGTTCCTCGCCAGGAAAGCTACAATAAAGCAAATGGCAGCTAGGAAACACATATAGCCAAGGACAACGTAAAACATGATGACAGAACCTTCATTGCATTGAAGGATGATCTCTCCAGGCTGCGAGTGGAGGTCAGAGTCAGGGAATGGGGGTGAAACTGCTAGCCAAATGCAGCAGATGATAATTTGGACAGCAGAACAAGAAAGGATGATGGAGTTGGCCAAGCTCTTCCCCAACCATCTTCTCACTTTGTTCCCTGGTTTTGTGGCCAGGAAAGCCAACACCACTGTGATTGTTTTGGACAACACAGAAGATACAGCTACTGAGAAGACAATGCTGAACACTGTTTGTCGGAGAAGACAGGTGGCTTTCCTTGGCTGTCCAATGAAGAAAAATGAGGACAAGAAGCAAAGCAGAAGGGAGACCAGGATGATGAAGGAGAGGTCCCGGTTGTTGGCTTTGACAATGGGAGTTTCTAGGTATTTAATGAATATGATTAAAATGAATCCTGTAGTTAAGAACAAGAGTAGGGCAAAAGAGACCAGGATGATACCCAGATGTTCTTCATAGGACAGGAAGGTTATCCTTTTCGGGATACATTGGACCCTGTTCTCAGTTGGATATTGATCATCTGGACATTTGATGCACTTTTCAGTATCTGAGAAAACAGAAAGTAATATTTCTTTTATATTGTCCCCCTCTGCATTTCAATAAATACTTTCTTTAGATGACAGGAGAGACAAGAAAGTGCCATACTAAATGGTCAATAGGAGTCTGCATATATATATAAAACATTTGTCTGACTGATTATCTTATACCTCTCTTAGGGCAGCTAAAAGTCCAACAAAAAGACCACCCAATATATACAACTGTACCAACAACAAGCAGAAAAAATAAACCCAAACTACAATTTGTTGATTCACAACAACCCTTCACTAATGCAATCCAGCATATTCTTCTCCTACAATAACTTCACCTTATCCCAATGGTGAAGAGAAGAACCAGGTCTCCTGAATTTTAGAGGAGTCTGGGCCCTTTGCAATTCAAGGAGGGAGTTGATTAATACTGCAGGAAATGCAACAGAAAAGTTAGGCTTCCAAGAACATGTCTTCATAAAACAAGGTAGCCTTGTTTTATGAAAGGATTTGGAACATGCCTCCTATACTTGCTCTAGTGGAACAAGCAGATAACCTCATTGACAGGAAGGCTGACTGATATTTTGATTCTGTGCAAAATGCAGCTTTAAAGTGATTTGAATTGTACTTGGAGAAACACTATGAGCCTTTAAAGCTCATATAGTAGGGTTGAATATAGGGAAAACCAATAACATCCCTGCGATTGCCGTCTGGATCATTTGTATGTTCTAAGTCCGTGAGGCGAAACTATGGCACACATGCCACAGGTGGCACACGGAGCCATTTGTCAGGTCACGCAAGGCTAAAGTGACCAGATTTTAAAAATGGTAAAGCGGGACACCATTGGCGGGCGGGGCGGGGCATGGGGGTGTTCTTGATTAAAAATTTTGCCGCCAGGCACTGAGGTGAAGCCGCCAAAGCTCCCGCCCATGGCAGAAGTGGTGCTTCCTACCCCTCCGCTCGGAGCACCTGAACTGGGCACCGCATTACCCCTGCCCTGCCCCCTCTTCCGCCACCACACTTTTGAGGAGGCGCTGGGCCTTTTTTTCCTTTCTACTGGCTCCCGTGCCTCAAGGCTCCTCAAAAGCACGGTGGGAGCCCTTGTCGGCTTCACCTCAACAAATCCAGCGGTGCTGTTAGAGGAGGAGGAGGCAGCAGCTGTTAGTCTGGTGGTGGCGGGGGCTTACCGTCAGTCCAGTCGCCCTGTGCTCATTACAAAAAATCATTGCAGCTGCGCGGGAGTTAAAAAGTGCTGTGCGGTGTTTTCTTGCCTTGGGAACAGTAGTCCCGTGGGGGAGTCTCCGGCCGCTGCGCTTGCCTCACCCGCTGGCCTCCGAAGTGTGCGAGGGATGCATTGGGAAAGGCTTCGCTTCCAGACCCCTCCAAGGCCCACACACACAGGTGGTTCTTTTTGGAGAGGCGGAGGCTTTCCCATGGCTTGTCCGGGTGGAAGTGGGGCTGGAAAGGCAAGCCGCTCCCCCGCCCATCCATCCGTTCACTCACTACACCCCGCCCATGCGAGCGGCAGCGGATGGGCGGGGGAATGAATGAGCAGCTTAATCACTCCCCGCCCATCTGCCCGCTCACTCGCTAGAGTACCCCGCCCATGCGAGCGGCAGCGGATGGGCGGGAGAGCGAGCGAGAAGGTGCCAAAATTGAAGCGGGATATTTTGAGAATGTCCTGGGACGTGGGAAAAATTAGAAAAGGCGTGGCTGTCCTGCCAAATGCGGGATGTCTGGTCACCCTACGCAAGGCGTTGCCCTGTCAACTGTCCAGCACGCATGTGTACACTAGACAGCTCACTTAAGCCTTCTTTTGAGGCCATTTTTCGGCCTCTGGGTGAAAAACCAGCCCTATGGGGAAACCGGAAGTTCGGAAACAGACCTCCGGTTTGCTTGTAGGGCCAGTTTTAGCTCCCCGGAGCATTCAGGGATCTCCAGGAGTCTTCCCTGAAAGATCCAGAGTGCTAAAACTGGCCCAAATGAACAACCCAAAAATCTGTTCCTGAACTTCTGGTTTGCCCGTAGGATTGGTTGTTCGTGCTGCGGAAGCTTCAGGAAAGTTCTGGGAGGAGCTGTTTTCACTCTCCCCAGGCTCCTATAAAGCCTTTGGAGCCTGGGGAGGGCAAAATAAGAACGCCAAAAATGGGGAGGAGCACTGGTTGTCTACCCATGCGCGCTGGGGTCATGCTCATATAAATATAGGTGTGTGGCACACCTGTGCATGACCCCCTTTGCTCCCTCCACTTTTGGCATGCGAGCCAAAAAAGGTTCACCATCACTGTTCTAAGTGATCTTCAGGAATGGACCCATGTATAGCAACTGCAATAATTCAAAGAGGAAATGAATAAGGCAGGTCAGGTAAGGGCATAAGAAGAATCTCTGTGAATGTCCCTTTAGGGATGGCTTCCAACTGCTCATCAACTGTAGCCATGAATCTAGGAGGAACCTCATATTGGGAACCACTGCCATCCAGGGGAGTGACATCCCATTCAGAGTCAGGGATGCTTTTTTACTTCTCCATTGGGGGCCGAAAACAGAAAGACACACTAATGTGCCCAGGTTCAGTTGAAGTCGAATCCTTCCCATCCAGATCCATACAACTTCCAGGTGCTCATCCAGCACAACAACAGCATATCCTGCCTGGCCACAAATGGCATACAGATTTATTTTATTTCTTTGTTAACTTTATTTGCTACCTATCTTGCTGTGGGTTTACGGTAGGCAACTTACAATAATAAAAATGGAGAAATGAACACATATAGAAATGTAACAGTGGTAAAGTGTGAGAATAAGTAAGGAAACCCATTGCAAATCAATGTCTCCCACTCCCACTCCCTAAATCCAAGACAACCACAGTGCTGTGGTTGAATCCAATATCTTGTCCTCCAGGGTTACCCACCTTCCTGAGTAGAGATGGTCCCCTCTGGGCAAGGAACACAGTCATAGCAACAAACTGGTTCTCTTTCGCGAGCCCTCTTGACAAATCCAGGGTGACAATTTTCCACACATTTGGATTGAGGCAGAGACTAAGAAGGAAAACAAGGCACACAAAAATGTGTTTGGACTCATCATCCATTGACAGATTTGGTCAACATGAGTATTAGCCAAGTTGTCTCTGAGCTTCAGTTACGTAAATATGAAATCTCAAATAAGTTCCAAATAGTTGGAAGAAACACAACTACTGACAGACTCTACATTTAGTTCTTCCCTTTTGCTTCTGGCATATCAGATTGTAAGAAAGTACCATTCTGCTTAATCAAATCTAAAGGAATGGAATTGAGAAAAGATTAAAGCGAGTGACGATTAATCACTCATGATTTTGAGTGACAACCAGTGGGTTCCTCCTTTCTATATTGACATGCATTCATCCATTCATCTTATGGCCATGATCTTAAAGTATGATGATCTAGTGATATTCAATTTTAGAACCGAATTAAAATTTAATTAAAAAAAGAAAAATTGTTCTAAAACCTTTATTATTGATTTATTAAAATAGAATAAAACTATAATGAAGAAAGAAATCTCTGACCAGTAGGATCTGAAAGATTTTTTTCTGGGTTATATAAAATATTTCAAAACCATTCCAATTTAGGGAAATAGTTGAGATAGAAAGGAAAATTTCCTTACAAAGTAGGTAGGGCTGTCAATCTTCAAGGAGACAGCATTCATTTATTTATGTATTTATTTATTAAATGTATTTGGCTGCTATGCTAGTGAAGAAAGATCAAAGATCACTATATGTAGAATTGTAATGAATTGAAATGGAGATGAGGTCATGAGTACATATCCCTTAAACAGGAATTTTTAGCTGCAGTGCGTGGGTCGTAATTAGGAACACTGTATTGGAATGGGATATTTCTATGTCCCAGCTAAGTATCCAAGAAAAGGTTCTTTCTCTTTTCAAATGAAGTGCCCTCTTACAATCCAAAGGAAAAGTCTAAGTAGCATTTCAAAATATATCTCATTATTTCAAATATCAGGAAGGGCTTTCTTTGGTTCAGTTCTTCAGTTTTCTGGGTCAAGGCATCTCATAACAGATCAGTCTTTAAGATTATGAATTCAGTGCCTTGGACTTCCTTCCTAAGAGCAGAAGGCCTATTGCCCTATCCCAGTGGGGTGAAAGTGATCCATGGAGAATTCTGACCAGGTCTGGTCTATTTAAAAACATCACAGACTATGGACCTTCCCTTTCAGCAGACACTGTCACCAAGCAGGCCATGGTGAACCTAATGCCAAAGCTTGTTTCTCGCTGGGTCCATCAAGACTTCCATCTAGTCGTTATTCATTTTGATTGGATTCATTCCAATCTTGAATTTGAATGTTGGTTTACATAATTCTTTTCTCCTTTGGTAAATGTACCCAAGAAACAAATGAATCTATCAGAACTACAATCTACAGCAATTGAGGGACTCTCACACATTTCATGAAGATCCCAGATTGCAGAGAGGATACAGAAGGGTCATGATCCATTTCTTAAAATATAGTCACTGAACATCCCATTAATCAGCCTAAAGCAGTGTTTCTTATTATAGTGTAGGAAGAACATCCATGATCAGGAGTACTGATGACTCTCAAGCCACCTGAGAAATCTATAAGGCAGGGGTGTCAAACTCAAGGCCTGTGGGCCAGATCCGGCCCACGGGGTGCTTAGATCTGGCCTGCAGGGCCGCTCTAGAAACAGTGAAGGAACGGCCCACAGAGCCTCTGCCAGAGCAAATGGAGCTCATGAGAGCTGTCCGTGACCTTCTCGAGCTCTGTTTTTGCTTGTAGAGGGTTGAAGGAGGCCATTGCAGCTGAAAATGGAGATCAGGAGCCCTTTTTCACTGGCAGAGTGTTCAAGCCACTACAGGCGCCCCTGACACAAGTGATGTCAAGCTGATCATGCCCACCCTGGCCCCCTGAGGTCAAACACAACCCTGATGCGGACCTCAATGAAATCAAGTTTGAACACTCCTGATATGAGGGTTCTATACTTCACACTGAATTCTCAGTGAAAGTCATCCATATTAAAACTAGGTCTAGTCAACATAACATGTGTCCTTATTATTTGGAAAATAGAGAAAAGACACCAGCATTTCACCAACCTTGTTACGCAACTTTAACTGTAAAAGAGCATATTTATTGATATTCAATATCTGTCTTTCAAAACTCCCCAGTTGTGCGTGGATGGGATCCTTCGTGGGGAGAATTATCCAGCTTAAGATGTCCAGATCTGATACTATGTCTCCATTTTGGTCCAAGTATAGTTTGTTTTGAGAAAGATTGAAATACTCATTCTTCTTCAGAAAGGGATGGAACTGAAATGGAAGCATCTCAGAATTTTAAAAGTAGAAATCTTAGTTTCTTACCCCAAAAAGCTTTTTTTGCACATGAATGCTTCTTCTACAGTTTTCTAACTTGCAAATATGCTGAAGCAGGACACCATATCTTACTACAATCTTTAAAAGAGTTTTGGCAAAGTTTCTCAAATATATGTTGACCAAATAAACCGTTTCAGACAAATGGGTATCCAACATCTTCTTAAAAACTTCCAATGTTAGGGCATTCACAACTTTTGGAGGCAAGCTGTTCCACTGATTAATTGTTCTCACTGTCAGGAAATTTCTCCTTAATTCTAAGTTGCTTCTATCCTTGATTAGTTTCCACCCATTGCTTCCTGTTCTACCCTCAGGTGCCTTGGAAAATAGCTTGAATCCCTCTTCTTTGTGGCAACCCCTGAGATATTGGAACAGTGCTATCATGTCTCTCCTAGTCCTTCTTTCTCTTAAACTAGCCATACCAAGTTCCTGCAACCGTTCTTCATATGTTTTAGTCTCCAGTCCTCTAAGAAGAGTCAGGATAGATGGTCTCAGGGATGTATGAATTTCAAATTCTATTCTATTAATCTCAAATCAATACATACTGTACATGACTTTATTTAAAGATGCACACATGACTTTTATATTTAGTAGGTTTTTTTTCATGTCAGAACACATCTATCAAATATGCCCATTGTTTGAAACATTATCTCTTGAGTGATTAGATTGACCAATCCTATTGGCATTTTATAGCTCAAAGAGGTTGAGAAGGTTCCCTTCCTTCTGCTTTGGATTCCTTCTCATGGAATCTTTGTTGGGAGCTCATACCTGCCACGGCTGCAGTTTTGGAGCCACCAATATCTCTTTGCCCTCCTTGCTTCTCTTTCTATATTTGGAGGAATAGGCAGCATCTAAGATATGAGCCAGAGTCTGAATGAGAGTGTAAAGAAAACTGTCATTTAGGATTTGTGTGTTGCTCCTTTCTCCGTGGATCCTCACTGGAGCTTTCTGCATGCATCTTCTCCGCTCTTTGACAGAAAAGACATTCTTTGAAAAGGAACAGTGAAAATACCCATTTGGAAATTGGTGGTCTAGAAAGATTTTGGGTTCATAGGCATCATCTTTTGCGGGTTTCTTCTTCTGAAGGCGGAAGTACCAAATACTATGGTTGTATTTGTAAACCTTATCCCTTGTCACTATCATTCCCCCCACGACTGCAGTGACCCAGACTTTCCCTTCAATGGGTCCTGGAATACCTTCAACTGCTACATAGAAAGGGATAATTTGGTTCAGTTGGGATTGGCGTTCCATGAAGTTAACAAAGACATTGACTTGTCTCCACTTAGTGAGGCCATCCCTGAGTTCTGGTATAATTGTAGTTTCTGAGAACTTTGGTGCTATGACAACACAAATTCCATTCCTGACAAGCATAGGAATAAAAGTCCTCATGAAATTCTCTCCATTTTCTGAGTCTATAGCAAAGACACCAATCAAGGTCCATCTGAAATGGAGAAGCACTTGGACAATTGCTGGATACTCGATCCCTTCTCTGGGGAGCATTGGGTGGAAAAAGGGGAACTGATTTTTATCACCCAGAGCTTCTGGAACAAATACAGAACTGATCTGAAAAACCAATGAAGATTTCTGTGTCATATTTGGGGTCAGATCAAATTCAAAATATTACCCTTTAATAAACCTGTATTCATTCTTGTAAACATATTAAAATCGTTAGTTATTAAGCATTGGGCCATATCCAGCTAAATAATTCAAAATGCAGAATATTGACAAGAGTGAATATAATTGAATTAAAGAAACATATAAAGAAATAAAGAATAAAAACAAAGGACATAAATCATATTTGTGTTGTCACTCCTACAATTTACTGCAATCAGACTCAGGTGTGCAGATCTGAACTGAAATGTTTCAATTCAGATTCAAGCTTGGCTTACAGACTGTAATGATTGGAGCTAAGAAAAATGGAGAGCTATGATTTTTTTTTAGTTTAAGCAATGTAAGATACTTTGATGATGATTGGGCCAACATCCTGTCGCAGAGAAAACTACTCCAGATAAGGAAAGTTGTGTGAAAAGTCACCTATGACTAGGATGCCATTTTCCACAGATGATAATTTTTGTCTTTGATTTATTAATATCATAGAATTATTATGAAAGTAAGAGCCAAGTCTTCTTAACAATCTACACAAACCAATTTGCAAGTAGGGTGATAATATCATATTATTAGCATACAACAAGGTGTTAGAATATGAACTTAGTGCCTTACGCATATGTACTTCATGATCCTTCATCAGTCCTGGCAAGCTATCAATATTTAGACTGAAGAACCATGGTTGAAGTATGCACCCATTTCTTACCCCTTGGTAAATATTGATCCTATTTGTCATGGCTCCACTGAGCCCAAATCTCACTCTCAGACAAATGCTTGTCAAAAGGGTTTTGATCTGGGCCAAATCCAGGTTCCAGTTTAAGGGAAATCAATTTCCTCCATAATATTTCTGTTCACTGTGTCAGATCCTGAACTGAGATCTATAAAGGCAGCAAACCATTGTTTCCCCTGACTGATACATTTTTGGGGGTTGATGGTTGAGGGCAAAATATTTGTCAATAGTGGATTGACTTTGTCTAAAGGCAGCTTGTACTTCTGCAAGGATGCACTTTTCATCCACCAACTGTCAACCCTATTCAATAAGAAACATGCATTTAATTTAGCCACACTATCTATTAGACTAATGGGTTTTCATTAACAGGTTCGTCTTTATTCCATTTTTTTGGATTGAAACTACCATTGCCATCTTCCACTCAACTGGAATATGTCAGCTATGATTTATATTTGTGAATGAACCAGTGAATAGTAGGGATATTGATTGAATAGTTCAGGTGGAAAAATCCTCATCGGGGGCTCTGTTGCTCACCAAGCCCTTATGACAAATTTTATTATGGAAAGATTAGGGTAAAATATTTGTTGGCTAATATGCTTGTAATTTTATTTAATAAAATGGTTAATTAATGCTTGTGATAGCTATGTATATTCAAGTTGTTTGTCAAATATAGTTAAGGTAATCCGCTAACATTATCTTCATAAACCTAGCATTTGCTCACCATTGAAAATCTTATTATGAAAAAGGCATGGATAAAATGCAAGCTTCCCATCACTGCTGCACAGTCCTTCTAACAGAAAACCCTTTGATAGGACACAGAGGAACTCTTAAACTTCACAGCTGTGCTGCAAATTACAGCAAAGGAATGAGGATGGTCTCATAAGAGGAAGGGACAGCTCTGAATTTGGCCCCTTCCTCACTAAGAATCCCAAAGCCAAACCATGAGTCTTACAATGGTCATGGTGTAAAGCCACACTTGAATTACACACAGAAGCTATGAATGGATCAATTGCTCACTCATCACCACTACAAACCAATGGTGGGTTGCAGGCAGTATGCCCCAGTACAGGCATACCAGAGCCTGCCCGGAGCACCTGATACCATTCTAGTATAGTGCTCCAGAGGGGCCATTCGCCCGCCTGCGCTTCTTACCTGTCTTTAAATTCTTCGGCCCTTCTGTGCATGCACATGGCATGTACAGCGCCTGGGCAACGCTCCGCTGAGCTGCTGGAGCATCACAGAGGCTCGCAGAAGTGTCGCTGGATGGTAAGATGCATGCGCATGCTGCATGCACATGCACGCGTGCCACACGCATTCATATGGAGGATGCTGGGTCCTGTTGCAACCGTACCAGTTGCTATGAGATCCAGAACCCATCACTGCCACAAACCCTCTATCAGGTAGATAACAAACATACACACACAGACACAGACACACACACACACCTGTGGGACTTTGTAGGGACCTACTAATTCTGATATCTGGATGGAGAGGTCATTGTCAGATCCGTCAAGGACAGCCAAAAGTTTGTCCTTCCTTCCACAGCTGTAGTTGGGAACATTGGCTTCTCCGGTAGAGAGCATGTCCATCAAGGCATCTGAAGTGCCAATGGCGCTCAAATAGTTGTCACGGATGTTGTAGCCAAGTGTGAGATTTTGCAGCAGTTGAGAATTCTTGTTTATCACTTCAATATCAAAAACGAATTTTAGAAGTTTTTGGTAATCATCTGTGAGCCTAGCATTAAAAAAGCGATTCAAGTTATCTGTAGGAGAATGGCAAGCAGAACTAGAAGTCTTATTTCAAAAGACCCACGTCCATCCTCCCCCCATGAATCCCATTGATCCTTATCTAGTTCCAATTTAGCAGTGACCATTAATTGACTAGATTCTTGTAGATGTAGCAACAATTATCTCTTCTGTGCTTTAAACTCAATGGATGTTCTTTGTTACTTGCACCTTGCATTATCATCATTACCATCAACAGCAATATTTTTTTAAAACAAAATATTTCTCTTTTTTTACCCTACCCCATTATACTTAAATTACAATATTCATTCAAAACAGAAGCAAGTCTATATTCACCAATTACCATTTAATTTTGTCAATGCTGAGAAGATGGGCTGGGTTCAATGGTCATAAACATATCATCAAAACATTTAAAATATTAGACAGGTTTTGTAATGTAGGAGTAAGTAACATAAAAGGAAAGAAAGCAATTGTTAAAACTGCAAAAGGAGGGAATGCAACTGTATCATGCTAAATGACTTACACATGAAACTTATTTGAAGGAGTCATGTTGAAAGACATTACTTCTGATGCTGATGTTAAAGTGGTGACTATACTAGCGACATGATCTCCAGGCCTATAATAGCTCCCTAGTTTATTTTGGTTGTGGTGCTCAAAACTCCATGGGCACTTCATTCTAAGTTTCCCAGAGAATCGCTGGGATACCAGCAGCAGCTGAAGCAGAATCAGGAGTGCCATAATTCATGGAGTTGCATCAATCCTCTTCCCATTTATCAACAAGAACAGGAACAAGAACAAGAAAAGCACTCTCACAGGATAGAAATGCCAGTGATTTTCCTGATTCAGACAGAGGTCAACCAAGCTCTACCTGGAAAGAAGACAAAAGTAGATTCAAGAGCAGAGCCCCTGCCTATCACAAATTTTATAGCACACAGAGCATGAGATATTTGTATTTTTCTGGTGCAAGATCTCTTCTATGTGGCTTCAGTCTGATATCTACATCAAAGGCACTCATTGAATAAGTCTCAATGGCTGGGCTGGGGATAATTATAGGGAAAAGCAGCGACTGCTCTGGGGACTCTGAAATTTTCCCAAGGCTCCATGTGGAGATAGGTAGCTAGAAAAAAGTATGTTAGTTAAAAATCACAGAGACTCCCCTGGGGCCAATGTTCTGTAGTCGTTGTGGTGCTTCTTGTCAGGACATGTCCAGAAAGTGGAAAGTGGAAGAAGAAAGTTCAACACTCAGGAAATTGTCTTCTGCTGCTTCTCCATGTGGTCTCTTGTCCCCAGAGACTGCTGGGGAAAGTCACTCAGAGCTATGCGGTTTGGTGCCACTCTAGGTTAGTGACACTTAACTCTAGCAGTGCCTGTCTTCTAACCATAAGGATTCAATCAGTACCTTGCCTAAAAGTAGGAGTAGGGCACTTTTGTGGATTTTTTTAAATATTGTGTGTCCGTATAGTAATCCTAAATGGGAGCTGATTGCTTTATGAGTGAAGTGAAATTTTATTTCCTGTTGATTCTAGGAATATCAGTTTTGAGATGAGAGCTGACTAAGAGACAGGAAAAAGACAACCAGTATTTACTATTAGCTAAATAGTGGTAAAGTGGATAAATAATGAACTAAATAGTGGGAAAGTAGACAAATAGTGGGAAAGAGAGGACAGAGGTTATGTCTTTTTACACTCGCTCTATTGCCTTTCCATATTCACATAAAGCACTAAGATCTTTCTATATTTTGAAGTTTCTTAGTTTTGTAGTAAACCACGGACTGTGTGTTCTGCAGCTGAAATGGTGGTGATGCCCACAGTGTGGTGGATGTTACAACGTGATTACTTGCCATAACCATCCAAAAACTAATTTTGAAGCACATGGTGGCCTTTCTTCTGGGTGTGTAAATGGCCTGAGTGTTGCTTTGACCTTCGTCTTCCTGATGTCAGTCAGATTTCAGGTAGAAATGAGTACTGTGACATCCTTGGTTGTGCTTATCAGTCACCTAAGACACAGTTTGGGCAGAGGTGGTGCCTCCGTCCTTGTGCTAAATGATCTCTCATGATCTATCATAATATCCATCTGAACCAGCTTCATGGACTGGTGATTGGTGACACTGTTTTACATGTTGATGATGTCCAATTATACCTTTGGACCTCACATCAGCCAAATTAGCCTTTTGAAGTTCTGCTCAATATCTAGAGGCAGTGCTGGTTTGGGAAGAGCCACCTTCTTCTGATTTTAACACACTCAGAAAGAACTTGGGAAAAATTCCTTGGATGCAAACCTTACAACTTGGTTGTCAAAAAGGTACAGGAGGGAACTAGAGGGACAGACATACTGGACGTTATTCTTACAAATACAGAAGAAGTTTTAGAGGGAGTTGAAACTGCAGGAACCTTGGGTGACAGTGACCATGTCATGTTAGAATTCAACATAGCACAAACACAAGTAATAGAACATCAAGATACCAGAGTCTTAGATTTTAAAAGAGCTGATTTTAACCAATTCAGAGAGGTCTTGAGAAAGATTCCTTGCATGAAAATCCTAAAGAGGAAAAGAACTCAAGAAGCTTGGGAAACTCTGAAAAATATGATCATAAAAGCCCAATCCATCACAATACCACTGAAAAAGAAAAACAAGAAATCCAAGAGGAAACCAGCATGGCTGCACAAAGATCTCTCTGATAAACTGAAGGACAAAAAGGACAAGTACAACAAAGAGAAAGAGGGACAAATATCAGCAGATAGCCAGAATGTCCAGCATCCAAGTAACATATCCCAAAAAATAAAATCCAAGGTATCTACCTTCTTTTCAAAGTCCATTTATTAGGCACACATTAATTTGGCAAGGGCTTGGGGTAATTCCGACACTGGACAGGATCCAGAATTACACCCAATAAAAGCAAACGTATGTAACTTTCCCCCAAGTCACAATCTCCAATCAATCCTCAGTCCAACAGTCCAGTGACTCCAAACTCCTTCTTTGTCCAGATCCAGGCATCTTCTCTGCTCCCACAGAAAACGAATGCCACCTAGACATAACATTCCCCCTTTATCTTTGCAACTCTTTTTTCAACATTTAGAAAGTGGCTAGCCTTATTATGAATTTAATATGAATTTATTCATATTATTAAATTAATTTACTTACAAATCTAAAAGCTAATTTAAAAACATACAAAGCATACAATAAAATATGACTACACTTATGCCATCTTCAGGGTCAACAGGCTTCCCGCCCTTCAAGTGAAAAGAACTTCCTGCAAAGACGAAACCATAAAGGATTAATTAAACTCTAACCTCCCCTGCCACCTCCAGGAACCCCCTTTGGCTTATGGGGATTCTTCTCATGGAAATGTTTAATCAACCTATCTGCCTCCACTTTCCAGCTTTTTACCCAGGTTGCATCTGAAATTGGTTATGCTTTCCAATATATTAAATACTGTGATGGCCCCCTATGCTTTTAGGAATCTAACATTCATTTAACCTCATAGAGCTCATAACCCGGAATCAGTACAGGTTTCGGTGGGGTCCGATCTACTGGCTTAAGGGAAGAACTGACAGTTGGTTTTAACAAACTTCTGTGGAAAACTGGATGTATTTTCGTTAGCAGACGAGTGAGTTTAAGTTTCACTCTAACTGGATTTATTATCTTAGTAATTTCAAAAGAATCTAAGAATTTTGGCCCTAATTTCCTAGAAGGCCACTGCAGCTTCAAATATTTTTTATAAAGGTAAAGTTTATCCCTCACTCTGAACTGTGGTTGCTGGGAGTGATTTTTGTCAGCTTCTGTTTTGTTGATTTTTGCAGCTTCCACTAAAGTGCACCGTTTTCCCAGGAACCTTTTAATGAGTTCATCCATTGACTTACTGACATGGATGAGGGCGGTTCTGTTTGGATACTCCAGCATAGGGACAAATTCCATCTCAGTGATCATCTGAAAAAGAGTTGGTCTCGTGCTACTATGCACTGCATTGTTGTAAGTGACTTCAGTGAATAGTAACAGCTCTGCCGAATTTGATTGCTGGTAATTTACATAACATCTCAAATATTGGCCAGTCATTGTGTTCATGCATTTCGCTGCCCCGTTCATGCTCAGATGAAAACCAGAACTTAACCCTTGGGATGACCCAATCACTTTTATACACTCCTGCCAGAACCTAGCCGTGAATTGGACACCTATCTGATATAATTCTGCGAGGAACCCCATGTAATCGATAGATGTGCTTAACAGTCTAACTAATTTCTTTGCTGGGGGGAGACCATTGCAGTCTAAGAAATGGGCTTGTTCAGAAAATAAGTCAACCACGGTCCATATGACTGTGTTCCTGCCATTTTTGTTTCCTTGGAATAATACGGGGGCTGCCCCACCCTGGGTTTTACTGGCTGTATGAAGCCCCTAGCCAGGTTGATGCCAATGTATTCCCACAGCTTCTTAATTTCTCGGGGGGTCATGGAGTACATTTTTAGTTGTGGTAACTTGGTCCCTTCCACAAATTTTATCATGCAATTTGTGGGTCAGTGGGGGGTTAATATATTGCATTCTTCTTCGCTAAAGACCTTTTCCAAGTCTCTGTATTTCCTGGGGATCTGTGGGGTCCCAGGGTTGTTCTGATACTGCTGCTTTCACCTCCCTTTGATTGTCAGCGGTTGTCTGCCTGTTTGCCCATTCATGTGATGTGTTTGGAAACGGTTCAGGGCCGAGTGCTAATTTGAGTTTCCAATCACTGCCTTCCCAAGTAATAGTGGGACAACATTTGTCCAAACAGGCAAGGCCCAAGATGGTTGATTCTATCAATTTTGGTAATATTTTGAAGCAATATTTTGAAGTATCAGTAGGGCACTTTTGTGGATTTTTTAAAATATTGTGTGTCCATATAGTAATCCTAAATGGGAGCTGATTGCTTTATGAGTGAAGTGAAATTTTATTTCCTGTTGATTCTAGGAATATCAGTTTTGAGATGAGAGCTGACTAAGAGACAGGAAAAAGACAGCCAGTCTTTACCATTAGCTAAATAGTGGGAAAGTGGATAAATAATGAAATAATTAGTGGGAAAGTAGACAAATAGTGGGAAAGAGAGGACAGAAGTTATGTGTTTTTACACTCCCTCTATTGATTTCAATATTCACATAAAGCACTAAGATCTTCTAGATTTTGAACTTTCTTAGTTTTGAAGTAAACAATGGACTGTGTGGTCTGCAGCTGAAATGGTGGTGATGCCCATAGTGTGGTGGATGTTGTGACCTGATTACTTGACATAACCATCCCAAAACTAATTTTGAAGGACATGGTGGCACTTCTTCTGGTTCTGTGGATGGCCTGGGTGTTGTTTTGGCCTTCCTGTTCCTGAAGTCAATCAGATTTCAGGCGGAAATGAGTACTGTGACATCCTTGGTTGTGCTTATCAGTCACCTAAGACACAGCTTGGGCAGAGGTGGTGCTAAATGATCTCTCATGATCTAACATAGTATCCATCTGAACCAGCTTCATGGACTGGTGATTGGTCACACTGTTTTACATGTTGATGATGTCCAAAAATACCTTTGGACCTCACATCAGCCAAATTAGCCTTTTGAAGTTCTGCTCAATATCTAGAGGCACTGCTGGTTTGGGAAGAGCAATCTTCTTCTGATTTTCACACACACAGAAAGAACTTGGGAAAAATTCCTTGGATGCAATTCTGACAACTTTGTTGTCCAAAAGGTACAGGTGGGAACTAGAGGGACAGACATACTGGACTTAATTCTTACAAATACAGAAGAAGTGATAAAGGGAGTTGAAACTGCAGGAACCTTGGGTGACAGTGACCATGTCATACTAGAATTCAACATAGCACGAACACGAGTAATAGAAATAATTATACCAGAGTCTTAGATTTAAAAAAAGCTGATTTTAACCAATTCAGAGAGGTCTTGAGAAAAATTCCGTGGATGAAAATCCGAAAGCGGAAAACAAGTCAAGAAGCTTGGGAAACTCTGAAAAATATGATCATAAAAGCCCAATCCATCACAATACCACTGAAAAAGAAAAACAAGAAATCAAGAAGAAACCAGCATGACTGCACAAAGATCTCTCTGATAAACTAAAGGACAAAAAGGACAAGTACAACAAAGAGAAAGAGGGACAAATATCATCAGATAGCCAGAATGTCAAGCCTCCAAGTAACATATCCCCCAAAATAAAATCCAAGGTATCTACCTTCTTTTCAAAGTCCATTTATTAGGCACACATTAATTTGGCAAGGGCTTGGGGTAATTCCGACACTGGACAGGATCCAGAATTACACCCAATAAAAGCAAAAGTATGTAACTTTCCCCCAAGTCACAATCTCCAATCAATCCTCAGTCCAACAGTCCAGTGACTCCAAACTCCTTCTTCGTCCAGATGCAGGCATCTTCTCTGCTCCCACAGAAAACGAATGCCACCTAGACATAACATTCCCCCTTTATCTTTGCAACTCTTTTTTCAACATTTAGAAAGTGGCTAGCCTTATTATGAATTTAATATGAATTTATTCATATTATTAAATTAATTTACTTACAAATCTAAAAGCTAATTTAAAAACATACAAAGCATACAATAAAATATGACTACACTTATGCCATCTTCAGGGTCAACAGGCTTCCCGCCCTTCAAGTGAAAAGAACTTCCTGCAAAGACAAAACCATAAAGGATTAATTAAACTCTAACCTCCCCTGCCACCTCCAGGAACCCCCTTTGGCTTATGGGGATTCTTCTCATGGAAATGTTTAATCAACCTATCTGCCTCCACTTTCCAGCTTTTTACCCAGGTTGCATCTGAAATTGGTTATGCTTTCCAATATATTAAATACTGTGATGGCCCCCTATGCTTTTAGGAATCTAACATTCATTTAACCTCATAGAGCTCATAACCCGGAATCAGTACAGGTTTCGGTGGGGTCCGATCTACTGGCTTAAGGGAAGAACTGACAGTTGGTTTTAACAAACTTCTGTGGAAAACTGGATGTATTTTCGTTAGCAGACAAGTGAGTTTAAGTTTCACTCTAACTGGATTTATTATCTTAGTAATTTCAAAAGAATCTAAGAATTTTGGCCCTAATTTCCTAGAAGGCCACTGCAGCTTCAAATATTTTTTATAAAGGTAAAGTTTATCCCTCACTCTGAACTGTGGTTGCTGGGAGTGATGTTTGTCAGCTTGTGTTTTGTTGATTTTTGCAGCTTCCACTAAAGTGCACCGTTTTCCCAGGAACCTTTTAATGAGTTCATCCATTCACTTACTGACATGGATGTAGATTTGTAGATTTGTAGATTTTAATAGCATTTATAGGCCGCCCTTTTCCCTGAGGGGACTCAGGGCGGCTTACAATAATAAAGGAAGGGGAGTGAAGACAAAACATAAAAAGAAATGTGCAATATTTCAGGGGGTTCTGTTTGGGTACTCCAGCATACGGACAAATTCCATCTCAGTGATCATCTGAAAAAGAGTTGGTCTCGTGCTACTATGCACTGCATTGTTGTAAGTGACATCAGTGAATAGTAACAGCTCTGCCGAATTTGATTGCTGGTAATTTACATAACATCTCAAATATTGGCCACTCATTGTGTTCATGCATTTCTCTGCCCCGTTCATGCTCAGATGAAAACCAGAACTTAACCCTTGGGATGACCCAATCACTTTTATACACTCCTGCCAGAACCTAGCCGTGAATTGGATACCTCTCTGATATAATTCTGTGATCGATAGATGTTCTTAACAGTCTAGCTAATTTCTTTGCTGGGGAGAGACCATTGCAGTCTAAGAAATGGGCTTGTTCAGAAAATAAGTCAACCACGATCAATATGACTGTGATCCTGCCATTTTTCTTTCCTTGGAATAATACGGGGGCTGCCCCACCTTGGGTTTCACTGGCTGTATGAAGCCCCTAGACAGATTGATGCCAATGTGTTCCCATAGCATATTCATTTCTCTGGGGGTCATGGAGTACATTTTTAGTTGTGGTAACTTGGCCTCTTCCACAAATTTTATCATGCAATTTGTGGGTCAGTGGGGGGTTATTATATAGCATTCTTCTTTGCTAAAGACTTTTTCAAGTCTCTGTATTTCCTGGGGATCTGTGGGGTCCCAGGGTTGTTCTGATACTGCTGCTGTCACCTCCCTTTGATTGCCAGCGGTTTGCTGCCTGTTTGCCCATTCATGTGATGTGTTTGGAAACGGTTCAGGGCCGAGTGCTAATTTGAGTTTCCAATCACTGCCTTCCCAAGTAATAGTGGGACAACATTTGTCCAAACAGGCAAGGCCCAAGATGGTTGATTCTATCAATTTTGGTAATATTTTGAAGCAAAACTCAAACTCAAACTCAAATTCAAACATTTGGCAAATAAAACCTGAAACAAGGCCAGATTATTGAGGCTTTCCCTTCCAATACTATGTTCATCAATGGGACACTGAATTTTATTGTGATTGAGAGGGCTTTAATATGCTTCTGCCCATCCCATTTCCATAGTTAAATAACTGCTAATTGATATTCAATGCCTGATCCTTGAAGGAATAAAAGATGATTTCTTTTTACAGTTGGTTTTCTGGGTCACTTATGAAACGTTCTCTTCATTTCATGGTGTTTCCACTTTAATCATAATCACAAGAAATCTGGAAGGAACCTTGGAGGTCTTATAGTTCAGCCCCCTGCTCAAGCAGGAGAACTTATACTATTTAACTGTCTAGTCTCTTTTTAGAAACCTCCAGGTTTAGAGCACCCACAACTTCTGAAGGCAAGCTGTTCCACTGGTTAATTGTCCTCACTGTAAGGAAGCTTCTCCTCAATTCCAGGTTGCTTCCCTCCTTGATTCGTTTCCACCCATTGTTTGTTGTCCTGTCCTCTGGTGCTTTGGAAAATAAATTGACCCCTCTTCTTTGTGGCAGCCTATTAAATATTGGAACACTGCTATCATGTCCCCTCGTAGTCCTTCTTTTCTCTGACTGTCCACAATAAGAACAATCTATACTTCTTTATGGATATTTCTCAAGGTGGCAGAGGCAACCTGCTCTTTCCTTTTGACTGTCCAAAGGAAGAGAAACGCAGCACTGTAGGGACTTAAGTCAGAGGGTGATCACTGCCCATTCCACTTGCCTAATTGCATATATCAGATCTATATTTCAGCTAGAATAAGTAGGGAAGCTTCCAGAGAAGGTGGGCTCACCCTGCCGCTCTCTAGCTAAGTCTGGATAGTAAAGCCTTAAAGATGACCTCCTGCCATTCATATAGCAGACTTCTGAAACCTTCCCATTTAGAGGCCAGCAGATCATGTAATTTATTTGGATAAGAGACCAAAGTGGTTTCTTCCCTCTTTCCTGGATCAAGTGATTCCGTTTGGGACATGTCCAGAAAGGGTGTTGAGAGATTGATGACTCAACACTAAAATCATGGAATCTCCCAAAGATCATGATGTCACCAAACAAGTGCAGAAATAACTGGGGACGGTCATCCAGATTGTTGCCACTGGAGGCGGGTATCATCTGCATCAGTGGTGGGTTGCTGCCAGTCTGCACCGGTTCTGGCAAAGTGGTTCATCACCTGACCCAGAAGTAAGTTCCGTAATGCCTGCCCTGGACCTCTCGCTCGCTCGCTCGTTCGCCCCCACCCAGCTGGAAGCTGGTCCATTGCTCGCTCCCCCTGCCCATCTGCACTATCCTAGCCCCACCCACCGCTCACTGATTGGCTGGTTCACCAATCGCCCCACCTGCCTCTAAGAACCCTATCTAAACCCACTTACCTTTTTTCCTGCTTGGCTCTCTATTGCTGCCTGCTGACTCCGAGGAGGTAAGTAAGCTTCAACTAAGCGTGGGGCAGGGGGGGGGCAGTGGCAGGCCATCTGGAGCAGCCTGCCACGGCCCTGAACTATAAGCAAGTCCAGTGACCTTTTGCGGCCTTGCAAGGATCCTGTGCTCACTTATAGAGCAGGGCCGCAGGGCCACCAAAAAGCATGGGCACGGGGGTGGGGGCGGGAGCTTATGTGGCTCAGCCAGCGTCTTTCACAAGTTCGGGGACCTCACAAGGCCTTTGCAAGGTCCCCGGACTTGCCCAAGATTCCATGGTGCCAAAAAGTATGGGCACCCGGGCTGGAGCTTATGCAGCACGGCTGGCATCTCTGACAAGTTCTGGGACCTTGCAAGTAGTTTGCAAGGTCCCCAGACTTACCCAAGATGCCAGGCCACCAAAAAGCAGGGGCGCAGGCATGGGGGTAATCAACAAAATTTGGTAACATCATCAGTGCTAGAAGGGAGTGGGGTTGGGGGGGAAGGAGGAGAAAGGACAAAAAGGAGAAAGAGATGGAGAAAAAGGAGGTGGGGGATAGTGGGATCCTTGCTGCGTTTTGAGCTTGGTGGTTTTCTTACAGACATTTCATTACCAAACTAGGTAACATCATCAGTGGTAGAAGGGAGTGGGGTTGGGGGGGAAGGAGGAGAAAGATAGGACAAAAAGGAAAAAGTTAACGAGAGAGAGGACTGTGGGGTCCTTTGGTGTTCTCTCAACGTGGTGGTTTAAAATTATTTTTAGGGAGTTTTTATTTATTTATTGTTTATAGAATGTTTATTACAAGAAATGTTATTCTTTTTTGCAAATGTTTTATTTGTGATGCAATATGTTGCTTTTAAGTGTATAGGTGGGTGCATAGTTTATGTGTCTCAAGGTGGCTGCTTTTCTATGGGCAGGTCAGGTTGGTGCAAGGCAGCTTTGCCAGATTTTGTGTGTTTCTGTGTGATATCCTTGGTAATTGTGAGGTGGCTGCTGGTTCTGTGAGCTTCCTGGCACTGTCCTTTATAATTTCCCACAATGCTTTGATGGTTTTTATTCCAGTGGCTTTGTCTTTCCTGTTCTTAGGGTTAGGGAAAACAACTGGTTTCATTTGCAGTCTTTTGGGGGGAAATTGTTATTTTTGGGAGTTTTCCTGGCAATGTCATAGTTTGTGTGTGTGCATGTGTAATTTCCCTCAGTTATCTAAACATTACTAATGATCAAGCACTAATAATATTTCCTTATACATTTTAGTGACCTTTCCTTACATAATTGGTGTTTTCTTTCATACTTTTAGATTTCTAATTGCTGTTTCTGTCAGGTAGCAATTGATAAAACAAATCCCACGTGAAAAAGTATTCAAAGCCTTCTTGATTTTAATAGTCAATTTATTCATTCCTGGCCCTTGGGCTGCCAGTTTGACACCCCTGTGTTCAGCAGTTTTTTTTTTCCAGTAAGTTTTTTTTCTTGTTTTTAAATCATTGTATTTGTCAAATTGATGCAAAGGAAGTGTATAAGCAAATAATAACTGCAATGAAAAAATAAATATCATGAATCTAAGAAAGAATGTTAATGTTATTTCCCAACTTTTATCGTCAGATGTTCCTTAGTGTTCAGGTCTGGCCTCAGGATGATAATATAGCACTTGGGGATGAAGATGCAGCCCAGCAGTCCAGCACTGGAGGCTAAGATGGAGAAGATCTGAACAGCTACCATGTATTTCCCTTTGGTGCTCAGGTAGGTGGGCAGGAAGGAGACCCAGACACTGCAGAAGACCAGCATGCTGAAGGTGATCAGCTTGGCTTCATTGAAGGCCCCAGGGAGGTTCCTCGCCAGGAAAGCTACAATAAAGCAAATGGCAGCTAGGAAACACATATAGCCAAGGACAATGTAAAACATGATGACAGAACCTTCATTGCATTGAAGGATGATCTCTCCAGGCTGCGAGTAGAGGTCAGAGTCAGGAAATGGTGGTGAAACTGCTAGCCAAATGCAGCAGATGATAATTTGGACAGCAGAACAAGAAAGGATGATGGAGTTGGCCAAGCTCTTCCCCAACCATCTTCTCACTTTGTTCCCTGGTTTTGTGGCCAGGAAAGCCAACACCACTGTGATTGTTTTGGACAACACAGAAGATACAGCTACTGAGAAGACAATGCTGAACACTGTTTGTCGGAGAAGACAGGTGGCTTTCCTTGGCTGTCCAATGAAGAAAAAAGAGGACAAGAAGCAAAGCATCAGGGAGACCAGGATGATGAAGGAGAGGTCCCGGTTGTTGGCTTTGACAATGGGAGTTTCTAGGTATTTAATGAATATGATTAAAATGAATCCTGTAGTTAAGAACAAGAGTAGGGCAAAAGAGACCAGGATGATACCCAGATGTTCCTCATAGGACAGAAAGGTTATCCTTTTCGGGATACATTGGACCCTGTTCTCAGTTGGATATTGATCATCTGGGCATTTGATGCACTTTTCTGTATCTGAGAAAAAAGAAAGAAATATTTCTTTTATATTGTCTCCCTCTGCATTTCAATAAATACTTTCTTTGGATTACAGGAGAGACAAGAAAGTGCCATACTAAATGGTCAATAGGAGTCTGCATATATATATAAAACATTTGTCTGACTGATTATCTTATACCTCTCTTAGGGCAGCTAAAAGTCCAGCAAAAAGACCACCCAATATATACAACTGTACCAACAACAAGCAGAAAAAATAAACCCAAACTACAATTTGTTGATGCACAACAACCCTTCACTAATGCAATCCAGCATATTCTTCTCCTACAATAACTTAACAATATCCCAATGGTGAAGAGAAGAAACAGGTCTCCTGAATTTTAGAGAAGTCTGGGCCCTTTGGAATTCAAGGAGGGAGTTGATTAATACTGCAGGAAATGCAACAGAAAAGTTAGGCTTCCAAGAACATGTCTTCATAAAACAGGGTAGCCTTGTTTTATGAAAGGATTTGGAACATGCCTCCTATACTTGCTCTAGTGGAACAAGCAGATAACCTCAGGGACAAAAAGGCTGACTGATATTTTGATTCTGTGCAAAATGCAGCTTTAAAGTGATTTGAATTGTACTTGGAGAAACACTATGAGCCTGTAAAGCTCACATAGTACGGTTGAATATAGGGAAAACCAATAACATCCCTGCCATTGCAGTCTGGATCATTTGTATGTTCTAAGTCCATGAGGCGAACTGATGGCACACATGCCACAGGTGGCACGCGGAGCCATTTGTCAGGTCACGCAAGGCTAAAGTGACCAGATTTTAAAAATGGTAAAGCGGGACACCATTGGCGGGCGGGGCGGGGTGGGGGGGTGTTCTTGATTAAAATTTTTGCCGCCAGGCGCTGAGGTAAAGCCGCCAAAGCTCCCGCCCATGGCAGCAGTGGTGCTTCCTACCCCTCCGCTCGGAGCACCTGAGCTGGGCACCGCGTTACCCCTGCCCTGCCCCCTCCTCCACTGCCGTGCTTTTGAGGAGCCATCGGGCCTTTTTTCCTGCTCCCACCCCTCCGCCGCCTTCCTACTGGCTCCCGTGGCCTCAAGGCTCCTCAAAAGCACGGTGGGAGCTTTGGTGACTTCACCACAGCAAATCCAGCGGTGCTGTTAGAGGAGGAGGAGGCAGCAGCAATTAGTCTGGTAGTGGCGGGGGCTTACCGTCAATCCAGTCGCCCCGTGCTCATCACAACAAATCATTGTGGCTGTGCGGGAGTTAAAAAGTGCTACGCGGTGTTTTCTTGTCTTGGGAACAGTGGTCCCGTGGGAGAGTCTCCGGCCGCTGCGCTCGCCTCGCCCGCCGGCCTCCGAAGTGCGTGAGGGATGCTTGGGGAAAGGCTCCGCTTCCAGACCCCTCCAAGGGCCACACACACAGGTGGTTCTTTTCGGAGAGGCGGAGGCTTTCCCATGGCTTGTCCGGGTGGAAGTGGGGCTGGAAAGGCAAGCCGCTTCCCCATCCAAATGCCCGCTCACTCGCTACACCCCGCCCATGCGAGCAGCAGCGGATGGGCAGGGGAACAAATAAGTGGCTTACTCGCTCCCCGCCCATCCGCCCGCTAACTCGCTACAGTACCCCGCCCAGTGAATTGGTGGGAGAGCGAGCAAGAATACGGCAAAATTAAAGTGGGATATTTTGATAATGCCCTGGGATGCGGGAAAAATTATGAAAAGGCGTGGCTTTCCTGCCAAATGCAGGACGTCTCATCATCCTATGCAAGGCGTTGCCCTGTCAACTGTCCAGCACGCATGTGTACACTAGACAGCTCACTTCAGCCTTCTTTTGGGGCCATTTTTCAGCCACTTGGGGCTTCCTTGAAGCCTCCAGAATGTGAAAAACCGTCCCTATAGGGAAACCAGAAGTTTGGGAGCAGACCTACGGTTTGCTCGTAGGGCCAGTTTGAGCTCCCCGGAGCATTCAGGGATCTCCAGGAGTCTTCCCTGAAAGATCCGGAGCGCTAAAACTGGTGGTAATGAACAACCCAGAAATCTGTTCCTGAACTTCCGGTTTGCCCGTAGGATTGGTTGTTCGTGCTGCGGAAGCTTCAGGAAAGTTCTGGGAGGAGCTGTTTTCACTATCCCCAGGCTCCTATAAAGCCTATGGAGCCTGGGGAGGGCAAAATAAGAATGCCAAAAATTGGGAGGAGCACTGGTTGTGCATCCATGCACGCTGGGGTCATGCCCATATAAATATGGGTGTGTGGCACGCCTGTGCATGACCCCCTTTGCTCCCTCCACTTTTGGCATGCGAGCCAAAAAAGGTTCACCATCACTGTTCTAAGTGGTCTTCAGGAACGGACCCATGTATAGCAACTGCAATAATTCAAAGAGGAAAAGAATAAGGCAGGTCAGGTAAGGGCAAAGAAGAATCTCTGTGAATGTCCCTTTAGGGATGGCTTCCACCTGCTCATCAACTGTAGCCATGAATCGAGGAGGAACCTCATATTGGGAACCACTGCCATCCAGGGGAGTGACATTCCATTCAGAGTCAGGGATGCTTTTTTACTTGTCTCTTGGGGGCCAAAAACAGAAAGACACACTAATGTGCCCAGGTTCAGTTGAAGTCGAATCCTTCCCATCCAGATCCATACAACTTCCAGGTGCTCATCCAGCACAACAACAGCATATCCTGCCTGCCCACAAATGGCATACAGATTTATTTATTTCTTTGTTAACTTTATTTGCTACCTATCTTGCTGTGGGTGTACTGTAGGCAACTTACAATAATAAAAATGGAGAAATGAACACATATATAAATGTAACAGTGGTAAAGTGTGAGAATAAGTAAGGAAACCCATTGCAAATCAATGTCTCCCACTCCAAATCCCCAAATCCAAGACAACCACAGTGCTGTGGTTGAATCCAATATCTTGTCCTCCAGGGTTACCCACCTTCCTGAGTAGAGATGGTCCCCTCTGGGCAAGGAACACAGTCATAGCAACAAACTGGCTCTCTTTCGCGAGCCCTCTTGACAAATCCAGGGTGACAATTTTCCACACATTTGGATTGAGGCAGAGACTAAGAAGAAAAACAAGGCACACAAAAATGTGTTTGGACTCATCATCCATTGACAGATTTGGTCAACATGAGTATTAGCCAAGTTGTCTCTGAGCTTCAGTTACGTAAATATGAAATCTCAAATAAGTTCCAAATAGTTGGAAGAAACACAACTACTGACAGAGTCTACATTTAGTTCTTCCCTTTTGCTTCTGGCATATCAGATTGTAAGAAAGTACCATTCTGCTTAATCAAATCTAAAGGAATGGAATTGAGAAAAGATTAAAGCGAGTGACGATTAATCACTCATGATTTTGAGTGACAACCAGTGGGTTCCTCCTTTCTATATTGACATGCATTCATCCATTCATCTTATGGCCATGATCTTAAAGTATGATGATCTAGTGATATTCA
This sequence comes from Thamnophis sirtalis, assembly GCF_051295495.1. Lineage (NCBI taxonomy): Eukaryota > Metazoa > Chordata > Lepidosauria > Squamata > Natricidae > Thamnophis > Thamnophis sirtalis. The sequence goes on from NW_028261383.1 coordinate 3,787,885, forward strand.
ATTTTAGAACTGAATTAAAATTTAATTAAAAAATGAAAAATTGTTCTAAAACTTTTATTATTGATTTATTAAAATAGAATAAAACTATAATGAAGAAAGAAATCTCTGACCAGTAGGATCTGAAAGATTTTTTTCTGGGTTATATAAAATATTTCAAAACCATTCCAATTTAGGGAAATAGTTGAGATAGAAAGGAAAATTTCCTTACAAAGTAGGTAGGGCTGTCAATCTTCAAGGAGACAGCATTCATTTATTTATGTATTTATTTATTCAATGTATTTGGCTGCTATGCTAGTGAAGAAAGATCAAAGATCACTATATGTAGAATTGTAATGAATTGAAATGGAGATGAGGTCATGAGTACATATCCCTTAAACAGGAATTTTTAGCTGGAGTGCGTGGGTTGTAATTAAGAACACTGTATTGGAATGGGATATTTCTATGTCCCAGCTAAGTATCCAAGAAAAGGTTCTTTCTCTTTTCAAATGAAGTGCCCTCTTACAATCCAAAGGAAAAGTCTAAGTAGCATTTCAAAATATATCTCATTATTTCAAATATCAGGAAGGGCTTTCTTTGGTTCAGTTCTTCAGTTTTCTGGGTCAAGGAGTCTCATAACAGATCAGTCTTTATTATTATGAATTCAGTGCCTTGGACTTCCTTCCTAAGAGCAGAAGGCCTATTGCCCTATCCCAGTGGGGTGAAAGTGATCCATGGAGAATTCTGACCAGGTCTGGTCTATTTAAAAACATCACAGACTATGGACCTTCCCTTTCGGCAGACACTGTCACCAAGCAGGCCATGGTGAACCTAATGCCAAAGCTTGTTTCTCGCTGGGTCCATCAAGACTTCCATCTAGTCGTTATTCATTTTGATTGGATTCATTCCAATCTTGAATTTGAATGTTGGTTTACATAATTCTTTTCTCCTTTGGTAAATGTACCCAAGAAACAAATGAATCTATCAGAACTACAATCTACAGCAATTGAGGGACTCTCACACATTTCATGAAGATCCCAGATTGCAGAGAGTATACAGAAGGGTCATGATCCATTTCTTAAAATATAGTCACTGAACATCCCATTAATCATCCTAAAGCAGTGTTTCTTATTATAGTGTAGGAAGAACATCCATGATCAGGAGTACTGATGACTCTCAAGCCACCTGAGAAATCTATAAGGCAGGGGTGTCAAACTCAAGGCCTGTGGGCCAGATCCGGCCCACGGGGTGCTTAGATCTGGCCTGCAGGGCCGCTCTAGAAACAGTGAAGGAACGGCCCACAGAGCCTCTGCCAGAGAAAATGGAGCTCATGAGAGCTGTCCGTGACCTTCTCGAGCTCTGTTTTTGCTTGTAGAGGGTTGTAGGAGGCCATTGCAGCTGAAAATGGAGATCAGGAGCCCTTTTTCACTGGCAGAGTGTTCAAGCCACTACAGGCGCCCCTGACACAAGTGATGTCAAGCTGATCATGCCCACCCTGGCCCCCTGAGGTCAAACACAACCCTGATGCGGACCTCAATGAAATCAAGTTTGAACACTCCTGATATGAGGGTTCTATACTTCACACTGAATTCTCAGTGAAAGTCATCCATATTAAAACTAGGTCTAGTCAACATAACATGTGTCCTTATTATTTGGAAAATAGAGAAAAGACACCAGCATTTCACCAACCTTGTTACGCAACTTTAACTGTAAAAGAGCATATTTATTGATATTCAATATCTGTCTTTCAAAACTCCCCAGTTGTGCGTGGATGGGATCCTTCGTGGGGAGAATTATCCAGCTTAAGATGTCCAGATCTGATACTATGTCTCCATTTTGGTCCAAGTATAGTTTGTTTTGAGAAAGATTGAAATACTCATTCTTCTTCAGAAAGGGATGGAACTGAAATGGAAGCATCTCAGAATTTTAAAAGTAGAAATCTTAGTTTCTTACCCCAAAAAGCTTTTTTTGCACATGAATGCTTCTTCTACAGTTTTCTAACTTGCAAATATGCTGAAGCAGGACACCATATCTTACTACAATCTTTAAAAGAGTTTTGGCAAAGTTTCTCAAATATATGTTGACCAAATAAATAATTAACAAAACACGATAACTATAGAAAATATTCTCCAGCAACAGATAAGTAATTTTGTTTTGTTTATCTTGTACAATGACAATCAAGGCTATACTGTACTATAACTTGAAAAAAACAATAGCCAACAGAAAATTATTCAGTCATTCAAGACAACAGTGATTCGCAGAAAGCATAAATCTCCAAAGAAGAGATATTCCAGTCTAACGTCTATGGAGATTGTTAGCCATCCCAGTCATGGCTGTCTCAAAGGTGCTTTTTCAAGAGGCAACTGGACTTTCTGTTTTTTCTTTGAAGACATTTCACTTCTCATCCAAAAAGCTGAAGCAGCTTCTTGCATGAGAAGTGAAACGTTTTCAAATAACAACCAGAAAGTCCAGTTGCCTCTTGAAAAAGCATCTTTGGGATTTCCAGGCTAATATTTTCTCAGGTGGGAAAGACAACCAGATAAGGTTATTTACTTTATTTTAAAGCTACATTAACAGAATCTTCTTTTGGTCTACTTTATTGAAAGGTTATATTAACAAACATTTTCCAAGTCTGAAAGTACAAATCTCCCACCATCTCTTTTAAGAGCCTGAAAAATTTCATGGGGGTCCTTGCTCATGTTTTTTTTTAACCATTATGCAACTGCAAAATTTTCCCCAGCTGTTCATTCTGTAAGTAGCATCCCTCCTGTGGTACCCGAAGCATCATTTCCACATATCCCACTTAATAGATTGTGGGAATGCTTGTGATATAACTTAATTTCTTCAAAGTATTAATAAATTATTTTCTGATGTGATGACCTTTGTAAGTGCGGGTTGGATGCTATGATTGTTCAGTGGTTAAAAACTTCCTTAAATTCTTTGATAATTTATTTGTCTACATTTTCATTAAAAGAGGTAGGTCAGATTAATAAATCATGATTTTGTTACGCAAGAGTTGCATGGAGTCTTAGACAAAGGAATTTGGACTTTGTTTAAAAATAACAAGCTTGCAAACTATTTATTGTTTCCTTTAAGGAGAGATACATAAGTAAAATCCAGTGGGAAAAATATCTCATTTCTAGTTTATATTGGAGCTGACAATAAAAAAGAATCTGGGAAGACCTTTTCCAGCTGAAACTATCTCTGAGTTGGGGAAGGGAGATAAAAACTCTCTTCCAGTCACTGAAAATTTGAGCCCTGGTGGAGCAGCAGTTAGAATGCAATGTTTCAGGCAAACTATGCCCACAGCCTGGAGTTCAATCCTGACCCAGCTCAAGGTTGGGTTCAGCCTTCCATCCTTCAGAGGTATAAAATGGTTGGTGTCAGTATGCAAATAATCTCCCTTTACTGGGTGCCTTAATGCAAAGACATAGAAGACACCAGACAGAGATGCTTTAGATGGGATCCCTTTAGAGAAAAATAATACAATAGCAGAGTTGGAAGGGACCTTGGAGATCTTCTAGTCGAACCCCCTGCCTAGGCAGAAAACCCTATACCGTTTCAGACAAATGGGTATCCAACATCTTCTTAAAAACTTCCAATGTTAGGGCATTCACAACTTTTGGAGGCAAGCTGTTCCACTGATTAATTGTTCTCACTGTCAGGAAATTTCTCCTTAATTCTAAGTTGCTTCTATCCTTGATTAGTTTCCACCCATTGCTTCCTGTTCTACCCTCAGGTGCCTTGGAAAATAGCTTGAATCCCTCTTCTTTGTGGCAACCCCTGAGATATTGGAACAGTGCTATCATGTCTCTCCTAGTCCTTCTTTCTCTTAAACTAGCCATACCCAGTTCCTGCAACCGTTCTTCATATGTTTTAGTCTCCAGTCCTCTAAGAAGAGTCAGGATAGATGGTCTCAGGGATGTATGAATTTCAAATTCTATTCTATTAATCTCAAATCAATACATACTGTACATGACTGTATTTAAAGATGCACACATGACTTTTATATTTAGTAGGTTTTTTTTCATGTCAGAACACATCTATCAAATATGCCCATTGTTTGAAACATTATCTCTTGAGTGATTAGATTGACCAATCCTATTGGCATTTTATAGCTCAAAGAGGTTGAGAAGGTTCCCTTCCTTCTGCTTTGGATTCCTTCTCATGGAATCTTTGTTGGGAGCTCATACCTGCCACGGCTGCAGTTTTGGAGCCACCAATATCTCTTTGCCCTCCTTGCTTCTCTTTCTATATTTGGAGGAATAGGCAGCATCTAAGATATGAGCCAGAGTCTGAATGAGAGTGTAAAGAAACCTGTCATTTAGGATTTGTGTATTGCTCCTTTCTCCATGGATCCTCACTGGAGCTTTCTGCATGCATCTTCTCCGCTCTTTGACAGAAAAGACATTCTTTGAAAAGGAACAGTGAAAATACCCATTTGGAAATTGGTGGTCTAGAAAGATTTTGGGTTCATAGGCATCATCTTTTGCGGGTTTCTTCTTCTGAAGGCGGAAGTACCAAATACTATGGTTGTATTTGTAAACCTTATCCCTTGTCACTATCATTCCCCCCACGACTGCAGTGACCCAGACTTTCCCTTCAATGGGTCCTGGAATAACTTCAACTGCTACATAGAAAGGGATAATTTGGTTCAGTTGGGATTGGCGTTCCATGAAGTTAACAAAGACATTGACTTGTCTCCACTTAGTGAGGCCATCCCTGAGTTCTGGTATAATTGTAGTTTCTGAGAACTTTGGTGCTATGACAACACAAATTCCATTCCTGACAAGCATAGGAATAAAAGTCCTCATGAAATTCTCTCCATTTTCTGAGTCTATAGCAAAGACACCAATCAAGGTCCATCTGAAATGGAGAAGCACTTGGACAATTGCTGGATACTCGATCCCTTCTCTGGGGAGCATTGGGTGGAAAAAGGGGAACTGATTTTTATCACCCAGAGCTTCTGGAACAAATACAGAACTGATCTGAAAAACCAATGAAGATTTCTGTGTCATATTTGGGGTCAGATCAAATTCAAAATATTACCCTTTAATAAACCTGTATTCATTCTTGTAAACATATTAAAATCGTTAGTTATTAAGCATTGGGCCATATCCAGCTAAATAATTCAAAATGCAGAATATTGACAAGAGTGAATATAATTGAATTAAAGAAACATATAAAGAAATAAAGAATAAAAACAAAGGACATAAATCATATTTGTGTTGTCACTCCTACAATTTACTGCAATCAGACTCAGGTGTGCAGATCTGAACTGAAATGTTTCAATTCAGATTCAAGCTTGGCTTACAGACTGTAATGATTGGAGCTAAGAAAAATGGAGAGCTATGATTTTTTTTTAGTTTAAGCAATGTAAGATACTTTGATGATGATTGGGCCAACATCCTGTCGCAGAGAAAACTACTCCAGATAAGGAAAGTTGTGTGAAAAGTCACCTATGACTAGGATGCCATTTTCCACAGATGATAATTTTTGTCTTTGATTTATTAATATCATAGAATTATTATGAAAGTAAGAGCCAAGTCTTCTTAACAATCTACACAAAACAATTTGCAAGTAGGGTGATAATATCATATTATTAGCATACAACAAGGTGTTAGAATATGAACATAGTGCCTTACGCATATGTACTTCATGATCCTTCATCAGTCCTGGCAAGCTATCAATATTTAGACTGAAGAACCATGGTTGAAGTATGCACCCATTTCTTACCCCTTGGTAAATATTGATCCTATTTGTCATGGCTCCACTGAGCCCAAATCTCACTCTCAGACAAATGCTTGTCAAAAGGGTTTTGATCTGGGCCAAATCCAGGTTCCAGTTTAAGGGAAATCAATTTCCTCCATAATATTTCTGTTCACTGTGTCAGATCCTGAACTGAGATCTATAAAGGCAGCAAACCATTGTTTCCCCTGACTGATACATTTTTGGGGGTTGATGGTTGAGGGCAAAATATTTGTCAATAGTGGATTGACTTTGTCTAAAGGCAGCTTGTACTTCTGCAAGGATGCACTTTTCATCCACCAACTGTCAACCCTATTCAATAAGAAACATGCATTTAATTTAGCCACACTATCTATTAGACTAATGGGTTTTCATTAACAGGTTCGTCTTTATTCCATTTTTTTGGATTGAAACTACCATTGCCATCTTCCACTCAACTGGAATATGTCAGCTATGATTTATATTTGTGAATGAACCAGTGAATAGTAGGGATATTGATTGAATAGTTCAGGTGGAAAAATCCTCATCGGGGGCTCTGTTGCTCACCAAGCCCTTATGACAAATTTTATTATGGAAAGATTAGGGTAAAATATTTGTTGGCTAATATGCTTGTAATTTTATTTAATAAAATGGTTAATTAATGCTTGTGATAGCTATGTATATTCAAGTTGTTTGTCAAATATAGTTAAGGTAATCCGCTAACATTATCTTCATAAACCTAGCATTTGCTCACCATTGAAAATCTTATTATGAAAAAGGCATGGATAAAATGCAAGCTTCCCATCACTGCTGCACAGTCCTTCTAACAGAAAACCCTTTGATAGGACACAGAGGAACTCTTAAACTTCACAGCTGTGCTGCAAATTACAGCAAAGGAATGAGGATGGTCTCATAAGAGGAAGGGACAGCTCTGAATTTGGCCCCTTCCTCACCAAGAATCCCAAAGCCAAACCATGAGTTTTACAATGGTCATGGTGAAAAGCCACATTTGAATTCCATACAGAAGCTATGAATGGATCAATTGCTCACTCATCACCATTACAAACCAATGGTGGGTTGCAGGCAGTATGCCCCAGTACAGGCATACCAGAGCCTGCCCGGAGCACCTGATACCATTCTAGTATAGTGCTCCAGAGGGGCCATTCGCCCGCCTGCGCTTCTTACCTGTCTTTAAATTCTTCGGCCCTTCTGTGCATGCACATGGCATGTACAGCGCCTGGGCAACGCTCCGCTGAGCTGCTGGAGCATCACAGAGGCTCGCAGAAGTGTCGCTGGATGGTAAGATGCATGCGCATGCTGCATGCACATGCACGCGTGCCACACGCATTCATATGGAGGATGCTGGGTCCTGTTGCAACCGTACCAGTTGCTATGAGATCCAGAACCCATCACTGCCACAAACCCTCTATCAGGTAGATAACAAACATACACACACAGACACAGAGACACACACACACCTGTGGGACTTTGTAGGGACCTACTAATTCTGATATCTGGATGGAGAGGTCATTGTCAGATCCGTCAAGGACAGCCAAAAGTTTGTCCTTCCTTCCACAGCTGTAGTTGGGAACATTGGCTTCTCCGGTAGAGAGCATGTCCATCAAGGCATCTGAAGTGCCAATGGCGCTCAAATAGTTGTCACGGATGTTGTAGCCAAGTGTGAGATTTTGCAGCAGTTGAGAATTCTTGTTTATCACTTCAATATCAAAAACGAATTTTAGAAGTTTTTGGTAATCATCTGTGAGCCTAGCATTAAAAAAGCGATTCAAGTTATCTGTAGGAGAATGGCAAGCAGAACTAGAAGTCTTATTTCAAAAGACCCACGTCCATCCTCCCCCCATGAATCCCATTGATCCTTATCTAGTTCCAATTTAGCACTGACCATTAATTCACTAGATTCTTGTAGATGTAGCAACAATTATCTCTTCTGTGCTTTAAACTCAATGGATGTTCTTTGTTACTTGCACCTTGCATTATCATCATTACCATCAACAGCAATATTTTTTTAAAACAAAATATTTCTCTTTTTTTACCCTACCCCATTATACTTAAATTACAATATTCATTCAAAACAGAAGCAAGTCTATATTCACCAATTACCATTTAATTTTGTCAATGCTGAGAAGATGGGCTGGGTTCAATGGTCATAAACATATCATCAAAACATTTAAAATATTAGACAGGTTTTGTAATGTAGGAGTAAGTAACATAAAAGGAAAGAAAGCAATTGTTAAAACTGCAAAAGGAGGGAATGCAACTGTATCATGCTAAATGACTTACACATGAAACTTATTTGAAGGAGTCATGTTGAAAGACATTACTTCTGATGCTGATGTTAAAGTGGTGACTATACTAACGACATGATCTCCAGGCCTATAATAGCTCCCTAGTTTATTTTGGTTGTGGTGCTCAAAACTCCATGGGCACTTCATTCTAAGTTTCCCAGAGAATCGCTGGGATACCAGCAGCAGCTGAAGCAGAATCAGGAGTGCCATAATTCATGGAGTTGCATCAATCCTCTTCCCATTTATCAACAAGAACAGGAACAAGAACAAGAAAAGCACTCTCACAGGATAGAAATGCCAGTGATTTTCCTGATTCAGACAGAGGTCAACCAAGCTCTACCTGGAAAGAAGACAAAAGTACATTCAAGAGCAGAGCCCCTGCCAATCACAAATTTTATAGCACACAGAGCATGAGATATTTGTATTTTTCTGGTGCAAGATCTCTTCTATGTGGCTTCAGTCTGATATCTACATCAAAGGCACTCATTGAATAAGTCTCAATGGCTGGGCTGGGGATAATTATAGGGAAAAGCAGCGACTGCTCTGGGGACTCTGAAATTTTCCCAAGGCTCCATGTGGAGATAGGTAGCTAGAAAAAAGTATGTTAGTTAAAAATCACAGAGACTCCCCTGGGGCCAATGTTCTGTAGTCGTTGTGGTGCTTCTTGTCAGGACATGTCCAGAAAGTGGAAAGTGGAAGAAGAAAGTTCAACACTCAGGAAATTGTCTTCTGCTGCTTCTCCATGTGGTCTCTTGTCCCCAGAGACTGCTGGGGAAAGTCATTCAGAGCTATGCGGTTTGGTGCCACTCTAGGTTAGTGACACTTAACTCTAGCAGTGCCTGTCTTCTAACCATAAGGATTCAATCAGTACCTTGCCTAAAAGTAGGAGTAGGGCACTTTTGTGGATTTTTTTAAATATTGTGTGTCCGTATAGTAATCCTAAATGGGAGCTGATTGCTTTATGAGTGAAGTGAAATTTTATTTCCTGTTGATTCTAGGAATATCAGTTTTGAGATGAGAGCTGACTAAGAGACAGGAAAAAGACAACCAGTATTTACTATTAGCTAAATAGTGGTAAAGTGGATAAATAATGAACTAAATAGTGGGAAAGTAGACAAATAGTGGGAAAGAGAGGACAGAGGTTATGTCTTTTTACACTCGCTCTATTGCCTTTCCATATTCACATAAAGCACTAAGATCTTTCTATATTTTGAAGTTTCTTAGTTTTGTAGTAAACCACGGACTGTGTGTTCTGCAGCTGAAATGGTGGTGATGCCCACAGTGTGGTGGATGTTACAACGTGATTACTTGCCATAACCATCCAAAAACTAATTTTGAAGCACATGGTGGCCTTTCTTCTGGGTGTGTAAATGGCCTGAGTGTTGCTTTGACCTTCGTCTTCCTGATGTCAGTCAGATTTCAGGTAGAAATGAGTACTGTGACATCCTTGGTTGTGCTTATCAGTCACCTAAGACACAGTTTGGGCAGAGGTGGTGCCTCCGTCCTTGTGCTAAATGATCTCTCATGATCTATCATAATATCCATCTGAACCAGCTTCATGGACTGGTGATTGGTGACACTGTTTTACATGTTGATGATGTCCAATTATACCTTTGGACCTCACATCAGCCAAATTAGCCTTTTGAAGTTCTGCTCAATATCTAGAGGCAGTGCTGGTTTGGGAAGAGCCACCTTCTTCTGATTTTAACACACTCAGAAAGAACTTGGGAAAAATTCCTTGGATGCAAACCTTACAACTTGGTTGTCAAAAAGGTACAGGAGGGAACTAGAGGGACAGACATACTGGACGTTATTCTTACAAATACAGAAGAAGTTTTAGAGGGAGTTGAAACTGCAGGAACCTTGGGTGACAGTGACCATGTCATGTTAGAATTCAACATAGCACAAACACAAGTAATAGAACATCATGATACCAGAGTCTTAGATTTTAAAAGAGCTGATTTTAACCAATTCAGAGAGGTCTTGAGAAAGATTCCTTGCATGAAAATCCTAAAGAGGAAAAGAACTCAAGAAGCTTGGGAAACTCTGAAAAATATGATCATAAAAGCCCAATCCATCACAATACCACTGAAAAAGAAAAACAAGAAATCCAAGAGGAAACCAGCATGGCTGCACAAAGATCTCTCTGATAAACTGAAGGACAAAAAGGACAAGTACAACAAAGAGAAAGAGGGACAAATATCAGCAGATAGCCAGAATGTCCAGCATCCAAGTAACATATCCCAAAAAATAAAATCCAAGGTATCTACATCCTTTTCAAAGTCTATTTATTAGGCACACATTAATTTGGCAAGGGCTTGGTGTAATTCCGACACTGGACAGGATCCGGAATTACACCCAATAAAAGCAAAAGTATGTAACTTTCTCCCAAGTCACAATCTCCAATCAATCCTCAGTCCAACAGTCCAGTGACTCCAAACTCCTTCTTCGTCCAGCTGCAGGCATCTTCTCTGCTCCCACAGAAAACGAATGCCACCTAGACATAACATTCCCCCTTTATCTTTGCAACTCTTTTTTCAACATTTAGAAAGTGGCTAGCCTTATTATGAATTTAATATGAATTTATTCATATTATTAAATTCATGTACTTACAAATCTAAAAGCTAATTTAAAAACATACAAAGCATACAATAAAATATGACTACACTTATGCCATCTTCAGGGTCAACAGGCTTCCCGCCCTTCAAGTGAAAAGAACTTCCTGCAAAGACGAAACCATAAAGGATTAATTAAACTCTAACCTCCCCTGCCACCTCCAGGAACCCCCTTTGGCTTATGGGGATTCTTCTCATGGAAATGTTTAATCAACCTATCTGCCTCCACTTTCCAGCTTTTTACCCAGGTTGCATCTGAAATTGGTTATCCTTTCCAATATATTAAATACTGTGATGGCCCCCTATGCTTTCAGGAATCTAACATTCATTTAACCTCATAATGCTCATAACCCGGAATCAGTACGGGTTTCGGTGGGGTCCGATCTACTGGCTTAAGGGAAGAACTGACAGTTGGTTTTAACAAACTCCTGTATGCGAAACTGGATGTATTTTCGTTAGCAGACGAGTGAGTTTAAGTTTCACTCTAACTGGATTTATTATCTTAGTAATTTCAAAAGAATCTAAGAATTTTGGCCCTAATTTCCTAGAAGGCCACTGCAGCTTCAAATATTTTTTATAAAGGTAAAGTTTATCCCTCACTCTGAACTGTGGTTGCTGGGAGTGATGTTTGTCAGCTTGTGTTTTGTTGATTTTTGCAGCTTCCACTAAAGTGCACCGTTTTCCCAGGAACCTTTTAATGAGTTCATCCATTCACTTACTGACATGGATGAGGGCGGTTCTGTTTGGATACTCCAGCATAGGGACAAATTCCATCTCAGTGATCATCTGAAAAAGAGTTGGTCTCGTGCTACTATGCACTGCATTGTTGTAAGAGACATCAGTGAATAGTAACAGCTCTGCCAAATTTGATTGCTGGTAATTTACATAACATCTCAAATATTGACCAGTCATTGTGTTCATGCATTTCGCTGCCCCGTTCATGCTCAGATGAAAACCAGAACTTAACCCTTGGGATGACCCAATCACTTTTATACACTCCTGCCAGAACCTAGCCGTGAATTGGACACCTATCTGATATAATTCTGCGAGGAACCCCATGTAATCGATAGATGTGCTTAACAGTCTAACTAATTTCTTTGCTGGGGGGATACCATTGCAGTCTAAGAAATGGGCTTGTTCAGAAAATAAGTCAACCACGGTCCATATGACTGTGTTCCTGCCATTTTTGTTTCCTTGGAATAATACGGGGGCTGCCCCACCCTGGGTTTTACTGGCTGTATGAAGCCCCTAGCCAGGTTGATGCCAATGTATTCCCACAGCTTCTTAATTTCTCGGGGGGTCATGGAGTACATTTTTAGTTTTGGTAACTTGGTCCCTTCCACAAATTTTATCATGCAATTTGTGGGTCAGTGGGGGGGTTAATATATTGCATTCTTCTTTGCTTAAGACTTTTTCCAAGTCTCTGTATATCCTGGGGATCTGTGGGGTCCCAGGTTTGTTCTGATACTGCTGTTGTCCCCTCCCTTTGATTGACAGTGGTTTGCTTCCTGTTTGCCTATTCATGTGATGGATTTGGAAGGGGTTCAGGGCCGAATGCTAATTTTGGTTTCCAATAGCTGCCTTCCCAAGTAATAGTGGGACAACATTTGTCCAAACAGGCAAGGCCCAACATAGTTGATTCTCTCAATTTTGGTACTATTATGAAGCAAAACTCAAACTCAAACTCAAATTCAAACATGTGGCAAATAAAACCTGAAACAAGTCCAGATTATTGAGGCTTTCCCTTCCAATACTATGTTCATCAATGGGACACTGAATTTGATTTAAAACAGTGATTGAGAGGGCTCTAAGATGCTGCTGCCCAGCCTACTTCCATAGTTAAATAACTGCTAATTGATATTCAATGCCTGATCCTTAGAGGAATAAAGGATGATTTCTTTTTACAGTTGGTTTTCTGGGTCACTTATGAAACGTCCTCTTCATTTCATGGTGTTTCCACTTTAATCATAATCACAAGAGATCTGGAAGGAACCGTGGAGGTCTTATAGTTCAGCCCCCTGCTCAAGCAGGAGAACTTATACTATTTAACTGTCTAGTCTCTTTTTAGAAACCTCCAGTTTTAGAGCACCCACAACTTCTGAAGGCAAGCTGTTCCACTGGTTAATTGTCCTCACTGTAAGGAAGCTTCTCCTCAATTCCAGGTTGCTTTCCTCCTTGATTCGTTTCCACCCATTGTTTGTTGTCCTGTCCTCTGGTGCTTTGGAAAATAAATTGACCCCTCTTCTTTGTGGCAGCCTATCAAATATTGGAACACTGCTATCATGTCCCCTCGTAGTCCTTCTTTTCTCTGACTGTTCCACAATAAGAACAATTTATACTTCTTTATGGATATTTCTCAAGGTGGCAGAGGCAACCTGCTCTTTCCTTTTGACTGTCCAAAGGAAGAGAAACACAGCACTGTAGGGACTTAACTCAGAGGGTGATCACTGCCCATTCCACTTGCCTAATTTCATATATCAGATCTATATTTCAGCTAGAATAAGTAGGGAAGCTTCCAGAGAAGGTGGGCTCACCCTGCCGCTCTCTAGCTAAGTCTGGATAGTAAAGCCTTAAAGATGACCTCCTGCCATTTTCCATTATAGATTATTTTCCCATTCATATAGAAGACTTCTGGAACCTTCCCATTTAGAGGCCAGCAGATCATGTGATTTATTTGGATAAGAGACCAATGTGGTTTCTTCCCTCTTTCCTGGATCAAGTGATTCCTTTTGGGACATGTCCAGAAAGGGTGTTGAGAGAGTGATGACTCAACACTAAAATCATGGAATCTCCCAAAGATCATGATGTCACCAAACAAGTCCAGAAATAACTGAGGACGTTCATCCAGATTGTTGCCACTGGAGGCGGGTATCATCTGCATCAGTGGTGGGTTGCTGCCAGTCTGCACCGGTTCTGGCAAACTGGCTCATCACCTGACCCAGAAGTAAGTTCCGTAACGCCTGCCCCGGACCTCTCGCTGGCTCGCTCTTTCGCCCCCACCCAGCTGGAAGCTGGTCCATTGCTCGCTCCCCCTGCCCATCTGCACTATCCTAGCCCCACCCACCGCTCACTGATTGGCTGGCTCACCAATCGCCCCACCTGCCTCTAAGAACCCTATCTAATCCCACTTACCTTTTTTCCTGCTTGGCTCTCTATTGCTGCCTGCCGACTCCGAGAAGGTAAGTAAGCTGCAACTAAGTGTGGGGCAACGGGGGCAGCGGCAGGCCATCTGGAGCAGCCTGCCATGGCCCTCAACCATAAGCAAGTCCAGTGACCTTTTGCGGCCTTGCAAGGATCCTGGGCTCGCTTATAGCGCAGGGCCGCATGGCCGTCAGAAGGCACGGGCACGGCGCAGGGGTGGGAGCTTACGTGGCACGGCCAGCGTCTTTGACAAGTTTGGGGAGCTCGCAAGGGCTATGCAAGATAGCAATAGCAATAGCAGTTAGACTTATATACCGCTTCATAGGGCTTTCAGCCCTCTCTAAGCGGTTTTACAGAGTCAGCATATTGCCCCCAACAACAATCCGGGTCCTCATTTTACCCACCTCGGAAGGATGGAAGGCTGAGTCAACACTGAGCCGGTGAGATTTGAACAGCCGAACTGCAGAACTGCAGTCAGCTGAAGTAGCCTGCACTGCTGCATTTAACCACTGCGCCACCTCGGCCTCTCCCGGACTTGCCCAAGATGCCAGGCTGACAAAAAGCATGAGCATTGTGGGGGGAGCTTACGGGGCTCGGCCGGCATCTTTGACAAGTTTGGGGACCTCGCAAGGCCTTTGCAAGGTCCCCGGACTTGCCCAAGATGCCAGGCCACCAAAAAGCATGGGCGCGGGGGTGGGGGCTGGAGCTTATGCAGCGTGGCCAGCGTCTCTGACAAGTTCGGGGACCTTGAAAGGACTTTGCAAGGTCCCCGGACTTGCCCAAGATGCCAGGCTGCCAAAAAGCACATGCTCGGGCGCAGGGGGTATTCAACAAAGTTTGGTAACATCATCAGTGCTAGAAGGGAGTGCGGTTGGGGGGGAAGGAGGAGAAAGGATAAAAAGGAGAAAGAGAGGGAGAAAGAGGAGTTGGGACATAGTGGGATCCTTGCTGCTTTCTGAGCTTGGTGGTTTTCTTACAGACATTTCATTACCAAACTAGGTAACATCATCAGTGCTTGAAGGGATGGGGTTGGGGGAAAGGAGGAGAAAGATAGGACAAAAAGGAAAAAGATAACGAGGGAGAGGACTGTGGGGTCCTTTGGTGTGCTCAGAATGTGGTGGTTTTAAATTATTTTTAGGAAAATTTTATTTATTTATTGTTTATAGAATATTTATTACAAGAAATGTTATTCCTTTTTGCAAATGTTTTATTTGAGATGCAATATGTTGCTTTTAAGTGTACAGGTGGGTGCATAGGTTATGTGTCTCAAGGTGGCTGCTTTTCTATGGGCAGGCCAGGTTGGTGCAAGGCAGCTTTGCCAGATTTTGTGTCTTTTTGTGTGATATCTTAGGTAATTGTGATGTGGCTGCTGGTTCTGTGAGCTTCCTGGCACTGTCCTTTATAATTTCCCACAATGCCTTGATGGTTTTTATTCCAGTGGCTTTGTCTTTCCTGTTCTTAGGTTTAGGGAAAACAATTGGTTTCATTTGCAGTCTTTTGGGGGGAAATTGTTATTTTTTTGGAGTTTTCCTGGCAATGACATAGTTTGTGTGTGTCCATGTGCAATTTCCCACAGTTATCTACACATTAATAATGATCAAGTACTGATAATATTTCCTTATACATTTTAGTGACCTTTCCTTACATAATTGGTCTTTTCTTTCATACTTTTAGATTTCTAGTTGCTGTTTCTGTTAGGTAGCAATTGATAAAAGAAATCCCATGTGAAAAATTATTCGAAGCCTTCTTGATTTTAATTGTCAATTTATTCATTCCTGCACATTCTAATATTTATTCATTTTCATATCTTTGTTTTTTCCACTTTTGTCCAAACACAATTCCAACAGTTGTTAAAGTGTGTAAAATTAAATATGTATTTATTCCCTTTGAAATACAAGTAGTAAGTAGTAAGCTACTTACCTTCTGTAAGTAGCTCTTTTATTGTTTTGTGTACTTATTTTAATCTTATTAAAGGAGTAAGTGCATAAAATAATAAATTTCCTTTTTTATATCTTCTTTTTGTAGATCATCCATTGGGGCAAAGAATTCAGTGACATCGTCTTGGCCACTCACATCTGGTCACATGACTGCCAAGCCACTCCCACACAGGCACATGACCGGCAAGTCACTCCCACCCAGTCACATGGCCGACAAGCCACCCCCACCCAGTCACATGGCCAGCAAGCCATTCCCACCCGGTCACATGGCCGGTAAGCCACTCCCACAAAGGAGGTCACACCCACAGAGTAGGTTCCAAAATTTTTTGAAATCCACCACTGATCTGCATGTTCTTAACAATCAAATCTATTACCCTCATCAACTTTCAAGAATTAGTCATAGAGAGGAGAGAGCAGTGTTGAAAGAGATTTAGGTCTCAGTATTTATCTCAGTTTAGACCATGGATATCAAACTCACCCTGTCGCATTGCCATCACGTAATGTTTCACAACATTTTTACCATTTGTGGAGCTGAGGTGGGCATGGTCTGCATGTGATGCATCTGGCCCGTGGGCTACCAGTTTGACGCCCCTGTGTTCAACAATGGATTCCTTCCCCCACTGTTGGGGGAATCTTGTTTTCCCTGGCTGCATAGCAAGTTTAATTAGTCATTCATTTATTTTACCATTTGGAATATAATTTCAGTAGTCTTACAATATTATTATTATTATTAATTTCATAGACAGAGATCACGTTCACACAGACTAAGAATTCCATATTCATCCCACCCATTATTATTATTAATTTGTTTATTTTACTGATTTGTCAAATTGATGCAAAGGAAGTGTATAAGCAAATAATAACTGCAATGAAAAAATAAATATCATGAATGCAAGAAAGAATGTTAATGTTATTTCTGAAATTTTATCGTCAGATGTTCCTTAGTGTTCAGGTCTGGCCTCAGGATGATAATATAGCACTTGAGGATGAAGAGACAGCCCAGCAGTCCAGCACTGGAGGCTAAGATGGAGAAGATCTGAACAGCTACCATGTATTTCCCTTTGGTGCTCAGGTAGGTGGGCAGGAAGGAGACCCAGACACTGCAGAAGACCAGCATGCTGAAGGTGATCAGCTCGGCTTCATTGAAGGCCCCAGGGAGGTTCCTGGCCAGGAAAGCTACAATAAAGCAAATGGCAGCTAGGAAACACATATAGCCAAGGACAACGTAAAACATGATGACAGAACCTTCATTGCATTGAAGGATGATCTCTCCAGGCTGCGAGTGGAGGTCAGAGTCAAGGAATGGGGGTGAAACTGCTAGCCAACTGCAGCAGATGATAATTTGGACAGCGGAACAAGAAAGGATGATGGAGTTGGCCAAGCTCTTCCCCAACCATCTTCTCACTTTTTTCCCTGGTTTTGTGGCCAGGAAAGCCAACACCACTGTGATTGTTTTGGACAACACAGAAGACACAGCTACTGAGAAGACAATGCTGAACACTGTTTGTCGGAGAAGACAGGTGGCTTTCCTTGGCTGTCCAATGAAGAAAAAGGAGGACAAGAAGCAAAGCAGAAGGGAGACCAGGATGATGAAGGAGAGGTCCCGGTTGTTGGCTTTGACAATGGGAGTTTCTTGGTATTTAATGAATATGATTAAAATGAATCCTGTAGTTAAGAACAAGAGTAGGGCAAAAGAGACCAGGATGATACCCAGATGTTCTTCATAGGACAGGAAGCTTATCCTTTTCGGGATACATTGGACCCTGTTCTCAGTTGGATATTGATCATCTGGGCATTTGATGCACTTTTCAGTATCTGAGAAAACAGAAAGTAATATTTATTTTATATTGTCCCCCTCTGCATTTCAATAAATACTTTCTTTGGATGACAGGAGAGACAAGAAAGTGCCATACTAAATGGTCAATAGGAGCCTGCATATATAAAACATTTGTCTGACTGATTATCTTATACCTCTCTTAGGGCAGCTAAAAGTCCAGCAAAAAGGCCACCCAATATATACAACTGTACCAACAACAAGCAGAAAAAACAAACCCAAACTACAATTTGTTGATGCACAACAACCCTTCACTAATGAAATCCAGCATATTCTTCTCCTACAATAACATCAGCTTCTCCCAATGGTGAAGAGAAGAACCAGGTCTCCTGAACTTTAGAGGAGTCTGGGCCCTTTGGAATTCAAGGAGGGAGTTGATTAATACTGCAGGAAATGCAACAGAAAAGTTAGGCTTCCAAGAACATGTCTTCATAAAACAGGGTAGCCTTGTTTTATGAAAGGATTTGGAACATGCCTCCTATACTTGCTCTAGTGGAACAAGCAGATAACCTCAGGGACAGGAAGGCTGACTGATATTTTGATTCTGTGCAAAATGCAGCTTTATAGTGATTTGAATTGTACTTGGAGAAACACTATGAGCCTGTAAAGCTCACATAGTAGGGTTGAATATAGGGAAAACCAATAACATCCCTGCCATTGCAGTCTGGATCATTTGTATGTTCTAAGTCCGTGAGGGGAACCGATGGCACACATGCCACAGGTGGCACGCGGAGCCATTTGTCAGGTCACGCAAGGCTAAAGTGACCAGATTTAAAAATGGTGAAGCAGGACACCATTGGTGGGCAGGGCGGGGCGGTGTTCTTGATTAAATTTTTCCACCAGGCGCTGAGGTGAAGCCGCCAAAGCTCCCGCCCATGGCAGCAGTGGTGCTTCCTACCCCTCCGCTCGGAGCACCTGAGCTGGGCACCGCGTTACCCCTGCCCTGCCCCCTCCTCCTCCGCCGTGCTTTTGAGGAGCCGTCGGGCCTTTTTTCCTGCTCCCGCCCCTCCGCCGCCTTCCTACTGGCTCCCGTGGCGTCAAGGCTCCTCAAAAGCACGGTGGGAGCTTTGGTGACTTCACCACAGCAAATCCGGCGGTGCTGTTAGAGGAGGAGGAGGCAGCAGCAGTTAGTCCGGTAGTGGCGGGGACTTACCGTCAGTCCAGTCGCCCCGTGCTCATCACAACAAATCATTGTGGCTGTGCGGAAGTTAAAAAGTGCTGCACGGTGTTTTCTTGCCTTCGGAACAGTGGTCCCATGGGGGAGTCTCCGGCCGCTGCGCTCGCCTCGCCCGCTGGCCTCCGAAGTGCGAGAGGGATGCTTGGGGAAAGGCTCCGCTTCCAGACCCCTCCAAGGGCCACACACACAGGTGGTTCTTTTAGGAGAGGCGGAGGCTTTCCCATGGCTTTTCCGGGTGGAAGTGGGGCTGGAAAGGCAAGCTGCTCCCCCGCCCATCCGCCCACTCACTCGCTACACCCCGTCCATGCGAGCGGCAAAGGGTGGGCAGGGGAACGAATGAGTGGCTTACTCTCTCCCCGCCCATCCGCCCGCTCACTCGCTACAGTACCCTGCCCATGCGAGCAGCAGCGGATGGGCGGGAGAGCAAGCAAGAAGATGCCAAAATTAAAGCGGGATATTTTGAGAATGCCCCGGGACGCGGGAAAAATTATGAAAAGGCGTGGCTGTCCCGCCAAATGCAGGACGTCTGGTCACCCTACGCAAGGCGTTGCCCTGTCAACTGTCCAGCACGCATGTGTACACTAGACAGCTAACTTCAGCCTTCTTTTGGGGCCATTTTTCGGACGCTTGGGGCTTCCTTGAAGCCTCCAGAGTGTAAAAAACCGGCCCTATGGGGAAACCGGAAGTTCGGGGACAGACCTCCGGTTTGCTCGTAGGGCCAGTTTGAGCTCCCCTGAGCATTCAGGGATCTCCAGGAGTCTTCCCTGAAAGATCTGGAGCGCTAAAACTGGCGCTAATGAACAACCCAGAAATCTCTTCCTGAACTTCCGGTTTGTCCGTAGGATTGGTTGTTCGTGCTGCGGAAGCTTCAGGAAAGTTCTGGGACGAGCTGTTTTCACTCTCCCCAGGCTCCTATAAAGCCTTTGGAGCCTGGGGAGGGCAAAATAAGAATGTCAAAAATTGGGAGGAGCACTGGTTGTGCACCCATACATGCCGGGGTCATGCCCATATAAATATGTGTGTGTGGCAAGCCTGTGCATGACCCCCTTTGCTCCCTCCACTTTTGGCATGCGAGCCAAAAAAGGTTCACCATCACTGTTCTAAGTGGTCTTCAGGAACGGACCCATGTATAGCAACTGCAATAATTCAAAGAGGAAATTAATAAGGCAGGTCAGGTAAGGGCATAAGAAGAATCTCTGTGAATGTCCCTTTAGGGATGGCTTCCACCTGCTCATCAACTGTAGCCATGAATCTAGGAGGAACCTCATATTGGGAACCACTGCCATCCAGGGGAGTGACATCCCATTCAGAGTCAGGGATGCTTTTTTACTTGTCCCTTGGGGGCCAAAAACAGAAAGACACATTCAGTTGAAGTTGGATCCTTCCATCCAGATCCATACAACTTCCAGGTGCTCATCCAGCACAACAACAGCACCACCTGCCTGGCCACAAATGGCATACAGATTTATTTATTTCTTTGTTAACTTTATTTGCTACCTATCTTGCTGTGGGTGTACTGTAGGCAACTTACAATAATAAAAATGGAGAAATGAACACATATATAAATGTAACAGTGGTAAAGTGTGAGAATAAGTAAGGAAACCCATTGCAAATCAATGTCTCCCACTCCCAATCCCCAAATCCAAGACAACCACAGTGCTGTGGCTGAATCCAATATCTTGTCCTCCAGGGTTACACACCTTCCTGAGTAGAGATGGTCCCCTCTGGGCAAGGAACACAGTCATAGCAACAAACTGGCTCTCTTTCGCGAGCCCTCTTGACAAATCCAGGGTGACAATTTTCCACACATTTGGATTGAGGCAGAGACTAAGAAGAAAAACAAGGCACACAAAAATGTGTTTGGACTCATCATCCATTGACAGATTTGGTCAACGTGAGTATTAGCCAAGTTGTCTCTGAGCTTCAGTTACATAAATATGAAATCTCAAATAAGTTCCAAATAGTTGGAAGAAACACAACTACTGACAGACTCTACATTTAGTTCTTCCCTTTTGCTTATGGCATATCAGATTGTAAGAAAGTATCATTCTGCTTAATCAAATCTAAAGGAATGGAATTGAGAAAAGATTAAAGCGAGTGACGATTAATCACTCATGATTTTGAGTGACAACCAGTGGGTTCCTCCTTTCTATATTGACATGCATTCATCCATTCATCTTATGGCCATGATCTTAAAGTATGATGATCTAGTGATATTCAATTTTAGAACTGAATTAAAATTTAATTAAAAAATGAAAAATTGTTCTAAAACTTTTATTATTGATTTATTAAAATAGAATAAAACTATAATGAAGAAAGAAATCTCTGACCAGTAGGATCTGAAAGATTTTTTTCTGGGTTATATAAAATATTTCAAAACCATTCCAATTTAGGGAAATAGTTGAGATAGAAAGGAAAATTTCCTTACAAAGTAGGTAGGGCTGTCAATCTTCAAGAAGACAGCATTCATTTATTTATGTATTTATTTATTCAATGTATTTGGCTGCTATGCTAGTGAAGAAAGATCAAAGATCACTATATGTAGAATTGTAATGAATTGAAATGGAGATGAGGTCATGAGTACATATCCCTTAAACAGGAATTTTTAGCTGCAGTGCGTGGGTCGTAATTAGGAACACTGTATTGGAATGGGATATTTCTATGTCCCAGCTAAGTATCCAAGAAAAGGTTCTTTCTCTTTTCAAATGAAGTGCCCTCTTACAATCCAAAGGAAAAGTCTAAGTAGCATTTCAAAATATATCTCATTATTTCAAACATCAGGAAGGGCTTTCTTTGGTTCAGTTCTTCAGTTTTCTGGGTCAAGGCGTCTCATAACAGAGCAGTCTTTATGATTATGAATTCAGTGCCTTGGACTTCCTTCCTAGGAGCAGAAGGCCTATTGCCCTATCCCAGTGGGGTGAAAGTGATCCATGGATAATTCTGACCAGGTCTGGTCTATTTAAAAACATCACAGACTATGGACCTTCCCTTTCAGCAGACACTGGCTCCAAGCAGGCCATGGTGAATCCTAATGCCAAAGCTTGTTTCTCGCTTTGGTCCATCAGGACCTCCATGTAGTCGTTATTCATTTTAATTGGATTCATTCGAATCTTGAATTTGAATGCTAGTTAACACAATTTTTTTCTCCTTTGCTAAATGTAGCCAAGAAACAAATGAATCTGTCAGAACTACAATCCACAGCAATTGAGGGACTCTCACACATTTCATGAAGATACCAGATTGCAGAGAGGATACAGAAAGGTCATGATCCATTTCTTAAAATATAGTCACTGAACATCCCATTAATCAGCCTAAAGCAATGTTTCTTATTATCGTGTAGGAAAACATCCATGATCAGGAGTACTGATGACCCTCAAGCCACCTGAGAAATCTATAAGGCAGGGGTGTCAAACTCAAGGCCCGTGGGCCGGATGTGACCCACGGGGTGCTTAGATCTGACCTGCAGGGCCGCTCTAGAAACACTGAAGGAACGGCCCACAGAGCCTCTGCCAGAGAAAATGGAGCTCGTGAGAGCTGTCCGTGACCCACTCGAGCTCTGTTTTTGCTTGTAGAGGGTTGCAGGAGGCCATTGCAGCTGAAAATGGAGATCAGGAGCCCTTTTTCACTTGCAGAGTGTTCAATCCACTACAGGCGCCCCTGACACAAGTGATGTCAAGCTGATGATGCCCACCCTGGTCCCCTGAGATCAAACACAACCCTGATGCGGACCTCAATGAAATCAAGTTTGACACTCCTGATATGAGGGTTCTGCACTTCACACTGAATTCTCAGTGAAAGTCATCCACATTACTAACTAGGTCTAGTCAACATAACATGGGTCCTAAGGGTTTGGAAAATAGAGAAAAGACACCAGCATTTCACCAACCTTGTTAAGCAACTTTAACTGTAAAAGAGCATATGTATTGATATTCAATCTCTGTCTTTCAAAACTCCCCAGTTGTGCGTGGATGGGATCCTTCTTGGGGAGAATTATCCAGCTTAAGATGTCCAGATCTGATACTATGTCTCCATTTTGGTCCAAGTATAGTTTGTTTTGAGAAAGATTGAAATACTCATTCTTCTTCAGAAAGGGATGGAACTGAAATGGAAGCATCTCAGAATTTTAAAAGTAGAAATCTTAGTTTCTTACCCCAAAAAGCTTTTTTTGCACATGAATGCTTCTTCTACAGTTTTCTAACTTGCAAATATGCTGAAGCAGGACACCATATCTTACTACAATCTTTAAAAGAGTTTTGGCAAAGTTTCTCAAATATATGTTGACCAAATAAATAATTAACAAAACACGATAATTATAGAAAATATTCTCCAGCAACAGATAAGTAATTTTGTTTTGTTTATCTTGTACAATGACAATAAAGGCTATACTGTACTATAACTTGAAAAAAACAATAACCAACAGAAAATTATTCAGTCATTCAAGACAACAGTGATTCGCAGAAAGCATAAATCTCCAAAGAAGAGATATTCCAGTCTAACGTCTTTGTAGATTGTTAGCCATCCCAGTCATGGCTGTCTCAAAGGTGCTTTTTCAAGAGGCAACTGGACTTTCTGTTTTTTCTTTGAAGACATTTCACTTCTCATCCAAAAAGCTGAAGCAGCTTCTTGCATGAGAAGTGAAACGTTTTCAAAGAAAATCAGAAAGTCCAGTTGCCTCTTGAAAAAGCATCTTTGGGATTTCCAGGCTAATATTTTCTCAGGTGGGAAAGACAACCAGATAAGGTTATTTACTTTATTTTAAAGCTACATTAACAGAATCTTCTTTTGGTCTACTTTATTGAAAGGTTATATTAACAAACATTTTCCAAGCTGAAAGTACAAATCTCCCACCATCTCTTTTAAGAGCCTGAAAAATTACAGGGGGGGGGGGTCCTTTTTTTTTTTTTTACCATTATGCAACTGCAAAAATTTTTCCCAGGTGTTCATTCTGTAAGTATCATCCCTTCCGTGGTACCCCAAGCATCATTTTCACATATCCCACTTAATAGATTGTGGGAATGCTTGTGATATAACTTAATTTCTTCAAAATATTAATAAATTATTTTCTGATGTGATGACCTTTCTAAGTGAGGATTGGATGCTATGATAGTTCAGTGGTTAAAAACCTCCTTAAATTCTTTGATAATTTATTTGTCTACATTTTCATTAAAAGAGGTAGGTCAGATTAATAAATCATGATTTTGTTACGCAAGAGTTGCATGGAGTCTTAGACAAAACCATTTGGAATTTGTTTAAAAATCATAAGCTTGCAAACTATTTATTGTTTCCTTTAAGGAGAGATACATAAGTAAAATCCAGGGGGAAAAATATCTCATTTCTAGTTTATATTGGAGTTGACAATAAAAAAGAATCTGGGAAGACCTTTTCCAGCTGAAACTATCTCTGAGTTGGAGAAGGGAGATAAAAACTCTCTTCCAGTCACTGAAAATTTGAGCCCTGGTGGAGCAGCAGTTAGAATGCAATGTTTCAGGCAAACTATGCCCACAGCCTGGAGTTCAATCCTGACCCAGCTCAAGGTTGGATTCAGCCTTCCATCCTTCAGAGGTATAAAATGGTTGGGGTCAGTATGCAAATAATGCTGACATTGTAAACCACCCCAAGAATGCTATAAAGCACTAATTTATTAGCATAGCATAGCATAGCATAGCATAGCATAGCATAGCATAGCATAGCATAGCATAGCATAGCATAGCATAACATAACATAACATAACATTATTTATTTATTTATCAGCATATTTACTTTATTTATTTATCAGCACAAATACAACACACAGACACACAGACACATACACACACACACACACACACACACACACACACACACATATTATCAGTCTAGTTGCTATAGCTATTGCTAAACATTTAGCAGAAGGGCTCTAGAGATGTTCCCTGTTATTCTGGAGGGTGACACATGGGGAAAATTAACTCAATAACAAGAGAGGAGATTCTGGCTAAATGAGAGGAAAAGCATCCTAATAGGAGGAGCAGTTTTAGAGCTGAGTAAGGAAAGCAAAGAAGTTCAGTCTCCCTTTACTGGGTGCCTTAATGCAAAGACATAGAAGACACCAGACAGAGATGCTTTAGATGGGATCCCTTTAGAGAAGAATAATACAATATCAGAGTTGGAAGGGACCTTGGAAATCTTCTAGTACAACCCCCTGCCTAGGCAGAAAACCCTATACCGTTTCAGACAAATGTGTATCCAACATCTTCTTAAAAACTTCCAATGTTAGGGCATTCACAACTTTTGGAGGCAAGCTGTTCCACTGATTAATTGTTCTCACTGTCAGGAAATTTCTCCTTAATTCTAAGTTGCTTCTATCCTTGATTAGTTTCCACCCATTGCTTCTTGTTCTACCCTCAGGTGCCTTGGAAAATAGCTTGAATCCCTCTTCTTTGTGGCAACCCCTGAGATATTGGAACAGTGCTATCATGTCTCTCCTAGTCCTTCTTTCTCTTAAACTAGCCATACCCAGTTCCTGCAACCGTTCTTTATATGTTTTAGTCTCCAGTCCCCTAAGAAGAGTAAGGATAGATGGTCTCAGGGATGTATGAATTTCAAATTCTATTCCATTAATCTCAAATCAATACATACTGTACATGACTTTATTTAAAGATGCACACATGCTTTTTATATTTAGTAGGATTTTTTTCATGTCAGAACACATCTATCAAATATGCCCATTGTTTGAAACATTATCTCTTGAGTGATTAGATTGACCAATCCTATTGGCATTTTGTAGCTCAAAGAGGTTGAGAAGGTTCCCTTCCTTCTGCTTTGTATTCCTTCTCATGGAATCTTTGTTGGGAGCTCATACCTGCCACGGCTGCAGTTTTGGAGCCACCAATATCTCTTTGCCCTCCTTGCTTCTCTTTCTATATTTGGAGGAATAGGCAGCATCTAAGATATGAGCCAGAGTATGAATGAGAGTGTAAAGAAAACTGTCATTTAGGATTTGTGTGTTGCTCCTTTCTCCGTGGATCCTCACTGGAGCTTTCTGCATGCATCTTCTCCGCTCTTTGACAGAAAAGACATTCTTTGAAAAGGAACAGTGAAAATACCCATTTGGAAATTGGTGGTCTAGAAAGATTTTGGGTTCATAGGCATCATCTTTTGCGGGTTTCTTCTTCTGAAGGCGGAAATACCAAATACTATGGTTGTATTTGTAAACCTTATCCGTTGTCACTATCATTCCCCCCACGACTGCAGTGACCCAGACTTTCCCTTCAATGGGTCCTGGAATACCTTCAACTGCTACATAGAAAGGGATAATTTGGTTCAGTTGGGATTGGCGTTCCATGAAGTTAACAAAGACATTGACTTGTCTCCACTTAGTGAGGCCATCCCTGAGTTCTGGTATAATTGTAGTTTCTGAGAACTTTGGTGCTATGACAACACAAATTCCATTCCTGACAAGCATAGGAATAAAAGTCCTCATGAAATTCTCTCCATTTTCTGAGTCTATAGCAAAGACACCAATCAAGGTCCATCTGAAATGGAGAAGCACTTGGACAATTGCTGGATACTCGATCCCTTCTCTGGGGAGCATTGGGTGGAAAAAGGGGAACTGATTTTTATCACCCAGAGCTTCTGGAACAAATACAGAACTGATCTGAAAAACCAATGAAGATTTCTGTGTCATATTTGGGGTCAGATCAAATTCAAAATATTACCCTTTAATAAACCTGTATTCATTCTTGTAAACATATTAAAATCGTTAGTTATTAAGCATTGGGCCATATCCAGCTAAATAATTCAAAATGCAGAATATTGACAAGAGTGAATATAATTGAATTAAAGAAACATATAAAGAAATAAAGAATAAAAACAAAGGACATAAATCATATTTGTGTTGTCACTCCTACAATTTACTGCAATCAGACTCAGGTGTGCAGATCTGAACTGAAATGTTTCAATTCAGATTCAAGCTTGGCTTACAGACTGTAATGATTGGAGCTAAGAAAAATGGAGAGCTATGATTTTTTTTTAGTTTAAGCAATGTAAGATACTTTGATGATGATTGGGCCAACATCCTGTCGCAGAGAAAACTACTCCAGATAAGGAAAGTTGTGTGAAAAGTCACCTATGACTAGGATGCCATTTTCCACAGATGATAATTTTTGTCTTTGATTTATTAATATCATAGAATTATTATGAAAGTAAGAGCCAAGTCTTCTTAACAATCTACACAAACCAATTTGCAAGTAGGGTGATAATATCATATTATTAGCATACAACAAGGTGTTAGAATATGAACTTAGTGCCTTACGCATATGTACTTCATGATCCTTCATCAGTCCTGGCAAGCTATCAATATTTAGACTGAAGAACCATGGTTGAAGTATGCACCCATTTCTTACCCCTTGGTAAATATTGATCCTATTTGTCATGGCTCCACTGAGCCCAAATCTCACTCTCAGACAAATGCTTGTCAAAAGGGTTTTGATCTGGGCCAAATCCAGGTTCCAGTTTAAGGGAAATCAATTTCCTCCATAATATTTCTGTTCACTGTGTCAGATCCTGAACTGAGATCTATAAAGGCAGCAAACCATTGTTTCCCCTGACTGATACATTTTTGGGGGTTGATGGTTGAGGGCAAAATATTTGTCAATAGTGGATTGACTTTGTCTAAAGGCAGCTTGTACTTCTGCAAGGATGCACTTTTCATCCACCAACTGTCAACCCTATTCAATAAGAAACATGCATTTAATTTAGCCACACTATCTATTAGACTAATGGGTTTTCATTAACAGGTTCGTCTTTATTCCATTGTTTTGGATTGAAACTACCATTGCCATCTTCCACTCAACTGGAATATGTCAGCTATGATGTATATTTGTGAATGAACCAGTGAATAGTAGGGATATTGATTGAATAGTTCAGGTGGAAAAATCCTCATCGGGGGCTCTGTTGCTCACCAAGCCCTTATGACAAATTTTATTATGGAAAGATTAGGGTAAAATATTTGTTGGCTAATATGCTTGTAATTTTATTTAATAAAATGGTTAATTAATGCTTGTGATAGCTATGTATATTCAAGTTGTTTGTCAAATATAGTTAAGGTAATCCGCTAACATTATCTTCATAAACCTAGCATTTGCTCACCATTGAAAATCTTATTATGAAAAAGGCATGGATAAAATGCAAGCTTCCCATCACTGCTGCACAATCCTTCTAACAGAAAACCCTTTGATAGGACACAGAGGAACTCTTAAACTTCACAGCTGTGCTGCAAATTACAGCAAAGGAATGAGGATGGTCTCATAAGAGGAAGGGACAGCTCTGAATTTGGCCCCTTCCTCACTAAGAATCCCAAAGCCAAACCATGAGTCTTATAATGGTCATGGTGTAAAGCCACACTTGAATTACACACAGAAGCTATGAATGGATCAATTGCTCACTCATCACCACTACAAACCAATGGTGGGTTGCAGGCAGTATGCCCCAGTACAGGCATACCAGAGCCTGCCCGGAGCACCTGACACCATTCTAGTATAGTGCTCCAGAGGGGCCATTCGCCCGCCTGCGCTTCTTACCTGTCTTTAAATTCTTCGGCCCTTCTGTGCATGCACATGGCATGTACAGCGCCTGGGCAACGCTCCGCTGAGCTGCTGGAGCATCACAGAGGCTCGCAGAAGTGTCGCTGGATGGTAAGATGCATTCGCGTGCTGAATGCATATGCACCCGTGCCACACGCATTCATACGGAGGATGCTGGGCCCTGTTGCAACCGTACCAGCTGCTATGAGATCCGGAACCCATCACTGCCACAAACCCTCTATCAGGTAGATAACAAACATACAAACACAGACACACACACACACCTGTGGGACTTTGTAGGGACCTACTAATTCTGATATCTGGATGGAGAGGTCATTGTCAGATCCATCAAGGACAGCCAAAAGTTTGTCCTTCCTTCCACAGCTGTAGTTGGGAACATTGGCTTCTCCGGTAGAGAGCATGTCCATCAAGGCATCTGAAGTGCCAATGGCGCTCAAATAGTTGTCACGGATGTTGTAGCCAAGTGTGAGATTTTGCAGCAGTTGAGAATTCTTGTTTATCACTTCAATATCAAAAACGAATTTTAGAAGTTTTTGGTAATCATCTGTGAGCCTAGCATTAAAAAAGCGATTCAAGTTATCTGTAGGAGAATGGCAAGCAGAACTAGAAGTCTTATTTCAAAAGACCCACGTCCATCCTCCCCCCATGAATCCCATTGATCCTTATCTAGTTCCAATTTAGCAGTGACCATTAATTGACTAGATTCTTGTAGATGTAGCAACAATTATCTCTTCTGTGCTTTAAACTCAATGGATGTTCTTTGTTACTTGCACCTTGCATTATCATCATTACCATCAACAGCAACATTTTTTTAAAACAAAATATTTCTCTTTTTTTACCCGACCCCATTATACTTAAATTACAATATTCATTCAAAACAGAAGCAAGTCTATATTCACCAATTACCATTTAATTTTGTCAATGCTGAGAAGATGGGCTGGGTTCAATGGTCATAAACATATCATCAAAACATTTAAAATATTAGACAGGTTTTGTAATGTAGGAGTAAGTAACATAAAAGGAAAGAAGGCAATTGTTAAAACTGCAAATGGAGGGAATGCAACTCTATCATGCTAAATGACTTACACATGAAACTTATTTGAAGGAGTCATGTTGAAAGACATTACTTCTGATGCTGATGTTAAAGTGGTGACTATACTAACGACATGATCTCCAGGCGTATAATAGCTTCCTAGTTTATTTTGGTTGTGGTGCTCAAAACTCCGTGGGCACTTCATTCTAAGTTTCCCAGAGACTGGCTGAGATAACAGGAGCACCAGAAGCAGAATCAGGAGTGCCATAATACATTGAATTGCATCAATCCTCTTCCCATTTATCAACAAGAACAGGAACAAGAAAAAGAAAAGCCCTCTCACAGGATAGAAATGCTAGTGGTTTTCCTGATTCAGAGAGAGGTCAACCAAGCTCTACCTGGAAAGAAGAGAAAAGTACATTCAAGAGCAGAGCCCCTGCCTATCACGAATTTTGTGCCACACAGAGCATGAGACATTTGTCTTTTTCTGGTGCAAGATTTCTTCTATGTTGTTTCAGTCTGATATCTACGTCAAAGGCACTCATTGAAGAAGTCTCAATGGCTGGGCTGGGGATAATTATAGGGAAAAGCAGCGACTCCTCTGGGGACCCTGAAGTTTTCTTAAGCCTCCATGTGGAGAGAGGTAGCTAGAAAAAAGTATGTTAGTTAAAAATCACAGAGACACCCCTGGGGCCAATGTTTTGGAGTCGTTGTGGTGCTTCTTGTATGGACATGCCCAGAAAGTGGAAAGTGGAAGAAGAAAGTTCAACACTCAGGAAATTGTCTTCTGCTGTTTTTCAATGGGGTCTCTTGTCCCCAGAGACTGCTGGGGAAGGTCACTCAGAGCTATGGGTGCCTGTCTTCTAACCATAAGGATTCAATCAGTACCTTGCCTAAAAGTATCAGTAGGGCACTTTTGTGGATTTTTTAAAATATTGTGTGTCCATATAGTAATCCTAAATGGGAGCTGATTGCTTTATGAGTGAAGTGAAATTTTATTTCCTGTTGATTCTAGGAATATCAGTTTTGAGATGAGAGCTGACTAAGAGACAGGAAAAAGACAGCCAGTCTTTACCATTAGCTAAATAGTGGGAAAGTGGATAAATAATGAAATAATTAGTGGGAAAGTAGACAAATAGTGGGAAAGAGAGGACAGAAGTTATGTGTTTTTACACTCCCTCTATTGATTTCAATATTCACATAAAGCACTAAGATCTTCTAGATTTTGAACTTTCTTAGTTTTGAAGTAAACAATGGACTGTGTGGTCTGCAGCTGAAATGGTGGTGATGCCCATAGTGTGGTGGATGTTGTGACCTGATTACTTGACATAACCATCCCAAAACTAATTTTGAAGGACATGGTGGCACTTCTTCTGGTTCTGTGGATGGCCTGGGTGTTGTTTTGGCCTTCCTGTTCCTGAAGTCAATCAGATTTCAGGTGGAAATGAGTACTGTGACATCCTTGGTTGTGCTTATCAGTCGCCTAAGACACAGCCTGGGCAGAGGTGGTGCTAAATGATCTCTCATGATCTAACATAGTATCCATCTGAACCAGCTTCATGGACTGGTGATTGGTCACACTGTTTTACATGTTGATGATGTCCAATTATACCTTTGGACCTCACATCAGCCAAATTAGCCTTTTGAAGTTATGCTCAATATCTAGAGTCAGCGCATGTTTGGAAAGAGCCATCTTCTTCTGATTTTCACACACACAGAAAGAACTTGGGAAAAATTCCTTCGATGCAATTCTGACAACTTTGTTGTCCAAAAGGTACAGGTGGGAACTAGAGGGACAGACATACTGGACTTAATTCTTACAAATACAGAAGAAGTGATAAAGGGAGTTGAAACTGCTGGAACCTTGGGTGACAGTGACCATGTCATACTAGAATTCAACATAGCACGAACACGAGTAATAGAAATAATTATACCAGAGTCTTAGATTTTAAAAAAGCTGATTTTAACCAATTCAGAGAGGTATTGAGAAAGATTCCGTGGATGAAAATCCTAAAGAGGAAAACAAGTCAAGAAGCTTGGGAAACTCTGAAAAATATGATCATAAAAGCCTAATCCATCACAATACCACTGAAAAAGGAAAACAAGAAATCCAAGAAGAAACCAGCATGACTGCACAAAGATCTCTCTGATAAACTGAAGGACAAAAAGGACAAGTACAACAAAGAGAAATAGGGACAAATATCATCAGATAGCCAGAATGTCAAGCCTCCAAGTAACATATCCCCCAAAATAAAATCCAAGGTATCTACCTTCTTTTCAAAGTCCATTTATTAGGCACACATTAATTTGGCAAGGGCTTGGGGTAATTCTGACACTGGACAGGATCCGGAATTACACCCAATAAAAGCAAAAGTATGTAACTTTCCTCCAAGTCACAATCTCCAATCAGTCCTCAGTCCTACAGTCCAGGGACTCCAAACTCCTCCTTCGTCCAGCTGCAGGCATCTTCTCTGCTCCCACAGAAAACAAATGCCACCTAGACATAACATTCCCCTTTTATCTTTGCAATCCCTTTTTCAACAAGTTAGAATGTGGCTAGCCTTATTAAACCCATAATATGAATAAATTCATATTATTAGATTCATGTACTTACAAATCTAAAAGCTAATTTAAAATCATACAAAGCATACAATAAAATATGACTACACTTATGCCATCTTCAGGGTCAACAGGCTTCCTCCCCTTCAAGTGAAAAGAACCTCCTGCAAAGAGACAAACATAAAGGATTAATTAAACTCTAACCTCCCCTGCCACCTCCAGGAACCCCCTTTGGCTTATGGGGATTCTTCTCATGGAAATATTTAATCAACCTATCTGCATCCACCTTCCAGCTTTTCACCCCGGTTGCATCTGAAATTGGTTATCCTTTCCAATGTATGAAATACTGTGATTGCCCCCTATGCTTTCAGGAATCTAACATTCATTTAACCTCATAATGCTCATAACCCGGAATCAGTACAGGTTTCGGTGGGGTCTGATCTACTGGCTTAAGGGAAGAACTGACAGTTGGTTTTAACAAACTTCTGTGGAAAACTGGATGTATTTTCCTTAGCAGACGAGTGAGTTTAAGTTTCACTCTAACTGGATTTATTATCTTAGTAATTTCAAAAGAATCTAAGAATTTTGGCCCTAATTTCCTAGAAGGCCACTGCAGCTTCAAATATTTTGTAGAAAGGTAAACTTTATCCCTCACTCTGAACTGTGGTTGCTGGGAGTGATGTTTGTCAGCTTGTGTTTTGTTGATTTTTGCAGCTTCCGCTAAAGTGCACCGTTTTCCCAGGAACCTTTTAATGAGTTCATCCATTCACTTACTGACATGGATGAGGGCGGTTCTGTTTGGATACTCCAGCATAGGGACAAATTCCATCTCAGTGATCATCTGAAAAAGAGTTGGTCTCGTGCTACTATGCACTGCATTGTTGTAAGAGACATCAGTGAATAGTAACAGCTCTGCCAAATTTGATTGCTGGTAATTTACATAACATCTCAAATATTGGCCATCATTGTGTTCATGCATTTCACTGCCCCGTTCATGCTCAGATAAAAACCAGAACTTAACCCTTGGGATGACCCAATCACTTTTATATACTCCTGCCAGAACCTAGCCGTGAATTGGACACCTATCTGATATAATTCTGAGCTGAGGTGGCGCAGTGGTTAAATGCAGCACTGCAGGCTACTTCAGCTGACTGCAGTTCTGCAGTTCGGCTGTTCAAATCTCACCGGCTCAGGGTTGACTCAGCCTTCCATCCTTAAAAAGGTGGGTAAAATGAGGACCCGGATTGTTTTTGAGGGCAATATGCTGACTCTGTAAACCGCTTAGAGAGGGCTGAAAGCCCTATGAAGCGGTATATAAGTCTAACTGCTATTGCTAACTGCTATAATTCTGCGAGGAACCCCATGTAATCAATAGATGTGCTTAACAGTCTAACTAATTTCTTTGCTGGGGCGAGACCATTGCAGTCTAAGAATTGGGATTGTTCAGAAAAAAAGCCAACCACGGTCCATATGACTGTGTTCCTGCCATTTTTCTTTCCTTGGAATAATACAGGGGCTGCCCCACCTTGGGTTTCACTGGCTGTATGAAGCCCCTAGCCAGGTTGATGCCAATGTATTCCCACAGCTTCTTCATTTCTCGGGGGGTCATGGAATACATTTTTAGTTGTGGTAACTTGGTCCCTTCCACAAATTTTATCATGCAATTTGTGGGTCAGTGGGGGGTTAATATATTGCATTCTTCTTCGCTAAAGACCTTTTCCAAGTCTCTGTATTTCCTGGGGATCTGTGGGGTCCCAGGGTTGTTCTGATACTGCTGCTGTCACCTCCCTTTGATTGCCAGCGGTTTGCTGCCTGTTTGCCCATTCATGTGATGTGTTTGGAAACGGTTCAGGGCCGAGTGCTAATTTGAGTTTCCAATCACTGCCTTCCCAAGTAATAGTGGGACAACATTTGTCCAAACAGGCAAGGCCCAAGATGGTTGATTCTATCAATTTTGGTAATATTTTGAAGCAAAACTCAAACTCAAACTCAAATTCAAACATTTGGCAAATAAAACCTGAAACAAGTCCAGATTATTGAGGCTTTCCCTTCAAATAATATGTTCATCAATGGGACACTGAATTTGATTTAAAATAGTGATTGAGAGGGCTTTAATATGCTTCTGCCCAGCCCATTTCCATAGTTAAATAACTGCTAATTGATATTCAATGCCTGATCCTTGAAGGAATAAAAGATGATTTCTTTTTACAGTTGGTTTTCTGGGTCACTTATGAAACGTTCTCTTCATTTCATGGTGTTTCCACTTTAATCATAATCATAAGAGATCTGGAAGGAACCTTGGAGGTCTTATAGTTCACCCCCCTGCTCAAGCAGGAGAACTTATACTATTTAACTGTCTAGTCTCTTTTTAGAAACCTCCAGGTTTAGAGCACCCACAACTTCTGAAGGCAAGCTGTTCCACTGGTTAATTGTCCTCACTGTAAGGAAGCTTCTCCTCAATTCCAGGTTGCTTCCCTCCTTGATTCGTTTCCACCCATTGTTTGTTGTCCTGTCCTCTGGTGCTTTGGAAAATAAATTGACCCCTCTTCTTTGTGGCAGCCTATTAAATATTGGAACACTGCTATCATGTCCCCTCGTAGTCCTTCTTTTCTCTGACTGTCCACAATAAGAACAATCTATACTTCTTTATGGATATTTCTCAAGGTGGCAGAGGCAACCTGCTCTTTCCTTTTGACTGTCCAAAGGAAGAGAAACGCAGCACTGTAGGGACTTAAGTCAGAGGGTGATCACTGCCCATTCCACTTGCCTAATTTCATATATCAGATCTATATTTCAGCTAGAATAAGTAGGGAAGCTTCCAGAGAAGGTGGGCTCACCCTGCCGCTCTCTAGCTAAGTCTGGATAGTAAAGCCTTAAAGATGACCTCCTGCCATTCATATAGCAGACTTCTGAAACCTTCCCATTTAGAGGCCAGCAGATCATGTAATTTATTTGGATAAGAGACCAAAGTGGTTTCTTCCCTCTTTCCTGGATCAAGTGATTCCTTTTGGGACATGTCCAGAAAGGGTGTTGAGAGATTGATGACTCAACACTAAAATCATGGAATCTCCCAAAGATCATGATGTCACCAAACAAGTGCAGAAATAACTGGGGACGGTCATCCAGATTGTTGCCACTGGAGGCGGGTATCATCTGCATCAGTGGTGGGTTGCTGCCAGTCTGCACCGGTTCTGGCAAAGTGGTTCATCACCTGACCCAGAAGTAAGTTCCGTAACGCCTGCCCTGGACCTCTCGCTCGCTCGCTCGTTCGCCCCCACCCAGCTGGAAGCTGGTCCATTGCTCGCTCCCCCTGCCCATCTGCACTATCCTAGCCCCACCCACCGCTCACTGATTGGCTGGTTCACCAATCGCCCCACCTGCCTCTAAGAACCCTATCTAAACCCACTTACCTTTTTTCCTGCTTGGCTCTCTATTGCTGCCTGCTGACTCCGAGGAGGTAAGTAAGCTTCAACTAAGCATGGGGCAGATTGGGGGCAGCGGCAGGCCATCTGGAGCAGCCTGCCACGGCCCTGAACTATAAGCAAGTCCAGTGACCTTTTGCGGCCTTGCAAGGATCCTGTGCTCACTTATAGAGCAGGGCCGCAGGGCCACCAAAAAGCATGGGCACGGGGGTGGGGGCGGGAGCTTATGTGGCTCAGCCAGCGTCTTTCACAAGTTCGGGGACCTCACAAGGCCTTTGCAAGGTCCCCGGACTTGCCCAAGATTCCATGGTGCCAAAAAGTATGGGCACCCGGGCTGGAGCTTATGCAGCACGGCTGGCATCTCTGACAAGTTCTGGGACCTTGCAAGTAGTTTGCAAGGTCCCCAGACTTACCCAAGATGCCAGGCCACCAAAAAGCAGGGGCGCAGGCATGGGGGTAATCAACAAAATTTGGTAACATCATCAGTGCTAGAAGGGAGTGGGGTTGGGGGGGAAGGAGGAGAAAGGACAAAAAGGAGAAAGAGATGGAGAAAAAGGAGGTGGGGGATAGTGGGATCCTTGCTGCGTTTTGAGCTTGGTGGTTTTCTTACAGACATTTCATTACCAAACTAGGTAACATCATCAGTGGTAGAAGGGAGTGGGGTTGGGGGGGAAGGAGGAGAAAGATAGGACGAAAAGGAAAAAGTTAACGAGAGAGAGGACTGTGGGGTCCTTTGGTGTTCTCTCAACGTGGTGGTTTAAAATTATTTTTAGGGAGTTTTTATTTATTTATTGTTTATAGAATGTTTATTACAAGAAATGTTATTCTTTTTTGCAAATGTTTTATTTGTGATGCAATATGTTGCTTTTAAGTGTATAGGTGGGTGCATAGTTTATGTGTCTCAAGGTGGCTGCTTTTCTATGGGCAGGTCAGGTTGGTGCAAGGCAGCTTTGCCAGATTTTGTGTGTTTCTGTGTGATATCCTTGGTAATTGTGAGGTGGCTGCTGGTTCTGTTAGCTTCCTGGCACTGTCCTTTATAATTTCCCACAATGCTTTGATGGTTTTTATTCCAGTGGCTTTGTCTTTCCTGTTCTTAGGGTTAGGGAAAACAACTGGTTTCATTTGCAGTCTTTTGGGGGGAAATTGTTATTTTTTGGTGTTTTCCTGGCAATGCCATAGTTTGTGTGTGTGCATGTGTAATTTCCCGCAGTTATCTACACATTAATAATGATCAAGTACTGATAATATTTCCTTATACATTTTAGTGACCTTTCCTTACATAATTGGTCTTTTCTTTCATACTTTTAGATTTCCAATTGCTTTTTCTGTTAGGTAGCAATTGATAAAAGAAATACCACATGAAAAATTATTCGAAGCCTTCTTGATTTTAACCTTCTGTAAGTAGCTCTTTTATTGTTTTGTGTACTTATTTTAATCTTATTAAAGGAGTAAGTGCATAAAATAAAAAAAATTCCTTTTTTATATCTTCTTTTTGTAGATCATCCATTGGGCCAAAGAATTCAGTGACATCGTCTTAGCCACTCACATCCGGTCACATGACCGGCAAGTCACTCCCACCCGGTCACATGGCCGGCAAGCCACCCCACCCAGTCACATGACTGCCAAGTCATTCCTACCCAGTCACATGGCCGGCAAGCCATTCCCACCCAGTCACATGGCTGGTAAGCCACTCCCTCAAAGGAGGCCACACCCACAGAGTAGGTTCCAAATTTTTTTGAAATCCACCACTGATCTGCATGTTCTTAACAATCAACTCTATTACCCTCATCAACTTTCAAGAATTAGTCATAGAGAAGAGAGAGCAGTGTTGAAAGAGATTTAGGTCTCAGTATTTATCTCAGTTTAGACCATGGATATCAAACTCACCCTGTCACATTGCCATCATGTAATGTTTCACAACATTTTTACCATTTGTGGAGCTGAGATGGGCATGGTTTGCGTGTGATGCATCTGGCCCTTGGGCTGCCAGTTTGACGCCCCTGTGTTCAACAATGGATTCCTTCCCATACTGTTGGGGGAATCTTGTTTTCCCTGATTGCATAGAAAGTTTAATTATTCATTCATTTATTTTACCATTTGGAATATAATTTCAGTAGTCTTACAATATTATTATTATTTATTTCATAGACAGAGATCACGTTCACACAGACTAAGAATTCCATATTTATCCCACCCATTATTATTATTAATTTGTTTATTCTACTGATTGATTATTATGTTGGAATTTAATTTCATTAGTTTTGCATTCTTTGTAAGTTTTTTTTCTTGTTTTTAATAGCAATAGCAATAGCAAAAGCAGTTAGACTTATATACCACTTCATAGGGCTTTCAGCCCTCTCTAAGCGGTTTACAGAGTCAGCATATTGCCCCCAACAACAATCTGGGTCCTCATTTTACCCACCTCGGAAGGATGGAAGGCTGAGTCAACCCTGAGCCGGTGAGATTTGAACTGCTGAACTGTAGAACTACAGTCAGCTGAAGTAGCCTGCAGTGCTGCATTTAACCACTGCGCCAAATCATTGTATTTGTCAAATTGATGCAAAGGAAGTGTATAAGCAAATAATAACTGCAATGAAAAAATAAATATCATGAATCTAAGAAACAATGTTAATGTTATTTCCCAACTTTTATCATCAGATGTTCCTTAGTGTTCAGGTCTGGCCTCAGGATGACCATATAGCACTTGGGGATGAAGATGCAGCCCAGCAGTCCAGCACTGGAGGCTAAGATGGAGAAGATCTGAACAGCTACCATGTATTTCCCTTTGGTGCTCAGGTAGGTGGGCAGGAAGGAGACCCAGACACTGCAGAAGACCAGCATGCTGAAGGTGATCAGCTTGGCTTCATTGAAGGCCCCAGGGAGGTTCCTGGCCAGGAAAGCTACAATAAAGCAAATGGCAGCTAGGAAACACATATAGCCAAGGACGACATAAAACATGACGACAGAGCCTTCATTGCATTGAAGGATGATCTCTCCAGGCTGCGAGTGGAGGTCAGAGTCAGGGAATGGGGGTGAAACTGCTAGCCAACTGCAGCAGATGATAATTTGGACAGCAGAACAAGAAAGGATGATGGAGTTGGCCAAGCTCTTCCCCAACCATCTTCTCACTTTGTTCCCTGGTTTTGTGGCCAGGAAAGCCAACACCACTGTGATTGTTTTGGACAACACAGAAGATACAGCTACTGAGAAGACAATGCTGAACACTGTTTGTCGGAGTAGACAGGTGGCTTTCCTTGGCTGTCCAATGAAGAAAAAAGAGGACAAGAAGCAAAGCAGAAGGGAGACCAGGATGATGAAGGAAAGGTCCCGGTTGTTGGCTTTGACAATGGGAGTTTCTAGGTATTTAATGAATATGATTAAAATGAATCCTGTGGTTAAGAACAAGAGTAGGGCAAAAGAGACCAGGATGATACCCAGATGTTCTTCATAGGACAGGAAGGTTATCCTTTTCGGGATACATTGGACCCTGTTCTCAGTTGGATATTGATCATCTGGACATTTGATGCACTTTTCAGTATCTGAGAAAACAGAAAGTAATATTTCTTTTATATTTTCCCCCTCTGCATTTCAATAAATACTTTCTTTGGATGACAGAAGAGACAAGAAAGTGCCATACTAAATGGTCAATTGGAGCCTGCATATATATATAAAACATTTGTCTGACTGATTATCTTATACCTCTCTTAGGGCAGCTAAAAGTCCAGCAAAAACACCACCCAATATATACAACTGTACCAACAACAAGCAGAAACAATAAACCCAAACTACAATTTTGTTGATGCACAACAACCCTTCACTAATGCAATCCAGAATATTCTTCTCCTACAATAACTTCACCTTATCCCATGGTGAAGAGAAGAACCAGATCTCCTGAATTTTAGAGGAGTCTGGGCCCTTTGGAATTCAAGGAGGTACTTGATTAATACTGCAGGAAATGCAACAGAAAAGTTAGGCTTCCAAGAACATGTCTTCATAAAACAAGGTAGCCTTGTTTTATGAAAGGATTTGGAACATGCCTCCTATACTTGCTCTAGTGGGACAAGCAGATAACCTCAGGGACAGGAATTCTGACTGAGATCTTGATTCTGTGCAAAATGCAGCTTTAAAGTGATTTGAATTGTACTTGGAAAAACACTATGAGCCTGTGCAGCTCACATTATAGGGTTGAATATAGGGAAAACCAATAAAATCCCTGCCATTGCAGTCTGGATCATTTGTATGTTCTAAGTACGTGATGGCGAACCTATGGCACGCGTACCGCAGGTGGCACGCGGAGCCATTTGTCAGGTCATGCAAGGCGTTGCCCTGTCAACTGTCCAGCACGCATGTGTACACAAGACAGCTCACTTCAGCCTTATTTTGAGCCCATTTTTTGGCCTCCGGAGGCTTCCTTGAAGCCTCCAGAGTGTGAAAAACCGGCCCTATGGGGAAACCGGAAGTTCGGGAACAGACCTCCGGTTTGCTCATAGGGCCAGTTTTAGCTCCCCAGACCATTCAGGGATCTCCAGGAGTCTTTCCTGAAAGATACGGAGCGCTAAAACTGGCTCTAACGAACAACCCAAAAGTCTGTTCCTGAACTTCCGGTTTGCCCGTAGTATTGCTTGTTCGTGCTGCGGAGGCTTCAGGAAAGTTCTGGGATGAGCTGTTTTCACTCTCCCCAGGCTCCTATAAAGCCTTTGGAGCCTGGGGAGGGCAAAATAAGAACGCCAAAAATGGGGAGGAGCACTGGTTGTGCACCCATGTGCGCTGGGGTCATGCCCATATAAATATGGGTGTGTGGCACGCCTGTGCATGACCCCCTTTGCTCCCCCCACTTTTGGCATGTGAGACAAAAAAGGTTCGCCATCACTGTTCTAAGTGGTCTTCAGGAGCGGACCCATGAATAGCAACAACAATAATTCAAACAGGAAATGAATAAGGCAGGTCAGGTAAGGGCATAAGAAGAATCTCTGTGAATGTCCCTTTAGGGATGGCTTCCACCTGCTCATCAACTGTAGCCATGAATCTAGGAGGAACCTCATATTGGGAACCACTGCCATCCAGGGGAGTGACATCCCATTCAGAGTCAGGGATGCCTTTTTACTTGTCCCTTGGGGGCCAAAAACAGAAAGACACACTAATTTGCCTGGGTTCAGTTGAAGTCGGATCCTTCCCATCCAAATCCATACAACTTCCAGATGCTCATCCAGCACAACAACAGGACCACCTGCCTGGCCACAAAGGGCATACAGATTTATTTATTTATTTGTTAACTGTATTTGTTGCCTATCTTGCTGTAGGTGTACTGTAGGCAACTTACAATAATAAAAATGGAGAAACGAACACATATATAAATGTAACAGTGGTAAAATGTGAGAATAAGTAAGGAAACCCATTGCAAATCAATGTCTCCCACTCCCAATCCCCAAATCCAAGACAACCACAGTGCTGTGGTTGAATCCAATATCTTGTCCTCCAGGGTTACCCACCTTCCTGAGTAGAGATGGTCCCCTCTGGGCAAGGAACACAGTCATAGCAGCAAACTGGCTCTCTTTCGCGAGTCCTCTTGACAAATCCAGGATGACAATTTTCCACACATTTGGATTGAGGCAGAGACTAAGAAGGAAAACAAGGCACACAAAAATGTGTTAGGACTCATCAAACAATGACAGATTTGGTCAACATGAGTATTAGCCAAGTTGTCTCTGAGCTTCAGTTAGGTAAATATGAAATCTCAAATAAATTCCAAATAGTTG
This sequence comes from Thamnophis sirtalis, assembly GCF_051295495.1. Lineage (NCBI taxonomy): Eukaryota > Metazoa > Chordata > Lepidosauria > Squamata > Natricidae > Thamnophis > Thamnophis sirtalis. The sequence goes on from NW_028261383.1 coordinate 3,828,949, forward strand.
GAAGAAACACAACTACTGACAGACTCTACATTTAGTTCTTCCCTTTTGCTTCTGGGATATCAGATTGTAAGAAAGTACCATTCTGCTTAATCAAATCTAAAGGAATGGAATTGAGAAAAGATTAAAGCGAGTGACGATTAATCACTCATGATTTTGAGTGACAACCAGTGGGTTCCTCCTTTCTATATTGACATGCATTCCTCCATTCATCCTATGGCCATGATCTTAAAGTATGATGATCTAGTGATATTCAATTTTAGAACTGAATCAAAATTTAATTAAAGAAATAAAATTTGTTCTAAAACCTTTATTATTGATTTATTAAAATAGAATAAAACTATAATGAAGAAAGAAATCTCTGACCAGTAGGATCTGAAAGATTTTTTTTCTGGGTTATATAAAATATTGCAAAACCATTCCAATTTAGGGAAATAGTTGAGATAGAAAGGAAAATTTCCTTACAAAGTAGGTAGGGCTGTCAATCTTCAAGGAGACAGCATTCATTTATTTATATATTTATTTATTCAACGTATTTGGCTGCTATGCTAGTGAAGAAAGATCAAAGGTCACTATATGTAGAATTGTAATGAATTGAGATGGAGATGAGGTCATGAGTACATATCCCTTAAACAGGAATTTTTAGCTACAGCGCGTGGGTCGTAATTAGGAACACTGTATTGGAATGGGATATTTCTATGTCCCAGCTAAGTATCCAAGAAAGGTGCTTTCACTTTTCAAATGAAGTGCCCTCTTACAATCAAAGGAAAAGTCTAAGTAGCATTTCCTTTCAAAATATATCTCATTATTTCAAATATCAGGAAGGGCTTTTCTTTGGTTCAGTTCTTCAGTTTTCTGGGTCAAGGCGTCTCATAACAGATCTGTCTTTAAGATGATGAATTCAGTGCCTTGGACTTCCTTCCTAAGAGCAGAAGGCCTACTGCCCTATCCCAGTGGGGTGAAAGTGATCCATGGATAATTCTGACCAGGTCTGGTGTATTTAAAAACATCACAGACTATGGACCTTTCCTTTCAGCAGACACTGTCACCAAGCAGGCCATGGTGAATCCTAATGCCAAAGCTTGTTTCTCGCTGGGTCCATCAGGACCTCCATCTAGTGGTTATTCATTTTAATTGGATTCATTCCAATCTTGAATTTGAATGCTGGTTTACATAATTCTTTTCTCCTTTGCTAAATGTACCCAAGAAACAAATGAATCTATCAGAACTACAATCAATAGCAATTGAGGAACTCTCACACATTTCATGAAGATCCCAGATTTCAGAGAGGGTACAGAAGGGTCATGATCCATTTCTTAAAATATAGTCACTGAACATCCCATTAATCAGCCTAAAGCAGTGTTTCTTATTATAGTGTAGGAAGAATATCCATGATCAGGAGTACTGATGACTCTCAAGCCACCTGAGAAATCTATAAGGCAGGGGTGTCAAACTCAAGGCCTGTGGGTCAGACCCGGCCCACGGGGTGCTCAGATGTGGCCTGCAGGGCCGCTCTAGAAACAGTGAAGGAATGGCCCACAGAGCCTCTGCCAGAGAAAATGGAGCTCGTGAGAGCTGTGCGTGACCCTCTTGAGCTCTGTTTATGCTTGTAGAGGGGTGCAGGAGGCCATTGTAGCTGAAAATGGAGATCAGGAGCCGTTTTTCACTGGCAGAGTGTTCAAGCCACTACAGGCGCCCCTGACACAAGTGATGTCAAGCTGATCATGCCCACCCTGGCCCCCTGAGGTCAAACACAACCCTGATGTGGACCTCAATGAAATCAAGTTTGACGCTCCTGATATGAGGGTTCTATACTTCACACTGAATTCTCAGTGGAAGTCATCCACATTAGTAACTAGGTCTAGTCAACATAACATGGGTCCTAAGGGTTTGGAAAATAGAGAAAAGACACCAGCATTTCACCAACCTTGTTAAGCAACTTTAACTGTAAAAGAGCATATTTATTGATATTCAATCTCTGTCTTTCAAAACTCCCCAGTAGTAGGTGGATGGGATCCTTCTTGGGGAGAATTATCCAGCTAAAGATGGCCAGATCTGATACTACGTCTCCATTTTGGTCCAAGTATAGTTTGTTTTGAGAAAGATTGAAATACTCATTCTTCTTCAGAAAGGGATGGAACTGAAATGGAAGCATCTCAGAATTCTAAAAGTACAAATCTTAGTTTCTTACCCCAAAAAGCTGTTTTTGTACATGAATGCTTCTTCTACAGTTTTCTAACTTGCAAATATGCTGAAGCAGGACACCATATCTTACTACAATCTTTAAAAGAGTTTTGGCAAAATTTCTCAAATATATGTTGACCAAATAAATAATTAACAAAACACGATAACTATAGAAAATATTCTCCAGCAACAGATAAGTAATTTTGTTTTGTTTATCTTGTACAATGACAATAAAGGGTATACTATACTATAACGTGAAAAAAACAATAACCAACAGAAAATTATTCAGTCATTCCAGACAACAGTGATTCGCAGAAAGCATAAATCTCCAAAGAAGAGATATTCCAGTCTAACGTCTATGGAGATTGTCAGCCATCCCAGTCATGGCTGTCTCAAAGGTGCTTTTTCAAGAGGCAACTGGACTTTCTGTTTTTTCTTTGAAGACATTTCACTTCTCATCCAAAAAGCTGAAGCAGCTTCTTAGATGAGAAGTGAAACGTTTTCAAAGAAAAAACAGAAAGTCCAGTTGCCTCTTGAAAAAGCATCTTTGGGATTTCCAGGCTAATATTTTCTCATGTGGAAAAGACAACCAGATAAGGTTATTTACTTTATTTTAAAGCTATATTAACAGAATCTTCTTTTGGTCTACTTTATTGGAAGATTATATTAACAAACATTTTCCAAGTCAGAAAGTACAAATCTCCCACCATCTCTTTTAAGAGCCTGAAAAATTACAGCGGGGTCCTTTCTCATGTTTTTTTTTTTTACCATTATGCAACTGCAAATTTTTTCCCAGCTGTTCATTCTGTAAGTAGCATCCCTCCCGTGGTACCCCAAGCATCATTTCCACATATCCCACTTAATAGTTTGTGGGAATGCTTGTGATATAACTTAATTTCTTCAAAGAATTAATAAATTATTTTCTGATATGATGACGTTTCTAAGTGACGGTTGGCTGCTATGATCGTTCAGTGGTTAAAAACTTCCTTAAATTCTTTGATAATTTATTTGTCTACATTTTCATTAAAAGAGGTAGGTCGGATTAATAAATCATGATTTTGTTACGCAAGAGTTGCATGGAGTCTTAGACAAAGGAATTTGGACTTTGTTTAAAAATAACAAGCTTGCAAACTATTTATTGTTTCCTTTAAGGAGAGATACATAAGTAAAATCCAGTGAGAAAAATATCTCATTTCTAGTTTATATTGGAGCTGACAATAAAAAAAGAATCTGGGAAGACCTTTTCCAGCTGAAACTATCTCTGAGTTGGAGAAGGGAGATAAAAACTCTCTTCCAGTCACTGAAAATTTGAGCCCTGGTGGAGCAGCAGTAAGAATGCAGTGTTTCAGGCAAACTATGCTCACAGCTTGGAGTTCAATCCTGACCCAGCTCAAGGTTGTGTTCAGCCTTCCAATGGTTGGGGTCAGTATGCAAATAATGCTGACATTGTAAACCACCCCAAGAAAGCTATAATACACTAATATATTGGTATAGCATAGCATAGCATAGCATAGCATAGCATAGCATAGCATAGCATAGCATAGCATAGCATAGCATAGCATAACATAACATAACATAACATAACATAACATAACATAACATAACATTATTTATTTATTTATCAGCACATTTACTTTATTTATTTATCAGCACAAATACAACACACAAACACACACACACACACACATATACACACATAGACATATATTATCAGTCTAGTTGCTATAGCTATTGCTAAACATTTAGCACAAAGGCTCTAGAGATGTTCCCTGTTATTCTGGAGGGTGGCACATGGGGAAAATTAACTCAATCACAAGAGAGGAGATTCTGGCTAAATGAGAGGAAAAGCATCCTAATAGGAGGAGCGGTTTTAGAGCTGAGGAAGGAAATCAAAGAAGTTCAGTCTCCCTTTACTGGTTGCCTTAATGCAAAGACATAGAAGACACCAGACAGAGATGCTTTAGATGGGATCCCTGCAGAGAAGAATAATACAATAGCAGAGTTGGAAGGGACCTTGGAGGTCTTCTACTTCAACCCCCTTCCTAGGCAGAAAACCCTATACCGTTTCAGACAAAGGGGTATCCAACATCTTCTTTAAAACTTCCAATGCTGGGGCATTCACAACTTCTGGAGGCAAGCTGTTCCACTGGTTAATTGTTCTCACTGTCAGGAAATTTCTCCTTAATTCTAATTTGCTTCTATCCTTGATTAGTTTCCACCCATTGCTTCTTGTTCTACCTTGGTGCCTTGGAAAATAGCTTGAATCCCTCTTCTTTGTGGCAACCCCTGAGATATTGGAACAGTGCTATCATGTCTCCCCTAGTCCTTCTTTCTCTTAAACTAGCCATACCCAGTTCCTGCAACTGTTCTTCATATGTTTTAGTCTCTAGTCCCCTAAGAAGAGTCAGCATAGATGGTCTCAGGGATGTATGAATTTCAAATTCTATTCTATTAATCTCAAATCAATACATACTGTTCATGACTTTATTTAAAGATGCACACATGCCTTTTATATTTAGTAGGATTATTTTCATGTGAGAACATAACTATCAAATATGCCCATTGTTTGAAACATTATCTCTTGAGTGATTAGATTGACCAATCCTATTGGCATTTTGTAACTCAAAGAGGTTGAGAAGGTTCCTCTCCTTCTGCTTTGGAATCCTTCTCATGGAATCTTTGTTTGGAGGTCATACCTGCCACGGCTGCAGTTTTGGAGCCACCAATATCTCTTTGCCCTCCTTGCTTCTCTTTCTATATTTGGAGGAATAGGCAGCATCTAAGATATGAGCCAGAGTCTGAATGAGAGTGTAAAGAAACCTGTCATTTAGGATTTGTGTGTTGCTCCTTTCTCCATGGATCCTCACTGGAGCTTTCTGCATGCATCTTCTCCGCTCTTTGACAGAAAAGACATTCTTTGAAAAGGAACAGTGAAAATACCCATTTGGAAATTGGTGGTCTAGAAAGATTTTGGGTTCATAGGCATCATCTTTTGCGGGTTTCTTCTTCTGAAGGCCAAAGTACCAAATGCTATGGTTGTGTTTGTAAACCTTATCCCTTGTCACTATCATTCCCCCCACGACTGCAGTGACCCAGACTTTCCCTTCAATGGGTCCTGGAATACCTTCAACTGCTATATAGAAAGGGATAATTAGGTTCAGTTGGGATTGGCGTTCCATGAAGTTAACAAAGACATTGACTTGTCTCCACTTAGTGAGGCCATCCCTGAGTTCTGGTAGAATTGCAGTTTGTGAGAACTTTTGTGCTATGACAACACAAATTCCATTATTGAGAAGCATAGGAATAAAAGACCTCATGAAATTCTCTCCATTTTCTGAGTCTATAGCAAAGACACCAATCAAGGTCCATCTGAAATGGAGAAGCACTTGGACAATTGCTGGATATTCGATCCCTTCTCTGGGGAGCATTGGGTGGAAAAAGGGGAACTGATTTTTATCACCCAGAGCTTCTGGAACAAATACAAAACTGATCTGAAAAACCAATGAAGATTTCTGTGTCATATTTGGGGTCAGATCAAATCCAAAATATTACCCTTTAATAAACCTATCTTCATTTTTGTGAACATATTAAAATAGTCAGTTATTAAGCAGTAGGCCATATCCAGCTAAATAATTCAAAATGGAGAATATTGACAAGAGTGAATATAATTGAATTAAAGAAACATATAAAGCAATAAAGAATAAAAACAAAGGACATAAACCATATTTGTTTTGTCACCCCTACAATTTACTGCAATCAGACTCAGGTATGCAGATCTGAACTGAAATGTTTCAATTCAGTTTCAAGCTTAGCTTATAGACTTTAACGATTCGATCTAAGGAAGATGGAGAGCTATGATTATTTTTTTTTTAGTTTAAGCAATGCATTGAGTCATGACCTTCCTCTAAGTAAGATACTTTGATGATGATTGGGCCAACATCCTGTCGCAGAGAAAACTACTCCAGATAAGGAAAGTTGTGTGAAAAGTCACCTATGACTAGGATGCCATTTTCCACAGATGATAATTTTTGTCTTTGATTTATTAATATCATAGAATTATTATGAAAGTAGGAGCCAAGTCTTATTAACAATCTACACAAACCAATTTGCAAGTAAGGTGATAATATCATATTATTAGCATACAACAAGGTGTTAGAATATGAACTTAGTGCCTTAGGCATATGTACTTCATGATCCTTCATCAGTCCTGGTAAGCCATCAATATTTAGACTGAAGAACCATGGTTGAAGTATGCACCCATTTCTTACCCCTTGGTAAATATTGATCCTATTTGTCATGGCTCCACTGAGCCCAAATCTCACTCTCAGACAAATGCTTGTCAAAAGAGTTTTGATCTGGGCCAAAAGTCCAGGTTCCAGTTTAAGGGAAATCAATTTCCTCCATAATATTTCTGTTCACTGTGTCAGATCCTGAACTGAGATCTATAAAGGCAGCAAACCATTGTTTCCCCTGACTGATACATTTTTGGGGGTTGATGGTTGAGGACAAAATATTTGTCAATAGTGGATTGACTTTGTCTAAAGGCAGCTTGTACTTCTGCAAGGATGCACTTTTCATCTACCAACTGTCAACCCTGCTCAATAAGAAACATGCATTTAATTTAGCCGCACTATCCATTAGACTAATGGGCTTTCATTCACAGGTTCCCCTTTATTCCATTTTTATGTATTGAAACTACCATTACCATCTTCCACCCAACTGGAATATGGCAGCTATGATTTATATTTGTGAATGAACCAGTGAATAGTTGGGATATTGATTGAATAGTTCAGGTGGAAAAATCCTCATCGGAGGCTCTATTGCTCACCAAGACCTTATGACAAATTGTATGATGGACAGATTAGGGTAAAATATATGTTGGCTAATATGCTTGTAATTTTATTTAATAAAATGGTTAATTAATGCTAGTGATAGCTATGTATACTCAAGTTGTTTGTCAAATAGAGTTAAGGTAATCTGCTGGCATCATCTTCATAAACCTAGTATTTGTTCACCATTGAAAATCTTATTATGAATAAGGAATGGATAAAATGCAAGCTTCCCATCACTGCTGCACAGTCCTTCTAACAGAAAACCCTTTGATAGGACACAGAGGAACTCTTAAACTTCACAGCTGTGCTGCAAATTACAGCAAAGGAATGAGGATGGTCTCATAAGAGGAAGGGACTGCTCTGAATTTGGCCCCTTACTCACTAAGAATCCCAAAGCCAAACCATGAGTCTTACAATGGCCATGGTGAAAAGCCACACTTGAATTCCATACAGAAGCTATGAATTTATCAATTGCTCACTCATCACCACTACAAACCAGTGGTGGGTTGCAGGCAGTATGCCCCAGTACAGGCATACCAGAGCCTGCCCGGAGCACCTGATACCATTCTAGTATAGTGCTCCGGAGGGGCCATTCGCCCGCCTGTGCTCCTTACCTGTCTTTAAATTATTCGGCCCTTCTGTGCATGCACATGGCATGTACAGCGCCTGGGCAACGCTCCGCTGAGCTGCTGGAGCATCACAGAGGCTCGCAGAAGTGTCGCTGGATGGTAAGATGCATTCGCGTGCTGAATGCATATGCACCCGTGCCACACGCATTCATATGGAGGATGCTGGGCCCTGTTGCAACCGTACCAGCTGCTATGAGATCCGGAACCCATCACTACTACAAACCCTCTATCAGGTAGATAACAAACATACAAACACAGACACACACACACACCTGTGGGACTTTGTAGGGACCTACTAATTCTGATATCTGGATGGAGAGGTCATTGTCAGATCCATCAAGGACAGCCAAAAGTTTGTCCTTCCTTCCACAGCTGTAGTTGGGAACATTGGCTTCTCCGGTAGAGAGCATGTCCATCAAGGCATCTGAAGTGCCAATGGCGCTCAAATAGTTGTCACGGATGTTGTAGCCAAGTGTGAGATTTTGCAGCAGTTGAGAATTCTTGTTTATCACTTCAATATCAAAAACGAATTTTAGAAGTTTTTGGTAATCCTCTGTAAGCCTAGCATTAAAAAAGCAATTCAAGTTATCTGTAGGAGAATGGCAAGCAGAACTAGAAGTCTTATTTCAAAAGACCCACGTCCATCCTCCCCCCATGAATCCCATTGACCCTTATCTAGTTCCAATTTAGCACTGACCAGTAATTGACTAGATTCTTGTAGATCTAGCAACAATTATCTCTTCTGTGCTTTAAACTCAATGGATGTTCTTTGTTACTTGCACCTGGCATTATCATCATTACCATCAACAGCAACATTTTTTTTAAAAAAAATATTTCTCTTTTTTTACCCTACCCCATTATACTTAAATGACAATATTCATTCAAAACAGAAGCAAGTCTATATTCACCAATTACCATTTAATTTTGTCAATCCTGAGAAGATGGGCTGGGTTCAATGGTCATAAACATATCATCAAAACATTTAAAATATTAGACAGGTTTTGTAATGTAGGAGTAAGTGACATAAAAGGAAAGAAAGCAATTGTTAAAACTGCAAATGGAGGGAATGCAACTCTATCATGCTAAATGACTTACACATGAAACTTATTTGAAGGAGTCATGTTGAAAGACAACATTACTTCTGATGCTGATGTTAAAGTGGTGACTATAATAACGACATGATCTCCAGGCTTATAATAGCTCCCTAGTTTATTTTGGTTGTGGTGCTCAAAACTCCGTGGGCACTTCATTCTAAGTTTCCCAGAGACTGACTGGGATACCAGCAGCACCAGAGGCAGAATCAGGAGTGCCATAATTCATGGAGTTGCATCAATCCTCTTCCCATTTATCAACAAGAACAGGAACAAGAACAAGAAAAGCACTCTCACAGGATAGAAATGCTAGAGGTTTTCCTGATTCAGACAGAGGTCAACCAAGCTCTACCTGGAAAGAAGAGAAAAATACATTCAAGAGCAGAGCCCCTGCCAATCACAAATTTCGTGCCACACAGAGCATGAGACATTTGTATTTTTCTGGTGCAAGATCTCTTCTATGTTGCTTCAGTCTGATATCTACGTCAAAGGCACTCATTGAATAAGTCTCAATGGCTGGGCTGGGGATAATTATATGGAAAAGCAGCGACTGCTCTGGGGACTCTGAAATTTTCCCAAGGCTCCATGTGGAGATAGGTAGCTAGAAAAAAGTATGTTAGTTAAAAATCACAGAGACTCCCCTGGGGCCAATGTTCTGTAGTCGTTGTGGTGCTTCTTGTCAGGACATGTCCAGAAAGTGGAAAGTGGAAGAAGAAAGTTCAGCACTCAGGAAATTGTCTTCTGCTGCTTCTCCATGTGGTCTCTTGTCCCTAGAGACTGCTGGGGAAAGTCACTCAGAGCTATGCGGTTTGGTGCCACTCTAGGTTAGTGACACTTAACTCTATCGGTGCCTGTCTTCTAACCATAAGGATTCAATCAGTACCCTGCCTAAAAGTAGGAGTAGGGCCCTTTTGTGGATTTTTTAAAATATTGTGTGTCCGTATAGTAATCCTAAATGGGAGCTGATTCTTTATGACTGAAGTGAAATTTTATTTCCTGTTGATTCTAGGAATATCAGTTTTGAGATGAGAGGTGACTAAGAGACAGGAAAAAGACACCCAGTATTTACTATTAGCTAAATAATGGTAAAGTGGATAAATAATGAACTAAATAGTGGGAAAGTAGACAAATAGTGGGAAAGAGAGGACAGAGGTTATGTCTTTTTACACTCGCTCTATTGCCTTTCCATTTTCACATAAAGCACTAAGATCTTTTTATATTTTGAAGTTTCTTAGTTTTGTAGTAAACCACGGACTGTGTGGTCTGCAGCTGAAATGGTGGTGATGCCCACAGTGTGGTTGATGTTACAACGTGATTACTTGCCATAACCATCCAAAAACTAATTTTGAAGCACATGGTGGCCCTTCTTCTGGTTGTGTAAATGGCCTGGGTGTTGCTTTGGCCTTCGTCTTCCTGATGTCAGTCAGATTTCAGGTAGAAATGAGTACTGTGACATCCTTGGTTGTGCTTATCAGTCACCTAAGACACAGCTTGGGCAGAGGTGATGCCTCCGTCCTTGTGCTAAATGATCTCTCATGATCTATCATAATATCCATCTGAACCAGCTTCATGGACTGGTGATTGGTGACACGGTTTTACATGTTGATGATGTCCAATTATACCATTGGACCTCACATCAGCCAAATTAGCCTTTTGAAGTTCTGCTCAATATCTAGAGGCAGTGCTGGTTTGGGAAGAGCCACCTTCTTCTGATTTTAACACACTCAGAAAGAACTTGGGAAAAATTCCTTGGATGCAAATCTTACAACTTTGTTGTCCAAAAGGTACAGGAGGGAACTAGAGGGACAGAGATACTGGACTTAATTCTTACAAACACAAAAGAAGTGATAGAGGGGGTTGAAACTGCAGGAACCTTGGGTGACAGTGACCATGTCATACTAGAATTCAACATAGCACAAACACAAGTAATAGAACATCATGATACCAGAGTCTTTGGCCCTAACTAACTAAAAGGCCACTGCAGTTTGAAATATTTTGTAGAAAGGTAAACTTTATCCCCCACTCTGAATTGTGGTTGCTGGGAACGATGTTTGTCAGCTTGCGTTTTGTTGATTTTTGCAGCTTCTGCTAAAAGGCACCGTTTTCCCAGGAACCTTTTAATGAGTCCATCCATTCACTTACTGACATGGATGAGGGTGGTTCTTTGTGGGTACTCCAGCAAAGGGACAAATTCCATTTCAGTGCTCATCTGAGAAAGAGTTGGTCTCGTGCTACTGTCCACTGCATTGTTGTAAGTGACTTCAGTGAATGGTAACAGCTCTGCCCAATTTGATTGCTGGTAATTTACATAACATCTCAAATATTGGCCAGTCATTGTATTCATGCATTTTGCTGCCCCGTTCATGCTCAGATGAAAACCAGAACTTAACCCTTGGGATGAATCACCTTTATAAACTCCTGCCAGCACTTAGTCGGGAATTGGATACCAATCTGATATAATTCTGCGAGGAACCCCATGTAATCGATAGATGTGCTTAACAGTCTAGCTAATTTCTTTGCTGGGGCGAGACCATTGCAGTCTAAGAAATGGGCTTGTTCAGAAAAAAGTAACAAGGTCAGCCAATGTATAGGCATGGCAACTGGGTCAGCCAATGTGAACTATTTGGTGACTGAAGCCAAAAATTCCAGGCAGAAATGTTATAGATGTCATCCCTGAAACTGGCCTGACTGAGGCCATTTTGGGACTTCAGACCTGACACACCAGGAAAGAGGGATAGGGAGGGGGGATGTTGTAGCCAAAACAAAATACTTTCTTGTAGGAACCAAGGACATTTCTGCATGTGCTCAAAAGGGGAAAACTGGAGTTACCTAGCGACTGGACCATGATTGGACCCAGACTGGACTATGTGACTGATGGTTTTGAGAATCACTTTCACTTTTAGCCAGGTGAAAACCATGGAAAAATTCAGACTTGTTTTTCACCACCTCGTGCCAATATGACATGTCCAATAAACCTATTCTTTGAGGAATTTGCCTCCCTCAGATTTTTGTTTGTTATGGGTATGTTACTTGGAACCTGAAAATAGAGATGTTATAAGGACTATAGATCAAGTTTCCTATTGAATGATTAGAAACTGTTTACATTAACTTTGGTTGATGGATAAAAAAGTTATTTTCAAGAATTTATTCATGAAGACCAATGCCTAATGTTACATAAAGGACAAAAGACAATGCGAGAATTGTAGTGGATGTAACATATACAACAGATTAAAAATTTGAAGGGATCTTATAGGTCAGCTAGAAAAACCCCACCCAAGCAGGAGACCCTACACCATTTCTCTTCTTCTCACTCCAGCCTCTTCTTGAAAGATTCCAGTGATGAAGCACCCACAACCTCTAAAGGCAAGCTGTTCCATTTGCTGATTGTTCTCACTGTCAACATGTTGCCCCCAACAATCTGGGTCCTCATTTTACTGACCTTGGAAGGATGGAAGGTTGAGTCAACCTTCAGCCGGTCAGGATTGAACTCCTGGCACAGGCAGAGTTCACCTGAAATACTGCATTCTAACCACTACACCACCATGGCTTAATGCCACTAGGTAGGCCTGAAAACCAGCTCTAGCTTGTGTTTGATCAAGTTTGTTGTCCATCAACAATATTCCAGATGTCTGTTCTTTCATTGCATTTCCCTCAAATCCTCCATGATCCATGGAGAGTGATGAGATTCCAAAGACGGAATAGTCACATGGATGTGATCTGACTTAGCTATACAAGCACACACACACAAACACACACACACAGATACACACACACTTATTCCAAGCAGTAACCAAGGCTTCAGATCAGGGGTGGTATCCAACAGTCACTACTGCCAGTTCGCTTGTGGGCTGTGCATGCACAGAAGCAAAAAACAAGATGACGGCACCTATAGTGCTGGCCAGAGAACCAGTTTGGGGCATGGCAGGCCTGGGTCACTGCTGGATCCAGCGTCCCAGGCCACCAAACCACAACAGGTTGAAGCCGAACCATGCCGAACCGGTAGGAATCCTCCACTGCTTCAGATGGACTAACCAGCAGTAGAGCTGGGTTTAATCAGCAAATCACAATACGAAATTCCAAGGTGGGGGATGAGCTTGCCTGGTGATACCTGTTAATATTGGAAAAGGTAGCATTTAAAAGGACATCAGAGTTTTTTCATCTGAGCTTTGAACTCTCATCCTCCACTTAATTTCCTAACAGGTCTCAATAGGAAAGGCCAGAACCACTGTAGAAGAGTGTCCCCATGGGTGAGTTTCTGTAACTTTTTACTATCATAGTGTTCTCCAGTTGCCCCTTTGCACATAGAGCCCTACAAGAAGTTGTTGGTCCCCAGAGAAGTTGCTTCTCAGTGTAATTATCACAATCCTGGTCTTTGAAACCCTTTTGCTACTTGTATAGTGACTGCCTTTGAAGTAAACATCAGAATGAAGCAACATAGAAGAAATCTTGCATCAGAAAATTATAAAAGCTTTTAGTCATGCTGAGATTTTTGCCCAAGACTTAGGACAGGCAGGGGCTGGGTTCTTGAAAATGTATCTTTCTCCTCTTTCCATATGAAGCTTATTTTGTCTGAATCAGGAAAGCCACTGCTTTCTATCTTCTAAGTGTGCTTTGTATTACTCTTCTTGTAGTTTAGAAACAGAGGAGAGGCTGGTTGAGCCCAAGGAGATATGGACCTTGTACGTCTCCTTCTCATGCTGCTGCTTATGCCGACTGAAAGAAACTCTGGGAGGATCAGAACCAAATGCCCCACAACTTTGAAACAGCAAGATGGAGGAAATGTATTGAATTTTTACAAGCCAGGAGACCATCTCATCAGTGTGGTTGTCACTGCAACAAAATATTTTCTTCAGCTGATACAATTCAATGGGTCACGTTACATTTCTTCTCATAAGTAAGTCATTCAGTGTGATGGAGTTGCATTCCCTTACTTTGAATTTCTAATACACTTTTCCTTTCATCTTCTTCCTAAGTTGCATGACGTCTGCAAGCTCTTGGGCCATTTTGATTTACAGGGATCTACTCTTTGATTTACCTTGCGCAAGAGACTCAAATCCAGGGATGGGGCAAAAGAAACTCTAACAGAACCCGAGAAAAAGAGACACAGAAATACAGAGGATCTTCCCCTCTTCTTCAGCTGATCTCTTGAATATTTTTATTTAACATAGTTATTGAAAGCGTTGTAATTTCTTTGGCCAGACATGCATGCTATTTATAAGTGAATGATTTGTTTTAGAATGGCCTGCTGAATGATTACTACATCTATGTACTTTTAATTGTGGTTGTAGTAGTTTGTTGGACAAATACAACTCAGCCCTACTACAAGTAATGATATATATTAATCCTAGTGGAGGACTAGCTTCATTCCATCTTCTTATCACATATTGCAACTAAATAGTGATGGGTGACTATAATTTGTCTCTGGTTTTGGTTCAGTATTGGTGTACAATTCAATAGTTGTAAATACAAACAGGAATAAATAAAGATATATATCTTTTGCTGTTGCTGTGGATATGATGATAATAATAACATGAACATTTTTTTTTACAGAAGGCTATCTTATGATCAATCAAGAATCCTATTCTTCATTTTAGCCATTCAATTGGTAAACAAGAATCTCCAGCTTTTGCGTAATCTCACACTTGGCTACAACATCCATGACAACTATTTGAGCACCTATCACACTTCAGATGCATTGGTGGACATGCTTTCTACTGGAGAAGCCAATGTGCCAAACTACAACTGTGGAAAGAAGGACAACCTTCTGGCTCTTCTAGATGGAGCTGACAATGACATTTCTATTCAGATGTCAACATTAGTAGGCACCTATAAAATCCCACAGGTTTGGTAACATGTTTTTCTCTATTTGGTGAAGTGAATGTGGCAGGTGGGTGAGAGAGAGTGATAGATGCAACCATAGATGCTTTTCACGAAGGCCACTGCAGCTGCCATGGCTAGGGATGGGATCTGCAGTGGGGAAGGGGGAAGGGGCAAGGGGCAAAGAAACTGTATCCCCTTGTGACACCATCCCCATTGGTCTGAGGGCTGCACATTTGTGAATGCTAGAAATGTTCTGTGTCCAATCAAATGGTCTTTGCAAAAAAAAAAAAAAAAAAAGGAAGATGCACCATGATAGAAGGTTCATATGTGAAACTAATTTGGATCAAATAATATTTTCATTGGTGAACAAATCTCAGATTTCTGATAATATTCCCATTGTATTCTTTTGACTATAGATGATAAATATATATGTATCATAGACACATATATGTGTGTGTGTGTGTGTGTGTGTGTGTGTGTGTGTGTGTGTGTTTATTTGTGCTGATAAATAAATAAAGGGAGACTAGTATAGATCTATTTCAAGCTATTTAGCTCTCATCAGCTAGCCATACCCTTGCTGGGATTTGAACCTGGGCTATATTACATACTAGGCAAACTTCTTAGTCATTAGGCCACAGGCTCTTATCCGTTATCAGCGAAGCCATATATATTTAAAGTCACAACCCCTGGTATGCCCAAATATGGGAGGAAGATCACACTTCCATTCTCTGTCCTTCGGTTCGTCACAAGAGACCATCCAGATTATTTATCAGCACAAATATAACATACATACATACATACATACATACATACATACATACATACATATGCATGCAGCATATTCGGGTCTTTTCCCATGTAAGATTGACAGAGGATAATTATGGAAGCTATCGAAATAGAGAAACACCCCCACAACATGAATAAACGTGATGACACCTCCCATCTACCAGACATCTGGAAAGTAGACCTAATTCAATAAATGAGTCCCAGCCACAAAAACTGACACAGAACCCAGAACAATCCAGGATACCATCACCAATCCCCTGACGTTGAAAACAGCATTGCTCCTTGATTTTTCAGATTGGTTATAAAATTGTTTCAGAGGCTCTCAATGATAAAAGTCATTTCCCCTTTTTCTACCGGATGGCCCCGAAAGAAGGGATCCATTACCCAGCAATTGTTCAACTTCTCCTCCATTTCAGATGGACCTTGATTGGTCTCTTTGCTCCAGACACAGAGGAGGGAGAACATTTCATGAGGAATTTGAAAATGTTGCTTGTCAAGAATGGAATTTGTGTTGTTATAGAACAACGATTTTCAGTGACTGGACTTAATGCACCCTTGAGGGATTCTATCTCTAAGTGGCGACAAGTCAATGTCTTTGTTTACTTTATAAAATATGGTACCATCATAGACAGAATTTTCCCTGTCCATTTAACACTTGAAGCTTTTTCAGGACCCATTAAAGGAAAAGTATGGATCATCTCAACCTATAAGGAATTGACACTGAGAAGGCACAGCTTTTACAGACACGTTCATAGTATTTGGACTTTTACGTTTCTGGAAAAAAATAGGACAAAAGATGATGCTTCTGAAGCCAATCTGTTTCTTAAACACAAGTTTGGACAACCATCTTTTAACTGCTCCATTTCAAAGCACGTATTTTCAGTGAAAGACAGGACAAGATGCACCCAGAAAGCAGCACTGGAGACTCAAGAGAGTGGAAACAGTATCCAGATTCAAAATGATCACCATCTTTACAGTGTCATTAAGACTCTGGCTCATGCCTTGAATGCTGCATATTCCTCCAGATCTTGGAGGAGGAGGAGAAAGAAGGGCCCTAATAGGTTGAGGACTCGAAGAGTGCAACCATGGAAGGTATGGAGACCTCAAAAGTATCTGTATTCTTAGAAGTAATGCAAAGTGTACCAAAAAGGACAACAGGTTTAACACGGCTACTATTAAAAAGGATGTATGCATTTTAAAATAATTCCCTGTATGTATGGGTTTATGATAAGCATTATAGAATTTTATTTTCATAAAATTGAAGAGGTCTGTGAGACCATCTAGCTAATCCCTCCTCTTTGCAGGATACCCAATTAAAGCTTTTCCTACTGACAGCTGCTCAATCTTTGCATTAAGACAATAAATGAAAACCAAAAATTCCTATTTTATAATTCAATAGAAAGGTTGACTAATACCAGATTTTTTTTCAGTCAACATTGTTATTGAATTGCAAACTATTATAAAATAAAAATACATTGAATTTAATACAATTAGATAAATGGATAAAAATCGAAGAAAGATTTTAGGAGAAAGATAGATTTAACAAAATTTGAAATGATTATAAAAGAAGGTGAGGTGAATGAAGAATATCTGGGTAAAGGAAGATTTGGGTATATATATATATATACATATATATATATATATATATATATATATATATATATATATATATATATATATACATACATACATACATACATACATACATACATACATACATACATACATACATACATACATACATACATACATATATATATATATATATATATATATATATATATATATATATATAGGATAAAGGAGGAGAGCATGTGGCTTAGTGGCTAACACAACTGCCTAATATGTAATACGGCACAGGCTCAAATCCCAGTAAGGGTATGGCTAGCTGATGAGAGCTAAATAACTTGAAATAGATCTATACTAGTCTCCCTTTATTTATTCATCAGCACAAATGCTGATATATGGATATGGATATGGATATGGATATGGATATGGATATGGATATGGATATGGATATGGATATGGATATGGATATGGATATGGATATGGATATGGATATAGATATAGATGATATAGATGATATAGATGATATAGATATAGATATAGATATAGATATAGATATAGATATAGATATAGATATAGATATAGATATAGATATAGATATAGATATAGATATAGATATAGATATAGATATAGATATAGATATAGATATAGATATAGATATAGATATAGATATAGATATAGATATAGATATAGATATATAATTAACTGAATTAGAAGAGCAGACAAACATGATAATGATTGGAAAAATATTTGGAACAGAAGAGTATATAAGAATATGTCAGCGTTAACTGATGTGTCACAAAGTCATGGTTTTAACTATTTGCATTAAGAAAAATATAGGAGAACTTATGACCAATGTGAAAATTGTTATTCATAACTCTCGAGTTATATGAGGAACATTGAGCATTATCTGATTACAATTTTAAGAAAACTTTTATGGACTCAATTATTATACCATCCAGCACTAATTTAACTAGGCTAATAATCATCACATCAGGAAGTACTTGTCAATACTTTGCTGAAAATATGTTATGTCTCCAATCCCACAATCTATTTAGAAAATGTTATATCTTCAAATGAGCTTGGAGTGAAGAGATGCTGCCTAAGGGACAATCATATAAAAGGAAGGGGAAAACTACAACTGCAGAAAAAGCAAAGAAAGGAATTCAGAAAGGATTACCGTATTTTCACCCATATAACCCGCGGGTTATATGCGGTTTTTACATGCACAGCGCCCCCCTGCGGGTTATATGCGTGGGCGGGGTATACGGAAGATATTTTACACGATCGGAGGCTTGCACAGGCTTGTTTCTCCGTTTCTTCCCCCACCCCGATCTCAGCTGTTTCCTTCTCCTCCGTTCCTTTCCTCTTCCCCAGCTTGCGCAGGCTTGTTTCTCCGTTTCTTCCCCCACCCCGATCTCAGCTGTTTCCTTCTCCTCCGTTCCTTTCCTCTTCCCCAGCTTGCGCAGGCTTGTTTCTCCGTTTCTTCCCCCACCCCGATCTCAGCTGTTTCCTTCTCCTCCGTTCCTTTCCTCTTCCCCAGCTTGCGCAGGCTTGTTTCTCCGTTTCTTACCCCACCCCGATCTCAGCTGTTTCCTTCTCCTCCGTTCCTTTCCTCTTCCCCAGCTTGCGCAGGCTTGTTTCTCCGTTTCTTCCCCCCCCCATCTCAGCTGTTTCCCTTCTCTCTTACTCGTCGCGGGTTATATGCGTGGGCGGGTTATATGCGTGGGCGGGTTATATGCGTGGGCGGGTTATATGCGTGGGCGGGGTATACGGAAGATATTTTACACGATCCGGAAAACCCGCGGGTTATATGCGTGGGCGGGTTATTTGCGTGGGCGGGTTATATGGGTGAAAATACGGTACTCCCAAATAAAAATAGTTGGTGCGAGATCTGTACTTCTGATTTGCAAGATTCTGTTAATGTAGCTCTCCAATAAAGTAGAATTCATTCATCTGGTCATGTTTTAGCCTGACATTTTGCTAAAGCTTTGTTTAAAGTTCTAAAGATAATGGTCATACTTATCTCAAATTAGGGTATTTGCAAGTTTGACAACAGTAGAAAAAAGATGCAAATGTAAAAAAAAGCCACAGGGGATAAGAAACCAAGATTTCTAATTTCAAAATCCTGGATTTTTCCATTCTAGTTTCACCCATTTCTGGAGAAGAATGAATTTTGCAATATTTCCTTACTGAAACTATACTTGGACCAAAATGGAGATGTAGCAGCAGATTTGAACATCATGAGCTGGGTGTTTTTCTCCAAGAAGGATCCCATCAAAGACCAAATAGGAAGTTTTGAAAGACAGAGACTTATTATTAACCAAGGTGTTCTTTCACGGTTAAATCTGCTCAATAAGGTGAGTGGAATATTGGTGTTTCTTATCAATTTTTGAAAGCCTTAAGACCCATTTAAAGTGAGCTAAGCCTAGCCACAAAGGCTAAGTGGAGAACTTGTGAAGCCACATGTGAAGCCCACAAGTGCTGAGGATTCTGATGTTGATATCTTTCCTTGTTCCTTGTGGTCCAATAGCAAAGAGGGTTGAATAGAGCTTTTAGTTCTGCAACAGAAAGGGCCTGTTCTTGGATAACTAACTGGACCTTTGAAAGATAACTTTCCCACACAGGACTCAAACGTCTGTCCCACATGCTGCAGCAAAAGATGCCTGATTTAACTTGTTATATTAGATTAGATTAATTAAAGTTTAATGTTGATCAATCACCATACTTTAAAACCAGAGTCTAGAAATATGAAGAATGGAGAAACAAATGCTCATACAGCCATGATGATGAATCAACTGGTTCTTACTTAATGCCTAGATCTTTTCTCAATTCAATCTCTCCAGATTTTATTAAGTAGAAAAGTCCTTTATTGCAATGTGATCTGCCGAAAGCAAAAACAAAGAAGTAAATGAGGAATCTGTGAGCAATTGTATGTACCATATCTGTTTGGAATGAGTCAGTAATTTCATATTTATTTAAGTGAAGCTCAGAGACTACAAGACTAATGTTCATATTGACCTCCGTTTTCTTTTTTTTAAATCAATTTTTTATTTTTCATAATCTTTACACATATCAGTGCGTGAAATGGTGTGGTAATTGGGTAATACATTTCAGTACATATAAATATATTATTATTTCTAGATATTACATTTCATTTCTATTATTTCATATTATTTATACATGCCCTTTGTGATCACGTTTCATTTCTGAACCATCTTTCTGACCTTTTGTATATCTTAACATATTAATGTATAATTATTATTATTCCCCACTATTTTCTATCCTTATTTTAACTTCCCCCCTTTCATAACGCTATAATATTCAAAGATGTGTTTTCCACCTATTTTGTTGCTCATATTTCCTCAGTTAAATCAAAGTTCCATCCTTCATTCTTCCATTATTCAATATCTCCTTATACAGTTTTAGTATCAATCAGAATCATTTATATATTTAGAGTACTTCTATTCATACTCTTTCCAGTTCTTCAATCCATATAATTTTACTAATAATACACATGCTTAGATTAAAATACATTTATATATATTTACCTAGTCACCCATTGTTAAGTTCCAATCTTCCACTGTTGTTCATATATTTATACATATTTAGTAGTACAGTCATTCAAAGTCTATTTTTCCAATTCTTCATATCCAATTATATTAAAATATTATCCTGATATCTATCACGCTGCTAAAATAATAATCCAACCTGTATAGTTCTAATATTAATAAATACTATTGAAATATATTCATAAAAATATTATTTTACTCTATTTTCCTTTATCCATCATCTCTTACCTGCATCCAAACCTTTAATCTTATTTTATTTAAAATTTTCCTCCCACATTTACCCCTTAGGACTTTTGTTCCATCTATTTGACTATTTAATCTAACTTTTCCTCCCAAGTCTACCCTTTTCTACAGTCTAATTCCAGAACTATTCAGTCCGCCTCCTATCTCTTTCCCCCCCCCCCCAGATCTCTTCCTGTTTCTCTCATTCCCTTTTTAGGTCTTTTATATTATTTTCATATTTTTAGTTCCTTAATCACTATTAGTTTTGACAACATCTCCTCCTTATTTTCTTCTTGTTGATTTCTCTCTGCTTTCCCCTCTTTTTTTTTTTTTACTGGTGACTCCATTCTTTCTTCCTTGTCCTGATCATTGTCCATTATTCTTTGTATTAAATTTCCCAATTTTTCATCTATATGGTCAAATATTTTCTCAATGCTTTGAAAAAGCTCCATTCCATTTAGGTTCCCCTCACTTCCATCCTGTGTTGCATCTGTGTTTAGTCAATCTATTTTTTGTAGTCATTAATTCAAAAAGCCCAACTTCCAAGTCACAATTTCAAATGTCTCATCAATAGTCAGTCCAAACTATTTAAATTCAGCAGGAGGTTTTCCACACCTCGTCAAATTACTTTATATGTTCAATAATATTCAATGATGTTTAGAGGCTCTCAACTGAAGTCCTTAGTTAATAATCAAATCTCTAGTGGTCTTAGAGTTTGTCTGTGTCCCACAAACATTTCAGTCTATTTGAATAGTTATTTCCAAACTTGCATATTTCCCTTTTCATCAGCAGATGGCGCTCTCACTTCTGTCTGCTTCAACCTGTCTGCAATATGGTCGACAGTTCCAATTTCAATTATTTTAAATTGGGCAATATTCATAAAAATAAATGCAAGACTTTAATTTCAGTGTTTTAAAATGCTCTCGATAACATGACTTTTAACTTTTAAAACCAAGTTTTTATTTGTCGTTTAAAAAACATTTTTTTTCTTCCTTCAATTCTCTAGTATTTTTCTTTTGTGCTTCAACAAATAACTTTAAATATGTTTCCCCCTTGGATTTCTGCGGTCAACTTCCAATAAAACTTATGTTCTCATCCAGATCACACTCCATTTACTTTCTCCACTCCAGCCGTGGGTATTCAGTCTCCGGCTTCATGGCAGCCATTTTGGCTGCCACTGCTGCTTGTCTTCAGATAAGGGGGCTTTCCAAGTCAGGGAGGAGAGATGCAGCTCTCCTCTACCTGCCAGGCAGTCCCACTGTACTTCACCACCCATTCAGGGTGGCTGTGATTCAAATTTGGACCTCTGACAGAGAGAGGTTGGAGGTGACCACAGAGCTGGCAAATCAGGCTTCCGAAGGCACTTGAAGTATAACCGGAAGTCCTATTGGCCTCCATTTTCCATAGATGGTTTAGTCCTAACACATTTTCCTTGGCACTCTTTGTTTTTCTTCTTAGTCTCTACCTCAGTCCAAATGCGTGGAAAATTGTAAACCTGGATTTGTGAAGCAGGTTCGAGAAGGAGAGCCAGTTTGCTGTTATGATTGTGTTCCTTGTCCTGAGGGGACCATCTCCACTCAGGAAGGTGAGTATCTATAAAAATATTCATGTTAAATGTGCATGTACAGCCATTTGGATAATTTGAAGTTAGTGCAGGGTGTGAATGTGTTGGGTTGCGTCAGGGAAGGGTAGTTGTGGTGCCAGGTATTTTTCTTGTGCATTTTCTTGTGTTGTTGTTTTATAGTAATATACTGTATATTGGTTTTTCCCCTTGGGCTATAAGCTTCTTAGGCTGGGCAGGAAAATGAATTGTTTATATATGTATATAGGCTCCTATTTACCATTTACTATGGTTTTCTTATCTCTTGATATGACTATAACCTAAAATAGATCTTTCTTGAAATGTGAAAGATTAGGAAAAAATGTATATTGCTTTCTATTCCACAGATACTGAAAAGTGCACCAAGTGTCCAGAAGATCAACATCCAACCAAGAACCGAGTTCAATGTATCCCCAAAAGAATAACTTTTCTGTCTTATGAAGAACATCTGGGTATCATCCTGGTCTCCTTTGCCCTATTCTTGTTCTTAACTACTGCCTTGATTTTAACCATATTCCTTAAATACTTAGAAACTCCCATTGTCAAAGCAAATAACCGGGACCTCTCCTACATCCTACTGGTCTTCCTGATGCTTTGCTTCTTGTCTTCCATTTTCTTCATTGGAAAACCAAGAAAAGTCACCTGCCTTCTCCGACAAACAATGTTCAGCATTGTCTTCACAGTAGCCATATCTTCTGTGTTGGCCAAAACAGTCATGGTGGTTCTGGCCTTTCTGGCCTCAAAACCAGGAAATAGAATAAAGAGATGGTTGAGGAAGAGCTTGGCCAACTCCATTATCCTTTCTTGTTCCAGTGTACAAATTTTCATCTGTGCCACATGGTTGAGAGTTTCTCCCCCATTTCCTGACTTTGATTTATACTCCCAGCCTGGAGAAATCATCCTGCAATGCAATGAAGGCTCTGTCATCATGTTTTATATTGTCCTTAGTTACATGGGTTTCCTAGCTGCCATCTGCTTCACAGTGGCTTTCCTGGCCAGGAACTTGCCTGGGGCCTTCAATGAAGCCAAACTGATCACCTTCAGTATGCTAGTCTTCTGCAGTGTCTGGATCTCCTTCCTGCCCACCTACCTGAGCACCAAGGGGAAATCCATGGTGGCTGTTCAGGTCTTCTCCATCTTGGCCTCCAGTGCTGGATTGCTGGTCTGCATCTTCTTCCCCAAGTGCTACATTATCATCCTGAGGCCAGATCTAAACACTAAGGAATATCTAATGATAAAAGTAGGGAACAATTTTCTCCGGAACTGAAATCTCACTTTCCTCTTCCCCCTTTACAGTCAGAACTGAAACTTTCATTAAATCTTCTGTTGATTGTTTCAGTTCCTGGCTGAACAGAAAGATAGACTACTCTTTCTTCTTCACCTTCCCTTCCTTCAAACAGAATAGATCTGAAAGGTATCTTGGAGGTCTTTTAGTCCAACCCCTTGCTTGAGCAGGACACCCTATACAATCTGAGATAAATGGCTGTCCAATCTCTTCTTAAAATCCAGTGAGGAAAGACTCACAAGTTAAGCTATTCCATTGGTTAATTGTTTTCATTGTTAGGAAGTTTCCTCTTGATTCTAGGTTGCTTCTCTCCTTGATTAGTTTCCATCCATTGTTTCTTGTCTTGCCTTCTGGTGCTTTGGAAAATAAGTTGATTCCATCTTCTTTGTGGCAGCCCCTCAAATACTGAAATGCTGCTATCATGCTCTGTCCCCCCAGTCCTTCTTTTCTCTAGACTGGCCATATCTAATTCCTCCAACTGTTCTTCCTATGTTTTTGTCTCAAGGCCTGTCATCATCTTAGTTGTTCTTCTTTGTACTTTTTCCAAAGTCCCAACATCTTATTTGTAATGTGGTGACCATAACTGGATGCTGTATTAAAGGTGTGGTCTTACTAAGGATTTCTAAAGCTATACTAATACTTTACATGATTGTGATTCTGTACCTCTGTTTATACAACCAAGGATTATATTAGCTTTTTTTTTTTTGCTGCTGCACACTGCTAACTTATATTTAAGTGATCGTTCACTAGCACTCCATGGTTCCTCTCCATGGTCCTTACCCAAATCTAATGGGTAAGCTGCATCTATTCACCCAATCCAGGATCGCTCAGGATCCCATGCAGCATTCCTTTGAAAGAGTGATTTCTCCAAGGGCACTCTGTAACGTTAACCATCATTTATCCTCATCCCTATTATTAGGGGTGGTGTTCCAATTATGAACTGGTACCGTAACGAGAAATGGCAGAATTTTAAAGGGTCCATTTTCCGTTGCCGATCCCCAATGTCTTTAAGTCATAATTGGGTGTCAGTCATTCACTCCTGCACCATGTTTTGGAGCCTCTGTAGGGTGCTAAGGAGGCCAGCAGGACTGGGGGAATTAGGAGTTCTCTGACAGGTGCGTCATTTGGTGCAATTTTCAAGATATGTTAATATGACACAATCAACCTATTGGTTAGACAATTTGTAATGGAGGCTGTGTTGATGTCGCCTCTAGATCCATTTGAGGGGATCAGGGCTCAAGTCCCCCAGATCTCTAACAATCCGTTTCAGCTCTTCTCCAATGAAGTGGTATCAGTAACTACTTGTTCTCACTCTTCCCATTGACGCATTTCTGCACCGTGTATATACTTACGATTCCACTATTGATATTGAAGCCCCAGGAATCTTGTTGCTTATTTCCTCAAAAGACTCTTTCCCATCAAATAGATATTCTGGGGTTTCATCAATATCTTGGCCTCTTAAGCAGGCTATTTGGTAAGATCGTTGCTTTATTTGTCTGAGCAACTCATCTACCTTGCTACATTCTCCACAATCTGGGTGCTTATGCCTAGCAGAAATAGGTTTGCACAAAGTCCTTTAAGGCTTTGATTTTGCACAGCCTGCTTTTGCTGCCATTCCTCTTCCCTTCCTCCACCATTCTTCAGGTCAGACAAGGTCTCTTTTAGTCCCAGCATTAAGCAGAATAAGAGTTGAAAGGTATCTTGGGGTGTGTGTGCCTTCTAGTCCACCCCACCTGATAAAGCAGACAAATGGCTGTCCAATCTCTTTGTCTCTTTTGCAGCTGGTAATCAGCCTGTAAGATCATGGCATCCGGCACTGTCAATTCCTGGCAAATAGGTGGGGAAGAAATGGAGTTAGTGACAGATTTTATTTTCCTGGGCTCCAAGTTCACTGCAGATGAGGACTGCAGCCAAGAAATTAAAAGACGCTTGCTCCTGGGGATGAAAGCTATGGCAAATCTAGACAGCATCTTAAAAGGCAGAGACATCACCCTGCCAACAAAAGGGCATATAGTCAAGTCTATGGTTTTCCCAGTTGCAATGTACGGCTGTGAAACTTGGACCATAAGAAAGGCTGGTCACAAAAGAATTGAGGCCTTTGAACTATGGTGCTGGAGAAGACTCCTGCGAGTCCCTTGGACTGCAAGGCGATCAAACCAGTCAGTCCTAGAGCAGATCAACCCTGACTGCTCTTTAGACGGCCAGATCGTGAAGATGAAACTCAAATACTTTGGCAACCTAATGAAAAGGAAGGACTCACTGGAGAAGAGCCTAATGCTGGAAATGATTATGGGCAAAAGAAGAAGGGGATGACAGAAAATGTGGTGGCTGGATGGAGTCACTGAAGAAGTCAGCATGAGATTAAATGGACTCTGGGGGATGATAGAGGGCAGGAAGGCCTAGAGGAACATTGTCCATGGGATTGCGATGGGTCAGACATGACTACATGACTAACAATAACAACAACAATCAGCCTGTATACATGGTGGTTATTTTTGCCCCAAATCTCAATTGAAAGAGGAGTTCTCTGATCACATCTGCCCAAGGAATTTGTGTCAGCTAAACTCCCAATATTACTGCTGACACTCCATGTAAATCTTTGTTTTTTTCAGTTCTTCCTTCTCACTCAAATCCCCAGTTCTATATTCTAGGCCAAGGCGTGTATGTGTGTAAAGGTCCCAGTCCCTCCAGAAAGTAAATTTAATCTCCCTCAAAACTGAGCCAGATACTCCAAGAACAAAAAGACCTCACAGAAACGCAAAATCCACAGATATTGGATCCCTCTAAACTAGTTATTGTATTTATGTGGCAAGAAATCAGGGCACACCAGTGCTGTGGATAGCTGTAGACCTCACAGCTCAATATTTACTTAATAAACTAACTTCAAAATATAAAGAATCTCAGTGTCTTACATGAAGATAGAAATACAGCAGTGTCAAGAAAAAACAAAAACCCTTCTATCCACCTTATTATTTCTCATCTAATGATTCAGTCCACAGGCAAACACAAAGGGTTTTCTATTTAAGCAGGGGGTTGGACTAGAAGACCTCCAAGGTCCCCTCCAACTCTGCTATTCTGTTCTGTTCTTTTCTATTCTATTCCATTCCATTCCATTCCATTCTTTCTATTCTATTCTCACGAAATCATAATTATTTTTTGTTGTCCTGACCGAGAAAATCCAATAGTATTTTTCTATTTTATGAAGTCTGGATGGATGGAATTGAGAAAAGATTTAAACATTAAATGAAGACCAGTGGGTTCCTGCTCATGGCCTCCATTCTTCATATATCCACAATTTTAAATTTTGGTGGTATATCCATACTAAATTTTATATATAACTTTATTCTATTTGATTTGAGCAATACAGCCAAAAGTGGAACAGAGGTAGCTGCAAGTATTTCATATTGACTCATCAGTACCTGCATTCCAATAACATGGTTAAAAACTCAACCTCAGATATAAGATCTAGCAAGAGCATTAATGAAGCCTATAACGCATTTAGGAAAACAACCAATGGCAAGCTGTATGCTCACAGGAGGCATAGATTGACATAAACCTGTTTCTGCATGCACAAGGGAGGCTTCAACAGTTAATGGCAAACCACTCAGCAAACCGCAGGAAACAAGAGTTCTTGTGGCACAGTAAAACTTCAAAAGCAGAGTTTTGATCCCCATGGTGATCCATAGATAGTAAGTGGCTCACAATGGCCAATGAAGATATTTTATGGCCAGAATTTGCTGTTGTTGTTGGATTACTCAAGGTGGTCTGGACCCATTTCAGAAGATGCTCTTTTCTTCTGAAAACCAATGTAATTGTCTCCACAATTACAAACCAATTGGTAAACACAATGAGTTTTGGTGCTGATAGGTTGTGGTTCCTTACTTAAAGGCAGGGGTAGTCTCTGGGTTTGATGTAATATGTGAAGCTCAGCCATATTGAATGTTGCTTTGATTAAGGTGTTTAAACATCAAGTCATCAGACGTGCTATCGGCTCATCCTTAAATAGCAGCTCAATAAGTACCTTATTTTTACTGGCAGTTGGAAGTCCTGGCTTTGGTTCTCTTATTTTGTGCCTGTCAATAAAACACCCTGGATAACCATTTGAGCAGAGTGTTTGGGTTAAAAATTCCAGTTGTTCTTTAAACAGTCTTCAATGCAAATTTGACATGCTCATGTAAATAGTGTCGGTACCACTGCACATTTATACTTAATTGGGGTAAAGCTTGTGAAATTCAGATATTGGCCGGACCATGTTGACTTTCTATATACCATTCTTTTAATGGACCCATCACTCCTTCATATGGTCAGTATATCCAGGACAGGGGTAATATTCACTTATTTTCCCTACCAGTTCACAAACATGAGTGCACACATGTTGTGCGCACACATGACACCTCCGTGCATGCGCACTGTCTTCCGTGAATGTAATTTTGGTGAAAAAAAAAGGGGCCTCAATGGGATACTGTAGAGCCGAGGTGGATGGGTGGGGCCACCCACCATTTCTGCTACTGGTTTGGGTGAACTGGTCTTTACCAATAGAATACCATCTCTGATCCAGGAAGGGTCATCTACTTCATACTCAATGGTGACTTTCAGGTTAGCATGACAGTTGTTCCGATGATCCACAAAGTTATTAATAGTCTGTCTTGATGGGCAAAAATAAAAAATGATTACCATTAACTATTTGAAGCCTCCCTTGTGCGTGCAGAAAAAGCTTTATGTTAATCTATGCCTCCCATGGGCATAAGGCTTGCCATTGGTTGATTTCTTGCATATGTTAGAGCAGTGTTTCTCAACCTTAGCATCTTGAAGATGTCTGGTCTTCAACTTCCAGAATTCCACAGCCAGCGAATGCTGGCTGGGGAATTCTGGGAGTTGAAGTCCAGACATCTTCAAGTTGCCAAGGTTGAGAAACACTGTGTTAGAGGCTTAATTAATGCTCTTGCTAGATCTTATATTTGAGGCTGATTTTAACCGAGTTGTGGTGATGTAGGTACTGATGAGTCAATTCGAAACACTTGCATCTAGCTCTGTTCATCTCTGCGTTGTTTAAACTATTAAAAGTGACTAATTGTTTTAAATTGCTCTATTCGATTTATTAAGATATGTATAACTGTGATGAAGAAAGAAACTGCTGACCAGTGGGTTTGGGAAAGTTTTGTTCTGGAATGCATGAAACATTGCAAAGCTGCTCTCTTTTGAACATAGTCAAAAATGAACTTCTAGTTAAAATACAATAAACATACTTACAAAATAGTTCTGTCAACTTAGAAGAGCACTTTTTAAATGTTTTATTTATTTCATCAAATCTTATAGCTGCTAGGCTAATGAACTTACTGCACTTAAGATGTTGCCTCATTTGCTGATGAAATATTTGTGTCTTTTGTGCCTTTTCTCTTTGGATTGGCTTAATCCAAATATTGGCTGACCTGTGTGCTGAGGTAAAGGAGGACTACTGACAGTTTAAAAAACATAAAAATTAATTATTAATTCATTTATTTTATTATTTAGTGATTCTCTTGAATTTTTGTTTGACTAACAAACTTCACATATTTATTTCCTTCAGTTTTAATAAGCCTAACTTGTCAAACAAATGCAATGGAAGTACACAAACACAACACAATAATAATGAATAATTAAATGCTATGACCCTAAGAAACAATTTCAGTCATTTCCCAGCTTTTGTCATCATATGTTGCTTAGTGTTTAGATCTGGTCTCAGGATGATAATGTAGCACTTGGGGAAGAAGATGCAGACCAGCAGTCCAGCACTGGAGGCCAATATAGAAAAGACCTGAACAGCCACCATGGATTTCCCTTTGGTGCTCAGGTAGGTGGGCAGGAAAGAAACCCAGACACTGCAGAAGGCCAACATGCTGAAGGTGATCAGCTTGGCTTCATTGAAGGCCCCAGGCAGGTTCCTGGCCAGGAAAGCCACCATGAAGCAGATTGCAGCCAGGAAACCCATATAGCCAAGGACAATATAAAACATGATGACAGAGCCTTTGTTGCATTGAAGGATGATCTCTCCAGGCTGCGAGTGGAGGTCAGAGTCAGGGAATGGGGGAGAAACTCCCAGCCACATGGCACAGATGAGAATTTGGCCAGCAGAACAAGAAAGGATGACAGAGTTGGCCAAACTCCTTCCCAACCATCTTCTCATCCTGTTCCCTGGTTTTGAGGCCAGGAATGCAACCACCACTGTGATTGTTTTGGCCAACACAGAAGACACGGCTACTGAGAAGACGATGCTGAACACCGTTTGTCGGAGAAGACAGGTGGCTTTCCTTGGTTGACCGATGAAGAAAAAGGAGGACAGAAAGCAAAGCATCAGGGAGACCAGGAGGATGAAAGAGAGGTCCTGGTTGTTGGCTTTGACAATTGCAGTGTCTTGATATTTAAAGAATATGATTAAAATGAATCCTGTGGTTAGGAACAAGAGTAGGGCAAAAGAGATGAGGATGGTGCCCAGATTTTCATCATAGGACAGGAATGTTATTCTTTTGGGGATACATTGGATGCGGTTCTTAGTTGGATATTGATCATCTGGACATGTAGTGCATTGTTCACTATCTGAGAAAACAAAGTAACATTTTTTTTATAAAAATATTTCTACAGAAATGTTTCAAGAAATTATTTAGAAATGAGAAGTGAAAGTCTCAGTACTTACACTCCAGCCAAAAAAAAAACAACAACAAACAAACAAACAACCCAATAAATACAATTATAAAAACAAGAACTAAATAAAATTAAAACAAGAAATATCTGGTGCCACAACCTACCTTCTCTGAAGTAATCCAAAGATTCTGATCTTGCACTGACTTGACTTTATTACCTGACTCTGTGGTTTCATCCCCAAACCCCCACAACTTCAACCTTAGACTGTCTACTGTTGATCTCACCCCATTCTTAAGCATGGATAAGTGCACCAAGATGCCTACCATCCCTGTCCTAATGTTTCTTTTCATTTGCATCCATTTCATGTATCCAAAATCATGTATGTACATACATACATACATACATACATACATACAAAAAAAATATACATACATACATACATAGATACATACATACATACATGCATACATACAGGTTGTCTAATACATGCTTGAGAAAATAAAATAAGATAATAAAATAAAATAATAAAATAAAATAAAGTAAAATAATAAACTTAACTAAACTAATAAAATAATAAAATAAAATAAAGTAATAAAATAAAATAAAATAATAAACTGAACTAAACTAAACTAATCTAAACTAAACTAAATTAACTAAACTTAACTAATAAAATAAAATAAAATAATAAAATAAAATAAAATAATAAAATAAAACAATAAAATAAAACAATAAAACATAAAACATAAAACAATAAAATAATAAAATAAAATAATAAAAAACTAAAAAAACTAAAAAAACTAAAAAACTATAAAAACTAAACTAAACTAAATTAAACTAAACTAAACTAAACTAAACTAAACTAAAATAAAATAAAATAAAATAAAATAAAATAAAATAAAATAAACTAAAATAAACTAAAATAAAATAAAATAAAATAAAATAAAATAAACTAAACTAAACTAAAATAAAATAAAATAAAATAAACTAAACTAAACTAAACTAAACTAAACTAAACTAAAATAAACTAAAATAAACTAAAATAAACTAAAATAAACTAAAATAAAAACTAAAATAAAAATGGTTGGGTTCATGGAAAGCCTCTTGAGAAGGGTTGCAACAATGCCCTTTTCAGGACAGTTGGTACAGCCCACTCCAGGAAAGAGAAATCATTAACTAAACAATAAAACAATAAAACAATAAACCCGAAAACAATAAAACAATAAAATAATAAAATAATAAAATAATAAA
Source organism: Thamnophis sirtalis (assembly GCF_051295495.1). NCBI lineage: Eukaryota > Metazoa > Chordata > Lepidosauria > Squamata > Natricidae > Thamnophis > Thamnophis sirtalis. The sequence goes on from NW_028261383.1 coordinate 3,860,399, forward strand.
CTAAAATAATAAAATAAACTAAAATAAACTAGAATAAACCAAACTAAACTAAACTAAACTGAAATGAAATGAAATGAAATGAAATAAAATAAAATAAAATAAAATAAAATAAAATAAAATAAAAATGGTTGGATTCATGGAAAGCCTCTTGAGAAGGGTTTCAACAATGCCCTCTTCAGGACAGTTGGTACAGCCCACTCCAGGAAAGAGAAATCACCCTGAAATTGAGATTATCTCCAAACTTAGAGACCTTCTAGAAATGCCTTAACATGTGATTCTTTCAGCAGTCCTGGGGGAGTCTCCTGGTAACAGGGCCCTGTGTGAAGGTTACATGGTAGGTAGCATCTTGATGTACAGGGCAGGGCATAACCTTTTCCTAGGGGGTCACAGCAATATCGACAGCAGTTTACAACTTCCGCGACACCTCATTTTAAAGCCCATAAAAAACTGAATTGAATGAGCTATTAAATGTTAAATTTGCTTTAAGAATAGCTGGAAAATTCGATTCGGAAGAACAAAGGATCATTGACAGAATAAAATGCATTGCCTTTCGAGAGGCTCGCGATGCTGGAGCGACGTTTATCAATCGAAAATGGATTGCAAACAAATTGAAACGTCATCCGGATTGGGTTACTGATAATTGGAACAAAACAGCCCAAGAATGTTTCACAAAATTTGGAGAAGGGCGTCCTCTGCAACTGTCCCAAGAAAGCAAAGCCATCATTGCAACTGGCAGTCGCAAACAACGAAAAGGAAACCGAAAAGTGGCCCAAGAAATCCTTCAAATTCGTGGAAAACGAGTTGATCAAAGGACAATCGGCCGATATCGAGAACGAGAAGGTTTGAAGCCATTCCACGTCATTTGCAAACCATTGAAAACTCAAACACACGTTCAAGATCGGCTTTGGTTGTGCGATTGGTTGTCTGAATGGACCGAGGAAGATTTTCTTCATTTGGCGCCATCTGACGAATTCTTCGTTTATGCCATTCGAAAACCGAATTTCCAGAACGATCGAATTTGGGCTAAAGACATCGACGACATCGCCAAACATGAACGATATCGACAAATCGTTCGCAATCCGACTTGCATCGGGATTTTCGTCATTTTCACAGCCAAGAAACTGCATTGGGTTTTGAAGGATAAAGGGGAATCCTGGGATGGCAGTTATTTCCGTGAGAAAATTTTATTGGAGAATGTCATTCCATTTCTCAGTGATCCAGACAATGTCTTGGTGGTTGGTGAGGCTGTCTTTCTTCATGACAAAGCTCCTTGCATGCGTGCAAATGCGACTCAGCAATTGTTAAAGGAAAACAATGTTGAATTTTGGGGCAATGACGTCTGGCCGGGAAATTCGCCAGATCTCAATCCGGCAGAGAACATTGGGGCCATAATTAAGGATGAAGTGGAAGCTCTGATGATTCAGGAGCAAGGTCAAAATCGATATTCGGTTGAAACTTTGAGAATGAATTTGGAAACTGTGTTGAAAAATCTGGAAAATCGAACGGAACTGTTTGAAGATTTGTTGTGTTCTTATCCACCTCGTTTGAATGCTGTTCGAAGGGCTAATGGTGGTCATACTGACTATTAAATCGTGTCAATAAACTCAGTTTTTGATGGGCTTTCGAATGGTGTATGAATTATTTGTGTTGTTATTACAAGTGTTGCTGTGACCCCCTAGGAAAAGGTTATGCCCCGCCCTGTACTCCTCTCTTGCTTTCTTAGTATTTATTACCTCATTGATTTAATTTTTAATTGTTGGTTTAATTGTATGCCATCAAGAATCACTTTGTGTGAACTAGAGCGACATATAAATTGATAAATAAATTCATGATGGAATTCAAGAAGAGGAACTGGGTCTCTTATCTACAAAGGCTTTTTATCCTGAAAAGGGGAGATGAAGCGACATATTTCCATACTCTCTAGATTTGGAAACAATGTTAAAGAGAGAATGAATTCAACATTGATATCAGTGGGTATTAAGTAGATTGATCTTTATTAGTTCTCCTTGTCCTCCCAACTTTCTGTTCCTTTTCATCCCAACACTGTATGTTAGACTTTTTTCTTTTGTGAACCAGGACTATATTCCTTTTTTTGTTGGTGTTATAACTGTTTGTGTCTAACAACAATATTTTGGAAAGATAAGAAAAGGTGGGTAGGAAATATCCACTTGATGGTTTTACGGTGAGTCCTATGTTTAGCTTTTATTTGTTCTTGAACCAAACTTCTCTCCCTCCATTGTTCCTCCCAATTGGATATCTCGGTTTATAAGGATTTATCTTTATAAAGATTCATAAAGACTAACTGAGTAATTGAATGATTGATTGAAGTATCTTTTGGTCTGTAATGTAAAGCTGGTTTGGATGAATGAAACCCACTGATCTAAAACCATTCTTCAACACAAAGAGTTCAGGTGTTCCTAAAAAAGATAAATATGGAAGGACACATCCAAACTGGCAAATAAAAAGAGAGCTTTCCTACCCTTCCTATCCTTCTTCCCACCTCATCCTTCAAGATCTCTTTCTTATCCCTTTGAAATTGGACACCATGAAAATTAAGAACAAACTTATAGGTGTTGTTGACATGCCTATTGATCAAAGTGCTCTCGATGAATCCAGTAGCTTTCCCTATGGCTGTCATGGCAAACCTATGCCACATGTGCTAGAGGAGGCATGCAGAGCCCCATCTTGGGGACATGCACCATCGCCAACTGCTCTTTCAGGTTCCGGCACGTGAATATGTGCCAGCCAAATGGTCTTTGTGTGTGCATGCGCACTGGGCAGCTGTTCTTCCAGTTTCCAGTACTCCTGCATACGCAAAAACCAGTTGGTCTTCTGGTTTCCAGCATGAAAAGATTTGCCAATACTGCCCTATGTTTTCACTCACTTTCCAGAGTGGAGATGGTCCCCTCTGGACAAGGAATGCAGTCGTAGCAGCAAACTGGCTCTCCTTCTCGAGCCTTCTTGACAAATCCAGGATGACATTTTTCTACACATTTGGACTGAGGCAAAGGCTAAGAAGAAAAAGAAGAAATGTCAAAGAAAATATGTTAAACTCACCATTCATGTAAGATGGGAGTAGTAGAAATGAACATTAGCCAAGTAGTCTCTTGGCTTCATATAGGCAAATATGACATCTCTGACTACTTCCAAATGGTTGCAGGAGATACAATTGCAGGCAGATGCCTCATTTAGTTCTTCCCTTTTTTCTTCTGACATATCAGATTGCAAAAAAAAGAAATCTTTCTACTTAATAAAGTCTGGAGGGATGAAATTGAGAAAAGATTTAAGCACTAAGTGACGACTAGTGAGTTCCTCCTCATAGTGGAATTAACCTACATTAAATTCCTCCATTCTTCATATAGGTGTTTTAAAATATGATATACACTCATATTAATTTTTTGAGTAAACTTTATTGTAAAATATTAAATTTTAATTCCACTATATTTATTAAAATAAAATAAAATTGTGATGAAAAAAGAAATTTCAGATCAGTAGAATCTAGAAAGATTCCTTCTGGAGAACTTAAATATTACAAACTTGCTTCCCTTTGAAAATAGTCCAAAACTACCTCCCAGTTATGATACAAAGGAACAAAAATCTTTTTTCACGGAACTTCTCTCTATTAGAATATGTGATTTGTTTGTCTGTTTGTTTGTTTAATTTAGATTGCTGCCTATTTGGCCATGGCAACTCAACGTGGCTTACAGAATATAAATTTTCATTTAAAACAATAAAACCAATAAAAAGAATCAAATGAATTAACATAATAAAATAAAATCACCCCCTGCCCCAGTGACAAGAGAGCACACGAGCCATTTAATGGGCTCCATCCCACTCTACGTTCTCCAGCTGTGACCTGGTCTGGGCTGCTTAAAAACATCATAGACCATGGACTTTCCATTTTAGGGAACAGTGTCCTCAACCAGGACAAGATGAAGCTGATTTCCCACTTAGCTCAAAGGTCCTCCATTCAGTTTTGATTCCACTTCATTGGATGCAATTCAAATCTGAACTCAGGTCCTGATCAACATAATTACTTTCAACTTTGATATTTGAATACAAGGAACATGTGAATCTGAAGTTATTAATACCAAAATCCTGAGCATATGAGCCCCCTCTCACCAGTTTTATGGAGATTTAAATTGCAGAAGAGACACTAAATGGCAATGATTTGTGTCCTAAATAATAATCACCCTACATGTCATTTTGAATGCAGCTGAATCGGCTTAAAACAGTATTCAGAATTACAGCACTTGGATATATTAATCAATAGATCTGTAGCCTCCTTCTTCAACTAAGAAAATTATACATGTTTTACTCCACACATTCAATTCTAAGTGAAGGTTACCAACCTTTTTGATTGGGATTACCCCACTTAAAATGGGCCCTAATTCTTTGGAAAAAAGAAAAAAAAATACATCAATGTTTTCCCCACCTTCTTGAGCAACTTTAGCTGTGACAAAGCATCTTGGTTGATTATAAGTCTCTGTCTTTTAAAACTCCCCAATTCCTTATTGATGGAATCCTCCTTGAGGAGAACCACCTTACTAATAATCTTCAGATCTGCTGCTATGTCTCCATTTTGATCCAGGTAGATTTTCATCAGGGACAGATTGCACAATTCCTCCTTCTTTAGAAATGGATGGAACTAGAATGGAAACATCCCGGAATTTTTAAAGAAGAAATCTTAGCTTCTTATCTCACATTGCCTTTTTTACATTTGAATCTTTCTTCTACAGTTGCTTGACTTGCAAATATTGTTGGGAGAAGAAATCTCACCAATAACTTCAAAGCTCTAGGGCAAAGTTTCAGTACTTCTCAACTATACAGTATACTGACAAAAAGTATATTTAAAAGTTATGTTTGACAAAATTGTCAATTATGGGAAACATTCTAGAAAAGGTCACAAATAAATTGAACAAATAGCCAAATAACTAGAATAATCATAAATTCCTTGAAAACCACAGGAGAATTACCAGAAAACAAGATTTGTTAAGAAGAAAGTTGCAAGGCTAATGTTTATTCAGATAGAGCAGACAGGAAAAGAAGATCAGATACAGTAATTCTACTTTATTGTAAACTATATTAACAATCTGAAGTTACAAATCTTTCATCACCTCTTTTGCCAGTCTAAAAAAATAGAGGGGATCTTTTTAGTTTGCTTCTGTGCCTGTAATGCAGCTGTGGCAGCCACAATCTTGATCTTTCTTTAGGATTTCATTAGTAGTTTATTCAATATGTACAATGGTAACTGATTAAAATAAAGTAGTAGCAGTGTTTAATGATATGATAATAATCATATTATTAATGTAATAATAATTTCATCAATGACCCAGTGGAATCATAATAGATCCCCTTGTATGCCCCACATTTGGAGAAGACGTTGCACAAAATTTCCATCAGCTTCCTCGCCTTCCAGAAGGTGAGGAAGATATCAAAGGGATTGTTTTTATTCTTGAGGAAAGCCAACAAGGATAAGAGCCATGCTGGTTTATGGGTGCTTAAGATCAGAAGGAGTCTAGGAACATTTTTCAAATGTAAGAAACATATTGGTTGTACAAGGGAAGATGATGTGCTCTTCCAATAAATGCAAGATATAATACAGCAGCTTAAGATCTTAAACAACCAAACTCAGAGAAAACCAAAGACCTTGAAAATGACTTTAGTTGGATGGATCCTTGTGGAGACCCCATACCTTCCATGGCTGCAGTCTTGAAACCCCCAACATCTCTTCTCCTTTCTTCATTTGTCTCTTGAATTTGGAGGCAGCATGTAAGGCATGGGCCAGAATCTTAATGACACTGTAAACAACACCTGGATTTTGGATCTGCACCTTATTTTCCTTCTCTTGTATCTCCAGTGGGGCTTTCTGGGTGCATCTTCTCCGACCTTTGACAGAAAAGATGTGTTTTGAAACAGAACAGTGAAAACATTCAGCTTGAAATTTAGGTTCCACAAAGAAATCTGTTTTATAAAGATCATCATTTTTCTTTTCTTTCCATTGAGGAGGAAAGCTCCAAATACTATGGACATACTTGAAAAGTCTGTCCTTCTTTCTTGAATAGATTCCATCCATTGTCATGATCCAGACTTTTCCTTCAATGGGTCCTGGGAAACCTTCAAATGTTGAATGAAAAGGAAGTATTCTGTCAAAAATGGGAGCAAATTCTATGAAGTGAACATAGACATTCACTTGCCTCCACTTAGAGATGATGTCCATGAGAGGTGCTGCATGACCAGTTGTTGAGAATCGTTGTGAGATAACAACACAAATTCCATTCCGAATAAGCATAGGAGTAAAACGTCTCATGAAATTCTCTCCCTTCTCTGTGTCTGAAGTAAAAAGACCAATTAAAATCCATTTGAAATGGAGGAGAATTTGGACAATTCCTGGGTAGTGGAACCCTTCTTTGGGCAGCATTGGATGGAAAAAGGGAAATTGACTTTTATCACTCAGAGCCTCTGAAACAATTCTATCACTTATCTGAAAAAGCAATGGAGAGGGCTATGCTATATTCGGGTCCTACCAAGACCAAAATTTTAGCTTTTTTCTCATACACATATTAGAGCAGTTTCCTAATCATTAGTTATTAGGCCATATATAAAACACAGATCATTAACAACACTGAATGTAAAAGAAGGTTTAAAAAGTTTAAGTCCAATAGAATAAGCATAAAGAATAAAGATAACATTTCTTTATCACCACCAGAATTTATTACAATCAGACCATATTTGAAGATCTCAACTGAAATAATTTCCTCTAAAAGAGGGCCGTATTATATACAATTTTGAATTCTGACTACACAGGAAATATCTTATTTTAATATTAGGATACCAATAAGTTGTTTCTCTAATGTGCAGCCCAAGATATTGATCTCCCTCTTTCTTATACAGTTGACATTCAAATAATAGATGTATTACATTTTTGATCTCTGGATAGAAGATTGGTATCCACAAATACCAAGGTGGCGCAGTGGTTAAAAGCAGCACTGCAGGCTACTGCTAGATCAGCAGGTCAGCGGTTCAAATCTCACCGGCTCAGGGTTGACTCAGCCTTCCATCCTTCCGAGGTGGGTAAAATGAGGACCCAGATTGTTGGGGGCAATATGCTGACTCTCTGTAAACCGCTTAGAGAGGCCTGAAAGGCCTATGAAGCGGTATATAAGTCTACTGCTATTGCTATTGCTATTGCTATAAATACAAGTCTGTTCATTGTAAGGGACTTGGAATATTTGGAAGCCAATATGTATCCATTTGAAAGGTACATTTGTAGCAGCTGTTGCATTTCAATGTGCCAACGTTACTGGGGATGGCTTTTGTTAGGTAAGCTCCCCGTTGGGAGAGCGAGTACGTTCAGCGAAGCGTTGTGAGAGTTGTGTTGGAGAACATATTGCCAACCCAACCATTAGAATTATATTCCTAACAGCTATATCTTTCTCTGTTTTGAAAATATTGGATTCTTTTTTTATTTATAAAGGTTTTTTTTTCATTTTACAACATAAAATCACATGTATGCTATTACATAATCAACATCATAAGGTATCAAATGATGGCACTTAGATCCCAAAAAGCTTGCTTCTATGTATCCGAATGTTCAACCTAAATGTTGGAGATGTGGTTCTCTTGATGCTACATATTTTCATATATGGTGGACATGTCATAATGTGGAGGCATTTTGGATAAAAATATGGTGGATTCTGCAAAATATCTTCAAAAGAAGGATAAAATTCATCCCCCAGCTGTTTTTACTAGGTATATGTATTGACTTTACGGCAGCAGAGATTAATTTGGTTCTGTATTTAATAACGGCAGCAAGACTCTTGGTGGCACAATATTGGAAGAAGAAAGATTTGCCTACAATTCAAGAATGGACTTTAAAAGTTATGAACTTAGCCGAAACGGCAAAAATTTCAGCATATCTCAAAGAACACTCAAACGAGAGATATAAACGAGACTGGAAAAAATGGATTGATTATATACAAAGTAAACATGGGATTAAGAAACTCCAGATAGCTTATGCTTAGCATCAGTAAGAACTTAAACTTTTTAAAATTTGGGTAACAATAAGAAGCTGAGATCAATGTAGAGATATTTTAGACTGTGATTGTCAAAAAGTTATACCATGTATGGGCTCTGGGAAGTCGGGGGGAGGGAAGGGAGGTGGGGATCTAGGGGGAGGGGGGAGGGGGGAAACATAATATGTGTTAAACTTTAAGGTACATGATTGCACTTGTATACTGTGACTTTTTAATGTTAGTGTCAAAACAGAACAAACCGAATATATTGGAAGGTAATAGAAGTATACCGAAGGGAGGAGCTGAGTGAAAGAAGAAGGAGGGTGGAGAGAGTGAGAGAGAAGAGGAGGAGAAGGAAGGGAGGGAAAGGATTAAGAGAGGGAGTGATAAGGTTAGGGTTAGATAGAGGGGGAGGGGAAGTAGGTGTAGAAGGGTATGTGAGAAGGAAGAATGAAAGTTGGAGGGGGTTGAAAGAGGGTGTATGGTGGGTCAAGGTGGTATATTCGGTTTGTATTGTAGGGGACACTTTCTATATAAGTGAGGGTTGTGGTTATTACTCAATGTTATATGCCCTGGTTATGCACAGTAAACATGTGATTGTATAGAATGAAACGGAAATAAAAATATTATGCAAAAAAATAATAATAAGGTATTAAATGTCAATTCATCTTACCAACAACTCCCCAAAACCAATTGTTGGCTCTTCTGTTCTCCATCCACCATATTTGTACCTTATTCATCACTTTCTTCTCCCTCTCTCCTCCCCCCACCCTACCTCCTACCTTCCCTCTGCCATTCTTCCCTTCTCTACTTCCCTTTCCCCTTTCCTTCTCCTCCCTCCCCTTTCCACTTCTCATTTCTCTCCTCCTCTCCCCCACCTTGCCCCCTCCCCTATCCATCTCTTCTACCTCTCTCCTCTACTTCCCACTCTTCATCTCCTTTACTTGGTGTATTTCAGCTTCTGAGCAAGCTCTATTTTATGTTGATGGTATTTATAATTTGTTTTCCTTTCTTAAAAATATATATGTAACAAAAATGGATACATATATAGTCATTGTGCTTTTAACTTGGCCCCCAGCCTAATTTTGGCTGAGATGTAGACCTGATTACAATTTACCCTATTTTCATAATTATCTTTATATAATTATACATCCTTACATGCCCCCAGTTAATGATTCTGTCTCTTAATCTCAATAGCTTCCCATTGTAGGTATATTTAATGTTCCCTCTCTATTTTTCCATATCTTGGATTAGATTACTCTTGGCTCTAAATGGCAATCCTTGCTGTTCAATGTTCATTACAATTCCCTTAATCTATTATATAATATAACAAACGGTAAACATCTCACTTTATTCATCATCTTAAAAGTTCTAGATATGTCCATGTTTCACATATTTTAACCCAGGCTTAATTGTCCTTCTATTGTCATATTCAATCAGTGTGGAATTCAATTTGATTATCCTGTATAAAGTGGATCACAAACCTCTGCTTTACAACCTCCCCATATCAGTTTCATATTTATCCATATTCCATATATATTTAATCTTTATTTAGCTGTCTTTCCTTTATCATATTCAACCAGTTAGCAACACCATTTTATTGTTATATTTAGGAATAAAACGATTATCTTGGATTCTTTGGGGAGCATTTTTTAAATCTTTTCTCAAGTTGTAAAAAAAAAAAAAAAGACTGGGAGACTATAGTTCCTAATATAATTTGTCAATTGTTCAATCCAAAAACGTTTTAATTGAAATTTGTTTATTCCAACAGAGTTTTGGGATTCTATCAGTTTCCATACCATTAATTTTACAAAAAAATAATAATACATGCCTTAATTTTATAAATTGTATGAATTCCCAATTCAGCCCTCAGGGCAGGTGTTGAAGTACTTTTATCCATCCTTAAGATGCTTCTCAGATTATTTAATTCAACAATTCTTGATTTCCATACAGAAAAAAAAAGGTTGAATCTATTACTCACACATCAACATCCCAATCAATTCATCTGATAGAAAAAACCCCAACCACAAACCTGTGGGACTTTGTAGGTTCCTGCTAATGTTGACATCTGGATGGAGATGTCCCTTTCAGCTCCATCAACAAGCGCTAAAAGATTGTCCTCCCTTCCACAGCTGTAGTTGGGAATATTGGCTTCTCCAGTAGAGAGCATGTCCAGCAAGGCATCTGAAGTGCCAGGTGCATTTGAATAGTTGTCATGGATGTTGTAGCCAAGCGTGAGATTGTTCAGGAGCTGGTGTTTTTTGTTAAGCACTTCAATATTGAAAATCATGCGTAGTATTCTTCTCTTTTTATTAGTTAAACTAGTATAAAACTACAGTCATGTTAATATTGGCATCATCAACAGCAACAACCAAATACTTTTTCTCTACATAATCTTCTTTTACTCTGCAAGCTAAGACTTAAGCCAATATTGATCCAAAACCAAAGGCAAATAATAGTCATCCATCACCCTTTTAATATTAGTGAGTATTGAGAAAATATGATGGAGCTTAATCCAAAAAGATTAAAAGACAGACACACAAACCATTATTTGTAGCAGTACTAATTTTCATTCAGCCAGTAAACAGGCTACAGGAAAATTCAGTCATTAAAGTAGAAGAATCATAAAAGGAAGAAGATGTTTGATAAGTCACAAGAAAAGCTGTTCTAAAAACAAGTCACCCTCTATTCCTATAAAAATCAGACATTGAATATCAATGAGCAGTTATAGAAACTAAGGAAATGTCAAGGGCAGAAGAAACTACATCAATCACTACTTTCAAGGAAATTCAGTATTCAAGTCACAAATTGAGGATTGATCAGAGAGAGGAAAATAATGGATTTCTTTCAGTTTTTATTTGTTTGGATTATAGCGTTTCCCAGAAAATAAGACAAAAGTAAGAGTCTGTGGAAGTCAAAACAATTCAAGAAATTAGTCAGGTCCTACAATATAGGAGTAAGTAAAATGAGAAGGAAAAGAAGAAGAACGTTAGAATTGGAATCAAAGGGAATGAAAGTCCATTGCAGTGAATGACTTACAATTGAATCTGACTAGAAGGAGCCTTGTTGAAAGATAATGCTGCATGTGCTATTGCGGATGCAGAGATGACTATACTAATGAGAAGGTCTCCTGGACTATAATAGCTCCATGGCTTTTCTCCATTCTGGTGGTCCAGATTCAGTGGGCACTTCATTCTAAGTTTCCCAGAGACTGGCTGGGACATAAGCAGCATCAGAAGCAGAAGCAGGAGGCCCATAATTCATGGGCGTGAATCAATCTCTTTTCTGTTTCTAAAGAAGAATTCAAAGAATTCAAACCACTTTCACAGGATGGAATATCCAATGGCTTTCCTAATTCAAACATAGACAAACCAAAATTCACCTGCAAGAGAGAAAAAATAGATTCAAGAGTACAGCTCCTGCTTGTCCCATAACATGGGCCACAAAGAGCATAACCTGTGATATTTATCCTTTTGTCATGCAAGATCTCTTCCATGTTGCTTCAGTTTGATGTTTATGTCAAATTCAGTCACTGGAGAAGTAGGAGAAGATGTCTCAGAGACAGGGATGGTGATAATTACAGTGGGAAGGAAGTGGTTCTCTTGTGACCCTGAGCTTTTTTTTTTAATGTAATGAGGGGTAGCTGGAAAAAAAGTGAGTGAAAAAACACAGGTACATCCCTGGGGCACTGTTCTGTAGTGATCATAGTCCTTCCTGTTAGGATATGTCCAAAAAGTGATGCTGGAGGAGGATACTTCAACAGCCAGAAAAATAACTTCTATTTTCCTTCAGTGTGGTCTCTTGCCTCCAGAGACTGCTAGGGAAGGTCACCCAGAGCTATGGAGTTTGATGCCACTGAAGGAGCATGACACTTTAGTGCTGTTTATGCTCTCATGCCATGGAAGCAATCAGTATCCTTGTACCAAGCCTAATTTTAAGAATAGGTCCTGTTTGGTACTCCCAGAGCGGCATCCATCCTCTTTGCTTTGAAAGCCAAAAAAAAAAACCCAAGTGGTGGGCTGCACCAGCAGCAGAGATGCCCTGGATCTGCAGAGTTGGCCAAGTGTATTGTGAGCCTGTGAGTCACGCGAGCGTGGAGCGGAAAAGCCGCTCACGGAACTCCCCTCTCCAGTCATGTAGAGCTCCATTCACTCACCTAGGAGCATTCCGAAGACGCTGAGCCACGGGGGGGGGAGGGTGGTGAAGAGGCGCTCACGTTGCTTGGTGCCTCCTGGGTACCACTAGATTGGTCAGTGATGCTGTGCCCAGCTGGAAAGGGGGTTTCCGGGCGGTGCCTGCGAAAATGGCCACCTCATGGCTGCTGTGTTGCTGCTGCAACAGCACAACACAGCCATTCGATCCTGAGGCTGTGCCAGGCTCTTTGGGAGCCAATTTGCAAGAGAGCAGCTGCCCGGCAACCCCCGTCTTCAGCTGGCCACAGCATCACTGACTGACCTAGTGGTACCCCGAAAGCACCAGGCAACATGAACACCTTTGCCCCCCATCTCCTTCCCACGGATTGGCGCTTTTGGGATACTGCTAGTTTGGTGAGCGGGCTCTGCCTGGCCAGAGGGGGGATTGTCCAGGGGGCTTATTTTCGGGGTGGGCTTATATTTTTGAAAAATGTTGCAAGGCTTTAGTTTCAGGACAGGTTGTATTTTCGGGGAAACACGGCATTACCATCATCATACCTCCATTTTCATTTGACTATAATTGTTTAAACGTCATTCATCATAAAATGTGCCAAAATTTAAAACCTGACCACATACTGGCATTTCATTTGTTATTTCTAATATCCTCCAATAACACTATATCTTTATGGCCTATTCCGACAAAACATCATTAATATTTAGTAACAAACATTTCTAATCCTCCTCTCCAAATCACTGTTTAAAATTTATATCCAATTTCCTTATGTTGTACCCATACATATATAAATATATTGTTATCATTATCCTTCCTTCATTTAACTCTAGCCATGATCATAGCATTTCCCCCGTAAATTTAGCTAAATTCAACTTAGTTCTTTTTAACCTTTATATATAGCCAAATAATTTATAATCTTCCTTTCATAGGTTCCATTCAATATTCATATTCAGTTACTACTTGTCGTACCCATACATAAGTGTACAATATTATCATTATCAGTTGTTTATTTAACCATATCTATTGTCACTAAATTTCACTAAATTTAAGTTGAACCTGCTTCAACTTCACCCCTCTCCCAAAATGGATTTCAGAAAATCCAGGTTCTTCTTGCCACAATTCAGTCATGTCTTCTATGGTGAGACCTGTATTTGATAAATTTCCCTTCCTGAATCATTGATTTTGGAGATTTCTGTGTCTGGTTTAGCTGAAACCTCAATGGATGGGCTACCCACCTTCACAAAGATGGAATTTTATTTATTTATTTATTTTTCCTATGGACATTGAAGCAATTTGTCTCAGTAGAAAAAAAAACCAGAAGAAGGTTTCTCTCATTGAGTAAGGTGAATACAGAGAGTGAACTGATTGAAGCAGAAATACTGGCCCAGAATATTTTAAAAATGGATATTTCAGATTCTCTACAGTTAAATTCTTAGCCTTGTAACTAGCAAAACCTATCTGCTTTATTTAGTCACCTTTTGCCAAATCTCAAAGATTCTGACTAGATCTTGGCACTGAGGGAAAGCCTTGAGGCAAAACCAACACAGAGAGAAGTCTTGGATAAACCACCTCAGTACTCAGACAAGCTTTATTCCAAACAGAGATCCAGTTATGAGTTAAGTGGCAGATGAAGCAATCCACCAATTGAACAGCTTGTCCTTAGAGATTGTGGGTGCTCCATCAATGGAGGCTTTCAAAAAAAAGACTGGATAACCATTTATTTGAAATGCGGTAGGGTCTCTTACTGGAACAGAGTTTTGGACTAGAAGACCTTCAAGATGCCTTCCAACAAGGGGTGAAATTCAGGAAGTTCTCACAGGTTCTGGAGAACCAATAGTAGAAATTTTGAGTATTTTGGAGAGCCAGCAAATACCACCTCTGGCTGGCCCCAGAGTTGGGTTCAAATAGAAATTTTTCAATAACCTTCCCCCCAAAGTGGGGAGAGAATGGAGATTTTGCAGTATCTTTCCCTGGCCACACCCACCTAGCCACGCCCACAGAACCAATAGTAAAAAAAATATGAATTTCACCACTGCTTCCAACCCTATTATTCTATATTCTACATTTTATCTTTCTTTTCTACCTTCCACATAGTTATTTATTGAAGGAGGGAGGGAAGATCAGGTAAGGGACCACCAATTTTTCTTCCTCTCCTGTTTGAGCTTCAGTTCCCACCTTTTCCCCAGCATTAGGGTGATGCAAAATCTTGGTCTATAGGTAGCTTCCAGAGAAGGTGGGGTCACCCTGCCAGTCCCTAGCTAAGTCTGGATAGTAAAGCCTTAAAGATGACCTCCTTCCATTGTCCATTATAGATTATTTTCCAATTCACATAACAGACTTCTGAAACCTTCCCATTTAGAGGCCAGAAGATCAGGTGATTTATTTGGATAAGAGACCAATGTGGTTTCTTGCCTCTTTTCTGGAACAAGTGATTCCATTTGGGGCATGTCCCGAAAGGGCGTTGAGAGATTGATGACTCAACACTAAAATCATGGAATCCTGAAGTCTCCCAAAGATCATTATGTCACCAAACAAGTGCAGAAATAACTGGGGAAGGTCATCCAGAGTGTTGCCACTGGAGGGGGGTATCATCTGCATGTTCTTAACAATCAACTCTATTACCCTCATCAACTTTCAAGAATTAGTCATAGAGAGGAGAGAGCAGTGTTGAAAGAGATTTAGGTCTCAATATTTATCTCAATTTAGACCATGGATATCAAACTCACCCTGTCACATTTCCATCATGTAATGTTTCACAACATTTTTACTATTTGTGGAGCTGAGGTGGGCGTGGTCTGCGTGTGATGCATCTGGCCCGTGGGATGCCAGTTTGACACCCCTGTGTTCAACAATGGATTCCTTCCCCCACTGTTTGGGGAATCTTATTTTCCCTGATTGCATAGCAAGTTTAATTATTCATTATTCATTCATTTATTTTACCATTTGGAATATAATTTCAGTAGTCTTACAATATTATTATTATTTATTTCATAGACAGAGATCACGTTCAAACAGACTAAGAATTCCATATTCATCCCACCTATTATTATTATTAATTTGTTTATTCTACTGATTGATTATTATGTTGGAATTTAATTTCATCAGTTTTGCATTCTTTGTAAGTTTTTTTCTTGTTTTTAAATCATTGTATTTGTCAAATTGATGCAAAGGAAGTGTATAAGCAAATAATAACTGCAATGAAAAAATAAATATCATGAATCTAAGAAACAATGTTAATGTTATTTCCCAACTTTTATCATCAGATGTTCCTTAGTGTTCAGGTCTGGCCTCAGGATGATAATGTAGCACTTGGGGATGAAGATGCAGCCCAGCAGTCCAGCACTAGAGGCCAAGATGGAGAAGATCTGAACAGCTACCATGTATTTCCCTTTGGTGCTCAGGTAGGTGGGCAGGAAGGAGACCCAGACACTGCAGAAGACCAGCATGCTGAAGGTGATCAGCTTGGCTTCATTGAAGGCCCCAGGGAGCTTCCTGGCCAGGAAAGCTACAATAAAGCAAATGGCAGCTAGGAAACACATATAGCCAAGGACGACATAAAACATGACGACAGAGCCTTCATTGCATTGAAGGATGATCTCTCCAGGCTGCGAGTGGAGGTCAGAGTCAGGGAATGGGGGTGAAACTGCTAGCCAACTGCAGCAGATGATAATTTGGACAGCAGAACAAGAAAGGATGATGGAGTTGGCCAAGCTCTTCCCCAACCATCTTCTCACTTTGTTCCCTGGTTTTGTGGCCAGGAAAGCCAACACCACTGTGATTGTTTTGGACAACACAGAAGATACAGCTACTGAGAAGACAATGCTGAACACTGTTTGTCGGAGAAGACAGGTGGCTTTCCTTGGCTGTCCAATGAAGAAAAAAGAGGACAAGAAGCAAAGCAGAAGGGAGACCAGGATGATGAAGGAGAGGTCCCGGTTGTTGGCTTTGACAATGGGAGTTTCTAGGTATTTAATGAATATGATTAAAATGAATCCTGTGGTTAAGAACAAGAGTAGGGCAAAAGAGACCAGGATGATACCCAGATGTTCTTCATAGGATAGGAAGGTTATCCTTTTCGAGATACATTGGACCCTGTTCTCAGTTGAATATTGATCATCTGAACATTTGATGCACTTTTCAGTATCTGAAAAAACAGAAAGTAATATTTTTTTTATATTGTCCCCCTCTGCATTTCAATAAATACTTTCTTTGGATGACAGAAGGGAAAAGAAAGTGTCGTACTAAATGGTCAATAGGAGCCTGCATATATATATAAAACATTTGTCTGACTGATTATCTTATACCTCTCTTAGGGCAGCTAAAAGTCCAGCAAAAAGACCACCCAATATATACAACTGTACCAACAACAAGCAGAAAAAATAAACCCAAACTACAATTTGTTGATGCACAACAACCCTTCACTAATGCAATGCAGCATATTCTTCTCCTACACTAACTTCCCCTTATCCCAATGGTGAAGAGAAAAACCAGGTCTCCTGAATTTTAGAGGAGTCTGGGCCATTTGGAATTCAAGGAGGGAGTTGATTAATACTGCAGGAAATGCAACAGAAACGTTAGGCTTCCAAGAACATGTCTTCATAAAACAAGGTAGCCTTGTTTTATGAAAGGATTTGGAACATGCCTCCTATACTTGCTCTAGTGGAACAAGCAGATAACCTCAGGGACAGGAAGTCTGACTGAGATCTTGATACTGTGCAAAATGCAGCTTTAAAGTGATTTGAATTGTACTTGGAGAAACACTATGAGCCTGTGCAGCTCACATAATAGGGTTGAATATAGGGAAAACCAATAACATCCCTGCCATTGCAGTCTGGATCATTTCTTTGTTCTAAGTCCATGATGGCGAACCTATGGCACATATGCCACAGGTGGCACCTGGAGCCATTTGTCAGGTCACGCAAGGCGTTGCCCTGTCAACTGTCCAGCACACATGTGAACACTAGAAAGCTCACTTCAGCCTTATTTTGAGGCCATTTTTTGGCCTCCGGAGCCAAGGTGGCACAGTGGTTAAATGCAGCACTGCAGACTACTGCTAGATCAGCAGTTCAGCGGTTCAAATCTCACCGGCTCAGGGTTGACTCAGCCTTCCATCCTTCCGAGGTGGGTAAAATGAGGACCCAGATTGTTGGGGGCAATATGCTGACTCTCTGTAAACCGCTTAGAGAGGGCTGAAAGCCCTATGAAGCGGTATATAAGTCTACTGCTATTGCTATTGCTATTCCTTGAAGCCTCCAGAGCGTAAAAAACCAGCCCTATGGGGAAACCGGAAGTTCGGGAACAGACCTCTGGTTTGCTCGTGGGGCCAGTTTTAGCTCCCCGGACCATTCAGGGATCTTCAGGAGTCTTCCCTGAAAGATCCGGAGCGCTAAAACTGGCCCTAACAAACAACCCAAAAGTCTCTTCCTGAACTTCCGGGTTGCCCATAGGATCGGTTGTTCATGCTGCGGAACCTTCAGGAAAGTTCTGGGAGGAGCTGTTTTCACTCTCCCCAGGCTCCTATAAAGCCTTTGGAGCCTGGGGAGGGCAAAATAAGAACGCCAAAAATGGGGAGGAGCACTGGTTGTGCACCCATGCGTGCTGGGGTCATGCCCATATAAATATGGGTGTGTGGCACGCCTGTGCATGACCCCCTTTGCTCCCCCCCACTTTTGGCATGTGAGACAAAAAAGGTTCGCCATCACTGTTCTAAATGGTCTTCAGGAGCGGACCCATGAATAGCAACAGCAATAATTCAAACAGGAAATAAATAAGGCAGGTCAGGTAAGGGCATAAGCAGAATCTCTGTGAATGTCCCTTTAGGGATGGCTTCCACCTGCTCATCAACTGTAGCCATGAATCGAGGAGGAACCTCATATTGGGAACCACTGCCATCCAGGGGAGTGACATCCCATTCAGAGTCAGGGATGCCTTTTTACTTGTCCCTTGGGGGCCAAAAACAGAAAGACACACTAATTTGCCCAGGTTCAGTTGAAGTCGGATCCTTCCCATCCAGATCCATACAACTTCCAGGTGCTCATCCAGGAAAACAACAGGACCACCTGGCTGGCCACAAAGGGCATACAGATTTATTTATTTCTTTGTTAACTTTATTTGCTACCTATCTTGCTGTGGGTGTACTGTAGGCAACTTACAATTATAAAAATGGAGAAATGAACACATATATAAATGTAACAGTGGTAAAGTGTGAGAATAAGTAAGGAAACCCATTGCAAATCAATGTCTCCCACTCCCAATCCCCAAATCCAAGACAACCACAGTGCTGTGGTTGAATCCAATATCTTGTCCTCCAGGGTTACCCACCTTCCTGAGTAGAGATGGTCCCCTCTGGGCAAGGAACACAGTCATAACAGCAAACTAGCTCTCTTTCACGAGTCCTCTTGACAAATCCAGGATGACAATTTTCCACACATTTGGATTGAGGCAGAGACTAAGAAGGAAAACAAGGCACACAAAAATGTGTTAGGACTCAACAAACAATGACAGATTTGGTCAACATGAGTATTAGCTAAGTTGTCTCTGAGCTTCAGTTAGGTAAATATGAAATCTCAAATAAGTTCCAAATAGTTGGAAGAAATACAACTACTGACAGACTCTACATTTAGTTCTTCCGTTTTGCTTCTGGCATATCAGATTGTAAGAAAGTACCATTCTGCTTAATCAAATCTAAAGGAATGGAATTGAGAAAAGATTAAAGCGAGTGACGATTAATCACTCATGATTGTGAGTGAGAACCAATGGGTTCCTCCTTTCTATATTGACATGCATTCCTCCATTCATCCTACGGCCATGATCTTAAAGTATGATGATCTAGTGATATTCAATTTTAGAACTGAATTAAAATTTAATTAGAAAATGAAAAATTGTTCTAAAACTTTTATTATTGATTTATTAAAATAGAATAAAACTATAATGAAGAAAGAAATCTCTGACCAGTAGGATCTGAAAGATTTTTTTCTGGGTTATATAAAATATTGCAAAACCATTCCAATTTAGGGAAATAGTTGAGATAGAAAGGAAAATTTCCTTACAAAGTAGGTAGGGCTGTCAATCTTCAAGGAGACAGCATTCATTTATTTATATATTTATTTATTCAACGTATTTGGCTGCTATGCTAGTGAAGAAAGATCAAAGGTCACTATATGTAGAATTCTAATGAATTGAAATGGAGATGAGGTCATGAGTACATATCCCTTAAACAGGAATTTTTAGCTACAGCGCGTGGGTCGTAATTAGAAACACTGTATTGGAATGGGATATTTCTACGTCCTAGCTAAGTATCCAAGAAAAGTTGCTTTCACTTTTCAAATGAAGTGCCCTCTTACAATCAAAGGAAAAGTCTAAGTAGCATTTCCTTTCAAAATATATCTCATTATTTCAAATATCAGGAAGGGCTTTTCTTTGGTTCAGTTCTTCAGTTTTCTGGGTCAAGGCGTCTCATAACAGATCAGTATTTAAGTTTATGAATTCAGTGCCTTGGACTTCCTTCCTAAGAGCAGAAGGCCTATTGCCCTATCCCAGTGGGGTGAAAGTGATCCATGGAGAATTCTGACCAGGTCTGGTCTATTTAAAAACATCACAGACTATGGACCTTCCCTTTCAGCAGACACTGGCTCCAAGCAGGCCATGGTGAATCCTAATGCCAAAGCTTGTTTCTCGCTGGGTCCATCAGGACCTCCATCTAGTCATTATTCATTTTAATGAGCCAAGGTGGCGCAGTGGTTAAATGCAGCACTGCAGGCTACTGCTAGATCAGCAGTTCAGCGGTTCAAATCTCACCGGCTCAGGGTTGACTCAGCCTTCCATCCTTCCGAGGTGGGTAAAATGAGGACCCAGATTGTTGGGGGCAATATGCTGACTCTCTGTAAACCGCTTAGAGAGGGCTGAAAGCCCTATGAAGCGGTATATAAGTCTACTGCTATTACTGCTATTGCTAATTGGTTTCATTCCAATCTTGAATTTGAATGCTGGTTAAAATAATTCTTTTCTCCTTTGCTAACTGTAGCCAAGAAACAAATGAATCTATCAGAACTACAATCCACAGCAATTGAGGGACTCTCACACATTTCATGAAAATACCAGATTGCAGAGAGGATACAGAAGGATCATGATCCATTTCTTAAAATATAGTCACTGAACATCCCATTAATCAGCCTAAAGCAATGTTTCTTATTATCGTGTAGGAAGAACATCCATGATCAGGAGTACTGATGACTCTCAAGCCACCTGAGAAATCTATAAGGCAGGGGTATCAAACTCAAGGCCTGTGGGCCAGATCCGGCCCACAGGGTGCTTAGATCTGGCCTGCAGGGCCGCTCTAGAAACAGTGAAGGAACGGCCCACAGAGCCTCTGCCAGAGAAAATGGAGCTTGTGAGAGCCGTGTGTGACACTCTCGAGCTCTGTTTTTGCTTGTAGAGGATTACAGGAGGCCATTGCAGCTGAAAATGGAGATCAGGAGCCCCTTTTCACTGGCAGAGTGTTCAAGGAACTACAGGCACCCCTGACACGAGTGATGTCAAGCTGATCACGCCCACCCTGGCCCCCTGAGGTCAAACACAACCCTGATGCGGCCCTGAATGAAATCAAGTTTGACACTCCTGATATGAGGGTTCTATACTTCACACTGAATTCTCAGTGAAAGTCATCCACATTAGTAACTAGGTCTAGTCAACATAAGATGAGTCCTAAGGGTTTGGAAAATAGAGAAAAGACACCAGCATTTCACCAACCTTGTTAAGCAACTTTAACTGTAAAAGAGCATATTTATTGATATTCAATCTCTGTCTTTCAAAACTCCCCAGTAGTAGGTGGATGGGATCCTTCTTGGGGAGAATTATCCAGCTAAAGATGGCCAGATCTGATACTACGTCTCCATTTTGGTCCAAGTATAGTTTGTTTTGAGAAAGATTGAAATACTCATTCTTCTTCAGAAAGGGATGGAACTGAAATGGAAGCATCTCAGAATTCTAAAAGTAGAAATCTTAGTTTCTTACCCCAAAAAGCTGTTTTTGCACATGAATGCTTCTTCTACAGTTTTCTAACTTGCAAATATGCTGAAGCAGGACACCATATCTTACTACAATCTTTAAAAGTGTTTTGGCAAAATTTCTCAAATATATGTTGACCAAATAAATAATTAACAAAACACGATAACTATAGAAAGTATTCTCCAGCAACAGATAAGTAATTTTGTTTTGTTTATCTTGTACAATGAAAATAAAGGCTATACTGTACTATAACTTGAAAAAAACAATAACCAACAGAAAATTATTCAGTCATTCCAGACAACAGTGATTCGCAGAAAGCATAAATCTCCAAAGAAGAGATATTCCAGTCTAACATCTATGGAGATTGTTAGCCATTCCAGTCATGGCTGTCTCAAAGGTGCTTTTTCAAGAGGCAACTGGACTTTCTGTTTTTTCTTTGAAGACATTTCACTTCTCATCCAAAAAGCTGAAGCAGCTCCTTGGATGAGAAGTGAAACATTTTCAAAGAAAAAACAGAAAGTCCAGTTGCCTCTTGAAAAAGCATCTTTGGGATTTCCAGGCTAATATTTTCTCAGGTGGGAAAGACAACCAGATAAGGTTATTTACTTTATTTTAAAGCTACATTAACAGAATCTTCTTTTGGTCTACTTTATTGAAAGGTTATATTAAGAAACATTTTCCAAGTCTGAAAGTACAAATCTCCCACCATCTCTTTTAAGAGCCTGAAAAATTACAGGGGGTCCTTTCACATGTTTTTTTTTTACCATTATGCAACTGCAAAATTTTTCCCAGCTGTTCATTCTGTAAGTAGCATCCCTCCCGTGGTACCCCAAGCATCATTTCCACATATCCCACTTAAAAGATTGTGGGAATGCTGGTGATATAACTTAATTTCTTCAAAGTATTAATAAATTATTTTCTGATGTGATGACCTTTCTAAGAGAGGATTGGCTGCTATGATAGTTCAGTGGTTAAAAACTTCCTTAAATTCTTTGATAATTTATTTGTCTACATTTTCATTAAAAGAGGTAGGTCGGATTAATAAATCATGATTTTGTTACGCAAGAGTTGCGTGGAGTCTTAGACAAAACAATTTGGACTTTGTTTAAAACTAACAAGCTTGCAAACTATTTATTGTTTCCTTTAAGGAGAGATACATAAGTAAAATCCAGGGGGAAAAATATCTCATTTCTAGTTTATATTGGAGCTGACAATAAAAAAAGAATCTGGGAAGACCTTTTCCAGCTGAAACTATCTCTCAGTTGGAGAAGGGAGATAAAAACTCTCTTCCAGTCACTGAAAATTTGAGCCCTGGTGGAGCAGCAGTTAGAATGCAGTGTTTCAGGCAAATTATGCTCACAGCCTGGAGTCCAATCCTGACCCAGCTCAAGGTTGTGTTCACCTTGCAATAGTTGGGGTGAGTATGCAAATAATGCTGACATTGTAAACCACCCCAAGAATGCTATAAAACACTAATATATTAGTATAGTATAGCATAGCATAACATAACATAACATAACATAACATAACATAACATAACATAACATAACTTAACATAACATAACATAACATAACATAACATAACATAACATTATTTATTTATTTATCAGCACATTTACTTTATTTATTTATCATCACAAATACAACACACAAACACACACACACATATACACACACATTAATAGTCTAGTTGCTATAGCTATTGCTAAACATTTAGCAGAAGGGCTCTAGAGATGTTCCCTGTTATTCTGGAGGGTGGCACATGGGGAAAATTAACTCAATCACAAGAGAGGAGATTCTGGCTAAATGAGAGGGAAAGCATCCTAACAGGAGGAGCGGTTCTAGAGCTGAGTAAGGAAATCAAAGAAGCTCAGTCTCCCTTTACTGGGTGCCTTAATTCAAAGACATAGAAGACACCAGACAGAGATGCTTTAGATAGGATCCCTGCAGAGAAGAATAATACAATAGCAGAGTTGGAAGGTACCTTGGAGATCATCTAGTCCAACCCCCTGCCTAGGCAGAAAACCCTATACCGTTTCAGACAAATGGGTATCCAACATCTTCTTAAAAACTTCCAGTGTTGAGGCATTCCAACTTCTGGAGGCAAGCTGTTCCACTGATTAATTGTTCTAACTGTCAGGAAATTTCTCCTCGCTTCTAAGTTGCTTCTCTCCTTGATTAGTTTCCACCCATTGCTTCTTGTTCTACCTTCAGGTGCCTTGGAGAATACCTTGACTCCCTCTTCTTTATGGCAACCCCTGAGATATTGGAACACTACTATCATTCCTCCCCTAGTCCTCCCCTAAGAAGAGTCAGGATAGATGGTCTCAGGGATGTATGAATTTCAAATTCTATTCTATTAATCTCAAATCAATACATACTGTACATGACTTTATTTAAAGATGCACACATGCCTTTTATATTTAGTAGGATTATTTTGATGTGAGAACATAACTATCAAATATGCCCATTGTTTGAAACATTATCTCTTGAGTGATTAGATTGACCAATCCTATTGGCATTTTGTAACTCAAAGAGGTTGAGAAGGTTCCTCTATTTCTGCTTTGGAATCTTTCTCATGGAATATTTGTTTGGAGCTCATACCTGCCACGGCTGCAGTTTTGGAGCCACCAATATCTCTTTGCCCTCCTTGCTTCTCTTTCTATATTTGGAGGAATAGGCAGCATTCAAGATATGAGCCAGAGTCTGAATGAGAGTGTAAAGAAACCTGTCATTTAGGATTTGTGTGTTGCTCCTTTCTCCATGGATCCTCACTGGAGCTTTCTGCATGCATCTTCTCCGCTCTTTGACAGAAAAGACATTCTTTGAAAAGGAACAGTGAAAATACCCATTTGGAAATTGGTGGTCTAGAAAGATTTTGGGTTCATAGGCATCATCTTTTGCGGGTTTCTTCTTCTGAAGGCCGAAGTACCAAATACTATGGTTGTGTTTGTAAACCTTATGCCTTGTCACTATTATTCCCCCCACGACTGCAGTGACCCAGACTTTCCCTTCAATGGGTCCTGGAATACCTTCAACTGCTACATAGAAAGGGATAATTTGGTTCAGTTGGGATTGGCGTTCCATGAAGTTAACAAAGACATTGACTTGTCTCCACTTAGTGAGGCCATCCCTGAGTTCTGGTATAATTGTAGTTTCTGAGAACTTTGGTGCTATGACAACACAAATTCCATTCCTGACAAGCATAGGAATAAAAGTCCTCATGAAATTCTCTCCATTTTCTGAGTCTATAGCAAAGACACCAATCAAGGTCCATCTGAAATGGAGAAGCACTTGGACAATTGCTGGATACTCGATCCCTTCTCTGGGGAGCATTGGGTGGAAAAAGGGGAACTGATTTTTATCACCCAGAGCTTCTGGAACAAATACAAAACTGATCTGAAAAACCAATGAAGATTTCTGTGTCATATTTGGGGTCAGATCAAATCCAAAATATTACCCTTTAATAAACCTACCTTCATTCTTGTGAACATATTAAAATAGTCAGTTATTAAGCAGTAGGCCATATCCAGCTAAATAATTCAAAATGGAGAATATTGACAAGAGTGAATATAATTGAATTAAAGAAACATATAAAGCAATAAAGAATAAAAACAAAGGACCTAAATCATATTTGTGTTGTCACCCCTACAATTTACTGCAATCAGACTCAGGTATGCAGATCTGAACTGAAATGTTTCAATTCAGATTCAAGCTTGGCATATAGACTGTAATGATTGGAGCTAAGGGAGATGGACAGCTATGATTTTTTTTTAGTTTAAGCAATGCATTGAGTCATGACCTTGCTCTAAGTAAGATACTTTGATGATGATTGGGCCAACATCCTGTCGCAGAGAAAACTACTCCAGATAAGGAAAGTTGTGTGAAAAGTCACCTATGACTAGGATGCCATTTTCCACAGATGATAATTTTTGTCTTTGATTTATTAATATCATAGAATTATTATGAAAGTAGGAGCCAAGTCTTATTAACAATCTACACAAAGCCATTTGCAAGTAGGGTGATAATATCATATTATTAGCATACAACAAGGTGTTAGAATATGAACTTAGTGCCTTAGGCATATGTACTTCATGATCCTTCATCAGTCCTGGTAAGCCATCAATATTTAGACTGAAGAACCATGGTTGAAGTATGCACCCATTTCTTACCCCTTGGTAAATATTGATCCTATTTGTCAAGGCTCCACTGAGCCCAAATCTCACTCTCAGACAAATGATTGTCAAAAGGGTTTTGATCTGGGCCAAATCCAGGTTCCAGTTTAAGAGAAATCAATTTCTTCCATAATATTTCTGTTCACTGTGTCAGATCCTGAACTGAGATCTATAAAGGCAGCAAACCATTGTTTCCCCTGACTGATACATTTTTGGGGGTTGATGGTTGAGGGCAAAATATTTGTCAATAGTGGATTGACTTTGTCTAAAGGCAGCTTGTACTTCTGCAAGGATGCACTTTTCATCTACCATCTGTCAACCCTATTCAATTAGAAACATGCATTTAATTTAGCCGCACTATCTATTAGACTAATGGGTTTTGATTAACAGGTTCCTCTTTATTACTATTTTATCTATTGAAACTACCATTACCATCTTCCACCCAACTGGAATATGGCAGTTATGAGTTATATTTGTGAATGAACCAGTGAATAGTTGGGATATTGATTGAATAGTTCAGGTGGAAAAATCCTCATCGAGGGCTCTATTGCTCACCAAGCCCTTATGACAAATTTTATTATGGAAAGATTAGGGTAAAATACATGTTGGCTAATATGCTTGTAATTTTATTTAATAAAATGGTTAATTAATGCTTGTGATAGCTATGTATACTCAAGTTGTTTGTCAAATATACTTAAGGTAATCCACTGGCATTTTTTTCATAAACCTAGTATTTGCTCACCATTGAAAATCTTATTATGAATAAGGAATGGATAAAATGCAAGCTTCCCATCACTGCTGCACAGTCCTTCTAACAGAAAACCCTTTGATAGGACACAGAGGAACTCTTAAACTTCACAGCTGTGCTGCAAATTAAAGCAAAGGAATGAGGATGGTCTCATAAGAGGAAGGGACAGCTCTGAATTTGGCCCCTTCCTCACTAAGAATCCCAAAGCCAAACCATGAGTCTTACAATGGCCATGGTGAAAAGCCACACTTGAATTCCATACAGAAACTATGTATGGATCAATTGCTCACTCATCACCACTACAAACCAGTGGTGGGTTGCAGGCAGTATACCCCAGTACAGGCATACCAGAGCCTGCCCGGAGCACCTGATACCATTCTAGTATAGAGCTCCAGAGCGGCCATTCGCCCGCCTGCTCTCCTTACCTGTCTTTAAACTCTTCGGCCCTTCTGTGCATGCACATGGCATGTACAGCGCCTGGGCAATGCTCCGCAGAGCTGCTGGAGCATCACGGAGGCTTGCAGAAGTGTCGCTGGATGGTAAGATGCATGCGCATGCTGCATGCATATGCACGCGTGCCACACACATTCATATGGAGGACGCTGGGACCTGTTGCAACCGTACCAGTTGCTATGAGATCCGGAACCCATCACTGCTACAAACCCTCTATCAGGTAGATAACAAACATACACACAAAGACACAGACTCACACACACCTGTGGGACTTTGTAGGGACCTACTAATGCTGACATCTGGATGGAGAGGTCATTGTCAGATCCATCAAGGACAGCCAAAAGTTTATCCTTCCTTCCACAGCTGTAGTTGGGAACATTGGCTTCTCCGGTAGAGAGCATGTCCATCAAGGCATCTGAAGTGCCAATGGCGCTCAAATAGTTGTCACGGATGTTGTAGCCAAGTGTGAGATTTTGCAGCAGTTGAGAATTCTTGTTTATCACTTCAATATCAAAAACGAATTTTAGAAGTTTTTGGTAATCATCTGTAAGCCTAGCATTAAAAAAGCGATTCAAGTTATCTGTAGGAGAATGGCAAGCAGAACAAGAAGTCTTATTTCAAAAGACCCACGTCTATCCTCCCCCCATGAATCCCATTGATCCTTATCTAGTTCCAATTTAGCACGGACCATTAATTGGCTAGATTCTTGTAGATGTAGCCACAATTATCTCTTCTCTGCTTTAAGCTCAATGGATGTTCTTTGTTTCTTGCAGCTGACATTATCATCATTACCATCAACAGGAACATTTTTTTTACAAAAATATTTCTCTTTTTTTACCCTACCCCATTATACTTTAATGACAATATTCATTCAAAACAGAAGCAAGTCTATATTCACCAATTACCATTTAATTTTGTCAATGCTGAGAAGATGGGCTGGGTTCAATGGTCATAAACATATCATCAAAACATTTAAAATATTAGACAGGTTTTGTAATGTAGGAGTAAGTGACATAAAAGGAAAGAAGACAATTGTTAAAACTGCAAATGGAGGGAATGCAACTCTATCATGCTAACTGACTTACACATGAAACTGATTTGAAGGAGTCATGTTGAAAGACATTACTTCTGATGCTGATGTTAAAGTGGTGACTATAATAATGACATGATCTCCAGGCTTATAATAGCTCCCTAGTTTATTTTGGTTGTGGTGCTCAAAACTCCGTGGGCACTTCATTCTAAGTTTCCCAGAGAATCGCTGGGATACCAGCAGCAGCTGAAGCAGAATCAGGAGTGCCATAATTCATGGAGTTGCATCAATCCTCTTCCCATTTGTCAACAAGAACAGGAACAAGAACAAGAAAAGCACTCTCACAGGATAGAAATGCCAGTGATTTTCCTGATTCAGAAAGAGGTCAACCAAGCTCTACCTGGAAAGAAGAGAAAAATACATTCAAGAGCAGAGCCCCTGCCTATCACAAATTTTATAGCACACAGAGCATGAGACATTTGTCTTTTTCTGGTGCAAGATCTCTTCTATGTTGCTTCAGTCTGATATCTACGTCAAAGGCACTCGTTTAAGAAGACTCAATGGCTGGGCTGGGGATAATTATAGGGGAAAGCAGTGACTGCTCTGGGGACTCTGAAATTTTCCCAAGGCTCCATGTGGAGATAGGTAGCAAAAAAAAAGTATGTTAGTTAAAAATCAGAGAGACTCCCCTGGGGCCAATGTTCTGTAGTCATTGTGGTGCTTCTTGTCAGGACATGTCCAGAAAGTGGAAAGTGGAAGAAGAAAGTTCAACACTCAGGAAATTGTCTTCTGCTGTTTCTCCATGTCGTCTCTTGTCCCCAGAGACTGCTGGGGAAAGTCACTCAGAGCTATGCGGTTTGGTGCCACTCTAGGTTAGTGACACTTAACTCTAGCAGTGCCTGTCTTCCAACCCGTAAGGATTCAATCAGTACTCTGCCTAAAAGTAGGAGTAGGGCACTTTTGTGGATTTTTTTTAAATATTGTGTGTCCGTATAGTAATCCTAAATGGGAGCTGATTGCTTTATGACTGAAGTGAAATTTTATTTCCTGTTGATTCTAGGAATATCAGTTTTGAGATGAGAGCTGACTAAGAGACAGGAAAAAGACACCCAGTATTTACTATTAGCTA
The DNA here is from genome assembly GCF_051295495.1 of Thamnophis sirtalis. Lineage (NCBI taxonomy): Eukaryota > Metazoa > Chordata > Lepidosauria > Squamata > Natricidae > Thamnophis > Thamnophis sirtalis. Next base: position 3,889,101 of record NW_028261383.1, read on the forward strand.
AATAGTGGGAAAGTGGATAAATAATGAACTAAATAGTGGGAAAGTAGACAAATAGTGGGAAAGAGAGGACAGAAGTTAAGTCTTTTTACACTTGCTCTATTGCCTTTCCATATTCACATAAAGCACTAAGATCTTTTTATATTTTGAAGTTTCTTAGTTTTGTAGTAAACAATGGACTGTGTGGTCTGCAGCTGAAATGGTGGTGATACCCACAGTGTGGTGGATGTTGTGACCTGATTACTTGCCATAACCATCCAAAAACTAATTTTGAAGCACATGGTGGCCCTTCTTCTGGTTGTGTAAATGGCCTGGGTGTTGCTTTGGCCTTCGTCTTCCTGATGTCAGTCAGATTTCAGGTAGAAATGAGTACTGTGACATCCTTGGTTGTGCTTATCAGTCACCTAAGACACAGCTTGGGCAGAGGTGGTGCCTCCGTCCTTGTGCTAAATGATCTCTCATGGTCTAACATAGTATCCATCTGAACCAGCTTCATGGACTGGTGATTGGTGACACTGTTTTACATGTTGATGATGTCCAATTATACCTTTGGACCTCACATCAGCCAAATTAGCTTTTTGAAGGCTCAATATCTAGAGGCAGTGCTGGTTTGGGAAGAGCCACCTTCTTCTGATTTTAACACACTCAGAAATAACTTGGGAAAAATTCCTTGGATGCAAATCTGACAACTTTGCTATCCAAAAGGTACAGGAGGGAACTAGAGGGACAGAGATACTGGACTTAATTCTTACAAACACAAAAGAAGTGATAGAGGGAGTTGAAACTGCAGGAACCTTGGGTGACAGTGACCATGTCATACTAGAATTCAACATAGCACAAACACAAGTAATAGAACATCATGATACCAGAGTCTTTGGCCCTAACTAACTAAAAGGCCACTGCAGCTTGAAATATTTTGTAGAAAGGTAAACTTTATCCCCCACTCTGAATTGTGGTTGCTGGGAACGATGTTTGTCAGCTTGCATTTTGTTGATTTTTGCAGCTTCTGCTAAAAGGCACCGTTTTCCCAGGAACCTTTTAATTGAACTGAATTGAATTGAATTTATTATACTTCTATGCCACCCTTTTCCCCGAGGGGACTCAAGGCGGCTCACAACCCAAGTCGGGGGGGGGGGGAGGTACAAATAAGAAAAAAGAACACGAACAAAACAATACCACAATTTAAAACACTCAACAACCATACCATTCGAGGGGGGACAAAAACTCATTAGCTTCAGGCCTGTCGGAACAGCCAGGTTTTAAAGGCTTTGCAGAAGGCCTGGAGGGTCGTGAGGGTCCGAATCTCCACGGGGAGCTTGTTCCAAAGGGCCGGAGCAGCCACAGAGAAAGCCCTCCTCCGGGTGGTCGCCAGTCGGCATTGGCCAGTGGATGGAATTCGCAGGAGGCCTAATCTGTGGGATCTAATCTGTCTATTGGAGGTAATTGGCAGCAGGCGGTCTCTCAAGTACCCAGGTCCAATACCATGAAGGGCTTTATAAGTGACGACTATCGCCTTGAAGCGTATCCGAAGACCAATAGGCAGCCAGTGCAGCTCGCGGCGGATAGGTATAACGTGGGTGTACCGAGGTGCACCCACAATCGCTTGCGCGGCTGCATTCTGGACAAGCTGGAGTCTCCGAATGCTCTTCAAGGGCTGCCCCATGTAGAGGACATTGCAGTAGTCCAGTCTTGAGGTCACAAGGACACGAGTGACTGTTGTGAGGGCCTCCCGGTTCAGGTAGGGACGCAACTGGTGCACCAGGCGAACCTGGGCATATGCCCCCCTGGTCACAGCTGACAAGTGGTGTTCAAAAGTCAGCTGGGGGTCCAGGAGGACTCCCAAATTGTGAACCCTGTCTGAGGGGCGTACTGTTTGACCCCCCAGCCTGAGAGATGGAAAACTTGGCCAATTAGTGGGAGGGAAACACACCAGCCACTCGGTCTTATCCGGATTGAGTGCAAGCTTGGTTGTGTAAATGGCCCCCATCCAGACCCTAACAGCCTCGAGGCACTGAAACATCACATCAACCGCTTCACTGAGTTGGCACGGGGCGGACAGATACAGCTGTGTATCGTCCGCATACTGATGGTATTTTATCCCGTGCCGTCGAATGATCTCACCCAGCAGCTTCATGTAGATATTAAACAGGAGGGGGGACAGGACCGAACCCTGCGGCATCCCATAATTCAGGGGCCTAGGAGTCGATCTCTACCCTCTGACCAACACCGACTGCAACCTGTCTGAGAGGTAAGAGGAGAACCACCGTAGGACGGTGCCTCCCACCCCCACCTCCCGCAGTCGTCGCAGAAGGATACCATGGTCGATGGTATCGAAGGCCGCTGAGAGGTCATGGAGCACTAGGACGGAGGCATGACCCCCATCCCTGGCTCTCCAGAGATCATCGGTCAGTGCGACCAAAGCGGTTTCTGTGCTGTAGCCAGGCCTAAATCCTGACTGAAAGGGATCTAGATAATCAGTTTCATTCAAGGACCGCCGGAGCTGAGAGGCCACCACTTTCTCAACAACCTTCCCCACAAAGGGGAGGTTGGAGACTGGACGATAGTTATTTAAAACAGCTGGATCCAAAGATGGCTTCTTCTGGAGGGGTCTCACCGCCGCCGCCTTTAAAGTGGGGGGAAAGAACCCCTCCCAAAGGGAGGCGATAACAACCACCTCGATCCAGCCCCGTGTCACCTCCCTGCTGTTGGTGACCAGTCAGGAGTGGCACGGGTCCAGCACACATATGGAGGCACTTACAGCTCCCATGGCCTTGTCCACTTCCTCAGGGGTAACAACTTGAAAATCAATCCAGAGATGGATGTATTGGATGTATTCCTCAGCTCTACCTCGCAAAGGATCGCTCGTATCCCTCCTATTCAGGAGGGAGCGAGTTATCCTAAACAAGGTGGCTGGGCGCGACTCAGCAGAAGCTATCAGAGAGGCAATATGTGTTCTTTTTGACATCCTAATTGCCCGAAGGTAAACTCTGATGCTGGATTTTAATAGTGCCCGAGGTGACTCGGACTTACTGGATCTCCAGAGGTGCTCTAGGCATCTCTGTTGGCGCTTCATCTCCCAGAGATCCTCAGTAAACCAAGGAGCCCTCCTGGATCCACTGCCTCAGATCGGCCGTAAAGGCGCAATCCGGTTAAGAGCCTCTGACGCTGCTGAGTTCCAAGCAGCAACCAGGGTCTCCGCCAGATTGTGGGTGAGGGTATCAGGAACAACACCAAGCGACGTCTGAAAGCCCAAAGGGTCCATAAGGCACCTGGGGTGGAACCACCTAATCGGTTCCTCCTCCCTACAGTGGGGGTTTGGGCTCCGAAAGTCAAGCCTCAATAGGTAGTGGTCAGACCATGACAGGGGTAAGGTCTCACTACCCCTCAAACCAAGATCACAACTCCACTGCTCCGAGAGGAATACAAGGTCGAGCGTGTGACCCGCCGAGTTAGTCGGGCCTCGGATTACCTGGGTCAAGCCCATGGCTGTCATGGAAGCCATGAACTCCTGTGCTCCATCAGAGTGCTCGCCGAGCGAAGGCAAATTGAAATCCCCCAGCACTATAAGCCTGGGGAACTCAATTGCCAGCTCGGCTACTGACTCGAAGAGCGAGGGGAGGGCTGTTGCAACGCTGTTGAGAGGCAGGTATGTTAACAACAGGCCCACTTGACCCTCGAGGTCCAACTTCACCAGCAAGGACTCACACCCGACAAACTCCGGAGCAGGGATCCTACGAGGAACTAGAGACTCTCGGATAACAATAGCCACACCCCCACCCCTTTTTCTGGGGTTGCGGCTGGTGAAGCACCTGAAAACCCTCTGGGCACATCTCAGTGTGGGGGACTCCTCCCTCCGGGCCCAACCAGGTTTCAGTAATACATGCCAGGTCTGCCCTCTCATCTAAAATTAGGTCCCGGACGAGAGGAGCCTCGTGAACCACAGACCTGGCATTTAGTGACAACAGCCTGAGACCAGGATCCTGATTACTGACGCCATCTGGCCTTGGAGTGGGACTAGAAGGGTCGGAAGAAGGGATCTCTGTGACGTAGGGAACCCTCCTTCCCTGGTAATGGCTAGCCCTAAAGTCCCCGCCATATCTGCCCCTCCCTGTTAAGACCGCAATGCTCTTGCCCACTCCCATGTCCATGGTCCCTCCACCCACACTCATAGCCCCCGCATTCTCCAGCAGGCCCTTCCAATCAGACATCCTGAGGCTGGGATTGGGCCCAGGCCCAGAATGAGTCCATCCATTCACTTACTGACATGGATGAGGGGGGTTCTTTGTGGGTATAGGCATAGGGACAAATTCCATTTCAGTGCTCATCTGAGAAAGATGAAAGGTCTCGTGCTACTGTACACTGCATTGTTGTAAGTGACTTCAGTGAATAGTAACAGCTCTGCCCAATTTGATTGCTGGTAATTTACATAACATCTCAAATATTGGTCAGTCATTGTATTCATGCATTTTGCTGCCCCGTTCATGCTCAGATGAAAACCAGAACTTAACCCTTGGGATGAATCACCTTTATAAATTCCTGCCAGCACTTAGCCGGGAATTGGACACCTATCTGATATTATTCTGCGAGGAACCCCAGGTAATTGATAGATGTGCTTCACAGTCTAGCTAATTTCTTTGCTGTGGGGAGAACATTGCAGTCTAAGAAATGGGCTTGTTCAGAAAAAAGTAACAAGATCAGCCAATGTATAGGCATGGCAACTGTGTCAGCCAATGTGAACTATTTGGTGACTGAAGCCAAAAAATTCCAGGCAGAACTGTTATAGATGTCATCCCTGAAACTGGCCTGACTGAGGCCATTTTGGGACTTCAGAGCTGACACACCAGGGAAGAGGGATAGGGAGGGTGGAATAGAGATAGTTGGATGTCGTAGCCAAAACAAAATACTTTCTTGTAGGAACCAAGGACATCTCTGCATGTGCTCAAAAGGGGAGAACTGGAGTTACCTAGTGACTGGACCATGATTGGACCCAGACTGGACTATGTGACTGATGGTTTTGAGAATCACTTTCACTTTTAGCCAGGTGAAAACCGTGAAAAAATTCAGATTTGGTTTTCACCAGCTCGTGCCAATATGACTTGTCCAATAAACCTATTCTTTGAGGAATTTGCCTCACTCAGATTTTTGTTTGTTATGGGTATGTTACTTGGAACCTGAAAATAAAGAGGTTATAAGGACTGTAGATCAAGTTTCCTATTGAATGATTAGAAACTGTTTACATTAACTTTGGTTGATGGATAAAAAAGTATTTTCAAGAATGTATTCATGAAGACCAATGCCTAATGTTACATAAAGGACAAAAGACAATGCGAGAATTGTAGTGGATGTAACAGATGCAACAGATTAAAATAATTGGAAGGGATCTTATAGGTCAGCTAGAAAAACCCTACCCAAGCAGGCAGGGGTGGGTTTCTCGCCCCGTTCCAACCGGTTCGGCGTACTAGCACCTGTGCGATGCTCCAGCTGCTCCTGGAGGATCGCGCAGGCGCTGTATGCGTTCTGCGCATGCGTAAACGCGCAGAATTCATAAAAACCGGGTAAGGAGCGGGCGCGGGTGTGCGGGCGCGCACGGGCACGGGGGGGGGGGGCTTCGCCGTTCCCGGAAGTTACTTACTTCAGGGTTCGGCGACCAACCGGATCGCAGGGACCGGTGTGAACCGGTTGAAACCCACCCCTGCAAGCAGGAGACCCTACACCATTTCTCTTCTTCTCACTCCAGCCTCTTCTTGAAAGATTCCAGTGATGAAGCACCCACAACTTCTAAAGGCAAGCTGTTCCATTCGCTGATTGTTCTCACTGTCAACATGTTGCCCCCAACAATCTGGGTCCTCATTTTACTGACCTTGGAAGGATGGAAGGTTGAGTCAACCTTCAGCCGGTCAGGATTGAACTCCTGGCACAGGCAGAGTTCACCTGAAATACTGCATTCTAACCACTACACCACCATGGCTTAATGCCACTAGATAGGCCTGAAAACCAGCTCTAACTTGTGTTTGATCAAGGTAGTTCTCCATCAGCAATATTCCAGATGTCTGTTCTTTCATTGCATTTCCCTCAAATCCTCCATGATCCATGGAGAGTGATGAGATTCCAAAGACGGAATAGTCACATGGATGTGATCTGACTTAGCTATACAAGCACACACACACACACACACACACACACACACACACACACACACACTTATTCCAAGCAGTAACCAAGGCTTCAGATCATGGGAGGTATCCAACAGTCACTACTGCCAGTTCGCTTGTGGGCTGTGCATCAGAGGTGGGTTCCTACCAGTTCGCACCAGTTCGGTAGAGGTTCCACCAGAAAGCAGGCCACACCTACAGAAGAGGTGCCAAAAAATTTTGAAACCCAACACACACACACACACACACACACACACAGAGAAAGAGAAAGAAAGGAAGAAATTAAAAAAAGAAAAAAGAAAGAAAAAGTGAGAGATGAAAGAAAAAAGGAAAAAGGGAGAGAGAGACAAAAGGAAGGAAAGAGAGAGAGAGAGAAAGAAAGAAAGAAAGAAAACACATGGCCGGGAAGCCACTCCCACCAGGTCACATGGCCAGCAAGCCACTCCCACAAAGGAGGCCACACCCACAGAGTAGGTTCGAAAAAAATTTGAAACCCACCACTGCTGTGCATGCACAGAAGCAAAAAACAAGATGATGGCACCTATAGCACTGGCCAGAGAACCAGTTTGGGGCATGGCAGGCCTGGGTCACTGCTGGATCCTGCGTCCCTGGCCACCAAACCACTACTGGTTGAAGCCGAACCATGCCGAACCGGTAGGAATCCTCCACTGCTTCAGATGGACTAACCAGCAGTAGAGCTGGGTTTAATCAGCAAATAATAATACCAAATTCCAAGGTGGGGGATGAGTTTGCCTGGTGGTACCTGTTAATATTGGAAAAGGTAGCATTTAAAAGGACATCAGAGTTTTTTCATCTGAGCTTTGAACTCTCATCCTCCACTTAATTTCCTAACAGGTCTCAATAGGAAAGGCCAGAACCACTGTAGAACAGTGTCCCCATGGGTGAGTTTCTGTAACTTTTTACTATCATAGTGTTCTCCAGTTGCCCCTTTGCACATAGAGCCCTACAAGAAGTTCTTGGTCCCCAGAGAAGTTGCTTCTCAGTGTAATTATCACAATCCTGGTCTTTGAAACCCTTTTGCTACTTGTCTAGTGACTGCCTTTGAAGTAAACAGCAGACTGAAGCAACATAGAAGAAATCTTGCATCAGAAAATTATAAAAGCTTTTAGTCATGCTGAGATTTTTGCCCAAGACTTAGGACAGGCAGGGGCTGGGTTCTTGAAAATGTATCTTTCTCCTCTTTCCATATGAAGCTTATTTTGTCTGAATCAGGAAAGCCACTGCTGTCTCTATCTTCTGAGTGTGCTTTGTATTACTCTTCTTGTAGTTTAGAAACAGAGGAGAGACTGGTTGAGCCCAAGGAGGTATGGATCTTGTACGTCTCCTTCTCATGCTGCTGCTTATGCCGACTGAAAGAAACTCTGGGAGGATCAGAACCAAATGCCCCACAACTTTGAAAGAGCAAGATGGAGGAAATGTATTGAATTTTTACAAGCCAGGAGACCATTTCATCAGTGTGGTTGTCACTGCAACAAAATATTTTCTTCAGCTGATACAATTCAATGGGTCACGTTACATTTCTTCTCATAAGTAAGTCATTCAGTGTGATGGAGTTGCATTCCCTTACTTTGAATTTCTAATACACTTTTCCTTTCATCTTCTTCCTAAGTTGCATGACGTCTGCAAGCTCTTGGGCCATTTTGATTTACAGGGATCTACTTTTTGATTTACCTTGTGCAAGAGACTCAAATCCAGGGATGGGGCAAAAGAAACTCTAACAGAACCCGAGAAAAAGAGACACAGAAATCCAGAGGATCTTCCCCTCTTCTTCAGCTGATCTCTTGAATATTTTTATTTAACATAGTTATTGAAAGCATTGTAATTTCTTTGGCCAGACCACATGCATGCTACTTATAAGTGAATGATTTGTTTTAGAATGGCCTGCTGAATGATTACTACATCTATGTACTTTTAATTGTGGTTGTAGTAGTTTGTTGAACAAATACAACTCAGCCCTACTACAAGTAATGATATATATTAATCCTGGTGGAGGACTAGCTTCATTCCATCTTCTTATCACATATTGCAACTAAATAGTGATGGGTGACTATAATTTGTCTCTGGTTTTGGTTCAGTATTGGTGTACAATTCAATAGTTGTAAATACAAACAGGAATAAATAAAGATATATATATTTTGCTGTTGCTGTGGATATGATGATAATAATAACATGAACATTTTTTTTACAGAAGGCTATCTTATGATCAATCAAGAATCCTATTCTTCATTTTAGCCATTCAATTGGTAAACAAGAATCTCCAGCTTTTGCATAATCTCACACTTGGCTACAACATCCATGACAACTATTTGAGCACCTATCACACTTCAGATGCATTGGTGGACATGCTTTCTACTGGAGAAGCCAATGTACCCAACTACAACTGTGGAAAGAAGGACAACCTTCTGGCTCTTCTAGATGGAGCTGACAATGACATTTCTATTCAGATGTCAACCTTAGTAGGCACCTATAAAATCCCACAGGTTTGGTAACATGTTTTTCTCTATTTGGTGAAGTGAATGTGGCAGGTGGGTGTGAGAGAGTGATAGATGCAACCATAGATGCTTTTCACAAAGGCCACTGCAGCTGCCATGGCTAGGGATGGGATCTGCAGTGGGGAAAGGGGAAGGAACAAGGGGCAAAGAAACTGTACCCCCTTGTGACACCATCCCCATTGGTTTGAGGGCTGCACATTTGTGAATGTTAGAAATGTTCTGTGTCCAATCAAATGGTCTTTGCAAAAAAAAAAAAGGAAGATGCACCATGATAGAAGATTCATATGTGAAACTAATTTGGATCAAATAATATTTTCATTGGTGAACAAATCTCAGATTTCTGATAATATTCCCATTGTATTCTTTTGACTATAGATGATAAATATATATGTATCATAGACACATTGTGACCACTAACATTAAGTATCCACTTTACAAAAAAATGAAATAAAAAATACCCAATATCTTAACTGGTTTTACCCTAATATGTTCATGATCAAATTAATCATATTGAAGAGCAATAAAGCTCCTCAAGAGGACTTTATATAGGTTGGAATATGTGTGTGTGTGTGTGTGTGTGTGTGTCTCTGTCTGTGTGTGTGTGTATGTATGTATATATATATATATATATATATATATATATATATATATATATATATATATATATATATATATATATATATATATATATATATATATATATATATATATATATATATATTTATTTGTGCTGATAAATAAATAAAGTAAATAAATAAATAAATAAATAAATAAATAAATAAATAAATAAATAAATAAATAAATAAATAAATAAATAAATAAATAAATAAATAAATAAATAAAACACACAAATATAACAAAAGGCAACAGTAAAAATATTGGGTTTCTGTCGTGATGGACTCTTGTGACGAGCCGAATGACAGATGATGGAAGCAGTTAGCTTCCTCCCATAATTGGGGCTTACCAGGGGTTGTAAAAATCTAATATGTACTTGTCACACACACACACACACACACACACACACACACACACACACACACACACACATATATATAGTCACAACCCCTGGTATGCCCAAATATGGGAGGAAGATCACACGATCTCTGTCCTTCGGCTCGTCACAAGAGACCATCCAGATTATTTATCAGCACAAATATAACATACATACCTGCATATTCGGGTCTTTTCCCATGTAAGATTGACAGAGGATAATTATAGAAGCTATCAAAATAGAGAAACACCCCCACAACATGAATAAACGTGATGATACCTCCCATCTACCAGACATTTGGAAAGTAGACCTAATTCAATAAATGAGTCCCAGCCACAAAAACTGACACAGAACCCAGAACAATCCAGGATACCGTCACCAATCACCTGACGTTGAAAACAGCATTGCTCCTTGATTTTTCAGATTGGTTATAAAATTGTTTCAGAGGCTCTCAATGATAAAAGTCATTTCCCCTTTTTCTACCGGATGGCCCCAAAAGAAGGGATCCATTACCCAGCAATTGTTCAACTTCTCCTCCATTTCAGATGGACCTTGATTGGTCTCTTTGCTCCAGACACAGAGGAGGGAGAACATTTCATGAGGAATTTGAAAATGTTGCTTGTCAAGAATGGAATTTGTGTTGTTATAGAACAACAATTTTCAGTGACTGGACTTAATGCACCCTTGAGGGATTCTATCTCTAAGTGGCGACAAGTCAATGTCTTTGTTTACTTTATAAAATATGGTACCATCATAGACAGAATTTTCCCTGTCCATTTAACACTTGAAGCTTTTTCAGGACCCATTAAAGGAAAAGTATGGATCATCTCAACCTATAAGGAATTGACACTGAGAAGGCACAGCTTTTACAGACACGTTCATAGTATTTGGACTTTTACGTTTCTGGAAAAAAATAGGACAAAAGATGATGCTTCTGAAGCCAATCTGTTTCTTAAACACAAGTTTGGACAACCATCTTTTAACTGCTCCATTTCAAAGCACGTATTTTCAGTGAAAGACAGGACAAGATGCACCCAGAAAGCAGCACTGGAGACTCAAGAGAGTGGAAACAGTATCCAGATTCAAAATGATCACCATCTTTACAGTGTCATTAAGACTCTGGCTCATGCCTTGAATGCTGCATATTCCTCCAGATCTTGGAGGAGGAGGAGAAAGAAGGGCCCTAATAGGTTGAGGACTCGAAGAGTGCAACCATGGAAGGTATGGAGACCCCAAAAGTATCTGTATTCTTAGAAGTAATGCAAAGTGTACCAAAAAGGACAACAGGTTTAACACAGCTACTATTAAAAAGGATGTATGCATTTTAAAATAATTCCCTGTATGTATGGGTTTATGATAAGCATTATAGAATTTTATTTTCATAAAATTGAAGAGGTCTGTGAGACCATCTAGCTAATCCCTCCTCTTTGCAGGATACCCAATTAAAGCTTTTCCTACTGACAACTGCTCAATCTTTGCATTAAGACAATAAATGAAAACCAAAAATTCCTATTTTATAATTCAATAGAAAGGTTGACTAATACCAGAATTTTTTTCAGTCAACATTGTTATTGAATTGCAAACTATTATAAAATAAAAATACATTGAATTTAATACAATTAGATAAATGGATAAAAATCGAAGAAAGATTTTAGGAGAAAGATAGATTTAACAAAATTTGAAATGATTATAAAAGAAGGTGAGGTGAATGAAGAATATCTGGGTAAAGGAAGATTTGGGTATATATATATATATATATATATATATATATATATATATATATATATATATATATATATATATATATATATATATATATATATATATATATATATTATATAAAGGATAAAGGAGGAGAGCATGTGGCTTAGTGGCTAACACAACTGCCTAATATGTAATACGGCACAGGCTCAAATCCCAGTAAGGGTATGGCTAGCTGATGAGAGCTAAATAACTTGAAATAGATCTATACTAGTCTCCCTTTATTTATTCATCAGCACAAATGCTGATATATGGATATGGATATGGATATGGATATGGATATGGATATGGATATGGATATGGATATGGATATGGATATGGATATGGATATGGATATAGATATAGATGATATCGATGATATCGATGATATAGATGATATAGATGCCGTATTACATATTAGGCAGTTGTGTTAGCCACTAAGCCACATGCTCTCCTCCTTTATCCTTTATATAATATATATATATATATATATATATATATATATATATATATATATATATATATATATATATATATATATATATATATATATATATATATATATATATATATATATATATATATATATATATATATATATATATATATATATATATATATATATATATATATATATTATATAAAGGATAAAGGAGGAGAGCATGTGGCTTAGTGGCTAACACAACTGCCTAATATGTAATACGGCACAGGCTCAAATCCCAGTAAGGGTATGGCTAGCTGATGAGAGCTAAATAACTTGAAATAGATCTATACTAGTCTCCCTTTATTTATTCATCAGCACAAATGCTGATATATGGATATGGATATGGATATGGATATGGATATGGATATGGATATGGATATGGATATGGATATGGATATGGATATGGATATGGATATGGATATGGATATGGATATAGATATAGATGATATCGATGATATCGATGATATCGATGATATAGATGATATAGATGATATAGATGATATAGATGATATAGATATAGATATAGATATAGATATAGATATAGATATAGATATAGATATAGATATAGATATAGATATAGATATAGATATAGATATAGATATAGATATAGATATAGATATAGATATAGATATAGATATAGATGATATAGATATAGATATAGATATAGATATAGATATAGATATATAATTAACTGAATTAGAAGAGCAGACAAACATGATAATGATTGGAAAAATATTTGGAACAGAAGAGTATATAAGAATATGTCAGTTAGCGTTAACTGATGTGTCACAAAGTCATGGTTTTAACTATTTGCATTAAGAAAAATATAGGAGAACTTATGACCAATGTGAAAATTGTTATTCATAACTCTCGAGTTATATGAGGAACATTGAGCATTATCTGATTACAATTTTAAGAAAACTTTTATGGACTCAATTATTATACCATCCAACACTAATTTAACTAGGCTAATAATCATCACATCAGGAAGTACTTGTCAATACTTTGCTGAAAATATGTTATGTCTCCAATCCCACAATCTATTTAGAAAATGTTATATCTTCAAATGAGCTTGGAGTGAAGAGATGCTGCCTAAGGGACAATCATATAAAAGGAAGGGGAAAACTACAACTGCAGAAAAAGCAAAGAAAGGAATTCAGAAAGGATTACTCCCAAATAAAAATAGTTGGTGCGAGATCTGTACTTCTGATTTGCAAGATTCCGTTAATGTAGCTCTCCAATAAAGTAGAATTCATTCATCTGGTCATGTTTTAGCCTGACATTTTGCTAAAGCTTTGTTTAAAGTTCTAAAGATAATGGTCATACTTATCTCAAATTAGGGTATTTGCAAGTTTGACAACAGTAGAAAAAAGATGCAAATGTAAAAAAAAGCCACAGGGGATAAGAAACCAAGATTTCTAATTTCAAAATCCTGGATTTTTCCATTCTAGTTTCACCCATTTCTGGAGAAGAATGAATTTTGCAATATTTCCTTACTGAAACTATACTTGGACCAAAATGGAGATGTAGCAGCAGATTTGAACATCATGAGCTGGGTGTTTTTCTCCAAGAAGGATCCCATCAAAGACCAAATAGGAAGTTTTGAAAGACAGAGACTTATTATTAACCAAGGTGTTCTTTCACGGTTAAATCTGCTCAATAAGGTGAGTGGAATATTGGTGTTTCTTATCAATTTTTGAAAGCCTTAAGACCCATTTAAAGTGAGCTAAGCCTAGCCACAAAGGCTAAGTGGAGAACTTGTGAAGCCACATGTGAAGCCCACAAGTGCTGAGGATTCTGATGTTGATATCTTTCCTTGTTCCTTGTGGTCCAATAGCAAAGAGGGTTGAATAGAGCTTTTAGTTCTGCAACAGAAAGGGCCTGTTCTTGGATAACTAACTGGACCTTTGAAAGATAACTTTCCCACACAGGACTCAAACGTCTGTCCCACATGCTGCAGCAAAAGATGCCTGATTTAACTTGTTATATTAGATTAGATTAATTAAAGTTTAATGTTGATCAATCACCATACTTTAAAACCAGAGTCTAGAAATATGAAGAATGGAGAAACAAATGCTCATACAGCCATGATGATGAATCAACTGGTTCTTACTTAATGCCTAGATCTTTTCTCAATTCAATCTCTCCAGATTTTATTAAGTAGAAAAGTCCTTTATTGCAATGTGATCTGCCGAAAGCAAAAACAAAGAAGTAAATGAGGAATCTGTGAGCAATTGTATGTACCATATCTGTTTGGAATGAGTCAGTAATTTCATATTTATTTAAGTGAAGCTCAGAGACTACGAGACTAATGTTCATATTGACCTCCGTTTTCTTTTTTTTAATCAATTTTTTATTTTTCATAATCTTTACACATATCAGTGCGTGAAATGGTGTGGTAATTGGGTAATACATTTCAGTACATATAAATATATTATTATTTCTAGATATTACATTTCATTTCTATTATTTCATATTATTTATACATGCCCTTTGTGATCACGTTTCATTTCTGAACCATCTTTCTGACCTTTTGTATATCTTAACATATTAATGTATAATTATTATTATTCCCCACTATTTTCTATCCTTATTTTAACTTCCCCCCTTTCATAACGCTATAATATTCAAAGATGTGTTTTCCACCTATTTTGTTGCTCATATTTCCTCAGTTAAATCAAAGTTCCATCCTTCATTCTTCCATTATTCAATATCTCCTTATACAGTTTTAGTATCAATCAGAATCATTTATATATTTAGAGTACTTCTATTCATACTCTTTCCAGTTCTTCAATCCATATAATTTTACTAATAATACACATGCTTAGATTAAAATACATTTATATATATTTACCTAGTCACCCATTGTTAAGTTCCAATCTTCCACTGTTGTTCATATATTTATACATATTTAGTAGTACAGTCATTCAAAGTCTATTTTTCCAATTCTTCATATCCAATTATATTAAAATATTATCCTGATATCTATCACGCTGCTAAAATAATAATCCAACCTGTATAGTTCTAATATTAATAAATACTATTGAAATATATTCATAAAAATATTATTTTACTCTATTTTCCTTTATCCATCATCTCTTACCTGCATCCAAACCTTTAATCTTATTTTATTTAAAATTTTCCTCCCACATTTACCCCTTAGGACTTTTGTTCCATCTATTTGACTATTTAATCTAACTTTTCCTCCCAAGTCTACCCTTTTCTACAGTCTAATTCCAGAACTATTCAGTCCGCCTCCTATCTCTTTCCCCCCCCAGATCTCTTCCTGTTTCTCTCATTCCCTTTTTAGGTCTTTTATATTATTTTCATATTTTTAGTTCCTTAATCACTATTAGTTTTGACAACATCTCCTCCTTATTTTCTTCTTGTTGATTTCTCTCTGCTTTCCCCTCTTTTTTTTTTTTTTTTTACTGGTGACTCCATTCTTTCTTCCTTGTCCTGATCATTGTCCATTATTCTTTGTATTAAATTTCCCAATTTTTCATCTATATGGTCAAATATTTTCTCAATGCTTTGAAAAAGCTCCATTCCATTTAGGTTCCCCTCACTTCCATCCTGTGTTGCATCTGTGTTTAGTCAATCTATTTTTTGTAGTCATTAATTCAAAAAGCCCAACTTCCAAGTCACAATTTCAAATGTCTCATCAATAGTCAGTCCAAACTATTTAAATTCAGCAGGAGGTTTTCCACACCTCGTCAAATTACTTTATATGTTCAATAATATTCAATGATGTTTAGAGGCTCTCAACTGAAGTCCTTAGTTAATAATCAAATCTCTAGTGGTCTTAGAGTTTGTCTGTGTCCCACAAACATTTCAGTCTATTTGAATAGTTATTTCCAAACTTGCATATTTCCCTTTTCATCAGCAGATGGCGCTCTCACTTCTGTCTGCTTCAACCTGTCTGCAATATGGTCGACAGTTCCAATTTCAATTATTTTAAATTGGGCAATATTCATAAAAATAAATGCAAGACTTTAATTTCAGTGTTTTAAAATGCTCTCGATAACATGACTTTTAACTTTTAAAACCAAGTTTTTATTTGTCGTTTAAAAAACATTTTTTTTCTTCCTTCAATTCTCTAGTATTTTTCTTTTGTGCTTCAACAAATAACTTTAAATATGTTTCCCCCTTGGATTTCTGCGGTCAACTTCCAATAAAACTTATGTTCTCATCCAGATCACACTCCATTTACTTTCTCCACTCCAGCCGTGGGTATTCAGTCTCCGGCTTCATGGCAGCCATTTTGGCTGCCACTGCTGCTTGTCTTCAGATAAGGGGGCTTTCCAAGTCAGGGAGGAGAGATGCAGGTCTCCTCTACCTGCCAGGCAGTCCCACTGTACTTCACCACCCATTCAGGGTGGCTGTGATTCAAATTTCGACCTATGACAGAGAGAGGTTGGAGCTGACCACAGAGCGGGCAAATCAGGCTTCCGAAGGCACTTGAAGTATAACCGGAAGTCCTATTGGCCTCCATTTTCCATAGATGGTTAGTCCTAACACATTTTCCTTGGCACTCTTTGTTTTTCTTTTTAGTCACTACCTCAGTCCAAATGCGTGGAAAACTGTAAACCTGGATTTGTCAAGCAGGTTCGAGAAGGAGAGCCAGTTTGCTGTTATGATTGTGTTCCTTGTCCTGAGGGGACCATCTCCACTCAGGAAGGTGAGTATCTATAAAAATATTCATGTTAAATCTGCATGTACAGCCATTTGGATAATTTGAAGTCAGTGCAGGGTGTGAATGTGTTGGGTTGCGTCAGGGAAGGGTAGTTGTGGTGCCAGGTATTTTTCTTGTGCATTTTCTTGTGTTGTTGTTTTATAGTAATATACTGTATATTGGTTTTTCCCCTGGGCTATAAGCTTCTTAGGCTGGGCAGGAAAATAAATTGTTTATATATGTATATAGGCTCCTATTTACCATTTACTATGGTTTTCTTATCTCTTGATATGACTATAACCTAAAATAGATCTTTCTTGAAATGTGAAAGATTAGGAAAAAATGTATATTGCTTTCTATTCCACAGATACTGAAAAGTGCACCAAGTGTCCAGAAGATCAATATCCAACCAAGAACCGAGTTCAATGTATCCCCAAAAGAATAACTTTTCTGTCTTATGAAGAACATCTGGGTATCATCCTGGTCTCCTTTGCCCTATTCTTGTTCTTAACTACTGCCTTGATTTTAACCATATTCCTTAAATACTTAGAAACTCCCATTGTCAAAGCAAATAACCGGGACCTCTCCTACATCCTACTGGTCTTCCTGATGCTTTGCTTCTTGTCTTCCATTTTCTTCATTGGAAAACCAAGAAAAGTCACCTGCCTTCTCCAACAAACAATGTTCAGCATTGTCTTCACAGTAGCCATATCTTCTGTGTTGGCCAAAACAGTCATGGTGGTTCTGGCCTTTCTGGCCTCAAAACCAGGAAATAGAATAAAGAGATGGTTGAGAAAGAGCTTGGCCAACTCCATTATCCTTTCTTGTTCCAGTGTACAAATTTTCATCTGTGCCACATGGTTGAGAGTTTCTCCCCCATTTCCTGACGTTGATTTATACTCCCAGCCTGGAGAAATCATCCTGCAATGCAATGAAGGCTCTGTCATCATGTTTTATATTGTCCTTAGTTACATGGGTTTCCTAGCTGCCATCTGCTTCACAGTGGCTTTCCTGGCCAGGAACTTGCCTGGGGCCTTCAATGAAGCCAAGCTGATCACCTTCAGTATGCTAGTCTTCTGCAGTGTCTGGATCTCCTTCCTGCCCACCTACCTGAGCACCAAGGGGAAGTCCTTGGTGGCTGTTCAGGTCTTCTCCATCTTGGCCTCCAGTGCTGGATTGCTGGTCTGCATCTTCTTCCCCAAGTGCTACATTATCATCCTGAGGCCAGATCTAAACACTAAGGAATATCTAATGATAAAAGTAGGGAACAATTTTCTCCGGAACTGAAATCTCACTTTCCTCTTCCCCCTTTACAGTCAGAACTGAAACTTTCATTAAATCTTCTGTTGATTGTTTCAGTTCCTGGCTGAACAGAAAGATAGACTGCTCTTTCTTCTTCACCTTCCCTTCCTTCAAACAGAATAGATCTGAAAGGTATCTTGGAGGTCTTTTAGTCCAACCCCTTGCTTGAGCAGGACACCCTATACAATCTGAGATAAATGGCTGTCCAATCTCTTCTTAAAATCCAGTGAGGAAGGACTCACAAGTTAAGCTATTCCATTGGTTAATTGTTTTCATTGTTAGGAAGTTTCCTCTTGATTCTAGGTTGCTTCTCTCCTTGATTAGTTTCCATCCATTGTTTCTTGTCTTGCCTTCTGGTGCTTTGGAAAATAAGTTGATTCCATCTTCTTTGTGGCAGCCCCTCAAATACTGAAATGCTGCTATCATGCTCTGTTCCCCTCAGTCCTTCTTTTCTCTAGACTGGCCATATCTAATTCCTCCAACTGTTTTTCCTATGTTTTTGTCTCCAGGCCTTTCATCATCTTTCTTGTTCTTCTTTGCACTTTTTCCAAAGTCCCAACATCTTATTTGTAATGTGGTGACCATAACTGGATGCTGTATTACAGGTGTGGTCTTACTAAGGATTTCTAAAGCTATACTAATACTTTACATGATTGTGATTCTGTACCTCTGTTTATACAACCAAGGATTATATTAGCTTTTTTTATTGCTGCTGCTGCACACTGCTGGCTTATATTTAAGTGATCGTCCACTAGCACTCCATGGTTCATCTCCATGGTCCTTACCCAAATCTAATGGGTAAGCTGCATCTATTCACCCAATCCAGGATCGCCCAGGATCCCATGCAGCATTCCTTTGAAAGAGTGATTTCTCCAAGGGCACTCTGTAACGTTAACCATCATTTATCCTCATCCCTATTATTAGGGGTGGTGTTCCAATTATGAACTGGTACCGTAACGAGAAATGGCAGAATTTTAAAGGGTCCATTTTCCCTTGCTGATCCCCAAGGTCTTTAAGTCATAATTGGGTGTCGGTCATTCAGTCCTGCACCATGTTTTGGAGCCTCTGTAGGGTGCTAAGGAGGCCAGCAGGACTGGGGGAATTAGGAGTTCTCTGACAGGTGCGTCATTTGGTGCAATTTTCAAGATATGTTAATATGACACGATCAACCTCTTGGTTAGACAATTTGTAATGGAGGCTGTGTTGATGTAGCCTCTAGATCCATTTGAGGGGATCAGGGCTCAAGTCCCCCAGATCTCTAACAATCCGTTTCAGCTCTTCTCCAATAAAGTAGTATGAGTAACTACTTGTTCTCACTCTTCCCATTGACGGTATTGGGCATTTCTGCACCGTGTATATACTTACGATTCCACTATTGATATTGAAGCCCCAGGAATCTTGTTGCTTATTTCCTCAAAAGACTCCTTCCCATCAAATAGATATTCTGGGGTTTCATCAATATCTTGGCCTCTTAAGCAGGCTATTTGGTAAGATCGTTGCTTTATTTGTCTGAGCAACTCATCTACCTTGCTACATTCTCCACAATCTGGGTGCTTATGCCTAGCAGAAATAGGTTTGCACAAAGTCCTTTAAGGCTTTGATTTTGCACAGCCTGCTTTTGCTGCCATTCCTCTTCCCTTCCTCCACCATTCTTCAGGTCAGACAAGGTCTCTTTTAGTCCCAGCATTAAGCAGAATAACAGAGTTGAAAGGTATCTTGGGGTGTGTGTGTCTTCTAGTCCACCCCACCTGATAAAGCAGACAAATGGCTGTCCAATCTCTTTGTCTCTTTTGCAGCTGGTAATCAGGCTGTAAGATCATGGCATCTGGCACTGTCAATTCCTGGCAAATAGGTGGGGAAGAAATGGAGTTAGTGACATATTTTATTTTCCTGGGCTCCAAGATCACTGCAGATGAGGACTGCAGGCAAGAAATTAAAAGATGCTTGCTCCTGAGGAGGAAAGCTATGGCAAATCTAGACAGCATCTTAAAAGGCAGAGACATCACCCTGCCAACAAGTCAAGTCTATGGTTTTCCCAGTTGCAATGTATGGCTGTGAAACTTGGACCATAAGAAAGGCTGAGCACCAAAGAATTGAGGTCTTTGACCTATGGTGCTAGAGAAGACTCCTGCGAGTCCCTTGGACTGCAAGGTGATCAAACCAGTCAGTGCTAGAGCAGATCAACCCTGACTGCTCTTTAGAAGGCCAGATCGTGAAGATGAAACTCAAATACTTTGGCAACCTAATGAAAAGGAAGGACTCATTGGAGAAGAGCCTAATGCTGGAAATGATTATGGGCAAAAGAAGAAGGGGATGACAGAAAATGTGGTGGCTGGATGGAGTCACTGAAGAAGTCAGCATGAGATTAAATGGACTCTGGGGGATGATAGAGGGCAGGAAGGCCTAGAGGAACATTGTCCATGGGATTGCGATGGGTTGGACATGATTACATGACTAACAATAATAACAACAATCAGGCTGTGAAACATGATGGTTATTTTTGCCCCAAGTCTCAGTTTAAAGAGGAGTTCTCTGATCACAACTGCCCAAGGAACTGATCCATTTGTGTCAGCTAAACTCTTAATATTACTGCCGACACTCCATGTAAATCTTTGTTTCTTTCAGTTCTTCCTTCTCACTCAAATCCCCAGTTCTATATTCTAGGCCAAGGCATGTATGTGTGTAAAGGTCCCAGTCCCTCCAGAAAGTAAATTTAATCTCCCTCAAAACTGACCCAGATACTCCAAGAACAAAAAGACCTCACAGAAACGCAACATCCACAGATATTGGATCCCTCTAAACCAGTTATTGTATTTATGTGGCAAGAAATCAGGGCACATCAGTGCTGTGGATAGCTGCAGACCTCACAGCTCAATATTTACTTAATAAACTAACTTCAAAATATAAAGAATCTCAGTGTCTTACATGAAGATGGAAAAACAGCAGTGTCAAGAAAAAACAAAAACCCTTCTATCCACCTTATTATTTCTCATCTAATGATTCAGTCCACAGGCAAACACAAGCAGGGGGTTGGACTCCAAGGTCCCCTCCAACTCTGCTATTCTGTTCTGTTCTATTCTATTCCATTCCATTGCATTCCATTCCATTCCATTCTTTCTATTCTATTCTCACGAAATCATAATTATTTTTTGTTGTCCTGACCGGGAAAATCCAATAGTATTTTTCTATTTCATGAAGTCTGGAAGGATAGAATTGAGAAAAGATTTAAACATTAAATGAAGACCAGTGGGTTCCTGCTCATGGCCTCCATTCTTCATATATCCACAATTTTAAATTTTGGTGATATATCCATACTAAATTTTATATATAACTTTATTCTATTTGATTTGAGCAATACAGCCAAAAGTCGAACAGAGGTAGCTGCAAGTATTTCATATTGACTCATCAGTACCTGCATTCCAATAACATGGTTAAAAACTCAACCTCACATATAAGATCTAGCAAGAGCATTAATTAAGCCTATAACGCATTTAGGAAAGCAACCAATGGCAAGCTGTATGCTCAAAGGAGGCGTAGATTGACATAAACCTGTTTCTGCATGCACAAGGGAGGCTTCAACAGTTAATAGCAAACCACTCAGCAAACCGCAGGAAACAAGAGTTCCTCTGGTGCAGTAAAACTTCAAAAGCAGAGTTTTGATCCACATGGTGACCCATAGATAGTAAGTGGCTCGCAATGGCCAATGAAGACATTTTATGGCCAGAATTTGCTGTTGTTGTTGTTGGATTACTCAAGGTGGTCTGGACTCATTTCAGAAGATGCTCTTTTCTTCTGAAAACCAATGTAATTGTCTCCACAATTACAAACCAATTGGTAAACACAATGAGTTTTGGTGCTGATAGGTTGTGCTTCCTTACTTAAAGGCAGGGGTAGTCTCTGGGTTTGATGTAATATGTGAAGCTCAGCCATATTGAATGTTGCTTTGATTAAGGTGTTTAAACATCAAGTCATCAGAAGTGCTAATGGCTCATCCTTAAATAGCAGCTCAATAAGTACCTTATTTTTACTGGCAGTTGGAAGTCCTGGCTTTGGTTCTCTTATTTTGTGCCTGTCAATAAAACACCTTGGATAACCATTTGAGCAGAGTGTTTGGGTTAAAAATTCCAGTTCTTCTTTAAACAGTCCTCAATGCAAATTTGACATGCTCATGTAAATAGTGTCGGTACTACTGCACATTTATACTTAATTGGGGTAAAGCTTGTGAAATTCAGATATTGGCCAGACCATGTTGACTTTCTATATACCATTCTTTTAATGGACCCATCACTCCTTCATATGGTCAGTATATCCAGGACAGGGGTAATATTCACTTATTTTCCCTACCAGTTCACAAACATGAGTGCACACATGTTGTGTGCACACATGACACCTCCGTGCATGTGCACTGTCTTCCGTGAATGTAATTTTGGTGAAAAAAAGGGGCCTCAATGGGATACTGTAGAGCCGAGGTGGACGGGTGGGGCCACCCACCATTTCTGCTACTGGTTTGGGTGAACTGGTCTTTACCAGTAGAATACCATCTCTGATCCAGGAAGGGTCATCTACTTCATACTCAATGGTGACTTTCAGGTTAGGATGACAGCTGTTCCGATGATCCACAAAGTTATTAATAGTCTGTCTTGATGGGCAAAAATCAAAAATGATTACCATTAACTATTTGAAGCCTCCCTTGTGCGTGCAGAAAATGCTTTACGTTAATCTATGCCTCCCATGGGCATAAGGCTTGCCATTGGTTGATTTTCTGCATATGTTAGAGCAGTGTTTCTCAACCTTAGCGAACGCTGGCTGGGGAATTCTGGGAGTTGAAGTCCGGACATCTTCAAGTTCCCAAGGTTGAGAAACACTGTGTTAGAGGCTTAATTAATGCTCTTGCCAGATCTTATATTTGAGGCTGATTTTTACCCAGTTGTGGTGATGTAGGTACTGATGAGTCAATTCGAAACACTTGCATCTAGCTCTGTTCATCTCTGCGTTGTTTAAACTATTAAACGGGACTAATTGTTTTAAATTGCTCTATTCAATTTATTAAGATATGTATAACTGTGATGAAGAAAGAAACTGCTGACCAGTGGGTTTGGGAAAGTTTTGTTCTGGAATGCATGAAACATTGCAAAGCTGCTCTCCTTTGAACATAGTCAAAAATGAACTTCTAGTTAAAATACAATAAAAATACTTACAAAATAGTTATGTCAACTTAGAAGAGCACTTTTTAAATGTTTTACTTATTTCATCAAATCTTATAGCTGCTAGGCTAATGAACTTACTGCACTTAAGATGTTGCCTCATTTGCTAATGAAATATTTGTGTCTTTTGTGCCTTTTCTCTTTGGATTGGCTTAATCCAAATATTGGCTGACCTGTGTGCTGAGGTAAAGGAGGACTACTGACAGTTTAAAAAACATAAAAATTAATTATTAATTCATTTATTTTATTATTTAGTGATTCTCTTGAATTTTTGTTTGACTAACAAACTTCACATATTTATTTCCTTCAGTTTTAATAAGCCTAACTTGTCAAACAAATGCAAAGGAAGTACACAAACACAATAATAATGAATAATTAAATGCTATGACCCTAAGAAACAATTTCAGTCATTTCCCAGCTTTTGTCATCATATGTTGCTTAGTGTTTAGATCTGGTCTCAGGATGATAATGTAGCACTTGGGGAAGAAGATGCAGACCAGCAGTCCAGCACTGGAGGCCAATATAGAAAAGACCTGAACAGCCACCATGGATTTCCCTTTGGTGCTCAGGTAGGTGGGCAGGAAAGAAACCCAGACACTGCAGAAGGCCAACATGCTGAAGGTAATCAGCTTGGCTTCATTGAAAGCCCCAGGCAGGTTCCTGGCCAGGAAAGCCACCATGAAGCAGATGGCAGCCAGGAAACCCATATAGCCAAGGACAATATAAAACATGATGACAGAGCCTTTGTTGCATTGAAGGATGATCTCTCCAGGCTGCGAGTGGAGGTCAGAGTCAGGGAATGGGGGAGAAACTCCCAGCCACATGGCACAGATGAGAATTTTGGCCAGCAGAACAAGAAAGGATGACAGAGTTGGCCAAACTCCTTCCCAACCATCTTCTCATCCTGTTCCCTGGTTTTGAGGCCAGGAATGCAACCACCACTGTGATTGTTTTGGCCAACACAGAAGACACGGCTACTGAGAAGACGATGCTGAACACCGTTTGTCGGAGAAGACAGGTGGCTTTCCTTGGTTGACCGATGAAGAAAAAGGAGGACAGAAAGCAAAGCATCAGGGAGACCAGGAGGATGAAAGAGAGGTCCTGGTTGTTGGCTTTGACAATTGCAGTGTCTTGATATTTAAAGAATATGATTAAAATGAATCCTGTGGTTAGGAACAAGAGTAGGGCAAAAGAGATGAGGATGGTGCCCAGATTTTCATCATAGGACAGGAATGTTATTCTTTTGGGGATACATTGGATGCGGTTCTTAGTTGGATATTGATCATCTGGACATGTAGTGCATTGTTCACTATCTGAGAAAAGAAAGTAACATTTTTTTAATAAAAATATTTCTACAGAAATGTTTCAAGAAATTATTTAGAAATGAGAAGTGAAAGTCTCAGTACTTACACTCCAGCCAAAAAAAACAACAACAACAAACAAAAAACAACCCAATAAATACAATTATAAAAACAAGAACTAAATAAAATTAAAACAAGAAATATCTGGTGCCACAACCTACCTTCTCTGAAGTAATCCAAAGATTCTGATCTTGCACTGACTTGACTTTATTACCTGACTCTGTGGTTTCATCCCCAAACCCCCACAACTTCAACCTTAGCCTGTCTACTGTTGATCTCACCCCATTCTTAAGCATGGATAATTGCACCAAGATGCCTACCATCCCTGTCCTAATGTTTCTTTTCATTTGCATCCATTTCATGTATCCAAAATCATGTTTATACATACATACATACATACATGCATGCATGCATGCATGCATACATACAGGTTGTCTAATACATGCTTGAGAAAATAAAATAAGATAAGATAATAAAATAAAATAATAAAATAAAATAAAGTAAAATAATAAACTTAACTAAACTAATAAACTAATAAAATAAAATAAAGTAATAAAATAAAATAAAATAATAAACTGAACTAAACTAAACTAATCTAAACTAAACTAAATTAACTAAACTAAACTAATAAAATAAAATAATAAAATAAAACAATAAAATAAAACAATAAAACATAAAACAATAAACAATAAAACAATAAAACAATAAAACAATAAAACAATAAAACAATAAAACAATAAAACAATAAAACAATAAAACAATAAAACAATAAAACAATAAAACAATAAAACAATAAAACAATAAAACAATAAAACAATAAAACAATAAAACAATAAAACAATAAAACAATAAAACAATAAAACAATAAAACAATAAAACAATAAAACAATAAAACAATAAAACAATAAAACAATAAAACAATAAAACAATAAAACAATAAAACAATAAAACAATAAAACAATAAAACAATAAAACAATCAATAAAACAAAATAATAAACTAAACTAAACTAAACTAAACTAAACTAAACTAAACTAAACTAAACTAAAATAAAATAATAAAATAAAATAAAATAAAATAAAATAAAAATGGTTGGGTTCATGGAAAGCCTCTTGAGAAGGGTTGCAACAATGCCCTTTTCAGGACAGTTGGTACAGCCCACTCCAGGAAAGAGAAATCATTAACTAAACAATAAAACAATAAACCATAAAACAATCAAACAATAAAATAATAAAATAATAAACTAAAATAATAAAATAAAATAAAATAAAATAAAATAAAATAAACTGAAATAAAATAAAATAAAATAAAAATGGTTGGATTCATGGAAAGCCTCTTGAGAAGGGTTTCAACAATGCCCTGAACCTTCGGGATATGGTGAAAAACCACGAGACGAACAAGATAAACAGCAAACCACACAACCATCAGATAAAATGTATCATCTCCCTCTTCCGGAAGGGCAAGGAGTCAAGGAAAAAAGATCCAACCGTAAGACCACCAGACAAACGGATAAACAAGCTACTATGCAACAATCTCAACAATCGTTGGCCATTGATCAAGGAGCTACTGCAACAAGCTCAGAAGCTGTGGGAGGAGCCAAACCAAAGGTGAGACAGGCCTTGCGGGAGGCTCTGAAAAAGCTTCAGGCAACCAAAAATGACAACTAAGATTTTGACATGGAATGTTAACGGACTGAACTCTCCACAGAAAACAATGCCCTCTTCAGGACAGTTGGTACAGCCCACGCCAGGAAAGAGAAATCACCCTGAAATTGAGATTATCTCCAAACTAAGAGACCTTCTAGAAATGCCTTAACATGTGATTCTTTCAGCAGTCCTGGGGGAGTCTCCTGGTAACAGGGCCCTGTGTGAAGGTTACATGGTAGGTAGCATCTTGATGTACTCCTCTCTCGCTTTCTTAGTATTTATTACCTCATTGATTTAATTTTTAATTGTTGGTTTAATTGTATGCCATCAAGAATCACTTTGTGTGAACTAGAGCGACATATAAATTGACAAATAAATTCATGATGGAATTCAAGAAGAGAAACTGGGTCTCTTATCTACAAAGGCTTTTTATCCTGAAAAGGGGAGATGAAGCGACATATTTCCATACTCTCTAGATTTGGAAACAATGTTAAAGAGAGAATGAATTCAACATTGATATCAGTGGGTATTAAGTAGATTGATCTTTATTAGTTCTCCTTGTCCTCCCAACTTTCTGTTCCTTTTCATCCCAACACTGTATGTTAGACTTTTTTCTTTTGTGAACCAGGACTATATTCCTTTTTTTGTTGGTGTTATAACTGTTTGTGTCTAACAACAATATTTTGGAAAGATAAGAAAAGGTGGGTAGGAAATATCCACTTGATGGTTTTACGGTGAGTCCTGTGTTTAGCTTTTATTTGTTCTTGAACCAAACTTCTCTCCCTCCATTGTTCCTCCCAATTGGATATCTCGGTTTATAAGGATTTATCTTTATAAAGATTCATAAAGACTAACTAAGTAATTGAATGATTGATTGAAGTATCTTTTGGTCTGTAATGTAAAGCTGGTTTGGATGAATGAAACCCACTGATCTAAAACCATTCTTCAACACAAAGAGTTCAGGTGTTCCTAAAAAAAATAAATATGGAAGGACACATCCAAACTGGCAAATAAAAAGAGAGCTTTCCTACCCTTCCTATCCTTCTTCCCACCTCATCCTTCAAGATCTCTTTCTTATCCCTTTGAAATTGGACACCATGAAAATTAAGAACAAACTTATAGGTGTTGTTGACATGCCTATTGATCAAAGTGCTCTGGATGAATCCAGTAGCTTTCCCTATGGCTGTCATGGCGAACCTATGCCACATGTGCTAGAGGAGGCATGCAGAGCCCCATCTTGGGCACATGCACCATCGCCAACTGCTCTTCCAGGTTCCGGCACGTGAATATGTGCCAGCCAAATGGTCTTTGTGTGTGCATGCGCACTGGGCAGCTGTTCTTCCAGTTTCCAGTACTCCTGCATACGCAAAAAACAGTTGGTCTTCTGGTTTCCAGCATGAAAAGATTTGCCAATACTGCCCTATGGTTTCACTCACCTTCCTGAGAGGAGATGGTCCCCTCTGGACAAGGAACGCAGTCGTAGCAGCAAACTGGCTCTCCTTCTCGAGCCTGCTTGACAAATCCAGGATGACATTTTTCTACACATTTGGACTGAGGCAAAGGCTAAGAAGAAAAAGAAGAAATGTCAAAGAAAATATGTTAAAATCACCATTCATGTAAGATGGGGGTAGTAGAAATGAACATTAGCCAAGTAGTCTCTTGGCTTCATATAGGCAAATATGACATCTCTGACTACTTCCAAATGGTTGCAGGAGATACAATTGCAGGCAGATGCCTCATTTAGTTCTTCCCCTTTTTCTTCTGACATATCAGATTGCAAAAAAAAAATCTTTCTACTTAATAAAGTCTGGAGGGATGAAATTGAGAAAAGATTTAAGCACTAAGTGACAACTAGTGAGTTCCTCCTGATAGTGGAATTAACCTACATTAAATTCCTCCATTCTTCATATAGGTGTTTTAAAATATGATATCCACTCATATTAATTTTTTGAGTAAACTTTATTGTAAAATATTAAATTTTCATTCCACTATATTTATTAAAATAAAATAAAATTGTGATGAAAAAAGAAATTTCAGATCAGTAGAATCTAGAAAGATTCCTTCTGGAGAACTTAAATATTACAAACTTGCTTCCCTTTGAAAATAGTCCAAAACTACCTCCCAGTTATGATACAAAGGAAAAAAAATCTTTTTTCAGGGAATTTCTCTCTATTAGAATATGTGATTTGTTTGTCTTTTTGTTTGTTTAATTTAGATTGCTGCCTATTTGGCCATGGCAACTCAACGTGCCTTATAGAATATAAAATTTCATTTAAAACAATAAAACTAATAAAAAGAATCAAATGAATTAACATAATAAAATAAAATCACCCCCTGCCCCAGTGACAAGAGAGCACACGAGCCATTTAATGGGCTCCATCCCACTCTAGGTTCTCCAGCTGTGACCTGGTCTGGGCTGCTTAAAAACATCATAGACCATGGACTTTCCATTTTAGGGAACAGTGTCCTCAACCAGGACAAGATGAAGCTGATTTCCCACTTAGCTCAAAGGTCCTCCATTCAGTTTTGATTCCACTTCATTGGATGCAATTCAAATCTGAACTCAGGTCCTGATCAACATAATTGCTTTCAACTTTGATATTTGAATACAAGGAACATGTGAATCTGAAGTTATTAATACCAAAATCCTGAGCATATGAGCCCTCTCTCACCAGTTTTATGGAGATTTAAATTGCAGAAGAGACACTAAATGGCAATGATTTGTGTGCTAAATAATAATCACCCTACATGTCATTTTGAATGCAGCTGAATCAGCTTAAAACAGTATTCAGAATTACAGCACTTGGATATATTAATCAATAGATCTGTAGCCTCCTTCTTCAACTAAGAAAATTATACATGTTTTACTCCACACATTCAATTCTAAGTGAAGGTTACCAACCTTTTTGATTGGGATTACCCCACTTAAAATGGGTCCTAATTCTTTGGAAAAAAGAAAAAAAATACATCAATGTTTTCCCCACCTTCTTGAGCAACTTGAGCTGTGACAAAGCATCTTGGTTGATTATAAGTCTCTGTCTTTCGAAACTCCCCAACCTCTTGCTGATGGAATCCTTTTTGGGGAAAACCACCATACTAATAATCTTCAGATCTGCTGCTATGTCTCCATTTTGATCCGGGTAGATTTTCATCAGGGACAGATTGCAGAATTCCTTCTTCTTTAGAAATGGATGGAACTAGAATGGAAACATCCAGGAGTTTTAAAAGCAGAAATCTTAGCTTCTTATCTCACATCGCCTTTTTCACATTTGAATCTTTCTTCTACAGCTGCTAAACTTGCAAATATTGTTGGGAGAACAAATCTCACCAATAGCTTCAGAGCTCTAGGTCAAAGTTTCAGTACTTCTCAACTATACAGTATACTGACAAAAAGTATAGAGAAAAAAGTTCTGTTTGACAAACTGTCAATTATGGGGAACATTCTAGGAAAGGTCACAAATAAATTGAACAAATGCCTAAATAACTAGAATAATCATAAATTCCTTGAAAACCACAGGACAATTACCAGAAAACAAGATTTGTTAAGAAGAAAGTTGCAAGGCTAATCTTTATTCAGATAGAGCAGACAGGAAAAGAAGATCAGATACAGTAATTCTACTTTATTGTAAACTATATTAACAATCTGAAGTTACAAATCTTTCATCACCTCTTTTGCCAGTGTAAAAAAATAGAGGGGATCTTTTTAGTTTGCTTCTGTGCCTGTAATGCAGCTGTGGCAGCCACAATCTTGATCTTTCTTTAGGATTTCATTAGTAGTTTATTCAATATGTACAATGGTAACTGATTAAAATAAAGTAGTAGCAGTGTTTAATGATATGATAATAATCATATTATTAATGTAATAATAATTTCATCAATGACCCAGTGGAATCATAATAGATCCCCTTGTATGCCCCACATTTGGAGAAGACGTTGCACAAAATTTCCATCAGCTTCCTCGCCTTCCAGAAGGTGAGGAAGATATCAAAGGGATTGTTTTTATCCTTGAGGAAAGCCAACAAGGAGAAGAGCCATGCTGGTTTATGGGTGCTTAAGATCAGAAGGAGTCTAGGAACATTTTTCAAATGTAAGAAACATATTGGTTGTACAAGGGAAGATGATGTGCTCTTCCAATAAATGCAAGATATAATACAGCAGCTTAAGATCTTAAACAACCAAACTCAGAGAAAACCAAAGACCTTGAAAATGACTTTAGTTGGCTGGATCCTTGTGGGGACCCCATACCTTCCATGGCTGCAGTCTTGAAACCCCCAACATCTCTTCTCCTTTCTTCATTTGTCTCTTGAATTTGGAGGCAGCATGTAAGGCATGGGCCAGAATCTTAATGACACTGTAAACAACACCTGGATTTTGGATCTGCACCTTATTTTCCTTCTCTTGTATCTCCAGTGGGGCTTTCTGGGTGCATCTTCTCCGACCTTTGACAGAAAAGATGTGTTTTGAAACAGAACAGTGAAAACATTCAGCTTGAAATTTAGGTTCCACAAAGAAATCTGTTTTATAAAGATCATCATTTTTCTTTTCTTTCCATTGAGGAGGAAAGCTCCAAATACTATGGACATACTTGAAAAGTCTGTCCTTCTTTCTTGAATAGATTCCATCCATTGTCATGATCCAGACTTTTCCTTCAATGGGTCCTGGGAAACCTTCAA
This sequence comes from Thamnophis sirtalis, assembly GCF_051295495.1. NCBI lineage: Eukaryota > Metazoa > Chordata > Lepidosauria > Squamata > Natricidae > Thamnophis > Thamnophis sirtalis. The sequence goes on from NW_028261383.1 coordinate 3,919,838, forward strand.
ATGTTGAATGAAAAGGAAGTATTCTGTCAAAAATGGGAGCAAATTCTATGAAGTGAACATAGACATTCACTTGCCTCCACTTAGAGATGATGTCCATGAGAGGTGCTGCATGACCAGTTGTTGAGAATCGTTGTGAGATAACAACACAAATTCCATTCCGAATAAGCATAGGAGTAAAACGTCTCATGAAATTCTCTCCCTTCTCTGTGTCTGAAGTAAAAAGACCAATTAAAATCCATTTGAAATGGAGGAGAATTTGGACAATTCCTGGGTAGTGGAACCCTTCTTTGGGCAGCATTGGATGGAAAAAGGGAAATTGACTTTTATCACTCAGAGCCTCTGAAACAATTCTATCACTTATCTGAAAAAGCAATGGAGAGGGCTATGCTATATTCGGGTCCTACCAAGACCAAAATTTTAGCTTTTTTCTCATACACATATTAGAGCAGTTTCCTAATCATTAGTTATTAGGCCATATATAAAACACAGATCATTAACAACACTGAATGTAAAAGAAGGTTTAAAAAGTTTAAGTCCAATAGAATAAGCATAAAGAATAAAGATAACATTTCTTTATCACCACCAGAATTTATTACAATCAGACCATATTTGAAGATCTCAACTGAAATAATTTCCTCTAAAAGAGGGCCGTATTATATACAATTTTGAATTCTGACTACACAGGAAATATCTTATTTTAATATTAGGATACCAATAAGTTGTTTCTCTAATGTGCAGCCCAAGATATTGATCTCCCTCTTTCTTATACAGTTGACATTCAAATAATAGATGTATTACATTTTTGATCTCTGGATAGAAGATTGGTATCCACAAATACCAAGGTGGCGCAGTGGTTAAAAGCAGCACTGCAGGCTACTGCTAGATCAGCAGGTCAGCGGTTCAAATCTCACCGGCTCAGGGTTGACTCAGCCTTCCATCCTTCCGAGGTGGGTAAAATGAGGACCCAGATTGTTGGGGGCAATATGCTGACTCTCTGTAAACCGCTTAGAGAGGCCTGAAAGGCCTATGAAGCGGTATATAAGTCTACTGCTATTGCTATTGCTATTGCTATAAATACAAGTCTGTTCATTGTAAGGGACTTGGAATATTTGGAAGCCAATATGTATCCATTTGAAAGGTACATTTGTAGCAGCTGTTGCATTTCAATGTGCCAACGTTACTGGGGATGGCTTTTGTTAGGTAAGCTCCCCGTTGGGAGAGCGAGTACGTTCAGCGAAGCGTTGTGAGAGTTGTGTTGGAGAACATATTGCCAACCCAACCATTAGAATTATATTCCTAACAGCTATATCTTTCTCTGTTTTGAAAATATTGGATTCTTTTTTTATTTATAAAGGTTTTTTTTTCATTTTACAACATAAAATCACATGTATGCTATTACATAATCAACATCATAAGGTATCAAATGATGGCACTTAGATCCCAAAAAGCTTGCTTCTATGTATCCGAATGTTCAACCTAAATGTTGGAGATGTGGTTCTCTTGATGCTACATATTTTCATATATGGTGGACATGTCATAATGTGGAGGCATTTTGGATAAAAATATGGTGGATTCTGCAAAATATCTTCAAAAGAAGGATAAAATTCATCCCCCAGCTGTTTTTACTAGGTATATGTATTGACTTTACGGCAGCAGAGATTAATTTGGTTCTGTATTTAATAACGGCAGCAAGACTCTTGGTGGCACAATATTGGAAGAAGAAAGATTTGCCTACAATTCAAGAATGGACTTTAAAAGTTATGAACTTAGCCGAAACGGCAAAAATTTCAGCATATCTCAAAGAACACTCAAACGAGAGATATAAACGAGACTGGAAAAAATGGATTGATTATATACAAAGTAAACATGGGATTAAGAAACTCCAGATAGCTTATGCTTAGCATCAGTAAGAACTTAAACTTTTTAAAATTTGGGTAACAATAAGAAGCTGAGATCAATGTAGAGATATTTTAGACTGTGATTGTCAAAAAGTTATACCATGTATGGGCTCTGGGAAGTCGGGGGGAGGGAAGGGAGGTGGGGATCTAGGGGGAGGGGGGAGGGGGGAAACATAATATGTGTTAAACTTTAAGGTACATGATTGCACTTGTATACTGTGACTTTTTAATGTTAGTGTCAAAACAGAACAAACCGAATATATTGGAAGGTAATAGAAGTATACCGAAGGGAGGAGCTGAGTGAAAGAAGAAGGAGGGTGGAGAGAGTGAGAGAGAAGAGGAGGAGAAGGAAGGGAGGGAAAGGATTAAGAGAGGGAGTGATAAGGTTAGGGTTAGATAGAGGGGGAGGGGAAGTAGGTGTAGAAGGGTATGTGAGAAGGAAGAATGAAAGTTGGAGGGGGTTGAAAGAGGGTGTATGGTGGGTCAAGGTGGTATATTCGGTTTGTATTGTAGGGGACACTTTCTATATAAGTGAGGGTTGTGGTTATTACTCAATGTTATATGCCCTGGTTATGCACAGTAAACATGTGATTGTATAGAATGAAACGGAAATAAAAATATTATGCAAAAAAATAATAATAAGGTATTAAATGTCAATTCATCTTACCAACAACTCCCCAAAACCAATTGTTGGCTCTTCTGTTCTCCATCCACCATATTTGTACCTTATTCATCACTTTCTTCTCCCTCTCTCCTCCCCCCACCCTACCTCCTACCTTCCCTCTGCCATTCTTCCCTTCTCTACTTCCCTTTCCCCTTTCCTTCTCCTCCCTCCCCTTTCCACTTCTCATTTCTCTCCTCCTCTCCCCCACCTTGCCCCCTCCCCTATCCATCTCTTCTACCTCTCTCCTCTACTTCCCACTCTTCATCTCCTTTACTTGGTGTATTTCAGCTTCTGAGCAAGCTCTATTTTATGTTGATGGTATTTATAATTTGTTTTCCTTTCTTAAAAATATATATGTAACAAAAATGGATACATATATAGTCATTGTGCTTTTAACTTGGCCCCCAGCCTAATTTTGGCTGAGATGTAGACCTGATTACAATTTACCCTATTTTCATAATTATCTTTATATAATTATACATCCTTACATGCCCCCAGTTAATGATTCTGTCTCTTAATCTCAATAGCTTCCCATTGTAGGTATATTTAATGTTCCCTCTCTATTTTTCCATATCTTGGATTAGATTACTCTTGGCTCTAAATGGCAATCCTTGCTGTTCAATGTTCATTACAATTCCCTTAATCTATTATATAATATAACAAATGGTAAACATCTCACTTTATTCATCATCTTAAAAGTTCTAGATATGTCCATGTTTCACATATTTTAACCCAGGCTTAATTGTCCTTCTATTGTCATATTCAATCAGTGTGGAATTCAATTTGATTATCCTGTATAAAGTGGATCACAAACCTCTGCTTTACAACCTCCCCATATCAGTTTCATATTTATCCATATTCCATATATATTTAATCTTTATTTAGCTGTCTTTCCTTTATCATATTCAACCAGTTAGCAACACCATTTTATTGTTATATTTAGGAATAAAACGATTATCTTGGATTCTTTGGGGAGCATTTTTTAAATCTTTTCTCAAGTTGTAAAAAAAAAAAAAAAGACTGGGAGACTATAGTTCCTAATATAATTTGTCAATTGTTCAATCCAAAAACGTTTTAATTGAAATTTGTTTATTCCAACAGAGTTTTGGGATTCTATCAGTTTCCATACCATTAATTTTACAAAAAAATAATAATACATGCCTTAATTTTATAAATTGTATGAATTCCCAATTCAGCCCTCAGGGCAGGTGTTGAAGTACTTTTATCCATCCTTAAGATGCTTCTCAGATTATTTAATTCAACAATTCTTGATTTCCATACAGAAAAAAAAAGGTTGAATCTATTACTCACACATCAACATCCCAATCAATTCATCTGATAGAAAAAACCCCAACCACAAACCTGTGGGACTTTGTAGGTTCCTGCTAATGTTGACATCTGGATGGAGATGTCCCTTTCAGCTCCATCAACAAGCGCTAAAAGATTGTCCTCCCTTCCACAGCTGTAGTTGGGAATATTGGCTTCTCCAGTAGAGAGCATGTCCAGCAAGGCATCTGAAGTGCCAGGTGCATTTGAATAGTTGTCATGGATGTTGTAGCCAAGCGTGAGATTGTTCAGGAGCTGGTGTTTTTTGTTAAGCACTTCAATATTGAAAATCATGCGTAGTATTCTTCTCTTTTTATTAGTTAAACTAGTATAAAACTACAGTCATGTTAATATTGGCATCATCAACAGCAACAACCAAATACTTTTTCTCTACATAATCTTCTTTTACTCTGCAAGCTAAGACTTAAGCCAATATTGATCCAAAACCAAAGGCAAATAATAGTCATCCATCACCCTTTTAATATTAGTGAGTATTGAGAAAATATGATGGAGCTTAATCCAAAAAGATTAAAAGACAGACACACAAACCATTATTTGTAGCAGTACTAATTTTCATTCAGCCAGTAAACAGGCTACAGGAAAATTCAGTCATTAAAGTAGAAGAATCATAAAAGGAAGAAGATGTTTGATAAGTCACAAGAAAAGCTGTTCTAAAAACAAGTCACCCTCTATTCCTATAAAAATCAGACATTGAATATCAATGAGCAGTTATAGAAACTAAGGAAATGTCAAGGGCAGAAGAAACTACATCAATCACTACTTTCAAGGAAATTCAGTATTCAAGTCACAAATTGAGGATTGATCAGAGAGAGGAAAATAATGGATTTCTTTCAGTTTTTATTTGTTTGGATTATAGCGTTTCCCAGAAAATAAGACAAAAGTAAGAGTCTGTGGAAGTCAAAACAATTCAAGAAATTAGTCAGGTCCTACAATATAGGAGTAAGTAAAATGAGAAGGAAAAGAAGAAGAACGTTAGAATTGGAATCAAAGGGAATGAAAGTCCATTGCAGTGAATGACTTACAATTGAATCTGACTAGAAGGAGCCTTGTTGAAAGATAATGCTGCATGTGCTATTGCGGATGCAGAGATGACTATACTAATGAGAAGGTCTCCTGGACTATAATAGCTCCATGGCTTTTCTCCATTCTGGTGGTCCAGATTCAGTGGGCACTTCATTCTAAGTTTCCCAGAGACTGGCTGGGACATAAGCAGCATCAGAAGCAGAAGCAGGAGGCCCATAATTCATGGGCGTGAATCAATCTCTTTTCTGTTTCTAAAGAAGAATTCAAAGAATTCAAACCACTTTCACAGGATGGAATATCCAATGGCTTTCCTAATTCAAACATAGACAAACCAAAATTCACCTGCAAGAGAGAAAAAATAGATTCAAGAGTACAGCTCCTGCTTGTCCCATAACATGGGCCACAAAGAGCATAACCTGTGATATTTATCCTTTTGTCATGCAAGATCTCTTCCATGTTGCTTCAGTTTGATGTTTATGTCAAATTCAGTCACTGGAGAAGTAGGAGAAGATGTCTCAGAGACAGGGATGGTGATAATTACAGTGGGAAGGAAGTGGTTCTCTTGTGACCCTGAGCTTTTTTTTTTAATGTAATGAGGGGTAGCTGGAAAAAAAGTGAGTGAAAAAACACAGGTACATCCCTGGGGCACTGTTCTGTAGTGATCATAGTCCTTCCTGTTAGGATATGTCCAAAAAGTGATGCTGGAGGAGGATACTTCAACAGCCAGAAAAATAACTTCTATTTTCCTTCAGTGTGGTCTCTTGCCTCCAGAGACTGCTAGGGAAGGTCACCCAGAGCTATGGAGTTTGATGCCACTGAAGGAGCATGACACTTTAGTGCTGTTTATGCTCTCATGCCATGGAAGCAATCAGTATCCTTGTACCAAGCCTAATTTTAAGAATAGGTCCTGTTTGGTACTCCCAGAGCGGCATCCATCCTCTTTGCTTTGAAAGCCAAAAAAAAAAACCCAAGTGGTGGGCTGCACCAGCAGCAGAGATGCCCTGGATCTGCAGAGTTGGCCAAGTGTATTGTGAGCCTGTGAGTCACGCGAGCGTGGAGCGGAAAAGCCGCTCACGGAACTCCCCTCTCCAGTCATGTAGAGCTCCATTCACTCACCTAGGAGCATTCCGAAGACGCTGAGCCACGGGGGGGGGAGGGTGGTGAAGAGGCGCTCACGTTGCTTGGTGCCTCCTGGGTACCACTAGATTGGTCAGTGATGCTGTGCCCAGCTGGAAAGGGGGTTTCCGGGCGGTGCCTGCGAAAATGGCCACCTCATGGCTGCTGTGTTGCTGCTGCAACAGCACAACACAGCCATTCGATCCTGAGGCTGTGCCAGGCTCTTTGGGAGCCAATTTGCAAGAGAGCAGCTGCCCGGCAACCCCCGTCTTCAGCTGGCCACAGCATCACTGACTGACCTAGTGGTACCCCGAAAGCACCAGGCAACATGAACACCTTTGCCCCCCATCTCCTTCCCACGGATTGGCGCTTTTGGGATACTGCTAGTTTGGTGAGCGGGCTCTGCCTGGCCAGAGGGGGGATTGTCCAGGGGGCTTATTTTCGGGGTGGGCTTATATTTTTGAAAAATGTTGCAAGGCTTTAGTTTCAGGACAGGTTGTATTTTCGGGGAAACACGGCATTACCATCATCATACCTCCATTTTCATTTGACTATAATTGTTTAAACGTCATTCATCATAAAATGTGCCAAAATTTAAAACCTGACCACATACTGGCATTTCATTTGTTATTTCTAATATCCTCCAATAACACTATATCTTTATGGCCTATTCCGACAAAACATCATTAATATTTAGTAACAAACATTTCTAATCCTCCTCTCCAAATCACTGTTTAAAATTTATATCCAATTTCCTTATGTTGTACCCATACATATATAAATATATTGTTATCATTATCCTTCCTTCATTTAACTCTAGCCATGATCATAGCATTTCCCCCGTAAATTTAGCTAAATTCAACTTAGTTCTTTTTAACCTTTATATATAGCCAAATAATTTATAATCTTCCTTTCATAGGTTCCATTCAATATTCATATTCAGTTACTACTTGTCGTACCCATACATAAGTGTACAATATTATCATTATCAGTTGTTTATTTAACCATATCTATTGTCACTAAATTTCACTAAATTTAAGTTGAACCTGCTTCAACTTCACCCCTCTCCCAAAATGGATTTCAGAAAATCCAGGTTCTTCTTGCCACAATTCAGTCATGTCTTCTATGGTGAGACCTGTATTTGATAAATTTCCCTTCCTGAATCATTGATTTTGGAGATTTCTGTGTCTGGTTTAGCTGAAACCTCAATGGATGGGCTACCCACCTTCACAAAGATGGAATTTTATTTATTTATTTATTTTTCCTATGGACATTGAAGCAATTTGTCTCAGTAGAAAAAAAAACCAGAAGAAGGTTTCTCTCATTGAGTAAGGTGAATACAGAGAGTGAACTGATTGAAGCAGAAATACTGGCCCAGAATATTTTAAAAATGGATATTTCAGATTCTCTACAGTTAAATTCTTAGCCTTGTAACTAGCAAAACCTATCTGCTTTATTTAGTCACCTTTTGCCAAATCTCAAAGATTCTGACTAGATCTTGGCACTGAGGGAAAGCCTTGAGGCAAAACCAACACAGAGAGAAGTCTTGGATAAACCACCTCAGTACTCAGACAAGCTTTATTCCAAACAGAGATCCAGTTATGAGTTAAGTGGCAGATGAAGCAATCCACCAATTGAACAGCTTGTCCTTAGAGATTGTGGGTGCTCCATCAATGGAGGCTTTCAAAAAAAAGACTGGATAACCATTTATTTGAAATGCGGTAGGGTCTCTTACTGGAACAGAGTTTTGGACTAGAAGACCTTCAAGATGCCTTCCAACAAGGGGTGAAATTCAGGAAGTTCTCACAGGTTCTGGAGAACCAATAGTAGAAATTTTGAGTATTTTGGAGAGCCAGCAAATACCACCTCTGGCTGGCCCCAGAGTTGGGTTCAAATAGAAATTTTTCAATAACCTTCCCCCCAAAGTGGGGAGAGAATGGAGATTTTGCAGTATCTTTCCCTGGCCACACCCACCTAGCCACGCCCACAGAACCAATAGTAAAAAAAATATGAATTTCACCACTGCTTCCAACCCTATTATTCTATATTCTACATTTTATCTTTCTTTTCTACCTTCCACATAGTTATTTATTGAAGGAGGGAGGGAAGATCAGGTAAGGGACCACCAATTTTTCTTCCTCTCCTGTTTGAGCTTCAGTTCCCACCTTTTCCCCAGCATTAGGGTGATGCAAAATCTTGGTCTATAGGTAGCTTCCAGAGAAGGTGGGGTCACCCTGCCAGTCCCTAGCTAAGTCTGGATAGTAAAGCCTTAAAGATGACCTCCTTCCATTGTCCATTATAGATTATTTTCCAATTCACATAACAGACTTCTGAAACCTTCCCATTTAGAGGCCAGAAGATCAGGTGATTTATTTGGATAAGAGACCAATGTGGTTTCTTGCCTCTTTTCTGGAACAAGTGATTCCATTTGGGGCATGTCCCGAAAGGGCGTTGAGAGATTGATGACTCAACACTAAAATCATGGAATCCTGAAGTCTCCCAAAGATCATTATGTCACCAAACAAGTGCAGAAATAACTGGGGAAGGTCATCCAGAGTGTTGCCACTGGAGGGGGGTATCATCTGCATGTTCTTAACAATCAACTCTATTACCCTCATCAACTTTCAAGAATTAGTCATAGAGAGGAGAGAGCAGTGTTGAAAGAGATTTAGGTCTCAATATTTATCTCAATTTAGACCATGGATATCAAACTCACCCTGTCACATTTCCATCATGTAATGTTTCACAACATTTTTACTATTTGTGGAGCTGAGGTGGGCGTGGTCTGCGTGTGATGCATCTGGCCCGTGGGATGCCAGTTTGACACCCCTGTGTTCAACAATGGATTCCTTCCCCCACTGTTTGGGGAATCTTATTTTCCCTGATTGCATAGCAAGTTTAATTATTCATTATTCATTCATTTATTTTACCATTTGGAATATAATTTCAGTAGTCTTACAATATTATTATTATTTATTTCATAGACAGAGATCACGTTCAAACAGACTAAGAATTCCATATTCATCCCACCTATTATTATTATTAATTTGTTTATTCTACTGATTGATTATTATGTTGGAATTTAATTTCATCAGTTTTGCATTCTTTGTAAGTTTTTTTCTTGTTTTTAAATCATTGTATTTGTCAAATTGATGCAAAGGAAGTGTATAAGCAAATAATAACTGCAATGAAAAAATAAATATCATGAATCTAAGAAACAATGTTAATGTTATTTCCCAACTTTTATCATCAGATGTTCCTTAGTGTTCAGGTCTGGCCTCAGGATGATAATGTAGCACTTGGGGATGAAGATGCAGCCCAGCAGTCCAGCACTAGAGGCCAAGATGGAGAAGATCTGAACAGCTACCATGTATTTCCCTTTGGTGCTCAGGTAGGTGGGCAGGAAGGAGACCCAGACACTGCAGAAGACCAGCATGCTGAAGGTGATCAGCTTGGCTTCATTGAAGGCCCCAGGGAGCTTCCTGGCCAGGAAAGCTACAATAAAGCAAATGGCAGCTAGGAAACACATATAGCCAAGGACGACATAAAACATGACGACAGAGCCTTCATTGCATTGAAGGATGATCTCTCCAGGCTGCGAGTGGAGGTCAGAGTCAGGGAATGGGGGTGAAACTGCTAGCCAACTGCAGCAGATGATAATTTGGACAGCAGAACAAGAAAGGATGATGGAGTTGGCCAAGCTCTTCCCCAACCATCTTCTCACTTTGTTCCCTGGTTTTGTGGCCAGGAAAGCCAACACCACTGTGATTGTTTTGGACAACACAGAAGATACAGCTACTGAGAAGACAATGCTGAACACTGTTTGTCGGAGAAGACAGGTGGCTTTCCTTGGCTGTCCAATGAAGAAAAAAGAGGACAAGAAGCAAAGCAGAAGGGAGACCAGGATGATGAAGGAGAGGTCCCGGTTGTTGGCTTTGACAATGGGAGTTTCTAGGTATTTAATGAATATGATTAAAATGAATCCTGTGGTTAAGAACAAGAGTAGGGCAAAAGAGACCAGGATGATACCCAGATGTTCTTCATAGGATAGGAAGGTTATCCTTTTCGAGATACATTGGACCCTGTTCTCAGTTGAATATTGATCATCTGAACATTTGATGCACTTTTCAGTATCTGAAAAAACAGAAAGTAATATTTTTTTTATATTGTCCCCCTCTGCATTTCAATAAATACTTTCTTTGGATGACAGAAGGGAAAAGAAAGTGTCGTACTAAATGGTCAATAGGAGCCTGCATATATATATAAAACATTTGTCTGACTGATTATCTTATACCTCTCTTAGGGCAGCTAAAAGTCCAGCAAAAAGACCACCCAATATATACAACTGTACCAACAACAAGCAGAAAAAATAAACCCAAACTACAATTTGTTGATGCACAACAACCCTTCACTAATGCAATGCAGCATATTCTTCTCCTACACTAACTTCCCCTTATCCCAATGGTGAAGAGAAAAACCAGGTCTCCTGAATTTTAGAGGAGTCTGGGCCATTTGGAATTCAAGGAGGGAGTTGATTAATACTGCAGGAAATGCAACAGAAACGTTAGGCTTCCAAGAACATGTCTTCATAAAACAAGGTAGCCTTGTTTTATGAAAGGATTTGGAACATGCCTCCTATACTTGCTCTAGTGGAACAAGCAGATAACCTCAGGGACAGGAAGTCTGACTGAGATCTTGATACTGTGCAAAATGCAGCTTTAAAGTGATTTGAATTGTACTTGGAGAAACACTATGAGCCTGTGCAGCTCACATAATAGGGTTGAATATAGGGAAAACCAATAACATCCCTGCCATTGCAGTCTGGATCATTTCTTTGTTCTAAGTCCATGATGGCGAACCTATGGCACATATGCCACAGGTGGCACCTGGAGCCATTTGTCAGGTCACGCAAGGCGTTGCCCTGTCAACTGTCCAGCACACATGTGAACACTAGAAAGCTCACTTCAGCCTTATTTTGAGGCCATTTTTTGGCCTCCGGAGCCAAGGTGGCACAGTGGTTAAATGCAGCACTGCAGACTACTGCTAGATCAGCAGTTCAGCGGTTCAAATCTCACCGGCTCAGGGTTGACTCAGCCTTCCATCCTTCCGAGGTGGGTAAAATGAGGACCCAGATTGTTGGGGGCAATATGCTGACTCTCTGTAAACCGCTTAGAGAGGGCTGAAAGCCCTATGAAGCGGTATATAAGTCTACTGCTATTGCTATTGCTATTCCTTGAAGCCTCCAGAGCGTAAAAAACCAGCCCTATGGGGAAACCGGAAGTTCGGGAACAGACCTCTGGTTTGCTCGTGGGGCCAGTTTTAGCTCCCCGGACCATTCAGGGATCTTCAGGAGTCTTCCCTGAAAGATCCGGAGCGCTAAAACTGGCCCTAACAAACAACCCAAAAGTCTCTTCCTGAACTTCCGGGTTGCCCATAGGATCGGTTGTTCATGCTGCGGAACCTTCAGGAAAGTTCTGGGAGGAGCTGTTTTCACTCTCCCCAGGCTCCTATAAAGCCTTTGGAGCCTGGGGAGGGCAAAATAAGAACGCCAAAAATGGGGAGGAGCACTGGTTGTGCACCCATGCGTGCTGGGGTCATGCCCATATAAATATGGGTGTGTGGCACGCCTGTGCATGACCCCCTTTGCTCCCCCCCACTTTTGGCATGTGAGACAAAAAAGGTTCGCCATCACTGTTCTAAATGGTCTTCAGGAGCGGACCCATGAATAGCAACAGCAATAATTCAAACAGGAAATAAATAAGGCAGGTCAGGTAAGGGCATAAGCAGAATCTCTGTGAATGTCCCTTTAGGGATGGCTTCCACCTGCTCATCAACTGTAGCCATGAATCGAGGAGGAACCTCATATTGGGAACCACTGCCATCCAGGGGAGTGACATCCCATTCAGAGTCAGGGATGCCTTTTTACTTGTCCCTTGGGGGCCAAAAACAGAAAGACACACTAATTTGCCCAGGTTCAGTTGAAGTCGGATCCTTCCCATCCAGATCCATACAACTTCCAGGTGCTCATCCAGGAAAACAACAGGACCACCTGGCTGGCCACAAAGGGCATACAGATTTATTTATTTCTTTGTTAACTTTATTTGCTACCTATCTTGCTGTGGGTGTACTGTAGGCAACTTACAATTATAAAAATGGAGAAATGAACACATATATAAATGTAACAGTGGTAAAGTGTGAGAATAAGTAAGGAAACCCATTGCAAATCAATGTCTCCCACTCCCAATCCCCAAATCCAAGACAACCACAGTGCTGTGGTTGAATCCAATATCTTGTCCTCCAGGGTTACCCACCTTCCTGAGTAGAGATGGTCCCCTCTGGGCAAGGAACACAGTCATAACAGCAAACTAGCTCTCTTTCACGAGTCCTCTTGACAAATCCAGGATGACAATTTTCCACACATTTGGATTGAGGCAGAGACTAAGAAGGAAAACAAGGCACACAAAAATGTGTTAGGACTCAACAAACAATGACAGATTTGGTCAACATGAGTATTAGCTAAGTTGTCTCTGAGCTTCAGTTAGGTAAATATGAAATCTCAAATAAGTTCCAAATAGTTGGAAGAAATACAACTACTGACAGACTCTACATTTAGTTCTTCCGTTTTGCTTCTGGCATATCAGATTGTAAGAAAGTACCATTCTGCTTAATCAAATCTAAAGGAATGGAATTGAGAAAAGATTAAAGCGAGTGACGATTAATCACTCATGATTGTGAGTGAGAACCAATGGGTTCCTCCTTTCTATATTGACATGCATTCCTCCATTCATCCTACGGCCATGATCTTAAAGTATGATGATCTAGTGATATTCAATTTTAGAACTGAATTAAAATTTAATTAGAAAATGAAAAATTGTTCTAAAACTTTTATTATTGATTTATTAAAATAGAATAAAACTATAATGAAGAAAGAAATCTCTGACCAGTAGGATCTGAAAGATTTTTTTCTGGGTTATATAAAATATTGCAAAACCATTCCAATTTAGGGAAATAGTTGAGATAGAAAGGAAAATTTCCTTACAAAGTAGGTAGGGCTGTCAATCTTCAAGGAGACAGCATTCATTTATTTATATATTTATTTATTCAACGTATTTGGCTGCTATGCTAGTGAAGAAAGATCAAAGGTCACTATATGTAGAATTCTAATGAATTGAAATGGAGATGAGGTCATGAGTACATATCCCTTAAACAGGAATTTTTAGCTACAGCGCGTGGGTCGTAATTAGAAACACTGTATTGGAATGGGATATTTCTACGTCCTAGCTAAGTATCCAAGAAAAGTTGCTTTCACTTTTCAAATGAAGTGCCCTCTTACAATCAAAGGAAAAGTCTAAGTAGCATTTCCTTTCAAAATATATCTCATTATTTCAAATATCAGGAAGGGCTTTTCTTTGGTTCAGTTCTTCAGTTTTCTGGGTCAAGGCGTCTCATAACAGATCAGTATTTAAGTTTATGAATTCAGTGCCTTGGACTTCCTTCCTAAGAGCAGAAGGCCTATTGCCCTATCCCAGTGGGGTGAAAGTGATCCATGGAGAATTCTGACCAGGTCTGGTCTATTTAAAAACATCACAGACTATGGACCTTCCCTTTCAGCAGACACTGGCTCCAAGCAGGCCATGGTGAATCCTAATGCCAAAGCTTGTTTCTCGCTGGGTCCATCAGGACCTCCATCTAGTCATTATTCATTTTAATGAGCCAAGGTGGCGCAGTGGTTAAATGCAGCACTGCAGGCTACTGCTAGATCAGCAGTTCAGCGGTTCAAATCTCACCGGCTCAGGGTTGACTCAGCCTTCCATCCTTCCGAGGTGGGTAAAATGAGGACCCAGATTGTTGGGGGCAATATGCTGACTCTCTGTAAACCGCTTAGAGAGGGCTGAAAGCCCTATGAAGCGGTATATAAGTCTACTGCTATTACTGCTATTGCTAATTGGTTTCATTCCAATCTTGAATTTGAATGCTGGTTAAAATAATTCTTTTCTCCTTTGCTAACTGTAGCCAAGAAACAAATGAATCTATCAGAACTACAATCCACAGCAATTGAGGGACTCTCACACATTTCATGAAAATACCAGATTGCAGAGAGGATACAGAAGGATCATGATCCATTTCTTAAAATATAGTCACTGAACATCCCATTAATCAGCCTAAAGCAATGTTTCTTATTATCGTGTAGGAAGAACATCCATGATCAGGAGTACTGATGACTCTCAAGCCACCTGAGAAATCTATAAGGCAGGGGTATCAAACTCAAGGCCTGTGGGCCAGATCCGGCCCACAGGGTGCTTAGATCTGGCCTGCAGGGCCGCTCTAGAAACAGTGAAGGAACGGCCCACAGAGCCTCTGCCAGAGAAAATGGAGCTTGTGAGAGCCGTGTGTGACACTCTCGAGCTCTGTTTTTGCTTGTAGAGGATTACAGGAGGCCATTGCAGCTGAAAATGGAGATCAGGAGCCCCTTTTCACTGGCAGAGTGTTCAAGGAACTACAGGCACCCCTGACACGAGTGATGTCAAGCTGATCACGCCCACCCTGGCCCCCTGAGGTCAAACACAACCCTGATGCGGCCCTGAATGAAATCAAGTTTGACACTCCTGATATGAGGGTTCTATACTTCACACTGAATTCTCAGTGAAAGTCATCCACATTAGTAACTAGGTCTAGTCAACATAAGATGAGTCCTAAGGGTTTGGAAAATAGAGAAAAGACACCAGCATTTCACCAACCTTGTTAAGCAACTTTAACTGTAAAAGAGCATATTTATTGATATTCAATCTCTGTCTTTCAAAACTCCCCAGTAGTAGGTGGATGGGATCCTTCTTGGGGAGAATTATCCAGCTAAAGATGGCCAGATCTGATACTACGTCTCCATTTTGGTCCAAGTATAGTTTGTTTTGAGAAAGATTGAAATACTCATTCTTCTTCAGAAAGGGATGGAACTGAAATGGAAGCATCTCAGAATTCTAAAAGTAGAAATCTTAGTTTCTTACCCCAAAAAGCTGTTTTTGCACATGAATGCTTCTTCTACAGTTTTCTAACTTGCAAATATGCTGAAGCAGGACACCATATCTTACTACAATCTTTAAAAGTGTTTTGGCAAAATTTCTCAAATATATGTTGACCAAATAAATAATTAACAAAACACGATAACTATAGAAAGTATTCTCCAGCAACAGATAAGTAATTTTGTTTTGTTTATCTTGTACAATGAAAATAAAGGCTATACTGTACTATAACTTGAAAAAAACAATAACCAACAGAAAATTATTCAGTCATTCCAGACAACAGTGATTCGCAGAAAGCATAAATCTCCAAAGAAGAGATATTCCAGTCTAACATCTATGGAGATTGTTAGCCATTCCAGTCATGGCTGTCTCAAAGGTGCTTTTTCAAGAGGCAACTGGACTTTCTGTTTTTTCTTTGAAGACATTTCACTTCTCATCCAAAAAGCTGAAGCAGCTCCTTGGATGAGAAGTGAAACATTTTCAAAGAAAAAACAGAAAGTCCAGTTGCCTCTTGAAAAAGCATCTTTGGGATTTCCAGGCTAATATTTTCTCAGGTGGGAAAGACAACCAGATAAGGTTATTTACTTTATTTTAAAGCTACATTAACAGAATCTTCTTTTGGTCTACTTTATTGAAAGGTTATATTAAGAAACATTTTCCAAGTCTGAAAGTACAAATCTCCCACCATCTCTTTTAAGAGCCTGAAAAATTACAGGGGGTCCTTTCACATGTTTTTTTTTTACCATTATGCAACTGCAAAATTTTTCCCAGCTGTTCATTCTGTAAGTAGCATCCCTCCCGTGGTACCCCAAGCATCATTTCCACATATCCCACTTAAAAGATTGTGGGAATGCTGGTGATATAACTTAATTTCTTCAAAGTATTAATAAATTATTTTCTGATGTGATGACCTTTCTAAGAGAGGATTGGCTGCTATGATAGTTCAGTGGTTAAAAACTTCCTTAAATTCTTTGATAATTTATTTGTCTACATTTTCATTAAAAGAGGTAGGTCGGATTAATAAATCATGATTTTGTTACGCAAGAGTTGCGTGGAGTCTTAGACAAAACAATTTGGACTTTGTTTAAAACTAACAAGCTTGCAAACTATTTATTGTTTCCTTTAAGGAGAGATACATAAGTAAAATCCAGGGGGAAAAATATCTCATTTCTAGTTTATATTGGAGCTGACAATAAAAAAAGAATCTGGGAAGACCTTTTCCAGCTGAAACTATCTCTCAGTTGGAGAAGGGAGATAAAAACTCTCTTCCAGTCACTGAAAATTTGAGCCCTGGTGGAGCAGCAGTTAGAATGCAGTGTTTCAGGCAAATTATGCTCACAGCCTGGAGTCCAATCCTGACCCAGCTCAAGGTTGTGTTCACCTTGCAATAGTTGGGGTGAGTATGCAAATAATGCTGACATTGTAAACCACCCCAAGAATGCTATAAAACACTAATATATTAGTATAGTATAGCATAGCATAACATAACATAACATAACATAACATAACATAACATAACATAACTTAACATAACATAACATAACATAACATAACATAACATTATTTATTTATTTATCAGCACATTTACTTTATTTATTTATCATCACAAATACAACACACAAACACACACACACATATACACACACATTAATAGTCTAGTTGCTATAGCTATTGCTAAACATTTAGCAGAAGGGCTCTAGAGATGTTCCCTGTTATTCTGGAGGGTGGCACATGGGGAAAATTAACTCAATCACAAGAGAGGAGATTCTGGCTAAATGAGAGGGAAAGCATCCTAACAGGAGGAGCGGTTCTAGAGCTGAGTAAGGAAATCAAAGAAGCTCAGTCTCCCTTTACTGGGTGCCTTAATTCAAAGACATAGAAGACACCAGACAGAGATGCTTTAGATAGGATCCCTGCAGAGAAGAATAATACAATAGCAGAGTTGGAAGGTACCTTGGAGATCATCTAGTCCAACCCCCTGCCTAGGCAGAAAACCCTATACCGTTTCAGACAAATGGGTATCCAACATCTTCTTAAAAACTTCCAGTGTTGAGGCATTCCAACTTCTGGAGGCAAGCTGTTCCACTGATTAATTGTTCTAACTGTCAGGAAATTTCTCCTCGCTTCTAAGTTGCTTCTCTCCTTGATTAGTTTCCACCCATTGCTTCTTGTTCTACCTTCAGGTGCCTTGGAGAATACCTTGACTCCCTCTTCTTTATGGCAACCCCTGAGATATTGGAACACTACTATCATTCCTCCCCTAGTCCTCCCCTAAGAAGAGTCAGGATAGATGGTCTCAGGGATGTATGAATTTCAAATTCTATTCTATTAATCTCAAATCAATACATACTGTACATGACTTTATTTAAAGATGCACACATGCCTTTTATATTTAGTAGGATTATTTTGATGTGAGAACATAACTATCAAATATGCCCATTGTTTGAAACATTATCTCTTGAGTGATTAGATTGACCAATCCTATTGGCATTTTGTAACTCAAAGAGGTTGAGAAGGTTCCTCTATTTCTGCTTTGGAATCTTTCTCATGGAATATTTGTTTGGAGCTCATACCTGCCACGGCTGCAGTTTTGGAGCCACCAATATCTCTTTGCCCTCCTTGCTTCTCTTTCTATATTTGGAGGAATAGGCAGCATTCAAGATATGAGCCAGAGTCTGAATGAGAGTGTAAAGAAACCTGTCATTTAGGATTTGTGTGTTGCTCCTTTCTCCATGGATCCTCACTGGAGCTTTCTGCATGCATCTTCTCCGCTCTTTGACAGAAAAGACATTCTTTGAAAAGGAACAGTGAAAATACCCATTTGGAAATTGGTGGTCTAGAAAGATTTTGGGTTCATAGGCATCATCTTTTGCGGGTTTCTTCTTCTGAAGGCCGAAGTACCAAATACTATGGTTGTGTTTGTAAACCTTATGCCTTGTCACTATTATTCCCCCCACGACTGCAGTGACCCAGACTTTCCCTTCAATGGGTCCTGGAATACCTTCAACTGCTACATAGAAAGGGATAATTTGGTTCAGTTGGGATTGGCGTTCCATGAAGTTAACAAAGACATTGACTTGTCTCCACTTAGTGAGGCCATCCCTGAGTTCTGGTATAATTGTAGTTTCTGAGAACTTTGGTGCTATGACAACACAAATTCCATTCCTGACAAGCATAGGAATAAAAGTCCTCATGAAATTCTCTCCATTTTCTGAGTCTATAGCAAAGACACCAATCAAGGTCCATCTGAAATGGAGAAGCACTTGGACAATTGCTGGATACTCGATCCCTTCTCTGGGGAGCATTGGGTGGAAAAAGGGGAACTGATTTTTATCACCCAGAGCTTCTGGAACAAATACAAAACTGATCTGAAAAACCAATGAAGATTTCTGTGTCATATTTGGGGTCAGATCAAATCCAAAATATTACCCTTTAATAAACCTACCTTCATTCTTGTGAACATATTAAAATAGTCAGTTATTAAGCAGTAGGCCATATCCAGCTAAATAATTCAAAATGGAGAATATTGACAAGAGTGAATATAATTGAATTAAAGAAACATATAAAGCAATAAAGAATAAAAACAAAGGACCTAAATCATATTTGTGTTGTCACCCCTACAATTTACTGCAATCAGACTCAGGTATGCAGATCTGAACTGAAATGTTTCAATTCAGATTCAAGCTTGGCATATAGACTGTAATGATTGGAGCTAAGGGAGATGGACAGCTATGATTTTTTTTTAGTTTAAGCAATGCATTGAGTCATGACCTTGCTCTAAGTAAGATACTTTGATGATGATTGGGCCAACATCCTGTCGCAGAGAAAACTACTCCAGATAAGGAAAGTTGTGTGAAAAGTCACCTATGACTAGGATGCCATTTTCCACAGATGATAATTTTTGTCTTTGATTTATTAATATCATAGAATTATTATGAAAGTAGGAGCCAAGTCTTATTAACAATCTACACAAAGCCATTTGCAAGTAGGGTGATAATATCATATTATTAGCATACAACAAGGTGTTAGAATATGAACTTAGTGCCTTAGGCATATGTACTTCATGATCCTTCATCAGTCCTGGTAAGCCATCAATATTTAGACTGAAGAACCATGGTTGAAGTATGCACCCATTTCTTACCCCTTGGTAAATATTGATCCTATTTGTCAAGGCTCCACTGAGCCCAAATCTCACTCTCAGACAAATGATTGTCAAAAGGGTTTTGATCTGGGCCAAATCCAGGTTCCAGTTTAAGAGAAATCAATTTCTTCCATAATATTTCTGTTCACTGTGTCAGATCCTGAACTGAGATCTATAAAGGCAGCAAACCATTGTTTCCCCTGACTGATACATTTTTGGGGGTTGATGGTTGAGGGCAAAATATTTGTCAATAGTGGATTGACTTTGTCTAAAGGCAGCTTGTACTTCTGCAAGGATGCACTTTTCATCTACCATCTGTCAACCCTATTCAATTAGAAACATGCATTTAATTTAGCCGCACTATCTATTAGACTAATGGGTTTTGATTAACAGGTTCCTCTTTATTACTATTTTATCTATTGAAACTACCATTACCATCTTCCACCCAACTGGAATATGGCAGTTATGAGTTATATTTGTGAATGAACCAGTGAATAGTTGGGATATTGATTGAATAGTTCAGGTGGAAAAATCCTCATCGAGGGCTCTATTGCTCACCAAGCCCTTATGACAAATTTTATTATGGAAAGATTAGGGTAAAATACATGTTGGCTAATATGCTTGTAATTTTATTTAATAAAATGGTTAATTAATGCTTGTGATAGCTATGTATACTCAAGTTGTTTGTCAAATATACTTAAGGTAATCCACTGGCATTTTTTTCATAAACCTAGTATTTGCTCACCATTGAAAATCTTATTATGAATAAGGAATGGATAAAATGCAAGCTTCCCATCACTGCTGCACAGTCCTTCTAACAGAAAACCCTTTGATAGGACACAGAGGAACTCTTAAACTTCACAGCTGTGCTGCAAATTAAAGCAAAGGAATGAGGATGGTCTCATAAGAGGAAGGGACAGCTCTGAATTTGGCCCCTTCCTCACTAAGAATCCCAAAGCCAAACCATGAGTCTTACAATGGCCATGGTGAAAAGCCACACTTGAATTCCATACAGAAACTATGTATGGATCAATTGCTCACTCATCACCACTACAAACCAGTGGTGGGTTGCAGGCAGTATACCCCAGTACAGGCATACCAGAGCCTGCCCGGAGCACCTGATACCATTCTAGTATAGAGCTCCAGAGCGGCCATTCGCCCGCCTGCTCTCCTTACCTGTCTTTAAACTCTTCGGCCCTTCTGTGCATGCACATGGCATGTACAGCGCCTGGGCAATGCTCCGCAGAGCTGCTGGAGCATCACGGAGGCTTGCAGAAGTGTCGCTGGATGGTAAGATGCATGCGCATGCTGCATGCATATGCACGCGTGCCACACACATTCATATGGAGGACGCTGGGACCTGTTGCAACCGTACCAGTTGCTATGAGATCCGGAACCCATCACTGCTACAAACCCTCTATCAGGTAGATAACAAACATACACACAAAGACACAGACTCACACACACCTGTGGGACTTTGTAGGGACCTACTAATGCTGACATCTGGATGGAGAGGTCATTGTCAGATCCATCAAGGACAGCCAAAAGTTTATCCTTCCTTCCACAGCTGTAGTTGGGAACATTGGCTTCTCCGGTAGAGAGCATGTCCATCAAGGCATCTGAAGTGCCAATGGCGCTCAAATAGTTGTCACGGATGTTGTAGCCAAGTGTGAGATTTTGCAGCAGTTGAGAATTCTTGTTTATCACTTCAATATCAAAAACGAATTTTAGAAGTTTTTGGTAATCATCTGTAAGCCTAGCATTAAAAAAGCGATTCAAGTTATCTGTAGGAGAATGGCAAGCAGAACAAGAAGTCTTATTTCAAAAGACCCACGTCTATCCTCCCCCCATGAATCCCATTGATCCTTATCTAGTTCCAATTTAGCACGGACCATTAATTGGCTAGATTCTTGTAGATGTAGCCACAATTATCTCTTCTCTGCTTTAAGCTCAATGGATGTTCTTTGTTTCTTGCAGCTGACATTATCATCATTACCATCAACAGGAACATTTTTTTTACAAAAATATTTCTCTTTTTTTACCCTACCCCATTATACTTTAATGACAATATTCATTCAAAACAGAAGCAAGTCTATATTCACCAATTACCATTTAATTTTGTCAATGCTGAGAAGATGGGCTGGGTTCAATGGTCATAAACATATCATCAAAACATTTAAAATATTAGACAGGTTTTGTAATGTAGGAGTAAGTGACATAAAAGGAAAGAAGACAATTGTTAAAACTGCAAATGGAGGGAATGCAACTCTATCATGCTAACTGACTTACACATGAAACTGATTTGAAGGAGTCATGTTGAAAGACATTACTTCTGATGCTGATGTTAAAGTGGTGACTATAATAATGACATGATCTCCAGGCTTATAATAGCTCCCTAGTTTATTTTGGTTGTGGTGCTCAAAACTCCGTGGGCACTTCATTCTAAGTTTCCCAGAGAATCGCTGGGATACCAGCAGCAGCTGAAGCAGAATCAGGAGTGCCATAATTCATGGAGTTGCATCAATCCTCTTCCCATTTGTCAACAAGAACAGGAACAAGAACAAGAAAAGCACTCTCACAGGATAGAAATGCCAGTGATTTTCCTGATTCAGAAAGAGGTCAACCAAGCTCTACCTGGAAAGAAGAGAAAAATACATTCAAGAGCAGAGCCCCTGCCTATCACAAATTTTGTACCACACAGAGCATGAGACATTTGTCTTTTTCTGGTGCAAGATCTCTTCTATGTTGCTTCAGTATGATATCTACGTCAAAGGCACTCGTTTAAGAAGACTCAATGGCTGGGCTGGGGATAATTATAGGGGAAAGCAGTGACTGCTCTGGGGACTCTGAAATTTTCCCAAGGCTCCATGTGGAGATAGGTAGCAAAAAAAAAGTATGTTAGTTAAAAATCAGAGAGACTCCCCTGGGGCCAATGTTCTGTAGTCATTGTGGTGCTTCTTGTCAGGACATGTCCAGAAAGTGGAAAGTGGAAGAAGAAAGTTCAACACTCAGGAAATTGTCTTCTGCTGTTTCTCCATGTCGTCTCTTGTCCCCAGAGACTGCTGGGGAAAGTCACTCAGAGCTATGCGGTTTGGTGCCACTCTAGGTTAGTGACACTTAACTCTAGCAGTGCCTGTCTTCCAACCCGTAAGGATTCAATCAGTACTCTGCCTAAAAGTAGGAGTAGGGCACTTTTGTGGATTTTTTTTAAATATTGTGTGTCCGTATAGTAATCCTAAATGGGAGCTGATTGCTTTATGACTGAAGTGAAATTTTATTTCCTGTTGATTCTAGGAATATCAGTTTTGAGATGAGAGCTGACTAAGAGACAGGAAAAAGACACCCAGTATTTACTATTAGCTAAATAGTGGGAAAGTGGATAAATAATGAACTAAATAGTGGGAAAGTAGACAAATAGTGGGAAAGAGAGGACAGAAGTTAAGTCTTTTTACACTTGCTCTATTGCCTTTCCATATTCACATAAAGCACTAAGATCTTTTTATATTTTGAAGTTTCTTAGTTTTGTAGTAAACAATGGACTGTGTGGTCTGCAGCTGAAATGGTGGTGATACCCACAGTGTGGTGGATGTTGTGACCTGATTACTTGCCATAACCATCCAAAAACTAATTTTGAAGCACATGGTGGCCCTTCTTCTGGTTGTGTAAATGGCCTGGGTGTTGCTTTGGCCTTCGTCTTCCTGATGTCAGTCAGATTTCAGGTAGAAATGAGTACTGTGACATCCTTGGTTGTGCTTATCAGTCACCTAAGACACAGCTTGGGCAGAGGTGGTGCCTCCGTCCTTGTGCTAAATGATCTCTCATGGTCTAACATAGTATCCATCTGAACCAGCTTCATGGACTGGTGATTGGTGACACTGTTTTACATGTTGATGATGTCCAATTATACCTTTGGACCTCACATCAGCCAAATTAGCTTTTTGAAGGCTCAATATCTAGAGGCAGTGCTGGTTTGGGAAGAGCCACCTTCTTCTGATTTTAACACACTCAGAAATAACTTGGGAAAAATTCCTTGGATGCAAATCTGACAACTTTGCTATCCAAAAGGTACAGGAGGGAACTAGAGGGACAGAGATACTGGACTTAATTCTTACAAACACAAAAGAAGTGATAGAGGGAGTTGAAACTGCAGGAACCTTGGGTGACAGTGACCATGTCATACTAGAATTCAACATAGCACAAACACAAGTAATAGAACATCATGATACCAGAGTCTTTGGCCCTAACTAACTAAAAGGCCACTGCAGCTTGAAATATTTTGTAGAAAGGTAAACTTTATCCCCCACTCTGAATTGTGGTTGCTGGGAACGATGTTTGTCAGCTTGCATTTTGTTGATTTTTGCAGCTTCTGCTAAAAGGCACCGTTTTCCCAGGAACCTTTTAATTGAACTGAATTGAATTGAATTTATTATACTTCTATGCCACCCTTTTCCCCGAGGGGACTCAAGGCGGCTCACAACCCAAGTCGGGGGGGGGGGGAGGTACAAATAAGAAAAAAGAACACGAACAAAACAATACCACAATTTAAAACACTCAACAACCATACCATTCGAGGGGGGACAAAAACTCATTAGCTTCAGGCCTGTCGGAACAGCCAGGTTTTAAAGGCTTTGCAGAAGGCCTGGAGGGTCGTGAGGGTCCGAATCTCCACGGGGAGCTTGTTCCAAAGGGCCGGAGCAGCCACAGAGAAAGCCCTCCTCCGGGTGGTCGCCAGTCGGCATTGGCCAGTGGATGGAATTCGCAGGAGGCCTAATCTGTGGGATCTAATCTGTCTATTGGAGGTAATTGGCAGCAGGCGGTCTCTCAAGTACCCAGGTCCAATACCATGAAGGGCTTTATAAGTGACGACTATCGCCTTGAAGCGTATCCGAAGACCAATAGGCAGCCAGTGCAGCTCGCGGCGGATAGGTATAACGTGGGTGTACCGAGGTGCACCCACAATCGCTTGCGCGGCTGCATTCTGGACAAGCTGGAGTCTCCGAATGCTCTTCAAGGGCTGCCCCATGTAGAGGACATTGCAGTAGTCCAGTCTTGAGGTCACAAGGACACGAGTGACTGTTGTGAGGGCCTCCCGGTTCAGGTAGGGACGCAACTGGTGCACCAGGCGAACCTGGGCATATGCCCCCCTGGTCACAGCTGACAAGTGGTGTTCAAAAGTCAGCTGGGGGTCCAGGAGGACTCCCAAATTGTGAACCCTGTCTGAGGGGCGTACTGTTTGACCCCCCAGCCTGAGAGATGGAAAACTTGGCCAATTAGTGGGAGGGAAACACACCAGCCACTCGGTCTTATCCGGATTGAGTGCAAGCTTGGTTGTGTAAATGGCCCCCATCCAGACCCTAACAGCCTCGAGGCACTGAAACATCACATCAACCGCTTCACTGAGTTGGCACGGGGCGGACAGATACAGCTGTGTATCGTCCGCATACTGATGGTATTTTATCCCGTGCCGTCGAATGATCTCACCCAGCAGCTTCATGTAGATATTAAACAGGAGGGGGGACAGGACCGAACCCTGCGGCATCCCATAATTCAGGGGCCTAGGAGTCGATCTCTACCCTCTGACCAACACCGACTGCAACCTGTCTGAGAGGTAAGAGGAGAACCACCGTAGGACGGTGCCTCCCACCCCCACCTCCCGCAGTCGTCGCAGAAGGATACCATGGTCGATGGTATCGAAGGCCGCTGAGAGGTCATGGAGCACTAGGACGGAGGCATGACCCCCATCCCTGGCTCTCCAGAGATCATCGGTCAGTGCGACCAAAGCGGTTTCTGTGCTGTAGCCAGGCCTAAATCCTGACTGAAAGGGATCTAGATAATCAGTTTCATTCAAGGACCGCCGGAGCTGAGAGGCCACCACTTTCTCAACAACCTTCCCCACAAAGGGGAGGTTGGAGACTGGACGATAGTTATTTAAAACAGCTGGATCCAAAGATGGCTTCTTCTGGAGGGGTCTCACCGCCGCCGCCTTTAAAGTGGGGGGAAAGAACCCCTCCCAAAGGGAGGCGATAACAACCACCTCGATCCAGCCCCGTGTCACCTCCCTGCTGTTGGTGACCAGTCAGGAGTGGCACGGGTCCAGCACACATATGGAGGCACTTACAGCTCCCATGGCCTTGTCCACTTCCTCAGGGGTAACAACTTGAAAATCAATCCAGAGATGGATGTATTGGATGTATTCCTCAGCTCTACCTCGCAAAGGATCGCTCGTATCCCTCCTATTCAGGAGGGAGCGAGTTATCCTAAACAAGGTGGCTGGGCGCGACTCAGCAGAAGCTATCAGAGAGGCAATATGTGTTCTTTTTGACATCCTAATTGCCCGAAGGTAAACTCTGATGCTGGATTTTAATAGTGCCCGAGGTGACTCGGACTTACTGGATCTCCAGAGGTGCTCTAGGCATCTCTGTTGGCGCTTCATCTCCCAGAGATCCTCAGTAAACCAAGGAGCCCTCCTGGATCCACTGCCTCAGATCGGCCGTAAAGGCGCAATCCGGTTAAGAGCCTCTGACGCTGCTGAGTTCCAAGCAGCAACCAGGGTCTCCGCCAGATTGTGGGTGAGGGTATCAGGAACAACACCAAGCGACGTCTGAAAGCCCAAAGGGTCCATAAGGCACCTGGGGTGGAACCACCTAATCGGTTCCTCCTCCCTACAGTGGGGGTTTGGGCTCCGAAAGTCAAGCCTCAATAGGTAGTGGTCAGACCATGACAGGGGTAAGGTCTCACTACCCCTCAAACCAAGATCACAACTCCACTGCTCCGAGAGGAATACAAGGTCGAGCGTGTGACCCGCCGAGTTAGTCGGGCCTCGGATTACCTGGGTCAAGCCCATGGCTGTCATGGAAGCCATGAACTCCTGTGCTCCATCAGAGTGCTCGCCGAGCGAAGGCAAATTGAAATCCCCCAGCACTATAAGCCTGGGGAACTCAATTGCCAGCTCGGCTACTGACTCGAAGAGCGAGGGGAGGGCTGTTGCAACGCTGTTGAGAGGCAGGTATGTTAACAACAGGCCCACTTGACCCTCGAGGTCCAACTTCACCAGCAAGGACTCACACCCGACAAACTCCGGAGCAGGGATCCTACGAGGAACTAGAGACTCTCGGATAACAATAGCCACACCCCCACCCCTTTTTCTGGGGTTGCGGCTGGTGAAGCACCTGAAAACCCTCTGGGCACATCTCAGTGTGGGGGACTCCTCCCTCCGGGCCCAACCAGGTTTCAGTAATACATGCCAGGTCTGCCCTCTCATCTAAAATTAGGTCCCGGACGAGAGGAGCCTCGTGAACCACAGACCTGGCATTTAGTGACAACAGCCTGAGACCAGGATCCTGATTACTGACGCCATCTGGCCTTGGAGTGGGACTAGAAGGGTCGGAAGAAGGGATCTCTGTGACGTAGGGAACCCTCCTTCCCTGGTAATGGCTAGCCCTAAAGTCCCCGCCATATCTGCCCCTCCCTGTTAAGACCGCAATGCTCTTGCCCACTCCCATGTCCATGGTCCCTCCACCCACACTCATAGCCCCCGCATTCTCCAGCAGGCCCTTCCAATCAGACATCCTGAGGCTGGGATTGGGCCCAGGCCCAGAATGAGTCCATCCATTCACTTACTGACATGGATGAGGGGGGTTCTTTGTGGGTATAGGCATAGGGACAAATTCCATTTCAGTGCTCATCTGAGAAAGATGAAAGGTCTCGTGCTACTGTACACTGCATTGTTGTAAGTGACTTCAGTGAATAGTAACAGCTCTGCCCAATTTGATTGCTGGTAATTTACATAACATCTCAAATATTGGTCAGTCATTGTATTCATGCATTTTGCTGCCCCGTTCATGCTCAGATGAAAACCAGAACTTAACCCTTGGGATGAATCACCTTTATAAATTCCTGCCAGCACTTAGCCGGGAATTGGACACCTATCTGATATTATTCTGCGAGGAACCCCAGGTAATTGATAGATGTGCTTCACAGTCTAGCTAATTTCTTTGCTGTGGGGAGAACATTGCAGTCTAAGAAATGGGCTTGTTCAGAAAAAAGTAACAAGATCAGCCAATGTATAGGCATGGCAACTGTGTCAGCCAATGTGAACTATTTGGTGACTGAAGCCAAAAAATTCCAGGCAGAACTGTTATAGATGTCATCCCTGAAACTGGCCTGACTGAGGCCATTTTGGGACTTCAGAGCTGACACACCAGGGAAGAGGGATAGGGAGGGTGGAATAGAGATAGTTGGATGTCGTAGCCAAAACAAAATACTTTCTTGTAGGAACCAAGGACATCTCTGCATGTGCTCAAAAGGGGAGAACTGGAGTTACCTAGTGACTGGACCATGATTGGACCCAGACTGGACTATGTGACTGATGGTTTTGAGAATCACTTTCACTTTTAGCCAGGTGAAAACCGTGAAAAAATTCAGATTTGGTTTTCACCAGCTCGTGCCAATATGACTTGTCCAATAAACCTATTCTTTGAGGAATTTGCCTCACTCAGATTTTTGTTTGTTATGGGTATGTTACTTGGAACCTGAAAATAAAGAGGTTATAAGGACTGTAGATCAAGTTTCCTATTGAATGATTAGAAACTGTTTACATTAACTTTGGTTGATGGATAAAAAAGTATTTTCAAGAATGTATTCATGAAGACCAATGCCTAATGTTACATAAAGGACAAAAGACAATGCGAGAATTGTAGTGGATGTAACAGATGCAACAGATTAAAATAATTGGAAGGGATCTTATAGGTCAGCTAGAAAAACCCTACCCAAGCAGGCAGGGGTGGGTTTCTCGCCCCGTTCCAACCGGTTCGGCGTACTAGCACCTGTGCGATGCTCCAGCTGCTCCTGGAGGATCGCGCAGGCGCTGTATGCGTTCTGCGCATGCGTAAACGCGCAGAATTCATAAAAACCGGGTAAGGAGCGGGCGCGGGTGTGCGGGCGCGCACGGGCACGGGGGGGGGGGCTTCGCCGTTCCCGGAAGTTACTTACTTCAGGGTTCGGCGACCAACCGGATCGCAGGGACCGGTGTGAACCGGTTGAAACCCACCCCTGCAAGCAGGAGACCCTACACCATTTCTCTTCTTCTCACTCCAGCCTCTTCTTGAAAGATTCCAGTGATGAAGCACCCACAACTTCTAAAGGCAAGCTGTTCCATTCGCTGATTGTTCTCACTGTCAACATGTTGCCCCCAACAATCTGGGTCCTCATTTTACTGACCTTGGAAGGATGGAAGGTTGAGTCAACCTTCAGCCGGTCAGGATTGAACTCCTGGCACAGGCAGAGTTCACCTGAAATACTGCATTCTAACCACTACACCACCATGGCTTAATGCCACTAGATAGGCCTGAAAACCAGCTCTAACTTGTGTTTGATCAAGGTAGTTCTCCATCAGCAATATTCCAGATGTCTGTTCTTTCATTGCATTTCCCTCAAATCCTCCATGATCCATGGAGAGTGATGAGATTCCAAAGACGGAATAGTCACATGGATGTGATCTGACTTAGCTATACAAGCACACACACACACACACACACACACACACACACACACACACACACACACACTTATTCCAAGCAGTAACCAAGGCTTCAGATCATGGGAGGTATCCAACAGTCACTACTGCCAGTTCGCTTGTGGGCTGTGCATCAGAGGTGGGTTCCTACCAGTTCGCACCAGTTCGGTAGAGGTTCCACCAGAAAGCAGGCCACACCTACAGAAGAGGTGCCAAAAAATTTTGAAACCCAACACACACACACACACACACACACACACAGAGAAAGAGAAAGAAAGGAAGAAATTAAAAAAAGAAAAAAGAAAGAAAAAGTGAGAGATGAAAGAAAAAAGGAAAAAGGGAGAGAGAGACAAAAGGAAGGAA
This sequence comes from Thamnophis sirtalis, assembly GCF_051295495.1. Taxonomy (NCBI): domain Eukaryota; kingdom Metazoa; phylum Chordata; class Lepidosauria; order Squamata; family Natricidae; genus Thamnophis; species Thamnophis sirtalis. The sequence continues at coordinate 3,948,921 of NW_028261383.1, forward strand.
AGAGAGAGAGAGAGAAAGAAAGAAAGAAAGAAAACACATGGCCGGGAAGCCACTCCCACCAGGTCACATGGCCAGCAAGCCACTCCCACAAAGGAGGCCACACCCACAGAGTAGGTTCGAAAAAAATTTGAAACCCACCACTGCTGTGCATGCACAGAAGCAAAAAACAAGATGATGGCACCTATAGCACTGGCCAGAGAACCAGTTTGGGGCATGGCAGGCCTGGGTCACTGCTGGATCCTGCGTCCCTGGCCACCAAACCACTACTGGTTGAAGCCGAACCATGCCGAACCGGTAGGAATCCTCCACTGCTTCAGATGGACTAACCAGCAGTAGAGCTGGGTTTAATCAGCAAATAATAATACCAAATTCCAAGGTGGGGGATGAGTTTGCCTGGTGGTACCTGTTAATATTGGAAAAGGTAGCATTTAAAAGGACATCAGAGTTTTTTCATCTGAGCTTTGAACTCTCATCCTCCACTTAATTTCCTAACAGGTCTCAATAGGAAAGGCCAGAACCACTGTAGAACAGTGTCCCCATGGGTGAGTTTCTGTAACTTTTTACTATCATAGTGTTCTCCAGTTGCCCCTTTGCACATAGAGCCCTACAAGAAGTTCTTGGTCCCCAGAGAAGTTGCTTCTCAGTGTAATTATCACAATCCTGGTCTTTGAAACCCTTTTGCTACTTGTCTAGTGACTGCCTTTGAAGTAAACAGCAGACTGAAGCAACATAGAAGAAATCTTGCATCAGAAAATTATAAAAGCTTTTAGTCATGCTGAGATTTTTGCCCAAGACTTAGGACAGGCAGGGGCTGGGTTCTTGAAAATGTATCTTTCTCCTCTTTCCATATGAAGCTTATTTTGTCTGAATCAGGAAAGCCACTGCTGTCTCTATCTTCTGAGTGTGCTTTGTATTACTCTTCTTGTAGTTTAGAAACAGAGGAGAGACTGGTTGAGCCCAAGGAGGTATGGATCTTGTACGTCTCCTTCTCATGCTGCTGCTTATGCCGACTGAAAGAAACTCTGGGAGGATCAGAACCAAATGCCCCACAACTTTGAAAGAGCAAGATGGAGGAAATGTATTGAATTTTTACAAGCCAGGAGACCATTTCATCAGTGTGGTTGTCACTGCAACAAAATATTTTCTTCAGCTGATACAATTCAATGGGTCACGTTACATTTCTTCTCATAAGTAAGTCATTCAGTGTGATGGAGTTGCATTCCCTTACTTTGAATTTCTAATACACTTTTCCTTTCATCTTCTTCCTAAGTTGCATGACGTCTGCAAGCTCTTGGGCCATTTTGATTTACAGGGATCTACTCTTTGATTTACCTTGTGCAAGAGACTCAAATCCAGGGATGGGGCAAAAGAAACTCTAACAGAACCCGAGAAAAAGAGACACAGAAATCCAGAGGATCTTCCCCTCTTCTTCAGCTGATCTCTTGAATATTTTTATTTAACATAGTTATTGAAAGCATTGTAATTTCTTTGGCCAGACCACATGCATGCTACTTATAAGTGAATGATTTGTTTTAGAATGGCCTGCTGAATGATTACTACATCTATGTACTTTTAATTGTGGTTGTAGTAGTTTGTTGAACAAATACAACTCAGCCCTACTACAAGTAATGATATATATTAATCCTGGTGGAGGACTAGCTTCATTCCATCTTCTTATCACATATTGCAACTAAATAGTGATGGGTGACTATAATTTGTCTCTGGTTTTGGTTCAGTATTGGTGTACAATTCAATAGTTGTAAATACAAACAGGAATAAATAAAGATATATATATTTTGCTGTTGCTGTGGATATGATGATAATAATAACATGAACATTTTTTTTACAGAAGGCTATCTTATGATCAATCAAGAATCCTATTCTTCATTTTAGCCATTCAATTGGTAAACAAGAATCTCCAGCTTTTGCATAATCTCACACTTGGCTACAACATCCATGACAACTATTTGAGCACCTATCACACTTCAGATGCATTGGTGGACATGCTTTCTACTGGAGAAGCCAATGTACCCAACTACAACTGTGGAAAGAAGGACAACCTTCTGGCTCTTCTAGATGGAGCTGACAATGACATTTCTATTCAGATGTCAACCTTAGTAGGCACCTATAAAATCCCACAGGTTTGGTAACATGTTTTTCTCTATTTGGTGAAGTGAATGTGGCAGGTGGGTGTGAGAGAGTGATAGATGCAACCATAGATGCTTTTCACAAAGGCCACTGCAGCTGCCATGGCTAGGGATGGGATCTGCAGTGGGGAAAGGGGAAGGAACAAGGGGCAAAGAAACTGTACCCCCTTGTGACACCATCCCCATTGGTTTGAGGGCTGCACATTTGTGAATGTTAGAAATGTTCTGTGTCCAATCAAATGGTCTTTGCAAAAAAAAAAAAGGAAGATGCACCATGATAGAAGATTCATATGTGAAACTAATTTGGATCAAATAATATTTTCATTGGTGAACAAATCTCAGATTTCTGATAATATTCCCATTGTATTCTTTTGACTATAGATGATAAATATATATGTATCATAGACACATTGTGACCACTAACATTAAGTATCCACTTTACAAAAAAATGAAATAAAAAATACCCAATATCTTAACTGGTTTTACCCTAATATGTTCATGATCAAATTAATCATATTGAAGAGCAATAAAGCTCCTCAAGAGGACTTTATATAGGTTGGAATATGTGTGTGTGTGTGTGTGTGTCTCTGTCTGTGTGTGTGTGTATGTATATATATATATATATATATATATATATATATATATATATATATATATATATATATATATATATATATATATTTATTTGTGCTGATAAATAAATAAAGTAAATAAATAAATAAATAAATAAATAAATAAATAAATAAATAAATAAATAAATAAATAAATAAATAAATAAATAAATAAATAAATAAATAAATAAATAAAACACACAAATATAACAAAAGGCAACAGTAAAAATATTGGGTTTCTGTCGTGATGGACTCTTGTGACGAGCCGAATGACAGATGATGGAAGCAGTTAGCTTCCTCCCATAATTGGGGCTTACCAGGGGTTGTAAAAATCTAATATGTACTTGTCACACACACACACACACACACACACACACACACACACACACACACACACACACATATATATATAGTCACAACCCCTGGTATGCCCAAATATGGGAGGAAGATCACACGATCTCTGTCCTTCGGCTCGTCACAAGAGACCATCCAGATTATTTATCAGCACAAATATAACATACATACCTGCATATTCGGGTCTTTTCCCATGTAAGATTGACAGAGGATAATTATAGAAGCTATCAAAATAGAGAAACACCCCCACAACATGAATAAACGTGATGATACCTCCCATCTACCAGACATTTGGAAAGTAGACCTAATTCAATAAATGAGTCCCAGCCACAAAAACTGACACAGAACCCAGAACAATCCAGGATACCGTCACCAATCACCTGACGTTGAAAACAGCATTGCTCCTTGATTTTTCAGATTGGTTATAAAATTGTTTCAGAGGCTCTCAATGATAAAAGTCATTTCCCCTTTTTCTACCGGATGGCCCCAAAAGAAGGGATCCATTACCCAGCAATTGTTCAACTTCTCCTCCATTTCAGATGGACCTTGATTGGTCTCTTTGCTCCAGACACAGAGGAGGGAGAACATTTCATGAGGAATTTGAAAATGTTGCTTGTCAAGAATGGAATTTGTGTTGTTATAGAACAACAATTTTCAGTGACTGGACTTAATGCACCCTTGAGGGATTCTATCTCTAAGTGGCGACAAGTCAATGTCTTTGTTTACTTTATAAAATATGGTACCATCATAGACAGAATTTTCCCTGTCCATTTAACACTTGAAGCTTTTTCAGGACCCATTAAAGGAAAAGTATGGATCATCTCAACCTATAAGGAATTGACACTGAGAAGGCACAGCTTTTACAGACACGTTCATAGTATTTGGACTTTTACGTTTCTGGAAAAAAATAGGACAAAAGATGATGCTTCTGAAGCCAATCTGTTTCTTAAACACAAGTTTGGACAACCATCTTTTAACTGCTCCATTTCAAAGCACGTATTTTCAGTGAAAGACAGGACAAGATGCACCCAGAAAGCAGCACTGGAGACTCAAGAGAGTGGAAACAGTATCCAGATTCAAAATGATCACCATCTTTACAGTGTCATTAAGACTCTGGCTCATGCCTTGAATGCTGCATATTCCTCCAGATCTTGGAGGAGGAGGAGAAAGAAGGGCCCTAATAGGTTGAGGACTCGAAGAGTGCAACCATGGAAGGTATGGAGACCCCAAAAGTATCTGTATTCTTAGAAGTAATGCAAAGTGTACCAAAAAGGACAACAGGTTTAACACAGCTACTATTAAAAAGGATGTATGCATTTTAAAATAATTCCCTGTATGTATGGGTTTATGATAAGCATTATAGAATTTTATTTTCATAAAATTGAAGAGGTCTGTGAGACCATCTAGCTAATCCCTCCTCTTTGCAGGATACCCAATTAAAGCTTTTCCTACTGACAACTGCTCAATCTTTGCATTAAGACAATAAATGAAAACCAAAAATTCCTATTTTATAATTCAATAGAAAGGTTGACTAATACCAGAATTTTTTTCAGTCAACATTGTTATTGAATTGCAAACTATTATAAAATAAAAATACATTGAATTTAATACAATTAGATAAATGGATAAAAATCGAAGAAAGATTTTAGGAGAAAGATAGATTTAACAAAATTTGAAATGATTATAAAAGAAGGTGAGGTGAATGAAGAATATCTGGGTAAAGGAAGATTTGGGTATATATATATATATATATATATATATATATATATATATATATATATATATATATATATATATATATATATATATATATATATATATATATATATATATATATATATATATATATATATATATATATATATATATATATATATATATATATATATATATATATATTATATAAAGGATAAAGGAGGAGAGCATGTGGCTTAGTGGCTAACACAACTGCCTAATATGTAATACGGCACAGGCTCAAATCCCAGTAAGGGTATGGCTAGCTGATGAGAGCTAAATAACTTGAAATAGATCTATACTAGTCTCCCTTTATTTATTCATCAGCACAAATGCTGATATATGGATATGGATATGGATATGGATATGGATATGGATATGGATATGGATATGGATATGGATATGGATATGGATATGGATATAGATATAGATGATATCGATGATATCGATGATATAGATGATATAGATGCCGTATTACATATTAGGCAGTTGTGTTAGCCACTAAGCCACATGCTCTCCTCCTTTATCCTTTATATAATATATATATATATATATATATATATATATATATATATATATATATATATATATATATATATATATATATATATATATATATATATATATATATATATATATATATATATATATATATATATATATATATATATATATATATATATATATATATATATATATATATATATATATATATATATATATATATATATATATATATATATATATTATATAAAGGATAAAGGAGGAGAGCATGTGGCTTAGTGGCTAACACAACTGCCTAATATGTAATACGGCACAGGCTCAAATCCCAGTAAGGGTATGGCTAGCTGATGAGAGCTAAATAACTTGAAATAGATCTATACTAGTCTCCCTTTATTTATTCATCAGCACAAATGCTGATATATGGATATGGATATGGATATGGATATGGATATGGATATGGATATGGATATGGATATGGATATGGATATGGATATGGATATGGATATGGATATGGATATGGATATGGATATGGATATAGATATAGATGATATCGATGATATCGATGATATCGATGATATAGATGATATAGATGATATAGATGATATAGATGATATAGATATAGATATAGATATAGATATAGATATAGATATAGATATAGATATAGATATAGATATAGATATAGATATAGATATAGATATAGATATAGATATAGATATAGATATAGATATAGATATAGATATAGATATAGATATAGATGATATAGATATAGATATAGATATAGATATAGATATAGATATAGATATATAATTAACTGAATTAGAAGAGCAGACAAACATGATAATGATTGGAAAAATATTTGGAACAGAAGAGTATATAAGAATATGTCAGTTAGCGTTAACTGATGTGTCACAAAGTCATGGTTTTAACTATTTGCATTAAGAAAAATATAGGAGAACTTATGACCAATGTGAAAATTGTTATTCATAACTCTCGAGTTATATGAGGAACATTGAGCATTATCTGATTACAATTTTAAGAAAACTTTTATGGACTCAATTATTATACCATCCAACACTAATTTAACTAGGCTAATAATCATCACATCAGGAAGTACTTGTCAATACTTTGCTGAAAATATGTTATGTCTCCAATCCCACAATCTATTTAGAAAATGTTATATCTTCAAATGAGCTTGGAGTGAAGAGATGCTGCCTAAGGGACAATCATATAAAAGGAAGGGGAAAACTACAACTGCAGAAAAAGCAAAGAAAGGAATTCAGAAAGGATTACTCCCAAATAAAAATAGTTGGTGCGAGATCTGTACTTCTGATTTGCAAGATTCCGTTAATGTAGCTCTCCAATAAAGTAGAATTCATTCATCTGGTCATGTTTTAGCCTGACATTTTGCTAAAGCTTTGTTTAAAGTTCTAAAGATAATGGTCATACTTATCTCAAATTAGGGTATTTGCAAGTTTGACAACAGTAGAAAAAAGATGCAAATGTAAAAAAAAGCCACAGGGGATAAGAAACCAAGATTTCTAATTTCAAAATCCTGGATTTTTCCATTCTAGTTTCACCCATTTCTGGAGAAGAATGAATTTTGCAATATTTCCTTACTGAAACTATACTTGGACCAAAATGGAGATGTAGCAGCAGATTTGAACATCATGAGCTGGGTGTTTTTCTCCAAGAAGGATCCCATCAAAGACCAAATAGGAAGTTTTGAAAGACAGAGACTTATTATTAACCAAGGTGTTCTTTCACGGTTAAATCTGCTCAATAAGGTGAGTGGAATATTGGTGTTTCTTATCAATTTTTGAAAGCCTTAAGACCCATTTAAAGTGAGCTAAGCCTAGCCACAAAGGCTAAGTGGAGAACTTGTGAAGCCACATGTGAAGCCCACAAGTGCTGAGGATTCTGATGTTGATATCTTTCCTTGTTCCTTGTGGTCCAATAGCAAAGAGGGTTGAATAGAGCTTTTAGTTCTGCAACAGAAAGGGCCTGTTCTTGGATAACTAACTGGACCTTTGAAAGATAACTTTCCCACACAGGACTCAAACGTCTGTCCCACATGCTGCAGCAAAAGATGCCTGATTTAACTTGTTATATTAGATTAGATTAATTAAAGTTTAATGTTGATCAATCACCATACTTTAAAACCAGAGTCTAGAAATATGAAGAATGGAGAAACAAATGCTCATACAGCCATGATGATGAATCAACTGGTTCTTACTTAATGCCTAGATCTTTTCTCAATTCAATCTCTCCAGATTTTATTAAGTAGAAAAGTCCTTTATTGCAATGTGATCTGCCGAAAGCAAAAACAAAGAAGTAAATGAGGAATCTGTGAGCAATTGTATGTACCATATCTGTTTGGAATGAGTCAGTAATTTCATATTTATTTAAGTGAAGCTCAGAGACTACGAGACTAATGTTCATATTGACCTCCGTTTTCTTTTTTTTAATCAATTTTTTATTTTTCATAATCTTTACACATATCAGTGCGTGAAATGGTGTGGTAATTGGGTAATACATTTCAGTACATATAAATATATTATTATTTCTAGATATTACATTTCATTTCTATTATTTCATATTATTTATACATGCCCTTTGTGATCACGTTTCATTTCTGAACCATCTTTCTGACCTTTTGTATATCTTAACATATTAATGTATAATTATTATTATTCCCCACTATTTTCTATCCTTATTTTAACTTCCCCCCTTTCATAACGCTATAATATTCAAAGATGTGTTTTCCACCTATTTTGTTGCTCATATTTCCTCAGTTAAATCAAAGTTCCATCCTTCATTCTTCCATTATTCAATATCTCCTTATACAGTTTTAGTATCAATCAGAATCATTTATATATTTAGAGTACTTCTATTCATACTCTTTCCAGTTCTTCAATCCATATAATTTTACTAATAATACACATGCTTAGATTAAAATACATTTATATATATTTACCTAGTCACCCATTGTTAAGTTCCAATCTTCCACTGTTGTTCATATATTTATACATATTTAGTAGTACAGTCATTCAAAGTCTATTTTTCCAATTCTTCATATCCAATTATATTAAAATATTATCCTGATATCTATCACGCTGCTAAAATAATAATCCAACCTGTATAGTTCTAATATTAATAAATACTATTGAAATATATTCATAAAAATATTATTTTACTCTATTTTCCTTTATCCATCATCTCTTACCTGCATCCAAACCTTTAATCTTATTTTATTTAAAATTTTCCTCCCACATTTACCCCTTAGGACTTTTGTTCCATCTATTTGACTATTTAATCTAACTTTTCCTCCCAAGTCTACCCTTTTCTACAGTCTAATTCCAGAACTATTCAGTCCGCCTCCTATCTCTTTCCCCCCCCAGATCTCTTCCTGTTTCTCTCATTCCCTTTTTAGGTCTTTTATATTATTTTCATATTTTTAGTTCCTTAATCACTATTAGTTTTGACAACATCTCCTCCTTATTTTCTTCTTGTTGATTTCTCTCTGCTTTCCCCTCTTTTTTTTTTTTTTTTTACTGGTGACTCCATTCTTTCTTCCTTGTCCTGATCATTGTCCATTATTCTTTGTATTAAATTTCCCAATTTTTCATCTATATGGTCAAATATTTTCTCAATGCTTTGAAAAAGCTCCATTCCATTTAGGTTCCCCTCACTTCCATCCTGTGTTGCATCTGTGTTTAGTCAATCTATTTTTTGTAGTCATTAATTCAAAAAGCCCAACTTCCAAGTCACAATTTCAAATGTCTCATCAATAGTCAGTCCAAACTATTTAAATTCAGCAGGAGGTTTTCCACACCTCGTCAAATTACTTTATATGTTCAATAATATTCAATGATGTTTAGAGGCTCTCAACTGAAGTCCTTAGTTAATAATCAAATCTCTAGTGGTCTTAGAGTTTGTCTGTGTCCCACAAACATTTCAGTCTATTTGAATAGTTATTTCCAAACTTGCATATTTCCCTTTTCATCAGCAGATGGCGCTCTCACTTCTGTCTGCTTCAACCTGTCTGCAATATGGTCGACAGTTCCAATTTCAATTATTTTAAATTGGGCAATATTCATAAAAATAAATGCAAGACTTTAATTTCAGTGTTTTAAAATGCTCTCGATATCATGACTTTTCACTTTTAAAACCAAGTTTTTATTTGTCGTTTAAAAAACAAGTTTTTCTTCCTTCAATTCTCTAGTATTTTTCTTTTGTGCTTCAACAAATAACTTTAAATATGTTCCCCCCTTGGATTTCTGGGGTCAACTTCGAATAAAACATATGTTCTCATCCAGATCACACTCCATTTACTTTCTCCACTCCAGTCGTGGGTATTCAGGCTGCTCCGGCTTCATGGCAGCCATTTTGGTTGCCACTGCTGCTTGTCTTCAGATAAGGGGGCTTTCCAAGTCAGGGAGGAGAGATGCAGCTCTCCTCTACCTGCCAGGCAGTCCCACTGTACTTCACCACCCATTCAGGGTGGCTGTGATTCAAATTTGGACCTCTGACAGAGAGAGGTTGGAGGTGACCACAGAGCTGGCAAATCAGGCTTCCGAAGGCACTTGAAGTATAACCGGAAGTCCTATTGGCCTCCATTTTCCATAGATGGTTAGTCCTAACACATTTTCCTTGGCACTCTTTGTTTTTCTTCTTAGTCTCTACCTCAGTCCAAATGCGTGGAAAATTGTAAACCTGGATTTGTGAAGCAGGTTCGAGAAGGAGAGCCAGTTTGCTGTTATGATTGTGTTCCTTGTCCTGAGGGGACCATCTCCACTCAGGAAGGTGAGTATCTATAAAAATATTCATGTTAAATCTGCATGTACAGCCATTTGGATAATTTGAAGTCAGTGCAGGGTGTGAACGTGTTGGGTTGCGTCAGGGAAGGGTAGTTGTGGTGCCAGGTATTTTTCTTGTGCATTTTCTTGTGTTGTTGTTTTATAGTAATATACTGTATATTGGTTTTTCCCCTGGGCTATAAGCTTCTTAGGCTGGGCAGGAAAATAAATTGTTTATATATGTATATAGGCTCCTATTTACCATTTACTATGGTTTTCTTATCTCTTGATATGACTATAACCTAAAATAGATCTTTCTTGAAATGTGAAAGATTAGGAAAAAATGTATATTGCTTTCTATTCCACAGATACTGAAAAGTGCAACAAGTGTCCAGAAGATCAACATCCAACCAAGAACCGAGTTCAATGTATCCCCAAAAGAATAACTTTTCTGTCTTATGAAGAACATCTGGGTATCATCCTGGTCTCCTTTGCCCTATTCTTGTTCTTAACTACAGCCTTGATTTTAATCATATTCCTTAAATACTTAGAAACTCCCATTGTCAAAGCAAATAACCGGGACCTCTCCTACATCCTACTGGTCTTCCTGATGCTTTGCTTCTTGTCTTCCATTTTCTTCATTGGAAAACCAAGAAAAGTCACCTGCCTTCTCCGACAAACAATGTTCAGCATTGTCTTCACAGTAGCCATATCTTCTGTGTTGGCCAAAACAGTCATGGTGGTTCTGGCCTTTCTGGCCTCAAAACCAGGAAATAGAATAAAGAGATGGTTGAGGAAGAGCTTGGCCAACTCCATTATCCTTTCTTGTTCCAGTGTACAAATTTTCATCTGTGCCACATGGTTGAGAGTTTCTCCCCCATTTCCTGACTTTGATTTATACTCCCAGCCTGGAGAAATCATCCTGCAATGCAATGAAGGCTCTGTCATCATGTTTTATATTGTCCTTAGTTACATGGGTTTCCTAGCTGTCATCTGCTTCACAGTGGCTTTCCTGGCCAGGAACTTGCCTGGGGCCTTCAATGAAGCCAAGCTGATCACCTTCAGTATGCTAGTCTTCTGCAGTGTCTGGATCTCCTTCCTGCCCACCTACCTGAGCACCAAGGGGAAATCCATGGTGGCTGTTCAGGTCTTCTCCATCTTGGCCTCCAGTGCTGGATTGCTGGTCTGCATCTTCTTCCCCAAGTGCTACATTATCATCCTGAGGCCAGATCTAAACACTAAGGAATATCTAATGATAAAAGTAGGGAACAATTTTCTCCGGAACTGAAATCTCACTTTCCTCTTCCCCCTTTACAGTCAGAACTGAAACTTTCATTAAATCTTCTGTTGATTGTTTCAGTTCCTGGCTGAACAGAAAGATAGACTACTCTTTCTTCTTCACCTTCCCTTCCTTCAAACAGAATAGATCTGAAAGGTATCTTGGAGGTCTTTGAGTCCAACCCCTTGCTTGAGCAGGACACCCTATACAATCTGAGATAAATGGCTGTCCAATCTCTTCTTAAAATCCAGTGAGGAAGGACTCACAAGTTAAGCTATTCCATTGGTTAATTGTTTTCATTGTTAGGAAGTTTCCTCTTGATTCTAGGTTGCTTCTCTCCTTGATTAGTTTCCATCCATTGTTTCTTGTCTTGCCTTCTGGTGCTTTGGAAAATAAGTTGATTCCATCTTCTTTGTGGCAGCCCCTCAAATACTGAAATGCTGCTATCATGCTCTGTTCCCCCCAGTCCTTCTTTTCTCTAGACTGGCCATATCTAATTCCTCCAACTGTTCTTCCTATGTTTTTGTCTCCAGGCCTGTCATCATCTTAGTTGTTCTTCTATGCACTTTTTCCAAAGTCCCAACATCTTATTTGTAATGTGGTGACCATAACTGGATGCTGTGTTACAGGTGTGGTCTTACTAAGGATTTCTAAAGCTATACTAATACTTTACATGATTGTGATTCTGTACCTCTGTTTATACAACCAAGGATTATATTAGCTTTTTTTTTTTGCTGCTGCTGCACACTGCTGGCTTATATTTAAGTGATCGTCCACTAGCACTCCATGGTTCCTCTCCATGGTCTTTACCCAAATCTAATGGGTAAGCTGCATCTATTCACCCAATCCAGGACCGCTCAGGATCCCATGCAGCATTCCTTTGAAAGAGTGATTTCTCCAAGGGCACTCTGTAACGTTAAACATCATTTATCCTCATCCCTATTATTAGGGGTGGTGTTCCAATTATGAACTGGTACCATAACGAGAAATGGCAGAATTTTAAAGGGTCCATTTTCCCTTGCTGAACCCCAATGTCTTTAAGTCATAATTGGGTGTCAGTCATTCAGTCCTGCACCATGTTTTGGAGCCTCTGTAGGGTGCTAAGGAGGCCAGCAGGACTGAGGGAATTAGGAGTTCTCTGACAGGTGCGTCATTTGGTGCAATTTTCAAGATATGTTAATATGACACGATCAACCTCTTGGTTAGACAATTTGTAATGGAGGATGTGTTGATGTAGCCTCTAGATCCATTTGAGGGGATCAGGGCTCAAGGCCCCCAGATCTCTAAGAATCCATTTCAGCTCTTCTCCAATAAAGTGGTATGAGTAACTACTTGTTCTCACTCTTCCCATTGACGGTATTGGGCATTTCTGCACCATGTATATACTTACGATTCCACTATTGATATTGAAGCCCTAGGAATCTTGTTGTTTATTTCCTCAAAAGACTCCTTCCCATCAAATAGATATTCTGGGGTTTCATCAATATCTTGGCCTGTTAAGCAGGCTATTTGGTAAGATCGTTGCTTTATTTGTCTGAGCAACTCATCTACCTTGCTACATTCTCCACAATCTGGGTCCTTATGCCTAGCAGAAATAGGTTTGCACAAAGTCCTTTAAGGCTTTGATTTTGCACAGCCTGCTTTTGCTGCCATTCCTCTTCCCTTCCTCCACCGTTCTTCAGGTCAGACAAGGTCTCTTTTAGTCCCAGCATTAAGCAGAATAACAGAGTTGAAAGGTATCTTGGGGTGTGTGTGTCTTCTAGTCCACCCCACCTGATAAAGCAGACAAATGGCTGTCCAATCTCTTTGTCTCTTTTGCAGCTGGTAATCAGGCTGTAAGATCATGGCATCCGGCACTGTCAATTCCTGGCAAATAGGTGGGGAAGAAATGGAGTTAGTGACATACTTAATTTTCCTGGGCTCCAAGATCACTACAGATGAGGACTGCAGTGAAGAAATTAAAAGACGCTTGTTCCTGGGGAGGAAAGCTATGGCAAATCTAGACAGCATCTTAAAAGGCAGAGACATCACCTGGCAACGTCAAGTCTATGGTTTTCCCAGTTGCAATGTATGGCTGTGAAACTTGGACCATAAGAAAGGCTGAGCACCAAAGAATTGAGGTCTTTGACCTATGGTGCTAGAGAAGACTCCTGCGAGTCCCTTGGACTGCAAGGTGATCAAACCAGTCAGTGCTAGAGCAGATCAACCCTGACTGCTCTTTAGAAGGCGAGATCGTGAAGATGAAACTCAAATACTTTGGCAACCTAATGAAAAGGAAGGACTCACTGGAGAAGAGCCTAATGCTGGAAATGATTATGGGCAAAAGAAGAAGGGGATGACAGAAAATGTGGTGGCTGGATGGAGTCACTGAAGAAGTCAGCATGAGATTAAATGGACTCTGGGGGATGATAGAGGGCAGGAAGGCCTAGAGGAACATTGTCCATGGGATTGCGATGGGTCAGACATGACTACATGACTAACAATAACAACAACAATCAGCCTGTAAAACATGGTGGTTATTTTTGCCCCAAATCTCAATTGAAAGAGGAGTTCTCTGATCACATCTGCCCAAGGAATTTGTGTCAGCTAAACTCCCAATATTACTGCTGACACTCCATGTAAATCTTTGTTTCTTTCAGTTCTTCCTTCTCACTCAAATCCCCAGTTCTATATTCTAGGCCAAGGCGTGTATGTGTGTAAAGGTCCCAGTCCCTCCAGAAAGTAAATTTAATCTCCCTCAAAACTGAGCCAGATACTCCAAGAACAAAAAGACCTCACAGAAACGCAAAATCCACAGATATTGGATCCCTCTAAACCAGTTATTGTATTTATATGGCAAGAAATCAGGGCACACCAGTGCTGTGGATAGCTGCAGACCTCACAGCTCAATATTTACTTAATAAACTAACTTCAAAATACAAAGAATCTCAGTGTCTTACATGAAGATGGAAAAACAGCAGTGTCAAGAAAAAAACAAAAACCCTTCTATCCACTTTATTATTTCTCATCTAATGATTCAGTCCACAGGCAAACACAAAGGGTTTTCTATTTAAGCAGGGGGTTGGACTCCAAGGTCCCCTCCAACTCTGCTATTCTGTTCTGTTTTATTCTATTCCATTCCATTGCATTCCATTGCATTCTTTCTATTCTATTCTCACGAAATCATAATTATTTTTTGTTGTCCTGACCGAGAAAATCCAATAGTATTTTTCTATTTTATGAAGTCTGGAAGGATGGAATTGAGAAAAGATTTAAACATTAAATGAAGACCAGTGGGTTCCTGCTCATGGCCTCCATTCTTCATATATCCATAATTTTAAATTTTGGTGGTATACCCATACTAAATTTTATATATAACTTTATTCTATTTGATTTGAGCAATACAGCCAAAAGTCGAACAGAGGTAGCTGCAAGTATTTCATATTGACTCATCAGTACCTGCATTCCAATAACATGGTTAAAAACTCAACCTCAGATATAAGATCTAGCAAGAGAAATTAAGCCTATAACGCATTTAGGAAAGCAACCAATGGCAAGCTGTATGCTCACAGGAGGCATAGATTGACATAAACCTGTTTCTGCATGCACAAGGGAGGCTTCAACAGTTAATGGCAAACCACTCAGCAAACCGCAGGAAACAAGAGTTCTTGTGGCACAGTAAAACTTCAAAAGCAGAGTTTTGATCCACATGGTGACCCATAGATAGTAAGTGGCTCGCAATGGCCAATGAAGACATTTTATGGCCAGAATTTGCTGTTGTTGTTGGATTACTCAAGGTGGTCTGGACCCATTTCAGAAGAAGCTCTTTTCTTCTGAAAACTAATGTAATTGTCTCCACAATTACAAACCAATTGGTAAACACAATGAGTTTTGGTGCTGATAGGTTGTGCTTCCTTACTTAAAGGCAGGGGTAGTCTCTGGGTTTGATGTAATATGTGAAGCTCAGCCATATTGAATGTTGCTTGGATTAAGGTGTTTAAACATCAAGTCATCAGACGTGCTATCGGCTCATCCTTAAATAGCAGCTCAATAAGTACCTTATTTTTACTGGCAGTTGGAAGTCCTGGCTTTGGTTCTCTTATTTTGTGCCTGTCAATAAAACACCCTGGATAACCATTTGAGCAGAGTGTTTGGGTTAAAAATTCCAGTTCTTCTTTAAACAGTCTTCAATGCAAATTTGACATGCTCATGTAAATAGTGTCGGTACCACTGCACATTTATACTTAATTGGGGTAAAGCTTGTGAAATTCAGATATTGGCCGGACCATGTTGACTTTCTATATACCATTCTTTTAATGGACCCATCACTCCTTCATATGGTCAGTATATCCAGGACAGGGGTAATATTCACTTATTTTCCCTACCAGTTCACAAACATGAGTGCACACATGTTGTGCGCACACATGTTGTGCGCACACATGACACCTCCGTGCATGCCTTCCGTGAATGTAATTTTGGTGAAAAAAAGGGGCCTCAATGGGATACTGTAGAGCCGAGGTGGATGGGTGGGGCCACCCACCATTTCTGCTACTGGTTTGGGTGAACTGATCTTTACCAATAGAATACCATCTCTGATCCAGGAAGGGTCATCTACTTCATACTCAATGGTGACTTTCAGGTTAGGATGACAGCTGTTCCGATGATCCACAAAGTTATTAATAGTCTGTCTTGATGGGCAAAAATCAAAAATGATTACCATTAACTATTTGAAGCCTCCCTTGTGCGTGCAGAAAAAGCTTTACCTTAATCTATGCCTCCCATGGGCATAAGGCTTGCCATTGGTTGATTTCTTGCATATGTTAGAGCATAACATAGAGCGAATGCTGGCTGGGGAATTCTGGGAGTTGAAGTCCGGACATCTTCAAGTTGCCAAGGTTGAGAAACACTGTGTTAGAGGCTTAATTAATGCTCTTGCCAGATCTTATATTTGAGGCTGATTTTAACCGAGTTGTGGTGATGTAGGTACTGATGAGTCAATTCGAAACACTTGCATCTAGCTCTGTTCATCTCTGCGTTGTTTAAACTATTAAAAGGGACTAATTGTTTTAAATTGCTCTATTCGATTTATTAAGATATGTATAACTGTGATGAAGAAAGAAACTGCTGACCAGTGGGTTTGGGAAAGTTTTGTTCTGGAATGCATGAAACATTGCAAAGCTGCTCTCCTTTGAACATAGTCAAAAATGAACTTCTAGTTGAAATACAATAAAAATACTTACAAAATAGTTCTGTCAACTTAGAAGAGCACTTTTTAAATGTTTTATTTATTTCATCAAATCTTATAGCTGCTAGGCTAATGAACTTACTGCACTTAAGATGTTGCCTCATTTGCTAATGAAATATTTGTGTCTTTTGTGCCTTTTCTCTTTGGATTGGCTTAATCCAAATATTGGCTGACCTGTGTGCTGAGGTAAAGGAGGACTACTGACAGTTTAAAAAACATAAAAATTAATTATTAATTCATTTATTTTATTATTTAGTGATTCTCTTGAATTTTTGTTTGACTAACAAACTTCACATATTTATTTCCTTCAGTTTTAATAAGCCTAACTTGTCAAACAAATGCAAAGGAAGTACACAAACACAATAATAATGAATAATTAAATGCTATGACCCTAAGAAACAATTTCAGTCATTTCCCAGCTTTTGTCATCATATGTTGCTTAGTGTTTAGATCTGGTCTCAGGATGATAATGTAGCACTTGGGGAAGAAGATGCAGACCAGCAGTCCAGCACTGGAGGCCAATATAGAAAAGACCTGAACAGCCACCATGGATTTCCCTTTGGTGCTCAGGTAGGTGGGCAGGAAAGAAACCCAGACACTGCAGAAGACCAACATGCTGAAGGTAATCAGCTTGGCTTCATTGAAAGCCCCAGGCAGGTTCCTGGCCAGGAAAGCCACCATGAAGCAGATGGCAGCCAGGAAACCCATATAGCCAAGGACAATATAAAACATGATGACAGAGCCTTTGTTGCATTGAAGGATGATCTCTCCAGGCTGCGAGTGGAGGTCAGAGTCAGGGAATGGGGGAGAAACTCCCAGCCACATGGCACAGATGAGAATTTGGCCAGCAGAACAAGAAAGGATGACAGAGTTGGCCAAACTCCTTCCCAACCATCTTCTCATCCTGTTCCCTGGTTTTGAGGCCAGGAATGCAACCACCACTGTGATTGTTTTGGCCAACACAGAAGACACGGCTACTGAGAAGACGATGCTGAACACCATTTGTCGGAGAAGACAGGTGGCTTTCCTTGGTTGACCGATGAAGAAAAAGGAGGACAGAAAGCAAAGCATAAGGGAGACCAGGAGGATGAAAGAGAGGTCCTGGTTGTTGGCTTTGACAATTGCAGTGTCTTGATATTTAAAGAATATGATTAAAATGAATCCTGTGGTTAGGAACAAGAGTAGGGCAAAAGAGATGAGGGTGGTGCCCGGATTTTCATCATAGGACAGGAATGTTATTCTTTTGGGGATACATTGGATGCGGTTCTTAGTTGGATATTGATCATCTGGACATGTAGTGCATTGTTCACTATCTGAGAAAACAAAGTAACATTTTTTTTATAAAAATATTTCTACAGAAATGTTTCAAGAAATTATTTAGAAATGAGAAGTGAAAGTCTCAGTACTTACACTCCAGCCAAAAAAAAACAACAACAAACAAACAAAAAAACAACCCAATAAATACAATTATAAAAACAAGAACTAAATAAAATTAAAACAAGAAATATCTGGTGCCACAACCTACCTTCTCTGAAGTAATCCAAAGATTCTGATCTTGCACTGACTTGACTTTATTACCTGACTCTGTGGTTTCATCCCCAAACCCCCACAACTTCAACCTTAGACTGTCTACTGTTGATCTCACCGCATTCTTAAGCATGGATAAGTGCACCAAGATGCCTACCATCCCTGTCCTAATGTTTCTTTTCATTTGCATCCATTTCATGTATCCAAAATCATGTTTATACATACATACATACATACATACAAACAAACAAACAAACAAACAAACAAACAAACAGGTTGTCTAATACATGCTTGAGAAAATAAAATAAGATAAGATAATAAAATAAAATAATAAAATAAAATAAAGTAAAATAATAAACTAAACTAAACTAATAAAATAAAGTAATAAAATAAAGTAATAAAATGAAATAAAATAATAAACTGAACTAAACTAAACTAATCTAAACTAAATTAACTAAACTATACTAATAAAATAAAATAAAGTAATAAAATAAAATAAAATAATAATATAAAACAATAAAACAATAAAACAATAAAACAATAAAACAATAAAACAATAAAACAATAAAACAATAAAACAATAAAACAATAAAACAATAAAACAATAAAACAATAAAACAATAAAACAATAAAACAATAAAACAATAAAACAATAAAACAATAAAACAATAAAACAATAAAACAATAAAACAATAAAACAATAAAACAATAAAACAATAAAACAATAAAACAATAAAACAATAAAACAAAATAATAAAAAACTAAAAAAACTTAAAAAACTAAAATAAACTAAAATAAACTAGAATAACCCAAACTAAACTAAACTGAAATGAAATGAAATGAAATGAAATGAAATGAAATGAAATAAAATAATAAAATAAAATAAAATAAAATAAAATAAAATAAAATAAAATAAAATAAAATAAAATAATAAAATAAAATAAAATAAAATAAAATAAAATAAAATAAAATAAAATAATAAAATAATAAAATAAAATAAAAAAATAAAATAAAAAAATAAAATAAAATAAAAAAATAAAATAAAATAAAATAAAATAAAATAAAATAAAATAAAATAAAATAAAATAAAATAAAATAAAATAAAATAAAATAAAATAAAATAAAATAAAATAAAATAAATAAAATAAAATAATAAAATAAAATAATAAAATAAAATAAAATAAAATAAAATAAAAATGGTTGGATTCATGGAAAGCGTCTTGAGAAGGGTTGCAACAATGCCCTTTTCAGGACAGTTGGTACAGCCCACTCCAGGAAAGAGAAATCACCCTGAAATTGAGATTATCTCCAAACTAAGAGACCTTCTAGAAATGCCTTAACATGTGATTCTTTCAGCAGTCCTGGGGGAGTCTCCTGGTAACAGGGCCCTGTGTGAAGGTTACATGGTAGGTAGCATCTTGATGTACTCCTCTCTTGCTTTCTTAGTATTTATTACCTCATTGATTTAATTTTTAATTGTTGGTTTAATTGTATGCCATCAAGAATCACTTTGTGTGAACTAGAGTGACATATAAATTGATAAATAAATTCATGATGGAATTCAAGAAGAGGAACTGGGTCTCTTATCTACAAAGGCTTTTTATCCTGAAAAGGGGAGATGAAGCAACATATTTCCATACTCTATAGATTTGGAAACAACGTTAAAGAGAAAATGAATTCAACATTGATATCAGTGGGTATTAAGTAGATTGATCTTTATTAGTTAGAGTTTAGAGTTTAGAGTTTTATTTCATTTGTATGCCGCTCTTTTCCCTAAGGGGACTCAGGGCGGCTCACAAATCAAAAAGGGAAGGGGGGATACAAACAGTTTAACAAGAACACAAAACTATACATAGTTAAAAAGCACAACAATCATACCATTTGAGATAGGGGCAGCGAATCTTTAGCCCCAGGCCTGTCGGAACAGCCAGGTTTTAAGGGCTATGCGGAAGGCCTGGAGGGTGGTGAGGGTACGAATCTCCACGGGGAGTTCGTTCCAGAGGGTCGGAGCAGCCACAGAGAAGGCTCTCCTCCGAGTAGTCGCCAGTCGACACTGGCCGGCAGATGGAATTCGGAGGAGGCCTAGTCTGTGGGATCTAATTGGTCTAGTGGAGATAATTGGCAGTAGGCAGTCTCTCAAGTACCCAGGTCCAATACCATGAAGGGCTTTATAAGTGACGACTAGTGCCTTGAAGCGTATCCAGAGACCAATAGGCAGCCAGTGCAGCTCACGGAGGATAGGTGTTACGTGGGTGAACCGAGATGCACCCACAATCGCTCGCGCGGCTGCATTCTGGGCAAGCTGAAGTCGCCGAATACTCTTCAAGGGCTGCCCCATGTAGAGCACGTTGCAGTAGTCCAGTCTGGAGGTCACAAGGGCGCGAGTGACTGTTGTGAGAGCCTCCCGGTTCAGGTAGGAACGCAACTGGTGCACCAGGCAAACCTGGGCAAATGCCCCCCTGGTCACAGCTGACAAGTGGTGTTCAAAAGTCAGCTGTGGGTCCAGGAGGACTCCCAAGTTGCGGATCCTGTCTGAGGGGCGTACTGTTTGACCCCCCCAGCCTGAGAGATGGAACACTTGGCTAATTAGTAGGAGGGAAGCACAGCAGCCACTCGGTCTTATCTGGATTGAGTAGAAGCTTGTTAACCCCCATCCAGTCCCTAACAGCCTCGAGGCCCTGGCACATCACGTCAATCGCTTCATTGAGTTGGCACGGGGCGGACAGATACAGCTGCATATCATCCGCATACTGGTGGTATTTTATCCCATGCCGTTGAATGATCTCACCCAGCGGTTTCATGTAGATATTAAATAGGAGGGGGGACAGGACCGAACCCTGCGGCACTCCACACGTTAGGGGCCTAGGGGTCGATCTCTGCCCTCCGACCAACACCGACTGCGACCTGTCCGAGAGGTAAGAGGAGAACCACCATAGAACAGTGCCTCCCACCCCCACCTCCCGCAGTCGTCGCAGAAGGATACCATGGTCGATGGTATTGAAAGCCGCAGAGAGGTCAAGGAGCACTAGGATGGAGGCATGACCTCCATCCCTGGCTCTCCAGAGATCATCGATCAATGCGACCAAAGCGGTTTCCGTGCTGTAGCCAGGCCTAAAACCTGACTGGAAGGGATCTAGTTCTCCTTGTCCTCCCAACTTTCTGTTCCTTTTCATCCCAACACTGTATGTTAGACTTTTTTCTTTTGTGAACCAGGACTATATTTCTTTTTTTTGTTGGTGTTATAACTGTTTGTGTCTAACAACAATATTTTGGAAAGATAAGAAAAGGTGGGTAGGAAATATCCACTTGATGGTTTTATGGTGAGTCCTGTATTGAGCTTTTATTTGTTCTTGAACCAAACTTCTCTCCCTCCATTCTTCCTCCCAATTGGATATCTCGGTTTATAAGGATTTATCTTTATAAAGATTCATAAAGACTAACTAAGTAATTGAATGATTGATTGAAGTATCTTTTGGTCTGTAATGTAAAGCTGGTTTGGATGAATGAAACCCACTGATCTAAAACCATTCTTCAACACAAAGAGTTCAGGTGTTCTTTAAAAAGATAAATATGGAAGGACACATCCAAACTGGCAAATAAAAAGAGAGCTTTCCTACTCTTCCTATCCTTCTTCCCACCTCATCCTTCAAGATCTCTTTCTTATCCCTTTGAAATTGGACACCATGAAAATTAAGAACAAACTTATAGGTGTTGTTGACATGCCTATTGATCAAAGTGCTCTGGATGAATCCAGTAGCTTTCCCTATGGCTGTCATGGCGAACCTATGCCACATGTGCTAGAGGAGGCATGCAGAGCCCCATCTTGGGGACATGCACCATCGCCAACTGCTCTTCCAGGTTTCAGCACGTGAATATGTGCCAGCCAAATGGTCTTTGTGTGTGCATGCGCACTGGGCAGCTGTTCTTCCAGTTTCCAGTACTCCTGCATACGCAAAAACCAGTTGGTCTTCTGGTTTCCAGCATGAAAAGATTTGCCAATACTGCCCTATGGTTTCACTCACCTTCCTGAGAGGAGATGGTCCCCTCTGGACAAGGAATGCAGTCGTAGCAGCAAACTGGCTCTCCTTCTCGAGCCTTCTTGACAAATCCAGGATGACATTTTTCTACACATTTGGACTGAGGCAAAGGCTAAGAAGAAAAAGAAGAAATGTCAAAGAAAATATGTTAAAATCACCATTCATGTAAGATGGGGGTAGTAGAAATGAACATTAGCCAAGTAGTCTCTTGGCTTCATATAGGCAAATATGACATCTCTGACTACTTCCAAATGGTTGCAGGAGATACAATTGCAGGAAGATGCCTCATTTAGTTCTTCCCTTTTTTCTTCTGACATATCAGATTGCAAAAAAAATATATCTTTCTACTTAATAAAGTCTGGAGGGATGAAATTGAGAAAATATTTAAGCACTAAGTGATGACTAGTGAGTTCCTCCTCATAGTGGAATTAACCTACATTAAATTCCTCCATTCTTCATATAGGTGTTTTAAAATATGATATACACTCATATTAATTTTTTGAGTAATCTTTATTGTAAAATATTAAATTTTCATTCCACTATATTTATTAAAATAAAATAAAATTGTGATGAAAAAAGAAATTTCAGATCAGTAGAATCTAGAAAGATTCCTTCTGGAGAACTTAAATATTACAAACTTGCTTCCCTTTGAAAATAGTCCAAAACTACCTCCCAGTTATGATACAAAGGAAAAAAAATCTTTTTTCACAGAACTTCTCTCTATTAGAATATGTGATTTGTTTGTCTGTTTGTTTGTTTAATTTAGATTGCTGCCTATTTGGCCATGGCAACTCAACGTGGCTTACAGAATATAAAATTTCATTTAAAACAATAAAACTAATAAAAAGAATCAAATGAATTAACATAATAAAATAAAATCACCCCCTGCCCCAGTGACAAGAGATCACACGAGCCATTTAATGGACTCCATCCCATTCTAGGTTCTCCAGCTGTGACCTGGTCTGGGCTGCTTAAAAACATCATAGACCATGGACTTTCCATTTTAGGGAACAGTGTCCTCAACCAGGACAAGATGAAGCTGATTTCCCACTTAGCTCAAAGGTCCTCCATTCAGTTTTGATTCCACTTCATTGGATGCAATTCAAATCTGAACTCAGG
This sequence comes from Thamnophis sirtalis, assembly GCF_051295495.1. Classification (NCBI taxonomy): domain Eukaryota; kingdom Metazoa; phylum Chordata; class Lepidosauria; order Squamata; family Natricidae; genus Thamnophis; species Thamnophis sirtalis. The sequence continues at coordinate 3,972,253 of NW_028261383.1, forward strand.
TCCTGATCAACATAATTGCTTTCAACTTTGATATTTGAATACAAGGAACATGTGAATCTGAAGTTATTAATACCAAAATCCTGAGCATATGAGCCCTCTCTCACCAGTTTTATGGAGATTTAAATTGCAGAAGAGACACTAAATGGCAATGATTTGTGTGCTAAATAATAATCACCCTACATGTCATTTTGAATGCAGCTGAATCAGCTTAAAACAGTATTCAGAATTACAGCACTTGGATATATTAATCAATAGATCTGTAGCCTCCTTCTTCAACTAAGAAAATTATACATGTTTTACTCCACACATTCAATTCTAAGTGAAGGTTACCAACCTTTTTGATTGGGATTACCCCACTTAAAATGGGTCCTAATTCTTTGGAAAAAAGAAAAAAAATACATCAATGTTTTTCCCACCTTCTTGAGCAACTTGAGCTGTGACAAAGCATCTTGGTTGATTATAAGTCTCTGTCTTTCGAAACTCCCCAACCTCTTGCTGATGGAATCCTTTTTGGGGAAAACCACCATACTAATAATCTTCAGATCTGCTGCTATATCTCCATTTTGATCCGGGTAGATTTTCATCAGGGACAGATTGCAGAATTCCTTCTTCTTTAGAAATGGATGGAACTAGAATGGAAACATCCAGGAGTTTTAAAAGCAGAAATCTTAGCTTCTTATCTCACATCGCCTTTTTCACATTTGAATCTTTCTTCTACAGCTGCTAAACTTGCAAATATTGTTGGGAGAACAAATCTCACCAATAGCTTCAAAGCTCTAGGTCAAAGTTTCAGTACTTCTCAACTATACAGTATACTGACAAAAAGTATAGAGAAAAAAGTTGTGTTTGACAAACTGTCAATTATGGGGAACATTCTAGGAAAGGTCACAAATAAATTGAACAAATGCCCAAATAACTAGAATAATCATAAATTCCTTGAAAACCACAGGACAATTACCAGAAAACAAGATTTGTTAAGAAGAAAGTTGCAAGGCTAATCTTTATTCAGATAGAGCAGACAGGAAAAGAAGATCAGATACAATAATTCTACTTTATTGTAAACTATATTAACAATCTGAAGTTACAAATCTTTCATCACCTCTTTTGCCAGTGTAAAAAATTAGAGGGGATCTTTTTAGTTTGCTTCTGTGCCTGTAATGCAGCTGTGGCAGCCACAATCTTGATCTTTCTTTAGGATTTCATTAGTAGTTTATTCAATATGTACAATGGTAACTGATTAAAATAAAGTAGTAGCAGTGTTTAATGATTTGATAATAATCATATTATTAATGTAATAATAATTTCATCAATGACCCAGTGGAATCATAATAGATCCCCTTGTATGCCCCACATTTGGAGAAGACGTTGCACAAAATTTCCATCAGCTTCCTCGCCTTCCAGAAGGTGAGGAAGATATCAAAGGGATTGTTTTTATCCTTGAGGAAAGCCAACAAGGAGAAGAGCCATGCTGGTTTATGGGTGCTTAAGATCAGAAGGAGTCTAGGAACATTTTTCAAATGTAAGAAACATATTGGTTGTACAAGGGAAGATGATGTGCTCTTCCAATAAATGCAAGATATAATACAGCAGCTTAAGATCTTAAACAACCAAGCTCAGAGAAAACCAAAGACCTTGAAAATGACTTTAGTTGGCTGGATCCTTGTGGGGACCCCATACCTTCCATGGCTGCAGTCTTGAACCGCCCAACATCTCTTCTCCTTTCTTCATTTGTCTCTTGAATTTGGAGGCAGCATGTAAGGCATGGGCCAGAATCTTAATGACACTGTAAACAACCCCTGCATTTTGGATCTGCACCTTATTTTCTTTCTCTTGTGTCTCCAGTGGGGCTTTCTGGGTGCATCTTCTCCGGCCTTTGACAGAAAAGATGTGTTTTGAAACAGAACAGTGAAAATATTCAGCTTGAAATTTAGGTTCCACAAAAAAATCTGTTTTATAAGGATCATCATTTTTCTTTTCTTTCCATTGAGGAGGAAAGCTCCAAATACTATGGACATACTTGAAAAGTCTGTGCTTCTTTATTGAATATATTCCATTCATTGTCATGATCCAGACTTTTCCTTCAATGGGTCCTGGGAAACCTTCAAGTGTTGAATGAAAAGGAAGTATTCTGTCAAAAATGGGAGCAAATTCTATGAAGTGAACAAAGACATTCACTTGTCTCCACTTAGAGATGATGTCCATGAGAGGTGCTGCATCGCCAGTTGTTGAGAATCGTTGTGACATAACAACACAAATTCCATTCCGAATAAGCATAGGAGTAAAACGTCTCATGAAATTCTCTCCCTTCTCTGTGTCTGAAGTAAAAAGACCAATTAAAATCCATTTGAAATGGAGGAGAATTTGGACAATTCCTGGGTAGTGGAACCCTTCTTTGGGCAGCATTGGATGGAAAAAGGGAAATTGACTTTTATCACTCAGAGCCTCTGAAACAATTCTATCACTTATCTGAAAAAGCAATGGAGAGGGCCATGCTATATTCGGGTCCTACCAAGACCAAAATTTTAGCTTTTTTCTCATGCACATATTAGAACAGTTTCCTGTTCATTAGTCATTAGGCCATATCAATATCCAGAATATAAAACACAGATCATTAACAACACTGAATGTAAAAGAAGTTTTAAAAAGTTTAAGTCCAATAGAATAAGCTTAAAGAATAAAGATAACATTTCTTTATCACCACCAGAATTTACTACAATCAGACCATATTTGAAGATCTCAACTAATTTCCTCTAAAAGAGGGCCGTATTATATACAATTTTGAATTCTGACTACACAGAAAATATCTTATTTTAATATTAGGATGCCAATAAGTTGTTTCTCTAATGTGCAGCCCAAGATATTGATCTCCCTCTTTCTTATACAGTTGACATTCAAATAATAGATGTATTACATTTTTGATCTCTGGATAGAAGATTGGTATCCATAAATACAAGTCTGTTCATTGTAAGGGACTTGGAAGATTTGGAAGTCAATATGTATCCATTTGAAAGGTACATTTGTAGCAGCTGTTGCATTTCAATGTGCAAATGTTACTGGGGAGGGCTTTTGTTAGGTAAGCTCCCCATTGGGAGAGCGAGTACGTTCAGCGAAGTGTTGTGAGAGTTGTGTTGGAGAACATATTGCCAACCCAACCATTAGAATTATATCCCTAACAGCTATATCTTTCTCTGTTTTGAAAATATTGGATTCTTTTTTTTATTTATAAAGGGTTTTTTTACAACATATAATCACATGTATACTATTACATAAACCAACATCATAATATATTAAATGTCAATTCATCTTACCAACAACTCCCAAAAACCAATTATTGGCTCTTCTGTTCTCCATACACCATATTTGTACCTTATTCATCACTTTCTTCTCCCTCTCTCCTCCCGCCTCCCTACCTCCTTTCTTCCCTCTGCCATCCTCCCCTTCTCTACTTCCCTTTCCTCATTTCTCTCCTCCTCTCCCCCACCTTGCCCTCTATCCTATCCGTCTCTTCTACCTCTCTCCTCTACTTCCCACTCTTCATCTCCTTTACTTGGTGTATTTCAGCTTCTGAGCAAGCTCCATTTTATGTTGATGGTATTTATAATTCCTTTTCCTTTCTTAAAAAAGATATAACAAAAAGGTATACATATATAGTCATTGTGCTTTCAACTCGGCCTCCAGCCTAATTTTGGCTGAGATGTAGACCTGATTACAATTTACCCTATTTTCATAATTATCTTTATATAATTATACATCCTTACATGCCCCCAATTTGTGATTCTGTCTTTTAATCTCAATAGATTTCCACTGTAGGTATATTTAATGTTCCCTCTCCTTTTTTCTATATCTTGGATTAGATTACCATTGGCTCTAAATGGCAATCCTCACTGTTCAATGTTCATTACAATTCCCTTAATCTATTATATCAAATAACAAGCGGTAAACATCTCACTTTATTCATCATCTTAAAAGTTCTATATATGTCAATGTTTCATATATTTTAACCCATGCTTAATTATCCTTCTATTGTCATATTCAATCAGTGTGGAATTCAATTTAATTATCATGTATAAAGTGGATCACAAACCTCTGCTTTACAACCTCCCCATATCAGTTTCATATTTATCCATATTCCATATATTTTAATCTTTATTTAGGTGTCTTCCCCTTATCGTATTCAACCAGTTAGCAACACCATTTTATTGTCATATTTAGGAATAAAACCCTTATCTTGGATTCTTTGGGGAGCATTTTTTTTAGCTTTTTCTCAAGTTGTAAAAAGAAAAGTCAGGGAGACTATAGTTCCTAATATAATTTGTCAATTGTTCAATCCAAAAACTTTTAAATTGAAATTTGTTTATTCCAACAGAGTTTTGGGATTCTATCAGTTTCCATACCATTAATTTTACAAAAAAATAATAATACATGCCTTAATTTTATAAATTGTATGAATTCCCAATTCAGCCCTCAGGGCAGGTGTTGAAGTACTTTTATCCATCCTTAAGATGCTTCTCAGATTATTTAATTCAACAATTCTTGATTTCCATACAGAAAAAAAAAGGTTGAATCTATTACTCACACATCAACATCCCAATCAATTCATCTGATAGAAAAAACCCCAACCACAAACCTGTGGGACTTTGTAGGTTCCTGCTAATGTTGACATCTGGATGGAGATGTCCCTTTCAGCTCCATCAACAAGCGCTAAAAGATTGTCCTCCCTTCCACAGCTGTAGTTGGGAATATTGGCTTCTCCAGTAGAGAGCATGTCCAGCAAGGCATCTGAAGTGCCAGGTGCATTTGAATAGTTGTCATGGATGTTGTAGCCAAGCGTGAGATTGTTCAGGAGCTGGTGTTTTTTGTTAAGCACTTCAATATTGAAAATCATGCGTAGTATTCTTCTCTTTTTATTAGTTAAACTAGTATAAAACTACAGTCATGTTAATATTGGCATCATCAACAGCAACAACCAAATACTTTTTCTCTACATAATCTTCTTTTACTCTGCAAGCTAAGACTTAAGCCAATATTGATCCAAAACCAAAGGCAAATAATAGTCATCCATCACCCTTTTAATATTAGTGAGTATTGAGAAAATATGATGGAGCTTAATCCAAAAAGATTAAAAGTCAGACACACAAACCATTATTTGTAGCAGTACTAATTTTCATTCAGCCAGTAAACAGGCTACAGGAAAATTCAGTCATTAAAGTAGAAGAATCATAAAAGGAAGAAGATGTTTGATAAGTCACAAGAAAAGCTGTTCTAAAAACAAGTCACCCTCTATTCCTATAAAAATCAGACATTGAATATCAATGAGCAGTTATAGAAACTAAGGAAATGTCAAGGGCAGAAGAAACTACATCAATCACTACTTTCAAGGAAATTCAGTATTCAAGTCACAAATTGAGGATTGATCAGAGAGAGGAAAATAATGGATTTCTTTCAGTTTTTATTTGTTTGGATTATAGCGTTTCCCAGAAAATAAGACAAAAGTAAGAGTCTGTGGAAGTCAAAACAATTCAAGAAATTAGTCAGGTCCTACAATATAGGAGTAAGTAAAATGAGAAGGAAAAGAAGAAGAACGTTAGAATTGGAATCAAAGGGAATGAAAGTCCATTGCAGTGAATGACTTACAATTGAATCTGACTAGAAGGAGCCTTGTTGAAAGATAATGCTGCATGTGCTATTGCGGATGCAGAGATGACTATACTAATGAGAAGGTCTCCTGGACTATAATAGCTCCATGGCTTTTCTCCATTCTGGTGGTCCAGATTCAGTGGGCACTTCATTCTAAGTTTCCCAGAGACTGGCTGGGACATAAGCAGCATCAGAAGCAGAAGCAGGAGGCCCATAATTCATGGGCGTGAATCAATCTCTTTTCTGTTTCTAAAGAAGAATTCAAAGAATTCAAACCACTTTCACAGGATGGAATATCCAATGGCTTTCCTAATTCAAACATAGACAAACCAAAATTCACCTGCAAGAGAGAAAAAATAGATTCAAGAGTACAGCTCCTGCTTGTCCCATAACATGGGCCACAAAGAGCATAACCTGTGATATTTATCCTTTTGTCATGCAAGATCTCTTCCATGTTGCTTCAGTTTGATGTTTATGTCAAATTCAGTCACTGGAGAAGTAGGAGAAGATGTCTCAGAGACAGGGATGGTGATAATTACAGTGGGAAGGAAGTGGTTCTCTTGTGACCCTGAGCTTTTTTTTTTAATGTAATGAGGGGTAGCTGGAAAAAAAGTGAGTGAAAAAACACAGGTACATCCCTGGGGCACTGTTCTGTAGTGATCATAGTCCTTCCTGTTAGGATATGTCCAAAAAGTGATGCTGGAGGAGGATACTTCAACAGCCAGAAAAATAACTTCTATTTTCCTTCAGTGTGGTCTCTTGCCTCCAGAGACTGCTAGGGAAGGTCACCCAGAGCTATGGAGTTTGATGCCACTGAAGGAGCATGACACTTTAGTGCTGTTTATGCTCTCATGCCATGGAAGCAATCAGTATCCTTGTACCAAGCCTAATTTTAAGAATAGGTCCTGTTTGGTACTCCCAGAGCGGCATCCATCCTCTTTGCTTTGAAAGCCAAAAAAAAAAACCCAAGTGGTGGGCTGCACCAGCAGCAGAGATGCCCTGGATCTGCAGAGTTGGCCAAGTGTATTGTGAGCCTGTGAGTCACGCGAGCGTGGAGCGGAAAAGCCGCTCACGGAACTCCCCTCTCCAGTCATGTAGAGCTCCATTCACTCACCTAGGAGCATTCCGAAGACGCTGAGCCACGGGGGGGGGAGGGTGGTGAAGAGGCGCTCACGTTGCTTGGTGCCTCCTGGGTACCACTAGATTGGTCAGTGATGCTGTGCCCAGCTGGAAAGGGGGTTTCCGGGCGGTGCCTGCGAAAATGGCCACCTCATGGCTGCTGTGTTGCTGCTGCAACAGCACAACACAGCCATTCGATCCTGAGGCTGTGCCAGGCTCTTTGGGAGCCAATTTGCAAGAGAGCAGCTGCCCGGCAACCCCCGTCTTCAGCTGGCCACAGCATCACTGACTGACCTAGTGGTACCCCGAAAGCACCAGGCAACATGAACACCTTTGCCCCCCATCTCCTTCCCACGGATTGGCGCTTTTGGGATACTGCTAGTTTGGTGAGCGGGCTCTGCCTGGCCAGAGGGGGGATTGTCCAGGGGGCTTATTTTCGGGGTGGGCTTATATTTTTGAAAAATGTTGCAAGGCTTTAGTTTCAGGACAGGTTGTATTTTCGGGGAAACACGGCATTACCATCATCATACCTCCATTTTCATTTGACTATAATTGTTTAAACGTCATTCATCATAAAATGTGCCAAAATTTAAAACCTGACCACATACTGGCATTTCATTTGTTATTTCTAATATCCTCCAATAACACTATATCTTTATGGCCTATTCCGACAAAACATCATTAATATTTAGTAACAAACATTTCTAATCCTCCTCTCCAAATCACTGTTTAAAATTTATATCCAATTTCCTTATGTTGTACCCATACATATATAAATATATTGTTATCATTATCCTTCCTTCATTTAACTCTAGCCATGATCATAGCATTTCCCCCGTAAATTTAGCTAAATTCAACTTAGTTCTTTTTAACCTTTATATATAGCCAAATAATTTATAATCTTCCTTTCATAGGTTCCATTCAATATTCATATTCAGTTACTACTTGTCGTACCCATACATAAGTGTACAATATTATCATTATCAGTTGTTTATTTAACCATATCTATTGTCACTAAATTTCACTAAATTTAAGTTGAACCTGCTTCAACTTCACCCCTCTCCCAAAATGGATTTCAGAAAATCCAGGTTCTTCTTGCCACAATTCAGTCATGTCTTCTATGGTGAGACCTGTATTTGATAAATTTCCCTTCCTGAATCATTGATTTTGGAGATTTCTGTGTCTGGTTTAGCTGAAACCTCAATGGATGGGCTACCCACCTTCACAAAGATGGAATTTTATTTATTTATTTATTTTTCCTATGGACATTGAAGCAATTTGTCTCAGTAGAAAAAAAAACCAGAAGAAGGTTTCTCTCATTGAGTAAGGTGAATACAGAGAGTGAACTGATTGAAGCAGAAATACTGGCCCAGAATATTTTAAAAATGGATATTTCAGATTCTCTACAGTTAAATTCTTAGCCTTGTAACTAGCAAAACCTATCTGCTTTATTTAGTCACCTTTTGCCAAATCTCAAAGATTCTGACTAGATCTTGGCACTGAGGGAAAGCCTTGAGGCAAAACCAACACAGAGAGAAGTCTTGGATAAACCACCTCAGTACTCAGACAAGCTTTATTCCAAACAGAGATCCAGTTATGAGTTAAGTGGCAGATGAAGCAATCCACCAATTGAACAGCTTGTCCTTAGAGATTGTGGGTGCTCCATCAATGGAGGCTTTCAAAAAAAAGACTGGATAACCATTTATTTGAAATGCGGTAGGGTCTCTTACTGGAACAGAGTTTTGGACTAGAAGACCTTCAAGATGCCTTCCAACAAGGGGTGAAATTCAGGAAGTTCTCACAGGTTCTGGAGAACCAATAGTAGAAATTTTGAGTATTTTGGAGAGCCAGCAAATACCACCTCTGGCTGGCCCCAGAGTTGGGTTCAAATAGAAATTTTTCAATAACCTTCCCCCCAAAGTGGGGAGAGAATGGAGATTTTGCAGTATCTTTCCCTGGCCACACCCACCTAGCCACGCCCACAGAACCAATAGTAAAAAAAATATGAATTTCACCACTGCTTCCAACCCTATTATTCTATATTCTACATTTTATCTTTCTTTTCTACCTTCCACATAGTTATTTATTGAAGGAGGGAGGGAAGATCAGGTAAGGGACCACCAATTTTTCTTCCTCTCCTGTTTGAGCTTCAGTTCCCACCTTTTCCCCAGCATTAGGGTGATGCAAAATCTTGGTCTATAGGTAGCTTCCAGAGAAGGTGGGGTCACCCTGCCAGTCCCTAGCTAAGTCTGGATAGTAAAGCCTTAAAGATGACCTCCTTCCATTGTCCATTATAGATTATTTTCCAATTCACATAACAGACTTCTGAAACCTTCCCATTTAGAGGCCAGAAGATCAGGTGATTTATTTGGATAAGAGACCAATGTGGTTTCTTGCCTCTTTTCTGGAACAAGTGATTCCATTTGGGGCATGTCCCGAAAGGGCGTTGAGAGATTGATGACTCAACACTAAAATCATGGAATCCTGAAGTCTCCCAAAGATCATTATGTCACCAAACAAGTGCAGAAATAACTGGGGAAGGTCATCCAGAGTGTTGCCACTGGAGGGGGGTATCATCTGCATGTTCTTAACAATCAACTCTATTACCCTCATCAACTTTCAAGAATTAGTCATAGAGAGGAGAGAGCAGTGTTGAAAGAGATTTAGGTCTCAATATTTATCTCAATTTAGACCATGGATATCAAACTCACCCTGTCACATTTCCATCATGTAATGTTTCACAACATTTTTACTATTTGTGGAGCTGAGGTGGGCGTGGTCTGCGTGTGATGCATCTGGCCCGTGGGATGCCAGTTTGACACCCCTGTGTTCAACAATGGATTCCTTCCCCCACTGTTTGGGGAATCTTATTTTCCCTGATTGCATAGCAAGTTTAATTATTCATTATTCATTCATTTATTTTACCATTTGGAATATAATTTCAGTAGTCTTACAATATTATTATTATTTATTTCATAGACAGAGATCACGTTCAAACAGACTAAGAATTCCATATTCATCCCACCTATTATTATTATTAATTTGTTTATTCTACTGATTGATTATTATGTTGGAATTTAATTTCATCAGTTTTGCATTCTTTGTAAGTTTTTTTCTTGTTTTTAAATCATTGTATTTGTCAAATTGATGCAAAGGAAGTGTATAAGCAAATAATAACTGCAATGAAAAAATAAATATCATGAATCTAAGAAACAATGTTAATGTTATTTCCCAACTTTTATCATCAGATGTTCCTTAGTGTTCAGGTCTGGCCTCAGGATGATAATGTAGCACTTGGGGATGAAGATGCAGCCCAGCAGTCCAGCACTAGAGGCCAAGATGGAGAAGATCTGAACAGCTACCATGTATTTCCCTTTGGTGCTCAGGTAGGTGGGCAGGAAGGAGACCCAGACACTGCAGAAGACCAGCATGCTGAAGGTGATCAGCTTGGCTTCATTGAAGGCCCCAGGGAGCTTCCTGGCCAGGAAAGCTACAATAAAGCAAATGGCAGCTAGGAAACACATATAGCCAAGGACGACATAAAACATGACGACAGAGCCTTCATTGCATTGAAGGATGATCTCTCCAGGCTGCGAGTGGAGGTCAGAGTCAGGGAATGGGGGTGAAACTGCTAGCCAACTGCAGCAGATGATAATTTGGACAGCAGAACAAGAAAGGATGATGGAGTTGGCCAAGCTCTTCCCCAACCATCTTCTCACTTTGTTCCCTGGTTTTGTGGCCAGGAAAGCCAACACCACTGTGATTGTTTTGGACAACACAGAAGATACAGCTACTGAGAAGACAATGCTGAACACTGTTTGTCGGAGAAGACAGGTGGCTTTCCTTGGCTGTCCAATGAAGAAAAAAGAGGACAAGAAGCAAAGCAGAAGGGAGACCAGGATGATGAAGGAGAGGTCCCGGTTGTTGGCTTTGACAATGGGAGTTTCTAGGTATTTAATGAATATGATTAAAATGAATCCTGTGGTTAAGAACAAGAGTAGGGCAAAAGAGACCAGGATGATACCCAGATGTTCTTCATAGGATAGGAAGGTTATCCTTTTCGAGATACATTGGACCCTGTTCTCAGTTGAATATTGATCATCTGAACATTTGATGCACTTTTCAGTATCTGAAAAAACAGAAAGTAATATTTTTTTTATATTGTCCCCCTCTGCATTTCAATAAATACTTTCTTTGGATGACAGAAGGGAAAAGAAAGTGTCGTACTAAATGGTCAATAGGAGCCTGCATATATATATAAAACATTTGTCTGACTGATTATCTTATACCTCTCTTAGGGCAGCTAAAAGTCCAGCAAAAAGACCACCCAATATATACAACTGTACCAACAACAAGCAGAAAAAATAAACCCAAACTACAATTTGTTGATGCACAACAACCCTTCACTAATGCAATGCAGCATATTCTTCTCCTACACTAACTTCCCCTTATCCCAATGGTGAAGAGAAAAACCAGGTCTCCTGAATTTTAGAGGAGTCTGGGCCATTTGGAATTCAAGGAGGGAGTTGATTAATACTGCAGGAAATGCAACAGAAACGTTAGGCTTCCAAGAACATGTCTTCATAAAACAAGGTAGCCTTGTTTTATGAAAGGATTTGGAACATGCCTCCTATACTTGCTCTAGTGGAACAAGCAGATAACCTCAGGGACAGGAAGTCTGACTGAGATCTTGATACTGTGCAAAATGCAGCTTTAAAGTGATTTGAATTGTACTTGGAGAAACACTATGAGCCTGTGCAGCTCACATAATAGGGTTGAATATAGGGAAAACCAATAACATCCCTGCCATTGCAGTCTGGATCATTTCTTTGTTCTAAGTCCATGATGGCGAACCTATGGCACATATGCCACAGGTGGCACCTGGAGCCATTTGTCAGGTCACGCAAGGCGTTGCCCTGTCAACTGTCCAGCACACATGTGAACACTAGAAAGCTCACTTCAGCCTTATTTTGAGGCCATTTTTTGGCCTCCGGAGCCAAGGTGGCACAGTGGTTAAATGCAGCACTGCAGACTACTGCTAGATCAGCAGTTCAGCGGTTCAAATCTCACCGGCTCAGGGTTGACTCAGCCTTCCATCCTTCCGAGGTGGGTAAAATGAGGACCCAGATTGTTGGGGGCAATATGCTGACTCTCTGTAAACCGCTTAGAGAGGGCTGAAAGCCCTATGAAGCGGTATATAAGTCTACTGCTATTGCTATTGCTATTCCTTGAAGCCTCCAGAGCGTAAAAAACCAGCCCTATGGGGAAACCGGAAGTTCGGGAACAGACCTCTGGTTTGCTCGTGGGGCCAGTTTTAGCTCCCCGGACCATTCAGGGATCTTCAGGAGTCTTCCCTGAAAGATCCGGAGCGCTAAAACTGGCCCTAACAAACAACCCAAAAGTCTCTTCCTGAACTTCCGGGTTGCCCATAGGATCGGTTGTTCATGCTGCGGAACCTTCAGGAAAGTTCTGGGAGGAGCTGTTTTCACTCTCCCCAGGCTCCTATAAAGCCTTTGGAGCCTGGGGAGGGCAAAATAAGAACGCCAAAAATGGGGAGGAGCACTGGTTGTGCACCCATGCGTGCTGGGGTCATGCCCATATAAATATGGGTGTGTGGCACGCCTGTGCATGACCCCCTTTGCTCCCCCCCACTTTTGGCATGTGAGACAAAAAAGGTTCGCCATCACTGTTCTAAATGGTCTTCAGGAGCGGACCCATGAATAGCAACAGCAATAATTCAAACAGGAAATAAATAAGGCAGGTCAGGTAAGGGCATAAGCAGAATCTCTGTGAATGTCCCTTTAGGGATGGCTTCCACCTGCTCATCAACTGTAGCCATGAATCGAGGAGGAACCTCATATTGGGAACCACTGCCATCCAGGGGAGTGACATCCCATTCAGAGTCAGGGATGCCTTTTTACTTGTCCCTTGGGGGCCAAAAACAGAAAGACACACTAATTTGCCCAGGTTCAGTTGAAGTCGGATCCTTCCCATCCAGATCCATACAACTTCCAGGTGCTCATCCAGGAAAACAACAGGACCACCTGGCTGGCCACAAAGGGCATACAGATTTATTTATTTCTTTGTTAACTTTATTTGCTACCTATCTTGCTGTGGGTGTACTGTAGGCAACTTACAATTATAAAAATGGAGAAATGAACACATATATAAATGTAACAGTGGTAAAGTGTGAGAATAAGTAAGGAAACCCATTGCAAATCAATGTCTCCCACTCCCAATCCCCAAATCCAAGACAACCACAGTGCTGTGGTTGAATCCAATATCTTGTCCTCCAGGGTTACCCACCTTCCTGAGTAGAGATGGTCCCCTCTGGGCAAGGAACACAGTCATAACAGCAAACTAGCTCTCTTTCACGAGTCCTCTTGACAAATCCAGGATGACAATTTTCCACACATTTGGATTGAGGCAGAGACTAAGAAGGAAAACAAGGCACACAAAAATGTGTTAGGACTCAACAAACAATGACAGATTTGGTCAACATGAGTATTAGCTAAGTTGTCTCTGAGCTTCAGTTAGGTAAATATGAAATCTCAAATAAGTTCCAAATAGTTGGAAGAAATACAACTACTGACAGACTCTACATTTAGTTCTTCCGTTTTGCTTCTGGCATATCAGATTGTAAGAAAGTACCATTCTGCTTAATCAAATCTAAAGGAATGGAATTGAGAAAAGATTAAAGCGAGTGACGATTAATCACTCATGATTGTGAGTGAGAACCAATGGGTTCCTCCTTTCTATATTGACATGCATTCCTCCATTCATCCTACGGCCATGATCTTAAAGTATGATGATCTAGTGATATTCAATTTTAGAACTGAATTAAAATTTAATTAGAAAATGAAAAATTGTTCTAAAACTTTTATTATTGATTTATTAAAATAGAATAAAACTATAATGAAGAAAGAAATCTCTGACCAGTAGGATCTGAAAGATTTTTTTCTGGGTTATATAAAATATTGCAAAACCATTCCAATTTAGGGAAATAGTTGAGATAGAAAGGAAAATTTCCTTACAAAGTAGGTAGGGCTGTCAATCTTCAAGGAGACAGCATTCATTTATTTATATATTTATTTATTCAACGTATTTGGCTGCTATGCTAGTGAAGAAAGATCAAAGGTCACTATATGTAGAATTCTAATGAATTGAAATGGAGATGAGGTCATGAGTACATATCCCTTAAACAGGAATTTTTAGCTACAGCGCGTGGGTCGTAATTAGAAACACTGTATTGGAATGGGATATTTCTACGTCCTAGCTAAGTATCCAAGAAAAGTTGCTTTCACTTTTCAAATGAAGTGCCCTCTTACAATCAAAGGAAAAGTCTAAGTAGCATTTCCTTTCAAAATATATCTCATTATTTCAAATATCAGGAAGGGCTTTTCTTTGGTTCAGTTCTTCAGTTTTCTGGGTCAAGGCGTCTCATAACAGATCAGTATTTAAGTTTATGAATTCAGTGCCTTGGACTTCCTTCCTAAGAGCAGAAGGCCTATTGCCCTATCCCAGTGGGGTGAAAGTGATCCATGGAGAATTCTGACCAGGTCTGGTCTATTTAAAAACATCACAGACTATGGACCTTCCCTTTCAGCAGACACTGGCTCCAAGCAGGCCATGGTGAATCCTAATGCCAAAGCTTGTTTCTCGCTGGGTCCATCAGGACCTCCATCTAGTCATTATTCATTTTAATGAGCCAAGGTGGCGCAGTGGTTAAATGCAGCACTGCAGGCTACTGCTAGATCAGCAGTTCAGCGGTTCAAATCTCACCGGCTCAGGGTTGACTCAGCCTTCCATCCTTCCGAGGTGGGTAAAATGAGGACCCAGATTGTTGGGGGCAATATGCTGACTCTCTGTAAACCGCTTAGAGAGGGCTGAAAGCCCTATGAAGCGGTATATAAGTCTACTGCTATTACTGCTATTGCTAATTGGTTTCATTCCAATCTTGAATTTGAATGCTGGTTAAAATAATTCTTTTCTCCTTTGCTAACTGTAGCCAAGAAACAAATGAATCTATCAGAACTACAATCCACAGCAATTGAGGGACTCTCACACATTTCATGAAAATACCAGATTGCAGAGAGGATACAGAAGGATCATGATCCATTTCTTAAAATATAGTCACTGAACATCCCATTAATCAGCCTAAAGCAATGTTTCTTATTATCGTGTAGGAAGAACATCCATGATCAGGAGTACTGATGACTCTCAAGCCACCTGAGAAATCTATAAGGCAGGGGTATCAAACTCAAGGCCTGTGGGCCAGATCCGGCCCACAGGGTGCTTAGATCTGGCCTGCAGGGCCGCTCTAGAAACAGTGAAGGAACGGCCCACAGAGCCTCTGCCAGAGAAAATGGAGCTTGTGAGAGCCGTGTGTGACACTCTCGAGCTCTGTTTTTGCTTGTAGAGGATTACAGGAGGCCATTGCAGCTGAAAATGGAGATCAGGAGCCCCTTTTCACTGGCAGAGTGTTCAAGGAACTACAGGCACCCCTGACACGAGTGATGTCAAGCTGATCACGCCCACCCTGGCCCCCTGAGGTCAAACACAACCCTGATGCGGCCCTGAATGAAATCAAGTTTGACACTCCTGATATGAGGGTTCTATACTTCACACTGAATTCTCAGTGAAAGTCATCCACATTAGTAACTAGGTCTAGTCAACATAAGATGAGTCCTAAGGGTTTGGAAAATAGAGAAAAGACACCAGCATTTCACCAACCTTGTTAAGCAACTTTAACTGTAAAAGAGCATATTTATTGATATTCAATCTCTGTCTTTCAAAACTCCCCAGTAGTAGGTGGATGGGATCCTTCTTGGGGAGAATTATCCAGCTAAAGATGGCCAGATCTGATACTACGTCTCCATTTTGGTCCAAGTATAGTTTGTTTTGAGAAAGATTGAAATACTCATTCTTCTTCAGAAAGGGATGGAACTGAAATGGAAGCATCTCAGAATTCTAAAAGTAGAAATCTTAGTTTCTTACCCCAAAAAGCTGTTTTTGCACATGAATGCTTCTTCTACAGTTTTCTAACTTGCAAATATGCTGAAGCAGGACACCATATCTTACTACAATCTTTAAAAGTGTTTTGGCAAAATTTCTCAAATATATGTTGACCAAATAAATAATTAACAAAACACGATAACTATAGAAAGTATTCTCCAGCAACAGATAAGTAATTTTGTTTTGTTTATCTTGTACAATGAAAATAAAGGCTATACTGTACTATAACTTGAAAAAAACAATAACCAACAGAAAATTATTCAGTCATTCCAGACAACAGTGATTCGCAGAAAGCATAAATCTCCAAAGAAGAGATATTCCAGTCTAACATCTATGGAGATTGTTAGCCATTCCAGTCATGGCTGTCTCAAAGGTGCTTTTTCAAGAGGCAACTGGACTTTCTGTTTTTTCTTTGAAGACATTTCACTTCTCATCCAAAAAGCTGAAGCAGCTCCTTGGATGAGAAGTGAAACATTTTCAAAGAAAAAACAGAAAGTCCAGTTGCCTCTTGAAAAAGCATCTTTGGGATTTCCAGGCTAATATTTTCTCAGGTGGGAAAGACAACCAGATAAGGTTATTTACTTTATTTTAAAGCTACATTAACAGAATCTTCTTTTGGTCTACTTTATTGAAAGGTTATATTAAGAAACATTTTCCAAGTCTGAAAGTACAAATCTCCCACCATCTCTTTTAAGAGCCTGAAAAATTACAGGGGGTCCTTTCACATGTTTTTTTTTTACCATTATGCAACTGCAAAATTTTTCCCAGCTGTTCATTCTGTAAGTAGCATCCCTCCCGTGGTACCCCAAGCATCATTTCCACATATCCCACTTAAAAGATTGTGGGAATGCTGGTGATATAACTTAATTTCTTCAAAGTATTAATAAATTATTTTCTGATGTGATGACCTTTCTAAGAGAGGATTGGCTGCTATGATAGTTCAGTGGTTAAAAACTTCCTTAAATTCTTTGATAATTTATTTGTCTACATTTTCATTAAAAGAGGTAGGTCGGATTAATAAATCATGATTTTGTTACGCAAGAGTTGCGTGGAGCTTTTTTTTTTAATGTAATGAGGGGTAGCTGGAAAAAAGTGAGTGAAAAAACACAGGTACATCCCTGGGGCACTGTTCTGTAGTAATCATAGTCCTTCCTCTTAGGATATGTCCAAAAAGTGATGCTGGAGGAAGATACTTCAACAGCCAGAAAAGTAAGTTCTGTTGTCCTTCAGTGTGGTCTCTTGCCTCCAGAAACTCCTAGGGAAGATCACCCAGAGCTATGGAGTTTGATGCCACTGAAGGAGCATGACATTTTAATTCTGTTTATGCTCTCATGCCATGGAAGCAATCAGTATCCTTGAACCCAGCCTAATTTTAAGAATAGGGCCTGTTTGGTATTTTCTTTTCAATGAGAGCTCCATATATTAATTATACATTGGAGCTGATTTTATAATTCCTTATGACTGAAGTAAACTTTCATTTGCCATCGATTCTAGAAATATCAATGTATGCATGAGAGCTGACTAAGAGACAGGTAAATGACAGCCTGTGAATCACATCATTGGGTACGAGGTAGAAAATTATAGAGCAGGTAGAAGTTTTTGTTTTACTTTAATGTGTGGATTTTCCATACTGATAAAAACACAGAAACTATTAAATTCTGTAGTCTCTTAGTTTCTTAAATATACAGTGTGCTACAAGGTCTGCACCTGAGATGGCGGCAACCTCCACAGTGTGGTGGATGATTTGACCAAGGGACGTGCAGTCAGGGGAGGCAGGGGAGGCAGAGCCTCATCACTGTCATCATGAAAAGAAAAAAAAATGTAAAAAGAAAAAGGCTGAGCTAGTTGCTGCCAGATTCACAGTGGATGACTCTGCTTAGTGCTTAAGTGTTTAAAAAAGCCTCTTTAAAAAGTGCCCTCTATAGGAGGAGGCAGGAGAACCACGTGCCTCAACTAGTCTGACTTTATGATCACTCGAACAGAGGGTTAAAAGCTGAAAAATTCCTGATGTAGATGAGGCACATGGTTCTCCTGCTTCCTCCTGTAGAGGGCGTTTTTTTAGAGGCTTTTTAAACAGTTGAACAGAGTCATCCATTGGAGACTCTGGCAGCAACTAACCCAGCCTCACCTCAGCTCTTGCCTTTTTCCTTTTACATTTTTTTCTTTTCATGATGGCAGGCAAGAGCAGAGTTGCAATCCTTTCTGAAACAGCTGGAAAAGGTACGTCTGTGTAGGGCTTTTACAGTGAATCATCTGGATGGTCCTAAGAACTGAGGTTACATGTGTAAGCACAAACTGCAGCAATCTGCAGTAAATATTTGCTTGTCAGCTATTCTTTGCTTGCAGTGTTCCCAGGTATGATCAAGGACACAGGATGATGAAACAAAGTATAACCTGCAACATTTTATTCCCTCATAATCAATAATGATATTACACATAAAGTAGGTAGAGCTAAAGAAGCTGCAAACACTATAAGAATGATGTTTTATGATTAATAATTTTGCTGTTGATTCTACTATGAAATGCTTTGTTCAATAAACTTCTGTTGGTTCAGCTATCAGTGTGGGTCGGAGGGAGGGGGAGAAATTCAAACTTAATCTTCCTGGTGCAACTTTGTGTGTGTGTGTGTTTGTTTGTTTGTTTGAGAGAGAGTATGTTTGAGTGAAGAGAGGGAAGGGGGTAGGAGAGGCAGATAGGGCAGCCCGCCTTACCCGGCCGGAGTGGCATTGCCTCCAGCTTCAGTCCAGCCTGCGGCACTTGCTTTCTTTCGGCAGCCTGTGTCCACAGCAGCCTGCCAGCTCAGGCGGGCGAAATAGACTTTCTTTCAGCCGCCTGTGTCTGCAATAGCCCACCAGCACAGGTGGGCGAAAGTCACTTTCTTTTGCCCGCCTGTGCTCAGGCGGACTGCCGCGAGCACAGGTGGGTGAAAGAAAGTGCTTTAGTCAGTGGGGTTTCGGGGGAGAGGACTGCCTCACCAGCCATAAACCTCACCGCACGTCACTGATGTGACCTGATTTCTTCCCACAACCACATAGAAATTGGTTTAGGGGAACCTGGTCACAGTTCCTCTGGTTGTATAGATGCACTTGGTGTGGTGCAACTCCTGTAACTTTCCCATCTCTGAAGCTTTGTTTGTCTACCTCAGGACACATCTTGGCCTAGAAGGGAGAATGATCCAGCTCAGGCAGCCTCAGGCATGCTTGGGAAACATTTCTCTGTGCAAGGAGCCTTCTTAGCACATGACAAAGCTTGGAGAACAGCAGCACCTCATAGAAATGGGAACTCCATGCAGTGTGGGAGGTCCAAGTCAAGGCACCCCTTTCTGTTGGCAGCCCAGTGCAGTATGGATGGTCAGCCAGGAACCTTTTCAAGAGGTGAGTCCCAGGGACCTTCAGGCTAGGAGAGATCATCAGTCTAAGTGTTTGCAGTAATGTTTGCATTTGGCCAACCTCAACAACCCAGCATTGGTGGGATGCCCCAGGGGGGAGGGGGTAAGTGAAGGGATCCAGAGACCTGTGATTGCCTGCGTGAATTCCCCCCCTTCCTCCTTCTGGGTCATTCTTTGGATGAAGCAGGAAAGGTGGGGAGTGTGAGTGTCTGCTCATTTTTACCATGAGTGTGTATATGAAATACCCCCAGTGATACCCATTCAGAATTAGATTGAAACTATCTCCTTGACCTAACTCCACACAAAGCTTTTCCTAGGCTGATTTTTGCCCTGGCAGAAAAGCCTAAGCAGTGATACCTCCCTTTTAATCCCATGGGAGAGGGTTAATTCTCCTCAGGCAATTCCCCCACTTGAAGAGTAGCAGAAAGGATCTTCAAAATCTGAGTCCTGACTGACTCAAAAATGATGCTGCCCCATTGCCAGTAAAGCAGGATATGTTGCACTGGTGATCTCATGAGTAGGAGTCCCCGGGCTCATTGTGTGTAATTTTTTTAAAAAATACTAAATACCCTGGATTGCACACTAGGTAAACTCAATTTGGCCTCACTAAAATAAGAAATAAGCCAATGAAGTGTGTAAAACTAATGAAATTAAATTCCAATATAATCATATAACAGTAAAATAAATGAATTAAGAATTAAAATTTTCATGCAGGTAGTGAAGGACAGGATAAGGAATGAAATGCTTATATGAACATAAGACAGCTGCAGGAGATATGATGTTCTCCCCCCAAAAGGGGGAAGGATACTTTTTCCTTATGTGGGATGAATTTGGAAATCTAAGACTTTGTGAACATGCTCTCTTTCTCTTTGTGGCTTATTCTTGATAGTAGATGAGATTAATAGAGCTGGATGTGAAGAACATGGAGATGACCCCCAGTGACTTTCCCCAGTTAGGTGACATCATAATCCTGGTGGGGCCTTAGAGTGGGTAGAAGATAGACTGGGACCACATTAGTCTCTTACCCAAGAAAGTCACATGATTGACTGATTTCCAAATGGGAAGCAGAAACCTTTACTGTATTTAAAATAGCTGGGGATCATGAAGAGATCCAGCCAGGCACATCTGTAATCTGGGATGAGGTTGGTTCAGTCATCTAATGTGCTGTCTAGTAGCGATTGTGTCTTCACCTACTGTGACAGTTTTTACATGCAATGAAGATTTCTACCAAATCTTCATTTAGAAACCAAAGCCCTAGACTCCTTCACAGAGGTTCCACACACAGATGATGGTATAAGGATATGGATGATACCTGGGTTAAGATTAAAACACAGGAATTGGAAGCTTTCTCCAAACACATCAACTTTGTGGACAGATAAATTAAGTTCACCCAGGAGGATGTTGAGGAAAATAGTCTGGCCTGTGTAGTACATATTAAGGAAGACAGAAACCTTAACATGGAAATTTACAGAAATTACACGCAAATCAACATTTATATTCCATATAATATATATCCTTTATTGCAGATGCCCTTTAATTATTTCAACCAAAATCTTTAGATCAAGTCATCTATGGAGAAGTGTTTCAACCATTTCAGGTTTTAAAACTGTTTATTTCATTTTCATTTTCATTTTATACAATCACTTATATACTGTGCATTTAAAAAAAAGGAAAATCAATGAACACAACTCATCTTCCACCATAGAAAACCAACAGCACTTCAATCCCCCATACACCCTTTCTTCTCCCCCTCCAACTTTCATTTCTCCCCTCCAACATTCCCCTCTTCTACTTCCCTTCCCCCTCAAACATTCCTTTCTCCCCTTCCCTCCATCTCACCCTCCTTACATTCCCCTCTCACTCCCTCTTTACTTCTCCCTCTTCTTTCCCTCTACTCCTCACTTTGGTGTATCTGTACAATTCATTAATCTATTCAGTTTATATTTTACTCTAAAATTAAGAAAAATGAAAAAAAAGAGAAAATAAAAGAAAAAAAGAAAAAAAGAAAAGAGAGCAACAGTATACAAGTGCATTCTTATTGTTCTGAAAATTGAGACTATATTTCCACCCTCCACCCTCCACCCCCCCATAAACCCCCCTCCCTAACCCCCTTTCGACTTCCCAGGTCCCATACCCGGAATGAATGGTGGGTATGAATGGTGTTTCAACCATTTCCTAGGTCTGTCTCTTGGAACATGTTTGGAGTCAAAATTCCACCTTCTCATATTTCTGCATTGCTTCTGGTTGTAAGCTGCTCCTTTGTATTCAGCTCTGGTCTCAGAATGATAATATAGCACTTGGGGATGAAGATGCAACCCAGCAGTCCAGCACTGGAGGCCAATATGGAGAACACCTGAACAGAAACCATATATTTCCCTTTGGTGCTTAGGTAGGTGGGCACAAAAGTCACCCATACACTGCAAAAGACCAGCATGCTGAAGGTGATCAGCTTGGCTTCATTGAAGGCCCCAGGCAGATTTCTGGCCAAGAAAGCCACAGTGAAGCAAATGACAGCCAGAATGCCCAGATAGCTGAGGGTAATATAGAACATGACAACAGAACCTTCATTGCATTGCAGGATGATCACTCCAGGCTGAGAATGGAAATCAGAGTAAGGGAATGGGGGAGAAACTCCCAGCCAAATGGAACAGATGAAAATTTGGATAGCAGAACAAGAAAGGATGATGGAGATGGCCAAGCTCTTCCCCAACCATCTTTTCACTTGGTTGCCTGGTTTTGTGGCCAGGAAAGCCAGCACCACAGTGATAGTTTTGGCCAAGAGAGAAGAAACGGCAACTGAGAAGAAGGTGCTGAAAAACATTTGTTGGAGAAGGCAGGTGGCTTTCCTTGGTCGACCAATGAAGAGAAAAGGAGACAGGAAGGAGAGGAGGAGGGAGACAAGGAGGATGTAAGAGAGATCTCGATTGTTGGCTTTGACAATGGGAGTGTCATGGTATTTAATGAATATGATGAACACAAATCCTGTGGTTAGGAATAAGAGTAGCACAAAAGAGACTAAGATAATGCCCAGATGTTCTTCATAAGATAGGAAAGATATAACTTTGGGGATACATTGGACTCGGTCCTCATTTGGATATTTATCATCCAGACACTTAATACATGTTTCTGTATCTGAGAAAACCAGAAAAGCAACCTTTTTGAAAATATTCCACCCTTTTGTATTTTAGTATATACTTTCTTTAGACTAGAACTGATATCAGGATACATTTCCTAAAATCTCCAGGGACAAAGAAGAAAAGAAAAATATCATTTTGAAAACTAATGGCAATACTTTAAATGCATACTCTGTGAAATTGGGAGAAGCTCTAGGGCACGGGTGTCAAACTCGCCATGTAATGTTGGCATTACATCACATTTCGTGACATTTTTCCCATTCATGAAGTTGGGATGGGCGTGGCCTGTGCATGACGCATTTACCCTGCAGGCTGCCAGTTTGACACCCTTACTCTAGGGACTGAAAATTTCCCGTGTAATCTTCAAAGGAACCTACATTATTAGAGGTAAATAATGAATCAGTTAATCTTTTTACGCAAAACTCCAGGGCCTGCTCTCTAACTACCCTTCTTAATATAATCAGAGTATGCTTCTCCTATGAAGTCTAGTTGGCTGACACAAGAAAGAAGTCCTTTGAATAATCTGGAATGCCTACTGGGACACAGGTATAATCAGCTGCATCCTTAACTGTCCCCATTTTGTGGACCAGTGACATCTTCTCAGTGATTCTCAAGTGGACAATACATTGCAATAATCCTTTTGGGCAATAGACCTAAGGCAATTCCTCAAGTTTCAAAGAATTCAGGTCTTCCTAGAGAAAAAATAGTAATAAATAATAGTAATAAAAAAGAGATATTTTCTCTGGCAGAAGTAAGCATGGCCTGATCTGCCATGCTTCCTATCTCTTCCCATCACCTTGTTCAAGGTCATTTGCCATTCTTCCCTCTAGATAAGAAATTGTGCATTTTGAAAATAAACATGAGGACATTAAGCATCAGTGTGCCCTTCAACGTGTAGTTTCATCAAAATGTTTTGGATAGATTGACTTCCACAAGGCCGTTCATTCTCTTCAGAGTGACTCACCATCCTGAGTGGAGATGGTCCCCTCTGGACAAGGAACACAGTCATAGCAGCAAACTGGCTCTCCTTCTCGAGCCCTCTTGAAAAATCCAGCATGACAACTTTCCACACATTTGGACTGAGGCAGAGACTAAGAAGAAAAACAAAGAATTCCAGAAAAAATATATATATTAGGACTAAGAATCCATGGAAAATGGAGGTCGAGATGAACATTAGCCAAGTAGATTCTGAGCTTTACTTAAGATAAACATGAAATCACTGATGGATTTCAAACAGTTTTAGAAAATATAACTATTGGTGGATTTTTAATTGAGTTGCTTCCGGCACATCTGATTGCTATAAAGGACTTTTCTACTTAATAAAATCTGGAGGGAAGAAATTGGGGAAAGATTGAAGCACTAAGTGACAACCAGTGCTCCTCCTCATGTATTCCTTCATTCTCCATACAACCATGATTAAAAGTATGATATTAAATTTATAATAAATTTTCAATAATGTATTAATAATAAAATAAAACATGGCAAAACTCTTTGAAAGTAGTGTGAACCCTCTACCGAGGTAATTATAATGGGAATATTCCTTTCAAATTTTGGGACAAAATAAAACTTTTTTCCCAGTGAAACTAATATGGCCTCCATCCAAGAATGATTCAATTCCATTGGTACAAACCTTTAGTTCAAGCATCGGTCAATATAATTGTCTTCTTCTTTGCTATTTGTTTACAAGGACAAAGAAACCTGAAGCTATTTGGAACACATTTCCTAGCAATTGCGGATTTCTCACCAGTTTGATGGAGATGTCAAATTGTAGATAGTGTGCCAAATAAAATAGCCCTGAAGCCAATCAAGCAACCTAAGAAAACTAAAATATTTTGTACTCCCTACATTTAATTCTCTGTGAAAATCATCTGCTTTGGTGACTAGACTTAACCCAACTGAAATGGGTCCTAAACTTTAGAAAAAGGAGGAAACAAAGCAATGTTTTACCCACCTTGTTGACCAACTTTAGCCGTGACAATAAAGCTTGGTTGACGATAAGTCTCTGTCTTTCAAAGATCACCAGTTTTTCCTTGATGAAATTCTTATCGGGGAAAACCACCCAGCTCATGAAGTTCAGATCAGCTGCTAAATCTCCATTGTGGTCCAAGTACAGTTTCCACATAGAAATATTGCAAAATATATTCTTCTCCAGGAAGGGGTGGAACTAGAATGGAAAATGTCAGTGGTTTAAAAGCAGAAACCTTGGGTTTTTTTTAAAAAAATATTGTGTGGTCTTTTTACATTTGAATTTTTCTGCTACGGTTGTCTAACTTCAAAATATCATAAATTAGAAGTACAAGTATTAGCACTATCTTCAAAAGTAAAACAGGTTTAGTGAAATTTCTCAATCATATTTGACCAAATATAATTGACCAAATTTATCAATTGTAGGGAACATTGTAGAGCAGATCACACAAAATTTAAGAAACAAAGAAATTAAGAGACTATTCATAAATTCCTTGGACAAAACAAGATAACTACCAGAAAACATGAATTTATCAAGTAGAAACTTGCCAGGGTACTCTTCTCCCAGGTAGATCTGATGGGAAACATTTGGATTTGTATTTATTTATTTATAGGCCGCCCTTTTCCCTGAGGGGACTCAGGGCGGCTTACAATCAAAAAAGGAAGGGGAGTGTAGGACAATACAAAAAAAAAGAAATGTGCACAAAGTAAATTAGACAATAAAACTCAACATTCACTCAGCATTTGGGCGGGGCGAAATAAGATTATCCCCAGGCCTGACGGGTTAGCCAGTTCTTGAGGGCTGTGCGGAAGGCCTGGACGGTGGTGAGGGTACGAATCTCCACGGGGAGATTGTTCCATAGTGTCGGAGCCGCAACAGAGAAGGCTCTCCTCCGAGTAGTCGCCAGTCGGCACTGACTGGCGGATGGAATACGGAGGAGGCCAACTCTATGCGATCTGATGGGACGCAGGGAGGTAATTGGCAGAAGGCGGTCTCTCAAATAGCCAGATCCACTACCATGGAGCGCTTTATAGGTGGTGAGTAGGACCTTGAAGTGCACCCGGAGACCAACAGGTAGCCAGTGCAGCTCACGGAGGATCGGTGTTATGTGGGCGAACCGTGGTGCGCCCACGATCACTCACGCGGCCGCATTCTGGACTAGCTGAAGTCTTCGGATGCTCTTCAAGGGCAGCCCCATGTAGAGCACATTACAGTATTCCAGCCTAGAGATCACAAGGGCTCGAGTGACTGTTGTGAGGGCCTCCCGATTCAGGTAGGGCCGCAACTGGCGCACCAGGCGAACCTGGGCAAATGCCCCCCTGGTCACAGCTGAGAGATGGTGGTCAAAAGTTAGCTGTGAATCCAGGAGGACTCCCAAGTTGCGGGCCCTTTCTGAGGGGTTTAAATTTTGTCCCCCCAGCCTGAGTGATGGTATGGTGGTCAAATTTTTGGGAGGGAAACACAACAGCCACTCGGTCTTGTCTGGGTTGAGTACCAGCTTGTTCGCTCTCATCCAGTCTTTAACGGCTTCCAGTCCCCGGTTCATCACGTCCACCGCTTCATTGAGTTGGCACGGGGCGGACAGATACAACTGTGTATCGTCCGCATATTGGTGATATTTTATCCCGTGCCTTCGGATGATCTCGCCCAGCGGTTTCATGTAAATGTTAAATAGTAGGGGGGATAGGACCGACCCCTGCGGCACCCCATAGGTTAGGGGCCTCAGGGACGATCTCTGCCCCCCCACTAACACCGACTGCGACCTGTCCGAGAGATAGGAGGAGAACCACTGCAAAACAGTGCCGCCCACCCCTATCTCCCGCAGTCGTCGCAGAAGGATACCATGGTCGATGGTATCGAAAGCCGCTGAGAGGTCCAGGAGAACTAGGATGGAGGCATGGCCTCCATCCCTAGCTCTCCAGAGATCATCAGTCAATGCGACCAAAGCGGTTTCTGTGCTGTAACCGGGTCTGAAGCCAGACTGGAAGGGGTCAAGATAGTTAGCTTCCTCCAAGGTACGCTGAAGCTGGAGAGCCACCACCTTCTCAACAACCTTCCCTACAAAGGGAAGGTTGGAGACTGGACGATAGTTATTAAGAACAGCTGGATCCAGAGACGGCTTCTTCAGGAGGGGTCTCACCACCGCTGTCTTAAGCGCGGTGGGAAAGTACCCCTCCCGAAGAGAAGCGGTAACAACCGCCTGGATCCAGCCTCGTGTCACCTCACTGCTGTTGGCAACCAGCCAGGAGGGACACGGGTCCAGTATGCAGGTGGAGGCACTCACAGCTCGCATAGCCTTGTCCACATCCCCAGAGGCAACTTCCTGAAACTCAACCCAGAGATGGTTTGCCAAGTTTTCTCCTTGTGTCTCGGCTGGATCTACTGGGGTGGAGTCCAGGTCCGCTCGAAACCGGGCAACTTTGTCCGCCAAGAACTGGACATACTCCTCAGCCTTACCCTGTAAGGAGTCCCCCGTCTCCCTCCTATTTAGGAGGGAGCGGGTTATCCTAAACAGGGTGGCTGGGCGGGACTCGGCGGACGCTACCAAGGAGGCAATGTATGTTCTTTTAGTTGTTCTTAGGGTCCGAATATACTCCTTGGTGCATGCTGTCAAAAGTGCCCGTTTCGACTCGGACCTATCGGACCTCCACGAGTGCTCTAGGCGTCTCCTCCGGCGCTTTACCTCCCGGAGCTCCTCAGGAAACATGATAACATGTCTGAAACTGCATATTTGATGCCAACATTTCTGACAGCATGAAAAATTAAGAAAGATTTCTGCGTCCTATGCAGCTGAAGGATTCTCCCTCCCCCTTATCTGATGATTTCTAGGCAAGGCCTTTTTGCGTAAGTTCCCAAGGTTATTCCATGGTTTCTCTTGTTATTGCTCTTATTTTATTATATAAAAATGTATACATTAATATTCCCCCTCTATTTCTATCTTATTCTAACCTTTAATTTTGCCACCCTTTATTAAAAGACATTTTCT
This sequence comes from Thamnophis sirtalis, assembly GCF_051295495.1. Taxonomy (NCBI): domain Eukaryota; kingdom Metazoa; phylum Chordata; class Lepidosauria; order Squamata; family Natricidae; genus Thamnophis; species Thamnophis sirtalis. The sequence goes on from NW_028261383.1 coordinate 3,999,498, forward strand.
TTCTATCCTAACTTTGAGTCATGTCACCTAACTAAAAAAAGCAAAGGAGAGAGAGAAAGAAAAGCAAATCATAACAATAACAATAAAAATAAAAATAAATCATCTATCCAAGGTCTCTTATCAACTTCAATGCTTTAATTGCTATCCTTTTTTGACTTGCCTCCCATATTCCTTTCTTGGATCTTTGTCTCCGTCTGCATCTATATTTTTGGCTGTTCAATCTAAGAATATCTCCCAACTCTACCCTCTTCTCATATTATTTCTTAATGTATAACTTAGAACTAGATAAAAAAAATTCAAAGCACATCTTGATGATTTTCTAAAATGGGCTGGGAAATAATGAATGAAATTTAAGAGAGAGAAAAAGCACAAAATTGAAATAATTCTCCTTTCCCTTTGGATTCCTTCCCAAAAGGAACTAAGTTGGATGGTTCCTTGTCTGGACCCCATACCTGCCATGGCTGCAGCCTTGGAACCCCAAACAGCCCATCACCCTCCTTCTTTCTCCTCCTGGATATGGAAGAATAAGCATCATTCAAGGCATGGGCCAGAGTCCTAATGACACTGTAAAAAAAGGGGAAATTATATATCATGATCCTGTTTCTTTTCCTTTGGATCTCCAATGGTCCTTTCTCAGTGCATCTTCTCTGGCCTTTGACGGCAAAACTATGCTTTGAAAAAGAACAAAGAAATGACTGGTCTCCAAAGGGTGGTTGCACAAAGAAATTAGATACAAAGGCATGCTTTAATGGCCACTTTCTTTCCTGAAAACTAATGATCCAGATACTATTCACATATTTGAGATGTCTATTCTTTTCTAATGGAAATAGTCCAATGAGTGTTGTAATCCAGACTTTTCCTTCAATGGGCCCTGGCAAATGCATAAATGTTAAATGGAAAGGAATAACTCTGTCCAAAATGGCACCATATTCTATGTAGTGAACAAAGACATTGACTTGTCTCCACTTAGAAAAAGCATTCTTGAGCGGTGCTGTATGACCAATCGTTGAGAATCGTTGTGATATAACAATACAAATTCCATTCTTGATAAGCAAAGGAGTAAAAGACCTCATGAAATTCTCTCCATTATCTGTGTCTGAAGCAAAGAGACCAATGAAGGTCCATCTGAAATGGAGGAGCACTTGGACAATCCCTGGGTAGATGATCCCTTTTTTGGGGAAAAGCTGATGGTAAAAGGGCAATTGACTTTTATCATGCAATGAAAACAGTTCTAAATTCATCTGAAAAAGCAGTGAAGAATTCTGTGTTATATTTGGGGTCAGATCAATATTCGCATTAAAGACATCCAGTTACTCAAATAGTTTATTGTTGACTAGTAATTAAGCTATATCAGAATACAGAATAAAAGTGTAACATTAACAAGAATGTGTATAAAACCAGAATCAAAGAAAATAAGTTAAAATGAATAAGAATAGAGAATGCAAATCATATTTTTTTATCACCTCTACAAACTAGGGTACTCATATGCAGATCTCTAATGAAATGTTTTATTCAAATAAAGAGCCACATTATATTCATGTTTTGTATTTTGATCACACAGAAAATATAAATATAAGGATCCCAATAAGTTGTTTAACTGATCTCTTTCTTATATAACTGATATTTAAATAATAGAGGTGTTTTGACAATCTCTGAAGCTCAGCAAATACAAGTCTGATCATTGAAAGGGTCTTGGTTAAATCTTCCATATTTAACCTTTGTATCCAGTGCTCAAATCTTGCCTGAGTAAATAACACTTTAACATGTTCAGGTCTTTTTGCATCAAAATACTTGCCAATTTGGAATTACATTTGTAGTGGCCCATCCATTTCAATGCGCCATCCTTACTGAACATGTTTGTATTTTTCTATGCTTCAATATCTACATTCTTTGTACAACAATATTTTTAGCTCCAGTTGCACAACAGATAGGAAGACCACAGCTCCTAATATATTTTGTCAGTTGCACAATTCAAGATGCCTTCAATTGAAATTTTCTCTTTTCTAAAACATACATTTGTGAGTTAGATTTAATGTAAGAGCAAAAATTGGGCACTGGGCGTAAGGCAGAATTTTGAGAGACCAAACTGCATGATTTCCTCCATGTAAATGTACTTTATTAGATGACTACATGCTAAGGGCTCCTGGTCAACCTAAAATCTATGTAAATTCTGCTTGTTTCTCAGCCACAAATTCTTTGTTCATCTACCAACACTTAACACTAATCAAGAGAATCCTAGTCCATATTTTAGCTAGAATATTGATTAGACCAATGGGACTGTAATATTTTGGGGTCCTTTTTATTCTGTTTTTAATATATGGGGGGGGGGGGAAACAATTGATAACTTCAACCCAATTGGATATGGTAGGAATTATTGATATGTCTGAATGAAACTGCCAGTAGAGGTTGCCACTATTGGAGATATTTTTTTGAATATTTTACCTGATAGAAAATCTTCGCAAGGGTCTTTATTGCTGTTCAAACCTTTTATGGTGAATTTCATCATGGATATTTTAGGGTAAAATTATTTGACTTGCTGGCTAATATGCTTGCAATTTTTACAGTAGAGTGTTTAATTAATTATAGTGGTCCCTACAAGTCCACATGTATTTTATCAGCTATAGGTAAAAGAATTCATTTTGATTTTTTCATAAATTAAGATTTGTTGAGACTATCATTATTTTTGTTAAGATTAGATACAAAAGATGAGCTTTTCATCTCTACTTCACTTTACTTTTGTACAGAAGACCCTTGAAATGAACACAAATGTGAAGCAAAAGACACAATGATAATGATGCCATGAGAAGATATCAGTGCTGTGATCATTATCCCTAACCATGAAACCTGCAATGGCCATGATGAAAAGAAGTTATTCAATTCCTGAAGTGAGGATGTGGTTGGACCTATCACATAACAACCCACCACCCCACTCAATTTTCCCATTTAAAAAACATGCATTGTAACCTGGGGGACTTTGTAAATGTTTCCTAATCTTGACATCTGGATGGAGATGTCATCGGTAGCTCCATCAACAAGAGCCAAAATGTTATCCTTTTTTCCACAGCTGTAGTTTGGCACATTGCCTTCTCCAGTAGAGAGCATGTCCAACAAGGCATCTGAAGTCTCAAGTGTGCTCAAATAGTTGTCGTGGATGTTGTAGCCAAGTGTGAGATTTTGCAAAAGCCGGGGAGTCTTGTTGACCATTTGAATGTTAAAAATGTAGCGTAGTAATCTTAATTTATCAAAAGGTAGTCTAAGGTTTAAAAAAGTTCATATTATCATTATTAGCAGCAATAACCAAATATTTTCTCAATTTTATCCTCTCTGTCTCTATAAGCCTTCTAACTCCAATGCCAATTCTGACCCAAAAACAGAAGCAAATGATTACCTATCACCATTTCATTTTAATCAGTGTTTGATAGGTGGAATGGAGATAGTTTTCCACTAAAATTAAGGATCATAAATAAACCATTCTTTGTAGCAGTACTAATTTTCATCCAGCAGGTAACCAAGAATCAAAATTACTTAATCATTAAAAAAGAATCACCGTAATAAGAAGATGCTGTTTCATAAACCATCCATAAAAGCAATTTTAAAACCATTCTCTTAAAGTCATTCTCACTTCTTACAAGGATCAGGCATTGAATATGAGTGAATGGTTATAAAAAATATAGGAATGGGCTGGGCAGAGGCAACTGCAACCAATTTAATAACTAAAATTGGTATTCAAGTGATAACTCAGTATTGGACTGGGAAAGGTATATAATCTGGACTTTTTCAGGTTTCTTCCATTTTTCTTTTTCTTTTTGTTCTGTCCCATCTTTGGATTTGAGGACAAAATAGAGGAGCAATGAAAATCAAAATGAGTGAAATTTTTTTGACAGATCTTGCATTATAGGCATAAATGAAATAGGAAAAGAATCCCAAATAGAGGGATTTATTTATATATTTATTTAGTTTCCATGTACAAGATAACAAGAATAAGAATAAACATGAATAAGAACACAGAAAATGGATACAAATAAATGGGTACCGTTGAACAGGAATGTTATGTATGCTGGTGTACTTATGCACGCCCTTACTAACCTCTTAGCAATGTGGTGAGGTCAACAGTAGACAATTTAAGGTTAAAGTTATGGGGATTTGAGGATGTAATGACAGAATCTGGTAGTGCATTCCAGGCATCACAATGAAAGACTTACAACTCAAATTGACCATAAGGAGCCGTGTTGAAAGGCAACATTGTTGTCCTCTGTATTTTTGTTCCAGTGGTGATCACACTAATGAGATGGTCTCCTGGCCTGTAATAGCTCCATGGCTTTTTTTCATCCTGGTGCTTGAAATTCAGTGGACACTTCATTCTAAGTTTCCCAGAGACTGGCTGGGACATCAGCAGCATCAGGAGCAGAGCAAAGAGGTTCATCATTCATAGGACTGAATCAGTTCCCTTCCCGTTTCTAAACAAGAGCAGTAAGAAATGTTACAAGAATATGAAGCACTCTGGAATGGAAATGCCAGGGCTTTTTCCCAATTCAGACAGAGGCAAACTGACTTTCACCTTGATAGGAGAGAAATGTGCTTTCAAAAGCACAGCTCCTGCCTGTCCCAAAATTTGTGCAGCAGAGAGTGTGATATGACATATTTATTCTTTTCTTTTCTGATGCAAGATTGATGTTTACATCAAAGGAAGTCACTGGGGAGGCAGCAAAAAAGTGTCAAACCCAGAATTGTGATCATTGCACTGAGAAGGAATTTCAGATTCTCTTGGGATCCTAAAGGTCTTTACAACCCATCGCAGTTGTAAAGCTAGTTTCATTGTTAGTGAAAAATCAAAGTTACACTCCTGGGGGCCACTGTTCTGAAGTAGTGTTGGTCCTTCATGTCAGGACGTGTCTTAAAAATGATGCTGGATGAAGGTGTTTCAACAATCAAGTAACTTCTGCTGTCCTTCAATATGGTCTCTTCTCCAGAGACTCCTGAGAAAGATCACCCAGAGTTATGGAGGCAATCAATCTTTTGAACCTCAAATATTGGAATAGCAATATTCTAATATTTGAGGGGCTGTCAGAGAGAGGAGGGGCTCAACCTATTTTCCAGAGCACCTGAAGGCCAGTTAAAAAACAATGGATGCAAAATGATCAAGGAGAGATTTAACCTAGAAATAAGGATAAATTTACTGACAGTGAGAGCAATCAACCAATGCAACAGCTTCCTTCCAAAGGTTGTGGGTGCTCCATCACCAGTGGTGGGTTTCAGCCAGTTTGCACCTATATGGGAGAATTGGTTGTTAACTTTCTAAGCTGTTCGGAGAACCAGTTGTTGGAAGAAATCTTTTGGTTTTTCCCCCTTTACAGGGATAATCCTGTAAAGAAGACAGGAAGGAAACATTCTGGTGTTATTTCTAGCCTAATCTTTATTGCCCTGCTTACAAAAACTGCCTCTCCAGTTAACCCTTATTACCATTGTAACAACTAAGGCGAAGTGCCCATGGATGTGAGTGACATTGACTTGGCCACGGCCACATGATCACATGACCACTGAGCCTCTCCTACCCAGTTGGTCATTAGGGCAGAGAACTGGTTGGTAAATTATTTGAATCCCACCACTGTCCATCACTGAAGGCTTTCAAGAAGAGACTGGACAGCCACTTGTGATAAATGGTTGAGGATCTCTTGATTGAACAGTGGTTTGGACTAGAAGACCTCTAAGATCCCTTCCAACTCTCTTAACCGTGTCTAAAGTTAAGAGTAGGGCCTGTTTGTGATTTTCTTTCACTTTAAATCTCCATGTATGAACTCTAAATTGGAGCTGATTTTAAAATCCTTTGAAGGTTGAAGGTTTATTGCATTTATATGCCGCCCTATTCCCCGGAGGGGCTCAGGGCGGCTAACAAACCCAGAAGGGGTGGGGGGAGTACAAACAAGATAACACAACAAACAAGATACAGAGAAGAATTTAAAAACAACCAACAGTCACACAATTTGAGGGGGGGGAAGGGAACTCGTCAACCCCAGGCCTGCTGGCACAGCCAGGTTTTAACGGCTTTACGGAAAGCCTGGAGGGAGGTGAGGGTCCGAATCTCTGTGGGGAGTTCGTTCCAGAGGGCCGGAGCAGCCACAGAGAAGGCCCTCCTCTGGGTAGTAGCCAGGCGACATTGGCCAGTAGATGGAATCCGGAGGAGGCCTAATCTGTGGGATCTAATGGGTCTTTGGGAGGTAATTGGCAGCAGGCGGTCTCTCAAGTACCCAAGTCCAATATCATGAAGGGCTTTAAAGTGATGACTAGCACCTTGAAGCATATCCGGAGACCAATAGGTAGCCAGTGCAGCTCGCAGAGGATAGTTGTAACGTGGGTGTACCGAGGTGCACCCACAATCGTTCGCGTGGCTGCGTTCTGGACGAGCTGAAGTCTCTGAATGCTCTTCAAGGGCTGCCCCATGTAGAGCGCATTGCATTGTGTCTGAAGTGAAATTTCATTTCCAATCTGTTCTTGAAATATCAATTTTTGGATAAGAGATTAAAAAAAACAAGAAAGTGGTAGAAATTAGGTTTGGCCCAGACATTTTCAACAAAATTGGAGCTTTTCCTGTCTGACGCAGGATTGGGAAAAATAAATACCCAGGCAATGCCAGATTATCAGCTAGTCCTTTTTTAAAAAATTGCTGAGAATTTTATTCAAGGAATTTAGTGTCAGAAGGTTTCAAATATGATTAAAGGTGATCTAAGTAAACCATGTGATGTCTAGAATGTGGCAAGTCAAGGTTGTCCTTTGTCCCATTTGTTGCTTATTTTGGCTCTTGAAGAATTGACTTGTCATCGCCTAGGAGGAAGGAGAGCAGAAGGGGAGTTTCCGTTAGGTTGGTTGCCTAGCAACAGAGTCAAGATTCCGATCAGTGGCAGTTGGCTGCAGCCACATTCCAAGGAGAGAAAGCCCATATAAGAGACTGGACTCCACTTCTTTTCTTCAGTGGAAATAATGTTTACCTCAATTGTGATCCCTGTGCATGAATTTCACTCTTGTTACCTGAGAACTCTGACCCTGCTCTTGAGCCTCGGGGCTCTTTTGCACACTCCCCTTTGGAAAACACCCTTTGAAGAATGAAGTTGCCCCAAATGACTAATTTCAAAAAAGGTTGGCAACTAAGATTCTTCACAAATTAACACAAAGTGAATGTCTGGGCACAACACAAGGATTAACTCGGCTGTGCTTGCATATAGATGGGCTTTTATAACAGCAAAAGACAAGAGGCCACAGCAAACTGCTGTTATGCTGGCCACACCTCACCATTGTTTAGTGTGAGAAAATCTTCCCTGTGGAATCCATGCAAAGTTTGGCTGCATGGCCTCATTTGAAAGATGCTGAGAAGTCATGGAGATGGAGACAGGGTCTTTGCTTGTAGTGTGGTGGCCAAGGACATGTGGCAGTAAAATACCTTGCCTAGAAAGTTAGTCCTGCCCTCTTGTGAAATTGTTCAGATCTAAGTGGAGTCCTAAATCAGAGTCAGGTTTGGGCAAATCTAGCCAAACATCTTGTTCCATTCGCTCAAAATGGCTAGTGGTTTCAGTGTAATTGCTAATGTAGAAAGTGAATGGAGATGTTGTCCAATATTTTGGATGAGAGGGAGAAATTGGGGTATGCAAACAGAAGCAATTTTATGGATTTGACAAAAGTTGTCAAACTCTCTCCACCCCATTAACACACACACACACACACACACACACACACACACACTTTTAAGTGCTGATACTCAATTGAACCTCGCTGTATCCCAGTAATCTTGGAGGGGATGAGATGATGAGGACACGAGGAAATATGGCCTGGGTTGTTAATTGTTTTTATTCTTAAATTAACTCAAGTAAAACAGACTTTTACTTGAATTATGTCATGGGCTTTTTCTAAAAAGCTATGTAGAGTTAGAAATTTGAAAACATGAAGGGGCATTTTATTATGCTGTTGAAAGAAATGTCTTTCTGGGTTTGGCTGCAAGTGGGGAAAAAGACACTGGAGACATGGAGGCTGCTTGGAAAGATAGTTTATTGATGGACAGGACCACATGGCTTGAGTCCTGAACAGAAAAGGTGATCACATGCTTCAATGTTAGCGGAGAAAAGAGAAAGGCGGAAGAGAAGCTGATTTCCTGGTTTTATGCCCTCTCTGGCCTTTGATTTTTGATCTTGAGCTTGTATTCTGATTGGTTGTCAGACTCCCATGGGGCCATGCAGGGGCAACTCTCTAGTTTTGAATCCAGGTTTGGCTGAGTTCTCAGATGCCATGTAGTGAGTTGGATAAAGGGCCAATATTATCATGCCTTAATCACATCCCCCTGGATCTGAAGGGGAGAAATCTTTATTATGTAAAGGGCCTGGCTTGGCCTTCTTAATGGCCCATTGACAAAGTGGGTGGGGGTAGGAAGCTACAGGGAGCTATTCTCTCTTAAAACTGTTTCTTCCTTTTCACATCCAGGGAAATGTAATATTCTGCCATTTCAATATTTCCTAGGATATTTCATTTTTCTGGGAGAGGGCTGGGTGATAACTTTCCACAATGCTTAATAAGCATGTAAAAAGGCTTTAAAAATTGGTTTCATACTCCTACGTTGATAGAGAGGATTTTAAAGACAAATATTTTCTTTAAGACGGAATGTTCCTTTTCGGATTGATGGTTAAACAGTTAGAAAAATGCCATAGAATATTATTTCAATTTCTGATTAATGTAGCAATACTACAAAGATGGGGAAATTTAGCACTACCTGCCATGGAAGAATGGTTGGTGAAATGGACAAAACTTGCTGAGATGAACAAACTGATTAATTTTATTAGAGAAAGGGCAATATCTACCTTGATTGGTGACTGAAACACCCTTAGTGCCTTTTTGCATTGAGAAAATCCACAAAATCAACTTCTGAATTATGTTTTTATGATTGGATGGGATAGAGTTACATTGTTAGACAAATTAAAATAAAATTGTACTTGTAATTGATGTGAAGAATATTAAAAGCTATTTTTTTGCATTTTACTTATACCATTCTGGTTTTTTAACTCTTCTATTTTATTTTCTTCTTGCACTTTTAGCTTTTACTGTTATTTCTCTCTTTCTTTTATGTTCTTTCTACTCTAATTTATATTGCTTTTCACTTTGAGAGCATCCACCCAATGCTGCAAAGACCTCTATTTCTTTTTTGCCATGCAAGAAATCAACCAGTATTTCCAGCTCATTCCTAATGTCCACCTGGGTTAGAATCTCCATTCCCATGATTTGAACCCTGAATGACCTTTGATGTTGTTCTGGACCTACTCTCAGCTGGGGAGACCCATGTTTCTAACTTTAACAGTAGAAGGCAGAATGACCCTTTTATTGTCCTAGAAGATATGGATATCTCTTCTCAGATTGCCACCATGTTCACCAGCTACACAATCCCACAGGTACATCCATAACATTCTATAGCCTACTTCACACATTGTGGGAGTCAGTAGGAAGATATGCAATTCAAGCAGAATGAGCAGATAAGCATTCCCAGTGCCCACATTTCTAAGAGGAGAAATTACCTGCTTTTTCATAACAACCACCATCTTTATTCTTACTTTTCTTTTCCCCTCAAACCAAGCTGCTCTGAAAGAAGAAAATTCAGTGTCATTCAGGGTCTTTTCTATTCTACAATTTGCAGAGAAAGAATTTTCATTTTCTTATTTGAAACATCAGTTCTCAATGGAAGGCTGAACAAGACATCCACAGAAGAAGAGAAGATTGAAAAGACCTTGTCCACAAAACCGTCTCATAAATCTCACAGTGTGGTACAGGTCCTAAATGCTGCACATTCAAGCAGGTCAAAGAAGAGGGTGAGAAAAGTTGAGAATTTATTCAATGTTAGGAAGATATAGCCACAACACAGCCAAAAAGAAAGATATAGATAAGCACGTGTATTTCTTCTAAATTTGAGAATAAAAGTGATTTTTTTTCAGGGTGACTGTAAAACATGACAACAGATCCTTCATTACATTGCCGAGTCATCTCTCCAGGCTGGGAATGGAAGTCAGAGTTAGGGAATGGTCGATAAACTCCCAGCCAGATGGAGCAGATGATAATTTGGACAACAGAGCAAGAAAGGATAATGGAGTTGGCCAAACTCTGCCCCAACCATCTTTTTATACGGTTTCCTGGCTTTGTGGCCAGGAATGCCAGCACCACCGTTATTGTTTTTGCTAAGAGAGATGAAATGGCAACTGAGAAGATGATGCTGAAAAATGTTTGTCGAAGAAGGCAGGTGGCTTTCCTTGGTTGGCCAATGTAGAGAAAAGGAGACAAGAAGCAAAGCAGGAGGGAGACAAGGAAGATGTAAGACAGATCTCGGTTGTTGGCTTTGACAATGGGGGTTTTTCTGAATTGAATGAATATGATTAAAATAAAGCTTGTTAATAGGACCACGTGTAGCAATAAAGAAACCAGGATGATGCCCAGATGTTCTTCATAAGATAAAAAAGTTAGAATTTTGGGAATACATTGGACTTTGTTCTCATTTGGATATTGATCATCAGGACACTTGGTGCATTTTTCTGTATCTGAGGAAAACAAAAAAAACAAGATTTCTTTAACTTTTTGTCCTTTCACATTTCAAGAAATACCTTTTTGAAATAAGAGCTGACATCATAGGCATTTTCAAATGCATTTGTTAACAACTGAACACCCCCCCCCCCGAATTTTTAAAGAAGAATATAATGTATATTTCTTTATCTCTAGCTCTATTGTTAAGGTTTATCAAATTGGGGAAAATCCTAGGACATATATGATTTCTTCTGTAATGTGTTCAACCTTCAGAGGAAGCTACATTATTAGAGTAAAAATTGAATCAGTTAATCTTGCTAGGCAGACATCTTGAGTTCCTGCATGAATTTCCCCTCTTCTTCCTCCTGGGTCATTCTTTGGAGGAAGCAGGAAAGGCAGGGCGTGTGAGTGTCTGCTCATTTTTACCATGAGTGTGTATATGAAATGCCCCCAGTGATACCCATGAATGCCTCTGTGCATTCCACCCCTTCTTTCCCTCCTTCCTTTTGGGTCATTAAAGGCAGCTGCGGGTTTTTCTGCTTACTTTAAACACTTTTTTCCTCTCTCTTCTGAGAAATTTGGAGTAAATGGGTGATCTGCTCCTGCACCTTTACCTTTCACTGTTGTGATCTTTTCATCTGCATATAAAACTTATGCAGTTACAGTTCCTTGTCTGCTCTGAATACAATTTTGATTTTTTTTTTCTTCTGGAAATCTTTGAGGTTTAAAATGGTTAATTAAACCTATGAAAAGAAATGATTTTGAGATATTTTGCTTACATTTGTAAATGTTTTAACATACTTAATGAAAATTTGTTTCCATATGAATGGAATCAGATATTTTGGAGTATTGACTCAAAGTACCTCTTTTTTTAATTGCATTTTTTTTGAAGCTGTTCTTCTTCCCTCCCTCTTTTATGCCTGAGTGCATTTTTAAATGCTTATGAATCAAGGCACTCTACCCTATGATATTTTGTTTGTTTGTTTGTTTGTTTGTTTGCAACACAAGTTGTTGTCCCTCTTGGAAATTTACTCATCATTGCAAAAGTCTTTCAATCATAGAGGCACTGGGAATAAACGAATTAAGAATTAAAATTGTCATTCAGGTAGTGAAGGACAGGATAAGGAATGAAATGCTTATATGAACATAAGACAGCTGCAGGAGATATGATATTCTCCCCCCAAAAGAGGGAAGGATACTTTTTCCTTATGTGGGATGAATTTGGAAATCTAAGACTTTGTGCATATACTCTCTTTCTCTTCGTTGCTTATTCTTGATAGTAGATGAGATTAATAGAGCTGGATGTGAAGAACATGGAGATGACCCCCAGTGACTTTCCCCAGTTGTTAGGTGACATCATAATCCTTGTGGGGCCTTAGAGTGGGTAGAAGATAGACTGGGACCACATTAGTCTCTTACCCAAGAAAGTCACATGATCGACTGATTTCCAAATGGGAAGCAGAAACCTTTACTGTCTTTAAAATAGCTGGGGATCATGCAGAGATCCAGCCAGGCACATCTGTAATCTGGGATGAGGTTGGTTCAGTCATCTAATGTGCTGTCTAGTAGCGATTGTGTCTTCACCTACTGTGACAGTTTTTAAATGCAATGAAGATTTCTACCAAATCTTCATTTAGAAACCAAAGCCCTAGACTCCTTCACAGACGTTCCACATACACAATGGTATAAGGATATGGATGATACCTGGGTTAAGATTAAAACACAGGAATTGGAAGCTTTCTCCAAAGACATCAACTTTGTGGACAGATACATTAAGTTCACCCAGGAAGATGTTGAGGAAAATAGTCAGGCCTGTGTAGTACATATTAAGGAAGACAGAAACCTTAATATGGAAATTTACAGAAATTACACACATAGACACAAATCAATATTTATATTCCATATAATATATATCCTTTATTCCAGATGCCGTTAATTATTTCAACCAAAATCTTTAGATCAAGTCATGTATGGAGAAGTGTTTCAACCATTTCCTAGGTCTGTCTCTTGGAACATGTTTGGAGTCAAAATTCCACCTTCTCATATTTCTGCATTGCTTCTGGTTGTAAGCTGCTCCTTTGTATTCAGCTCGGTTCTCAGAATGATAATATAGCACTTGGGGATGAAGATGCAACCCAACAGTCCAGCATTGGAGGCCAATATGGAGAAGACCTGAACAGAAACCATATATTTCCCTTTGGTGCTTAGGTAGGTGGGCACAAAAGTCACCCATACACTGCAAAAGACCAGCATGCTGAAGGTGATCAGCTTGGCTTCATTGAAGGCCCCAGGCAGATTTCTGGCCAAGAAAGCCACAGTGAAGCAAATGACAGCCAGAATGCCCAAGTAGCTGAGGGTGATATAGAATATGACAACAGAACCTTCATTGCATTGCAGGATGATCACTCCCGGCTGAGAATGGAAATCAGAGACAGGGAATGGGGGAGAAACTCCCAGCCAAATGGAACAGATGAAAATTTGGATAGCAGAACAAGAAAGGATGATGGAGATGGCCAAGCTCTTCCCCAACCATCTTTTCACCTGATTGCCTGGTTTTGTGGCCAGGAAAGCCAGCACCACTGTGATTGTTTTGGCCAAGAGAGAAGAAACGGCAACTGAGAAGAAGGTGCTGAAAAACATTTGTTGGAGAAGGCAGGTGGCTTTCCTTGGTCGACCAATGAAGAGAAAAGGAGACAAGAAGGAGAGGAGGAGGGAGACAAGGAGGATGTAAGAGAGATCTTGATTATTGGCTTTGACAATGGGAGTGTCATGGTATTTAATGAATATGATGAACACAAATCCTGTGGTTAGGAATAAGAGTAGCACAAAAGAGACTAAGATAATGCCCAGATGTTCTTCATAAGACAGGAAAGATATAACTTTGGGGATACATTGGACTCGGTCCTCATTTGGATATTTATCATCCAGACACTTAATACATTTTTCTGTATCTGAGAAAACCAGAAAAGCAACCTTTTTAAAAATATTCCACCCTTTTGCATTTGTATATACTTTCTTTAGACTAGAACTGATATCAGGATACATTTCCTAAAATCTCCAGGGACAAAGAAGAAAAGAAAAATATCATTTTGAAAACTAATGGCAATACTTTAAATGCATACTCTGTGAAATTGGGAGAAGCTCTAGTGCACGGGTGTCAAACTCGCCATGTCATGTTGGCATCACATCACATTTCGTGACATTTTTCCCATTCATGAAGTTGGGATGGGCGTGGCCTGTGCATGACACATCTGGCCCGCAGGCTTCCAGTTTGACACCCTTACTCTAGGGACTGAAAATTTCCCATGTAATCTTCAAAGGAACCTATATTATTAAAGGTAAATAATGAATCAGTTAATCTTTCTACGCAAAACTCCAGGGCCTGCTCTCTAGCTACCCTTCTTAATATAATCAGAGTATGCTTGTCCTATGAAGTCTTGTTGGCTGACACAAGAAAGAAGTCCTTTGAATAATCTGGAATGCCTACTGGGACATAGGTATAATTAGCTGCATCCTTAACTGTCCCCATTTTGTGGACCAGTGATATCTTCTCAGTGATTCTCAAGTGGACAATACATTACAATAATCCTTTTGGGCAATAGACCTAAGGCAATTCCTCAAGTTTCAAAGAATTCAGGTCTTCCTAGAGAAATAATAGTAATAAATAATAATAATAAAAAAGAGATATTTTCTCTGGCAGAAGTAAACATGGCCTGAACTGCCATACTTCCTATCTCTTCCCATCACCTTGTTCAAGGTCATTTTGCCATTCTTCCCTCTAGATTAGAAATTGTGCATTTTGAATATAAACATGAAGACATTAAGCATCAGTGTGCCCTTCAACGTGTAGTTTCATCAAAATGTTTTGGATAGATTGACTTCCACAAGGCCGTTCATTCTCTTCAGTGTGACTCACCTTCCTGAGTGGAGATGGTCCCCTCTGGACAAGGAACACAGTCATAGCAGCAAACTGGCTCTCCTTCTCGAGCCCTCTTGAAAAATCCAGCATGACAACTTTCCACACATTTGGACTGAGGCAGAGACTAAGAAGAAAAACAAAGAATTCCAGAAACAAAATATTAGGACTAAGAATCCATGGAAAATGGAGGTCGAGATGAACATTAGCCAAGTAGATTCTGAGTTTTACTTAAGATAAACATGAAATAACTGATGGATTTCAAACAGTTTTAGAACATATAACTATTGGCGGATTTTTTATTGAGTTGCTTCCGGCACATCTGATTGCTATAAAGGACTTTTCTATTTAATAAAATCTGGAGGGAAGAATTTGGGAAAAGATTGAAGCACTAAGTGACAACCAGTGCTCCTCCTCATGTATTCCTCCATTCTCCATACAACCGTGATTAAAAGTATGATATTAAATTTATAATAAATTTTCAATAATGTATTAATAATAAAATAAAACATGGCAAAACCCTTTGAAATTAGTGTGAACCCACTACCGAGGTAATTATAATGGGAATATTCCTTTCAAATTTTGGGACAAAATAAAACTTTTTTCCCAGTGAAACTAATATGGCCTCCATCCAAGAATGATTCAATTCCATTGGTACAAACCTTTAGTTCAAGCATCGGTCAATATAATTGTCTTCTTCTTTGCTATTTGTTTACAAGGACAAAGAAACCTGAAGCTATTACCAGCACATTTCCTAGCAATTACGGATTTATCACCAGTTTGATGGAGATGTCAAATTGTAGATAGTGTGCCAAATAAAATAGCCCTGAAACCAATCACGCAACCTAAGAAAACTAAAATATTTTGTACTCCCTACATTTAATTCTCTGTGAAAATCATCTGCTTTGATGACTAGACTTAACCCAACTGAAATGGGTCCTAAACTTTAGAAAAAGGAGGAAACAAAGCAATGTTTTACCCACCTTGTTGACCAACTTTAGCCGTGACAATACAGCTTGGTTGACGATAAGTCTCTGTCTTTCAAAGATCACCAGTTTTTCCTTGATGAAATTCTTATCGGGGAAAACCACCCAGCTCATGAAGTTCAGATCAGCTGCTAAATCTCCATTGTGGTCCAAGTACAGTTTCCACATAGAAATATTGCAAAATATATTCTTCTCCAGGAAGGGGTGGAACTAGAATGGAAAATGTCAGTGGTTTAAAAGCAGAAACCTTGGGTTTTTTTAAAAAAAAATATTGTGTGTTCTTTTTACATTTGAATTTTTCTGCTACGGTTGTCTAACTTCAAAATATCATAAATTAGAAGTACAAGTATTAGCACTATCTTCAAAATTAAACAGGTTTAGTGAAATTTCTCAATCATATTTGACCAAATATAATTGACCATTTACCAATTGTAGGGAACACTGTAGAGCAGATCACAAAAAAATTAAGAAACAAAGAAATTAAGAGACTATTCATAAATTCCTTGGACAAAACAAGATAACTACCAGAGAACATGAATTTATCAAGTAGAAACTTGCCAGGGTACTCTTCTTCCAGGTAGATCTGATGGGAAACATGATAACATGTCTGAAACTGCATATTTGATGCCAACATTTCTGACAGCATGAAGAATGAAGAAAGTTTCTCTGCATCCTATGCAACTGAAGGATTCTCCCTCCCCCTTATCTGATGATTTCTAGGCAAGGTCTTTTGCGTATGTTCCCAAGGTTATTCCATGGTTTCTCTTGTTATTGCTCTTATTTTATTATATAAAAATGTATACATTAGGGACTTCCGGTTTCGCGTCGCGCTGGATCGGGCTGCCGACAGATCCTCTGCTCGGTTCGCCCGGTCTTTGCACGAGCGTGGCCGTAGTAGGCAAGGTCCCTTCGAGGTGCGAGGACCTGTGGAGAGGGGAAGCATCGGAGCAGCGGAGGGAGAAAGGCGATCTCCCCCCACGAAGCGAGAGGCTCCCTCAGATCGCGTGCAAAAGAGGTCGGCTGATTAATGGCCGACCAGAAGACGTGACTGCCAGCCCTCAACAAGGAAGGGAAAGACAGCTGCAGGGAACGTTGTGGATTGAAAGACGACAAACGTAAGACTTTGACTTAAAAGCCTAAATTTGAAGAGATTAATAACCTAACTGTTATGAGCACGGATATGTGTGTGGGCGCATTTAGTTGAAGCGGCCAGTAAAGACGGACAGGAAAGATCTAAGAGAGCCGAGTGGTGGAGCGGATAGAGAAGGACTGAGTCTTTGGAATATCTAAATCTGGAGGATTAACGGTGGGCGAGACGGAGAAGAGAAAGACAGTCGGCTGGATCTGGCCTCTTTGTGGGACAAAAGGGAAAAAGGCTTGTGAGTTGCGAGGGTTTGAATCAACTTTAAAACTCTGATGAGGCGGTGCCAAGTTACAGATAGAGACGATAGAAGGGCGATATTATACTGACAATAGGAAGTGATTGATGGGTGAGCTCTAAAACACTTTCAGAAGCTCTGGCCTCTCCCGTCTCTTGACTCTTCACACTGAAACGTTTTCTCCCTAGCTAGTGGACCCCTCCCAAATATTACAGAACTATTTGATTCTATACTGTATAGCTCTGCTCTAGTTTAATTACCTTGCTTGTCCTTCGGGTACTGTATAATCACTTAAACAGCAACCAGAAGGTACTAGATTTACAGTTCAAAGGGGGAGAGCCGAATTGACTTAAATGGCAACAAGAACAGTAACTTTAACCAAAGGGAGCAAAAAGCAAACTCCTTTATCCACCCCGGTGAGGGAAAAGTCGCCTGAGGGCAGGCAGATGGGAGATAAGACAGCCTCAACTTCACAAGGCCAGGAGGTAACAATGGACTCTCTAGAGGAGGCAATACTGAAGATGAGTGAAAACGTCGCCAAAAGCCTGGAGGGAGTAAAGAATGAAATGTGTGATGTTAAAAATAATATGGGAAAGATTGAGGAGCGTATAGGGGCTATACAAATAGCGTTGTCAAGAAATGAACAGGAAATCCAAAATGTTAAGGAGAGAACGGAAATAGCGGAAAAAAGAATAGACAAAACAGAGGATAAACTGGAATCTATAAACACAAACCTGGAGGAGGCCATCCTTCACTTAGAATTAGAATGATCAGCATATTATCTGAGACTACAAAACGTGGAGGAAGCAAGAGATGTAAATCTCCGGGAGTTGGTTGGAGAAATTTTGGGACTAGTTCTTGACAGGCAGAAAAACGAGGTCATTAACGAACTGGACGAAGTCTATAGAATTAATACAAGCTTTGCGAGACGCCATCGACTTCCGAGGGAGATTCATGTGAGGGTGCTGAGAAGGCAATTGAGAGAGGACATTCTAAGCACAATAAGAGGGGACTCAACGTATAAAGGTAAAGAAATTCTCATCTTAAAGCAGATTCCCCGAAGAGTTAGAGAGAAGAGAAGGAAATATAACTTCCTTTCCTCACAATTAAACAGACATAGAATCCAGTTCTGATGGCTCCTTCCAGAAGGAATGTTAATAACATGGAGGGAAAAGAAGTACCGGATAGATACCTTGGAGAAAGCACAAGAATTCCAGGAACTTTTACTAGCAGATGAAGAGAGGTTTAATAAAGAAGGAACCTTAAGACAGGAGGACATTATAACTGAAACTCAACTGGAGGGACGAGGGACGGGAGAGGTCAGAGAGCGAGAGAGATATGGCAGAGAAGATTCAAGAGCAAGGTCACCAATTGAGACAAGATCTAAAGGTGCCCTCAAAGCGAACAACTTGTAAAGGAATTGAGGAATGGGAAACGAATGTACTATCAGCAAATATAAATGGTCTTAACATAACTTCCAAAAGAAAACGTGTACTGTTGGATCTAGTGAAACAAAAGTTAGATGTAATCTGTCTTCAGGAAACCCACATTAAAGAGAAATATAATAATCTGTTGAAATGTCCAAAATTAGGTAAAATATTTTGCTCGTCAGCACAAACTAGAAAAAGGGGAATTGTGATGTATATAAAAGAATGGTTGAACCCCAAATTAATATATGTAGATAAAGAGGGTAGAGTATTAATGGTGGAGATAATGAATGGTGGGAAAAAAATTTTACTAGTTGGAATTTATGCTCCAAACCAAAAACAAGAAAGATTCTATCTAAATCTATACAAGAGGATAAATGAAATAAAGTGGCAAAATATATGTATTCTAGGGGACTTCAACGCAATAGTAGACGGTAAAATGGATTATAAGGGTATACACAAGAAAAGTACTAGAAGGAAACTACCAACTGCCTATGCAAATATGGTGAAGGAATTAGACCTTTATGATGTCTGGCGAACAATGAATGACAAGATACAACAGTACACATTTTATTCTCAACCACATAATTCTTGGTCCCGTATCGATATGGTCTGGTCAAACCCGGAACTACTCATGGATACTGTAAACATTGAAATAACAATGAACAAGTGGGCCGACCATCACCCAGTCTTATGGCAATGGAAAGGGAAGTCAAGGGTAAAAGCTAGGTGGACATTAAACCAGAACATATTACAAGAAAAAACAATTTGTACAACTAATAAAAAAGGAACTGGGCTATTTTTTTAAAGAAAACGGTAAAGAGCAGACATCAACACAAAACGTTTGGGATACGATGAAGGCAGTCGTGAGGGGAACGTCAATAGCCTATATAACAAGAAGAAACAAAATGTATAGGGGAAAACTTAATACATTGAACAAAGAATTAAGAGAGACAGAACTGCTGATTCAGAAAGAGCCAGACAATACTAGATACAGGGAAAAAGGAGAGTTAATCAAACACCAAATAAATTTGATCTCTCAAGAGGAAGTAGCACAAAACATTAAGAGAATGAAGCAGAACTATTTTGAACATGCAAATAAGACTGGGAGATGGCTGGCCCACAAAATAAGAAAAGATGAGGTTAAAAGAACTATTAAACAATTAAGCGATGAGGAGGGGAACTTGAAACAGGAAATAGGGGAAAAGAAAAAGATTGTACAGAACTACTATAAGAAACTATACGAACCAGACAAAATTAGTGAACAAGACATCAGAAATTACTTAATAAAGCAGAAACTTCCAGTCTTGCCGGAGGAGATGAGAGAGGTGCTGGATAAGGAAATTACACAAGAGGAACTGAAAAAGGCCATTCAAAAACAAAAAAACAATAAAACACCTGGTCCAGATGGGCTTCTGTCGGAAATATACAAAAAACTTCAAAATACCGTAGAAGATAAATTATTAGAATTATTCAATGAGGCACTACAAAATGGTAAGGTCCCAAAATTATGGGGGGAAGCTTATATTACCTTAATACCAAAGGAAGAGGCGGATAGTAGTAAAGTTCAAAATTATAGACCTATATCTCTGTTAAACGCAGATTACAAAATCTTTGTATCAATATTGGCGGAAAGATTAAAAATAATATTAAATCAAAGCATCCATCCGGATCAAAATGGCTTTCTCCCAAAAAGACACATTCGGAACAATACAACAATAATAATCAACACTTTGGAATTCTACGAAACAAGATCCGAGAAACAACTAGCATTAATTTTTGTCGACGCGCAGAAAGCCTTTGATAACTTAGATTGGAACTTTTTAATCACACAACTAAAAATGATGAAATTCGGCGACAAATTTATTAAGATGATAGAATCTATATACTCAGAGCAATCAGCAAACATTATAATTAATGGAAAACTAACAGAGAGGGTACGAATCGGAAAAGGTGTTAGACAAGGGTGTCCGCTCTCCCCATTACTATTTATTATGTCACTAGAGGTTCTCCTAAATCAGGTAAGATTAAATCAGGAAATTAGGGGTTTGACGATAAAAAAAGAACAATATAAAACACAGGCCTTTGCGGACAACATGGTCTTTATTGTGGAAGACCCTCTAATTTCAGGACCGAAACTGTTGAAGGACATTGAGGATTTTGGGCGTGTGGCCGGATTAAAAATAAATAAGGAAAAAACAAAAATGATTATAAAGAACTTTCCCAAAAAACAGATTGAAGAACTAGAGAAAGCAATGGAACTAAAGGTAACTTAAAAGATTAAATATTTAGGGATTTGGCTGTCTGCGAAATGCTCTTCTATAAAAGAAGATAACTATGATAAACTACTACGAAACATCCAAAAAGATTTAAAAAATTGGTTGAAACTACAAATATCATTGATGGGAAGAGTCGCAGTAATTAAGATGAATATCTTGCCCAAAATCCTCTACTTATTTCAAACAGCACCGGTCAAACTAGGAGAAAAATTCTATAATGATTTAGACAAAATGGTACGAAATTTCGTGTGGAATGGCAAAAAGCCTAGAATAAAATATAAGCATCTTCAGGATAAAAGAGTGCAAGGTGGAATGGGCCTACCGGAATGGAAAGCATATCATCAAGCAGCAACAACAACGTGGATAAAAGAGTGGGTAATGTTAGTCAACAAAAGAATCTTAACGATAGAGGGCCACGACTTGCAATGCGGGTGGCACAATTACTTATGGTGTAAGGAAAATAAAGTCCACAATTATTTTAGAAGACATCATTTAAGAGGGGTATTAATTAAGGATTGGCTGGAAATCAGAAGGAAATTTTACATCCAACTACCCAAATGGATATCCCCGACGGAAGCCCTGATATACCCAAATTTGATAAATTTTGATAAAATTGTTATTTACCAACAGCTGCTAGATGATCAAAATAAACTAAACTCCAGGGAAAATTTGGCTGAAAAGGGAATAAACATTGATTGGTGGCCATATCTTCAAATTCAAAATAAATACAAATCAGACCTAGCACAATTTGGCTTTCAGAACAAGGACCAGGAACTGGATAAAATCTTAATAGGTCCAGACGACAAACTAATCTCGAAAATATACAACTGCCTGCTGACTCGAAAAATGGAAGCAGAAAGAGTAAAAGAAGTCATGGTAACCTGGGCCCAAAATATCGGCCACACAATAGACCTAGATGACTGGGAAAGGGTTTGGGAGTGGAACCTGAAATTGACAAAATCGACGGCCTATAAAGAAAATATATACAAAATGTTCTACCGCTGGCATCTCTCTCCGACAAGACTGGCAAAAATTTCCTCAAAAATATCGGCCAAATGCTGGAAATGTAAAACAATGCTGGGCACGTACTACCACATGTGGTGGACGTGTCCGGTTGCCAAAGCGTATTGGAAGCAAACGCTAAGATGGCTGAATGAAATCTTGTCAATTAAATTATGTCCTAAGCCGGAAACCTTTCTACTAGGGATAACAGATCAAAAAATATGTAAAACCAATCAATACCTTCTCGTCCATATTTT
Source organism: Thamnophis sirtalis (assembly GCF_051295495.1). Classification (NCBI taxonomy): domain Eukaryota; kingdom Metazoa; phylum Chordata; class Lepidosauria; order Squamata; family Natricidae; genus Thamnophis; species Thamnophis sirtalis. The sequence goes on from NW_028261383.1 coordinate 4,021,283, forward strand.
GACGGCGGCAAGGATCGTTTACGCACAGTGCTGGAAAAGTGAAAATGCCCCCACTAGCACTATGGTGATGAACAAAATCTTAGAATTAGCAGAAATGAACAAATTGACGATGCGGATTAACGATAAAGAAGATACAGACTTTTATAAAGTCTGGGAGAAATTGTACAAATGGCTGGATGAGACAGTGAAGATTTAGATATAAAAGGAGATAGCTGACTAACTTAATACGATTTAAATAACAACTCAAACAAACATTATGCAAAAACTGAGGGACAAATGAGAGTAGAAATGTATTAAAGGTGAGAATTCACCGTTGAGCAACTCTGCTAGACCACAACGTTGGAAAAACTTGAAAAGCTGATAGGTAATCCGCTATAACTACCTGCATGGAATTAGCAACCTAGTTTCATTCTAGGTAAGGCGAGATGAGCAATGGGAGATGAAAATATCTCTTATCTCGCATTCTGTAAATCTTGCCTTTTTTTAAACAAGGAAAGAAAAAGAGAACCAGGTCGTCCTCAATAGAGGAGAATGTGCAAATGCAACAACGGTTAGAGTGGATGGAGGGAGGGGTAGAAGGAAAGACAGGAAGGAGAGGAGAAAGGAGAGGAATAGGAGAAAGGGAAAGGCAGAGGAAGAATGGGAGGGAATGTAAGAGTAGGAAAGAGGGGAGGATTCGGAAGAAGGGGGGAAGGTTAGAGGGGAGGAAGAGTAAGGAGAGAAGGGAAAGGAGAGGTGGAAAGAAGGAAGGAGAGAAGAAAGAGAAGAAAGTGGGGAAGGAAGGAGGGAGGGAAGCAGGGAGGGAAGCAAGGAGGGAAGGAGGGAGGGAAGGAAGGAGAGAAGGAGAGAAGGAAGGAAGGAAGGAGGGAAGAAAGGAGGGAATCTAAGAGAAAAGAAAGAAAGGAAGGAGGGAAGGAAGGAGGGAATGTATGAGAGAAAGAAGGGGGGAAGGAGAGAGGAAAGGGAGGGGGAAGGGAAGGAGAAAAGGAGAAAAGAAAGGAGGGAAGGAAGGAGGGAAGGAGAGAAGGAGGGAGGGAAGGAAGGGGAGTGGCAGAGAAGAAACGAGGGAAGGAAAGAGGGAGGGAGGGAAGAAGATGCCTAACTTTTGATGTCTATAACGATGTTGTTATTATGGAAATGTCTCGAAACGTAGTCAAATGTAAAGCAAAACAGTGGCGGATGTTGTATTGTCTTTTGCAATCTATTGGCTGTTGTATTTTTCTTTTACTAATAAAAGATAATAAAAAAAATGTATACATTAATATTCCCCCTCTATTTCTATCTCTTATTCTAACCTTTAATTTTGCCACCCTTTATTAAAAGACATTTTCTTTCTGTCCTATCTAACTTTGAGTCATGTCACCTAACTAAAAAAAGCAAAGGAGAGAGAGAAAGAAAAGCAAATCATAACAATAACAATAACAATAAATCATCTATCCAAGGTCTCTTATCAGCTTCAATGCTTTAATTGCTATCCTTTTTTGACTTGCCTCCCATGTTCCTTTCTTGGATCTTTGTCTCCCTCTGCATCTATTTTTTGGGCTGTTCAATCTAAGAATATCTCCCATCTCTACCCTCTTCTCATATTATTTCTTAATGTATAACTTAGAACTAGATAAAAAAAATTCAAAGCACATATTGACAATTTACTAAAATGGGCTGGGAAATAATGAATGAAATTTAAGAGAGAGAAAAAGCACAAAATTGAAATAATTCTCCTTTCCCTTTGGATTCCTTCCCAAAAGGAACTAAGTTGGATGGATCCTTGTCTAGACCCCATACCTGCCATGGCTGCAGCCTTGGAACCCCGAACTGCTCATCACCCTCCTTCTTTCTCCTCCTGGATATGGAGGAATAAGCATCATTCAAGGCATGGGCCAGAGTCCTAATGACAGTGTAAAAAAAGGAGGAATTATTTATCATGATCCTGTTTCTTTTCCTTTGGACCTCCAATGGTACTTTCTCAGTGCATCTTCTCTGGCCTTTGACGGCAAAACTATGCTTTGAAAAAGAACAAAGAAATGACTGGTCTCCAAAGGGTGGTTGCACAAAGAAATGAGATACAAAGGCATGCTTTAATGGCCAGTTTCTTGCCTCAAAACCAATGGTCCAGATACTATTCACATATTTGAGATGTCTATTCTTTTCTAATGGAAATAATCCAAAGAGTGTTGTGATCCAGAGTTTCCCTTCAATGGGCCCTGGCAAATGCATAAATGTTAAATGGAAAGGAATAATTCTCTCCAAAATGGCACCATATTCTACGTAGTGAACAAAGACATTGACTTGTCTCCACTTAGAAAAAGCATTCTTGGGGGATGCTGTATGTCCAATTGTTGAGAATCGTTGTGATATAACAATACAAATTCCATTATTGACAAGCAAAGGAGTCAAGGTCCTCATGAATTTCTCTCCATTTTCTGTGTCTGAAGCAAAGAGACCAATCAAGGTCCATCTGAAATGGAGGAGCACTTGGACAATCTCTGGGTAGATGATCCCTTTTTGGGGGAAAAGCTGATGGTAAAAGGGCAATTGACTTGTATCATGAAATGAAAACAGTTCTAAATTCATCTGAAAAAGCAGTGAAGAATCCTATGTTATATTTGGGGTCAGATCAATATTAGCATTAAAGACATCCAGTTACTCAAATAGTTTATTGTTGACTAGTAATTAAGCTGTATCAGAATACAGAATAAAAGTGTAACATTAACAAGACTGTATATAATACCAGAATCAAAGAAAATAAGTTAAAATGAATAAGAATAAAGAATGCAAATCATATTTTTGTATCACCTCTACAAACTAGGGTACTATATGCAGATCTCTATTGAAATGTTTTATTCAAATAAAGAGCCATATTATATGCATGTTTTGAATTTTGATCACAAAGAAAATATAAATACAAGGATCCCAATAAGTTGTTTAACTGATCTCTTTCTTATATAACTGATATTTTAAATAATAGAGGTGTTTTGACTATCTCTGAAGCTCGGCAAATACAAGTCTGATCATTAAAAGAGTCTTGGTTAAATCTTCCATATTTAACCTGTGTATCCAGTGCTCAAATCTTGAGTAAATAACACTTTAACATGTTCAGGTCTTTTTGCATCGAAATACTTGCCAATTTGAATTACATTTGTAGTGGCCCATCCATTTCAATGTGCCATCCTTACTGAACTTGTTTGTATCCTTCTCTGTTTCAATATCTACATTCTTTGTACAACAATATTTTTAGCTTGTTCTCCAGTTGCTCAACAGACAGGAAGACCATGGCTCCTAATATATTTTGTCAGTTGCACAATTAAAGGTGCCTTCAATTGAAATTTTCTTTTTTTCTAAAACATAAATTTGTGAGTTAGATTTAATGTAAGAGCAAAAATTGGGCACTGGGCATAAGGCAGAATTTTGAGAGACCAAACTGCATGATTTCCTCCAAGTAAATGTACTTTATTAGAGGACTACATGCTAAGGGCTCCTGGTCAACCGAAAATCTATGTAAAGTCTGCTTGTTTCTCAGCCACAAATTCTTTGTTCATCTACCAACACTTAACACTAATCAAGAGAATCCTAGTCCATATTTTAGCTAGAATATTGATTAGACCAATGGGCCTGTAATTTTGGGGGTCCTTTTTATTCAGGTTTTAATATGTAGGGGAAAAACAATTGACAACTTCAACCCAACTGGATTGGCAGGAATTATTGAAATGTCTGAATGAAACTGCCAGTAGAGGTTGCCACCATTGGAGATATTTTTTTGAATATTTTACCTGATAGAAAATCTTCTCAAGGGTCTTTATTGCTGTTCAAACCTTTTTTTGATGAATTTCATCATGGATATTTTATGGTAAAATTATTTGACTTGCTGGCTAATATGCTTGCAATTTTTACAATAGAGTGTTTAATTAATTATAGTGGTCCCTACGAGTCCACATGTATTTTTTCAGCTATAGGTAAAATAATCCATTTTGATTTTTTCATAAATTAAGATTTCTTGAGACTATCATTATTTTTGTTAAGATTAGATACAAAAGATGAGCTTTTCATCTCTACTTCACTTTACTTTTGTACAGAAGACCCTTGAATTGAACACAAATGTGAAGCAAAAGACACAATGATAATGATGCCATGAGAAGATATCAGTGCTTTGATCATTATCCTCTCCATACTGTGGCTCCCAATCCCTAACCATGAAACCTACAATGGCCATGATGAAAAGAAGTTATTCAATTCCTGAAGTGAGGATGTGGTTGGACCTATCACATACCACCCCACTACCCCACTCAATTTTCCCATTTAAAAAACATGCATTGTAACCTGGGGGACTTTGTAAGTGTTTCCTAATCTTGACATCTGGATGGAGATGTCCTCGGTAGCTCCATCAACAAGAGCCAAAATGTTGTCCTTTTTTCCACAGCTGTAGTTTGGCACATTGCCTTCTCCAGTAGAGAGCATGTCCAACAAGGCATCTGAAGTCTCAAGTGTGCTCAAATAGTTGTCGTGGATGTTGTAGCCAAGTGTGAGATTTTGCAAAAGCCGGGGAGTCTTGTTGACCATTTGAATGTTAAAAATGTAGCGTAGTAATCTTAATTTATCAAAAGGTAGTCTAAGGTTTAAAAAAGTTCATATTATCATTATTAGCAGCAATAACAAAATATTTTCTCAATTTTATCCTCTCTGTCTCTATAAGCCTTCTAACTCCAATGCCAATTCTGACCCAAAAACAGAAGTAAATGATTACCTATCACCATTTCATTTTAATCAGTGTTTGATAGATGGGATGGAGATAGTTTTCCACTAAAATTAAGGATCATAAATAAACCATTCTTTGTAGCAGTACTAATTTTCATCTAGCAGGTAACCAAAAATCAAAATCACTTAATCATTAAAATAGAATCACCGTATTAGGAAGATGCTGTTTCATAAACCATCCATAAAAGCAATTTTAAAATCATTCTCTTAAAATCATTCTCTCTTCCTACAAGAATCAGGCATTGAATATGAATGAATGGTTATAAAAAATATAGGAATGGGCTGGGCAGAGGCAACTGCAACCAATTTAATAACTAAAATTGGTATTCAAGTAATAGCTCAGTATTGGACTGGGAAAGTTATAATATCTGGACTTTTTCAGGTTTCTTCCATTTTTCTTTTTCTTTTTGTTCTGTCCCATCTTTGGATTTGAGGACAAAATAGAGGAACAATGAAAATCAAAATGAGTGAAAAAATTTGACAGATCTTGCAATATAGGCATAAATGAAATAGGAAAAGAATCCCAAATAGAGGGATTTATTTATATATTTATTTAGTTTCCATGTACAAGATAACAAGAATAAGAGTAAACATGAATAAGAACACAGAAAATGGGTACAAATAAATGGGTACCGTTGAACAGGGATGTTAAGCACACTGTTGCGCTTATGCACGCCCTTACTAACCTCTTAGGAATGTGGTGAGGTCAACAGTAGACAGTTTAAGGTTAAAGTTATAGGGGGTTTGAGGATGTAATGACAGAATCTGGTAGTGCATTCCAGGCATCACAATGAAAGACTTACAACTCAAATTGACCATAAGGAGCCGTGTTGAAAGGCAACATTGTTGTCCTCTGTATTTTTGTTCCAGTGGTGATCACACTAATGAGATGGTCTCCTGGCCTGTAATAGCTCCATGGCTTTTTTTCATCCTGGTGCTTGAAATTCAGTGGACACTTCATTCTAAGTTTCCCAGAGACTGGCTGGGACATCAGCAGCATCAGGAGCAGAGTAAAGAGGTTCATCATTCATAGGACTGAATCAGTTCCCTTCCCGTTTCTAAACAAGAGCAGTAAGAAATGTTAGAAGAATATGAAGCACTCTCACAAGATGGAAATGCCAGGGCTTTTTCCCAATTCAGACAGAGGCAAACTGACTTTCACCTTGAAAGGAGAGAAATGTGCTTTCAAAAGCACAGCTCCTGCCTGTCCCAAAATTTGTGCAGCAGAGAGTGTGATATGACATATTTATTCTTTTCTTTTCTGATGCAAGACTGATGTTTACATCAAAGGCAGTCACTGGGGAGGCAGCAGAAAGGTGTCAAACCCAGAATTGTGATCATTGCACTGAGAAGGAACTTGGGACCCTCTTGGGATCCTAAAGGTCTTTACAACCCATCAGCAGTTGTAAAGCTAGTTTCATTGTTTGTGAAAAATCATAGTTACACTCCTGGGGGCACTGTTCTGAAGTAGTGTTGGTCCTTCATGTCAGGACATGTCTTAAAAATGATGCTGAAGGAAAATGGTTCAACAATCAAGTAACTTCTGCTGTCCTTCAATATGGTCTCTCCTGAGACTCCTGAGGAAGATCACCCAGAGTTATGCAGGCAATCAATCTTTTGAACCTCAAATATTGGAATAGCAATGTTCTAATATTTGAGGGGCTGTCACAGAGAGGAGGGGCTCAACCTATTTTCCAGAACACCTGAAACAATGGGTGCGAAGTGATCAAGGAGAGATTTAACCTAGAAATAAGGATACATTTTCTGACAGTGAGAGCAATCAACCAATGCAACAGCTTCTTTCCAAAGGTTGTGGGTGCTCCATCACTGAAGGCTTTCAAGAAGAGACTGGACAGCCACTTGCCATAAATGGTATAGGATCTCTTGCTTGAACAGGGGCTTGGACTAGAAGACCTCTAAAATCCCTTCGAACTCTGTTAACTCTGTCTAAAGTTAAGAGTAGGGCCTGTTTGTGATTTTCTTTCACTTTAAATCTCCATGTATGAACTCTAAATTGGAGCTGATTTTAAAATTCTTTGTGTCTGATGTGAAATTTCATTTCTAATCTGTTCTTGAAAATATCAATTTTTGGATGAGAGGTTATTAAAAAAAAACAGGAAAGTGGTAGAAATTAGGTTTGGCCCAGACATTTTCAACAAAATCGGGGCTTTTCCTGTCTAATACAGGATTAGGAAAAATAAATACCCAGGCAATGCCAAGTTATCAGCCAATCCTTTTTTAAAAATTTGCTCAGAATTTTATTCAAGGAATTTAGTGTCAGGAGGTTCCAAATATGATTAATGGTGATCTAAGTAAACCATGTGATGTCTAGAATGTGACAAGTCAAGGTTGTCCTTTGTCCCATTTGTTGCTTATTTTGGATCTTGAAATATTGACTTGTCATGGCCCAGGAGGAAGGAGAGCAGAAGGGGAGTTTCCGTTAGGTTGGTTGCCTAGCAACAGAGTCAAGATTCCGATCAGTGGCAGTTGGCTGCAGCCACATTCCAAGGAGAGAAAGCCCATATAAGAGACTGGACTCCATTTCTTCTCTTCAGTGGAAATAATGTTTACCTCAATTGTCATCCCTGTGCATGAATTTCACTCTTGTTACCTGAGAACTCTGACCCTGCTCTTGAGCCTTGGGGCTCTTTTGCACACTCCCCTTTGGAAAACACCCTTTGAAGAATGAAGTTGCCCTGAATGACTAATTTCAAGAAAGGTTGGCAAATAAGATTCTTCACAAATTAACACAAAGTGAATGTCTGGGCACAACACAAGGGTTAACTCAGCTGTGCTTGCATATAGATGGGCTTTTATAACAGCAAAAGACCAGAGGCCACAGCAAACTGCTGTTATGCCTGCCACACCTCACCCTTGTTTAATGTGAGAAAATCTCCCCTGTGGAATCCATGCAAAGTTTGGCTGCATGGCCTCATTTGAAAGATGCTGAGAAGTCATGGAGATGGAGACAGGGTCTTTGCTTGTCCTGTGGTGGCCAAGGACATGCGGCAGTAAAATACCTTGCCTAGAAAGTTAGCCCTGCCCTCTTGGGAAATGGTTCAGATCTAAGTGGAGTCCTAAATCAGAGTCAGGTTTGGGCAAATCTAGCCAAACATCTTGTTCCATTCCCTCAAAATGGCTAGTGGTTTCAGTGTAATTGCTAATGTAGAAAGTGAATCTGGGTTCTGATGCTCATTGGCCACACTTAGGAGTGATGGAAAACACAGGAATTGTAATTTGATTCAATGCTGTCTCAGGTAAAGTGAGATATAGCACCATTGCAAACATCTAAGTGCCTTGGAGATTGTGTCCAATAATTTGGATGAGAGGGAGAAATTGGGGTATGCAAACAGAAGCAATTTTATGGATTTGACAAAAGTCAAATTCTCTCCATCCCATTAACACACACACACACACACACACACACACACAAACACACACACACAAACAAACTTTTAAGTGCTGATACTCAATTGAACCTCGCTGTATCCCAGTAATCTTGGAGGGGATGAGATGATGAGGACACAAGGAAATATGGCCTGGGTTGCTAATTGTTTTTATTCTTAAATTAACTCAAGTAAAACAGACTTCCACAAATTATGTCATGCGCTTTTGCTAAAAAGCTATATAGAGTTAGAAATTTGAAAACATGAAGGGGCATTTTATTATGCTGTTGAAAGAAATGTCCTTCTAGGTTCGGCTCCAAGTGGGGAAAAAGACACTGGAGACATGGAGGCTACTTGGAAAGATGGTTTATTGGTGGACAGGACCACATGGCTTGAATCCTGAACAGAAAAGGTGATTACATGCTTCAGTGTTGGTGGAGAAAAGAGAAAGGCGGAAGAGAAGCTGATTTCCTGGTTTTATGCCCTCTCTGGCCTTTGATCTTTGATCTTGAGTTTGTATTCTGATTGGTTGTCAGACTCCCATGGGGCCATGCAGGGGCAACTCTCTAGTTTTGAATCCAGGTTTGGCTGAGTTCTCAGATGCCATGTGGTGAGTTGATAAAGGGCCAATATTATCATGCCTTAATCACATCCCCCTGGATCTGAAGGGGAGAACTCTTTATTATGTAAAGGGACTGGCTTGGCCTTCTTAATGGCCCATTGACAAAGTGGGTAGGGGCAGGAAGCTACAGGGAGCTATTCTCTCTTAAAACTGTTTTTTCCTTTTCACAGGGAAATATAATATTCTGCCTTTTCAATATTTCCTAGATATTTCATTTTTCTGGGAGAGGGCTGGGTGATAAGTTTCCACAAAGCTTAATGAACATGTAAAAAGGCTTTAAAATTGGTTTCTACTCCTAGGTTCATAGAGAGGATTTTAAAGACAAATATTTTCTTTAATACAGAATGTTTCCTTTTCGGATTGATGGTTAAACAGTTAGAAAAATGCCATAGAATATTATTTCGCTTTCTGATTAATGTAGCAATACTACAAAGATGGAGAAATTTAGCATTACCTGCCATGGAAGAATGGTTGGTGAAATGGACAAAATTTGCTGAGATGAACAAACTGATTATTTTTATTAGAGAAAGGGCAATATCTATCTTGATTGATGACTGAAACACCCTTAGTGCCTTTTTGCATTTAGAAAATCCACAAAAATCAACTTCTGATTTATGTTTTTAATGATTGCATGGGATAGAGTATATAAAGAATAGAGTTACATTTAGTTAGACAGATTAAAATATAATTGTACTTGGAATTGCTGTGAAGAATATTAAAAGCTATTTTTTGCATTTTATTTATACCATTCTGGTTTTTTAACTCTTCTATTTTATTATCTTCTTGCACTTTTAGCTTTTACTGTTATTTCTCTCTTTCTTTTATGTTCTTTCTACTCTAATTAATTTATATTGCTTTTCACTTTGAGAGCATCCACCCAATGCTGCAAAGACCTCTATTTCTTTTTTGCCATGCAAGAGATCAACCAGTATTTCCAGCTCATTCCTAATGTCCACCTGGGTTAGAATCTCCATGCCCATGATTTGAACCCCCAAATGACCTGTGATGCTGTTCTGGACCTACTCTCAACTGGGTAGACCCATGTTTCTAACTTTAGCAGTAGAAGGCAGAAGGACCTTTTTATTGTCCTAGAAGATATTGTTATCTCTTCTAAGATTGCCACCATGTTCACCAGCTACATAATCCCACAGGTACATCCATAACATTCTATAGCCTACTGCACACATTGTGGGAGTCAGTAGGAAGATATGCAATCTGAGCAGAATGAGCAGATAAGCATTCCAAGTGCCCACATTTCTATCTATAAGAGGAGAAATTACCTGCTTCTTCATAACAACCACCATCTTTATTCTTACTTTTCTTTTCCCCTCAAACCAAGCTGCTTTGAAAGAACAAAATTCAGTGTCATTCAGGCTTTTTTCTATTCTCTCAATTTTCAGAGAAAACATTTTCATTTTCTTATTTCAAACATCAGTTCTCAATGGAAGGCTGAACAAGACATCCACAGAAGAGGAGAAGATTGAAAAGATCTTGTCCCCAAAAACAGTCTCATAAATCTCACAGTGTGGCATAGGTCCTAAATGCTGCATATTCAAGCAGGTCAAAGAAGAGGGTGAGAAAAGTTGAGAATTTATTCAATGTTAGGAAGATATAGCCACAACACAGCCAATAAGAAACATATAGATAAGCACGTGTATTTCTTCTAAATTTGAGAATAAAAATGATTTTTTTTTTTTCAGGATGACTTCCATTTTTGAATAGGAGTCATTCACAAACTTCCATTTTAAGAAGATAAGAAAAGGTTATCTGAATCAGATCAGGGTCCATCTGCATGTCAAAATGAACACCTGGAGACATCTGGAATGCCCACAAGCAGAAGATGTATGAATTATCCCAGTTGCTGCCCAACTTCAACCCTCTACCTTACAACACTACAGGGAAATCAATTATCTAATTCTGTAGCAATTAATTTCTAGAAATCATGAGGCTGTACTTTAGCTTCATTTTTTTAACTTCTACATAATCACTTAGTTAATCATCTGGATACTCCAAATTATCCTCC